>NC_072416.2:39329166-40070833 GCF_028858775.2 Pan troglodytes | reverse complement strand
CCGAATGGAATGGAATGGAAACAACACGAATTGAATGGAATGGATTGGAATGGAATGGAATGGAATCGAATGCAATGGAATGCAATCAACCCGAATGGAATGGAATGGAATGGAATGGAATCAACAGGAAAGGAGTGGAATGGAATGGAATCAACGCAAATAGAATCTAATAGAATGGAATGAAATGGAAGGGAATGGAATGGAATGGAATCAACCCGAATGGAATGGAGTGCAATGGAATGGAATGGAATGGAATGGAATCACACAGAATGGAATGGAATGGAAGGGAATCAACTCGAATGGAATGAAATGGAATGGAATGGAATGCAGTGGAATGGAATGGAATGGAATCAACCGGAATGGAATGGAATGGAATGGAATGGAATGGAATGGAATGGAATGGAATCAAAACGAATGGAATGGAATAGAATGGAATGGAAGGGACTGGAATGGAATGGAATGGAATGGAGTCAACAGGAATGGAATGGAATGGAATGGAAAGGAATGTTCTGGAATGGAAAGGAAGTAATCCGAGTGGAATGGAATGCAATGGAATGGAATCAACCGGAATGGAATGGAATGGAATGGAAAGGAATGGACTGTTCTGAAATGGAATGGAAACAACCCGAATGGAATGGAATGGAATGCAATGGAATGGGAAGGAATCAAACGGAATGGAATGGAATGGATTGGAATGGATTGGAATGGAACCAATCCGAATGGAATGGAATGCAATGAAACAGAATATACCGGAATGGAATGGAAAGTAATCTACCAGAATGGAATGAAATGGAATGGAATGGAATGGAATGGAATCAACCCCAATGGAATGGAAAGGTATGGAATGGAATTGAATGGAATCAACACAAATGGAATAGAATGGAATGGAATGGAATGGAATGGAATGGAATGGAATCAACCCGAATGGAATGAAATGGAATGGAATGGAATGCAATGGAATGGAATGGAAAGGAATGGAATCAAAGTGAATGGAATGGAATGGAATGGAATGGAATCAAAAGGAATGGAATGGAATAGAATGGAATGGAATGGAATGGAATGGAATGGAATGGAATGGAATGGAATCAACCGGAATGGAATGGAATGGATTGGAATGGAATAGAAAGGAATCTACTCGAATGGAATGAAATGGAATGCAATGGAATGGAATAAAATGGAATGGAATGGAATGGAATGGAAACAACACAAACTGAATGGAATGGATTGGAATGGAATGGAATGGAATGGAATGCAATGGAATGCAATCAACCCGAGTGGAATGGAATGGAATGGAATCCACAGGAAAGGAATGGAATGGAATGGAATGGAATGGAATCAACGCAAATAGAATGGAATAGAATGGAATAGAATGGAATGAAATGGAATGGAATGGAATGGAATGGAATGGAATCAACCCGAATGGAATGGAGTGCAATGGAATGGAATGGAATGGAATGGAATGGAATGGAATGGAATCACACAGAATGGAATGGAATGGAAGGGAATCAACTCGAATGGAATGAAATGGAATGGAATGGAATGCAGTGGAATGGAATCGAATGGAATCAACCGGAATGGAATGGAATGGAATGGAATGGAATCAAAACGAATGGAATGGAATAGAATGGAATGGAAGGGACTGGAATGGAATGGAATGGAATGGAGTCAACAGGAATGGAATGGAATGGAAGGGAAAGGAATGTTCTGGAATGGAAAGGAAGTAACCCGAGTGGAATGGAATGGAATGGAATGGAATGGAATGGAATCAACGGGAATGGAATGGATTGGAATGCAAATGAATGGACTGTTCTGAAATGGAATGGAAACAACCCGAATGGAATGGTATGGAATGCAATGGAATGGGAAGGAATCAACCGGAATGGAATGGAATGGATTGGAATGGATTGGAATGGAACCAATCCGAATGGAACGGAATGCAATGAAACAGAATATACCGGAATGGAATGGAACGGAATCTACCACAATGGAATGAAATGGAATGGAAAGGAATGGAATGGAATGGAATGGAATGGAATCAACCCGAATGGAATGGAATGGAATGGAATGGAATGGAATGGAATGGAATGGAATTGAGTCAACCCCAATGGAATGGAGTGGTATGGAATGGAATGGAATGGAATCAACACAAATGGAATAGAACGGAATGGAATGGAATGGAGTGGAATGGAATCAACCCGAATGGAATGGAATAGAATGGAATGGAATAGAATGGAATGGAATGGAATGGAATGGAATGGAATGGAATGGAATGGAATGGAATGGAATCAACACGAATGGAATGGAATGGAATGGAATCAACCAGAATGGAATGCAATTGAATGGAATGGAATGGAATGCAATGGAATGGAAAGCAATGGAATGGAATGGAATGGAATGGAATGGAATGGAATCAACCAGAATGAAAAGGAATGGAATTGAATGGAATCAACCCAAATGGAATGGAATGGAATGGAATTAAACAAAATGGAATGGAATGGAATAGAATGGAATGGAATGGAATGGAACGGAGTCAACCCGAATGCAATGGAATGGAATGGAATTGAATGGAACGGAATGGTATGGAATGGAATCAACCCAAATGGAATGGAATGGAATGGAATGGAACGGAATGGGATGGAATGAAATGGAATGGAGTCAACAGGAATGGAATGGAATGGAATGTGATGGAATGGAATGGAATGGGATGGAATGGAATCAACGCGAATAGAATGGAATGGAATGGAATAGAATGGAATAGAATGGAATCAACCAGAATGGCATGGAATGGAATGGAATGGAATGGAACGGAATGGAATGGAATGGAATCAACCCGAATGGAATGAAATGGAATGTAATGGAATGCATTGGAATGGAATGGAAAGGAATGGAATCAAAGTGAATGGAATGGAATGGAATGGAATCAAAAGGAATGGAATGGAATAGAATGGAATGGAATAGAATGGAATGGAATGGAATGGAATCAACCGGAATGGAATGGAATGGATTGGAATGGAATAGAAAGGAATCTACTCTAATGGAATGAAATGGAGTGCAATGGAATGGAATAGAATGGAATGAAATGGAAGGGATTGGAATCAACCCGAATGGAATGGAATGGAATGGAATGGAAACAACACGAATTGAATGGAATGGATTGGAATGGAATGGAATGGAATGGAATGCAATGGAATGCAATCAACCCGAATGGAATGGAATGAAATGGAATGGAGTGGAATGGAATCAACAGGAAAGGAATGGAATGGAATGGAATGGAATGGCATGGAATCAACGCAAATAGAATGGAATAGAATGGAATAGACTGGAATGAATTGGAATGGAATGGAATGGAATGGAATGGAATGGAACCAACCCAAATGGAATGGAGTGCAATGGAATGGAATGGAATGGAATGGAATCACACAGAATGGAATGGAATGGAAGGGAATCAACTAGAATGGAATGAAATGGAATGGAATGGAATGCAGTGGAATGGAATGGAATGGAATCAACCGGAATGGAATGGAATGGAATGGAATGGAATCAAAACGAATGGAATGGAATAGAATGGAATGGAAGGGACTGGCACGGAATGGAACGGAATGGAGTCAACAGGAATGGAATGGAATGGAATGGAAAGGAATGTTCTGGAATGGAAAGGAAATAACCCGAGTGGAATGGAATGGAATGGAATGGAATGGAATGGAATGGAACGGAATCAAAAGGAATGGAATGGAATAGAATGGAATGAATGGAATGGAATGGAATGGAATGGAATGGAATCAACCAGAATGGAATGGAATGGAATCTTCTGGAATGGAATGGAAGCAAACGAATGGAATGGAATGGAATCACCCCAAATGGAATGGAATAGAATGGAATGGAATTAACCCAAATGTAATGGAATGGAATTGTATGGAATGGAATGGAATGGAATCAACTGGAATGGAATGGAATGGATTGGAATGGAATAGAAAGTAATCTACTCGAATGGAATGAAATGGAATGCAATGGAATGGAATAGAATGGAATGAAATGGAATGGAATAGATTCAACCCGAATGGAATGGAATGGAATGGAATGGAATGGAATGGAATGGAATGGAATGGAATCAACCCCAATGGAATGGAATGAAATGGAATGGAATGGAATGGAATGGAATGGAATCAACCAGAATGGAATGAAATGGAATAGAATGGAATGCAATGGAATGGAATGGAATGGAATGGAATGCAATGGAATGGAATGGAATGGAATGGAATCAGCTCGAATGGTATGGAATGGAATGGAAAGGAATCAACCCGAATGGAATGAAATGGGTTGGAATGGAATGCAATCGAAAGGAATGGAATGGAATGGAATGCCATGCAATGGAATGGAATGGAATGGGGTGGAATGGAATGGAATGGAATCAACCCGAATGCAATGGAATGGAATGGAATGGAATGGAATGGAATGGAATCAACCCGAATGGAATGGAATGGATTGGAATGGAATGGAATCAAAAGGAATGGAATGGAGTAGAATGTAATGTTACGGAATGGAATGGAATGGAATCAACCTCAATGGATTGCTATGGAATGTTCTGGAATGGAATGGAAGCAAACGAATTGAATGGAATGGAATGGAATGGAATGGTATGGAATCAACACAAAAGGAATGGAATGGAATGGAATGGAATGGAATGGAATGGAGTCAACCGGAAGGGAATTGAATGGTATGTGATGGAATGGAATGGAATGGGATGGAATGGAATCAACGCGAATAGAATGGAATGGAATGGAATAGAATGGAAACAACCAGAATGGAATGGAATGGAATGGAATGGAATGGAATGGAATAGAATGGAATGGAATCAACCCGAATGGAATGAAATGGAATGGAATGGAATGCATTGGAATGGAATGGAAATGAATGGAATCAAACTGAATGGAATGGAATGGAATGGAATGGAATCAAAAGGAATGGAATCGAATAGAATGGAATGGAATGGAATGGAATCAACCGGAATGGAATGGAATGGATTGGAATGGAATAGAAAGGAATCTACGCGAATGGAATGAAATGGAATGCAATGGAATGGAATAGAATGGAATGAAATGGAAGGGAATGGAGTCAACCCGAATGGAATGGAATGGAATGGAATGGAAACAACACGAATTGAATGGAATGGATTGGAATGGAATGGAATGGAATGGAATGCAATGCAATGCAATCGACCCGAATGGAATGGAATGGAATGGAATGGAATCAACAGGAAAGGAATGGAATGGAATGGAATGGAATGGAATGGAATGGAATGGAATCAATGCAAATAGAATGGTATAGAATGGAATAGAATGGAATGAAATGGAATGGAATGGAATCACACAGAATGGAATGGAATGGAAGGGAATCAACTCGAATGGAATGAAATGGAGTGGAATGGAATGCCGTGGAATGGAATGGAATGGAATCAACCGGAATGGAATGGAATGGAATGGAATCAAAACGAATGGAATGGAATAGAATGGAATGGAAGGGACTGGAATGGAATGGAAAGGAATGGAGTCAACAGGCATGGAATGGAATGGAAAGGAATGTTCTGGAATGGAAAGGAAGTAACCCGAGTGGAATGGAATGGAATGGAATGGAATAGAATGGAATCAACCTGAATGGAATGGAATGGAATGGAAAGGAATGGACTGTTCGGAAATGGAATGGAAACAACCAGAATGGAATGGAATGGAATGCAATGGAATGGGAAGGAATCAACCGGAATGGAATGGAATGGATTGGAATGGATTGGAATGGAACCAATCCGAATGGAATGGAATGCAATGAAACAGAATATACCGGAATGGAATGGAACGGAATCTAACAGGATGGAATGCAATGGAATGGAATGGAATGGAATAGAATGGAATGAAATGGAATGGAATCAACCCGAATGGAATGGAATGGAATGGAATGGAATGGAATGGAATGGAATGGAATCAACCCCAATGGAATGGAATGGAATGGAATCAACACAAATGGAATAGAACGGAATGGAATGGAATGAAATGGAAGGGAATGGAATGGAATCAAACCAAATGGAATGAAATGGAATGGAATGGAATGCATTGGAATGGAATGGAAAGGAATGGAATCAAAGTGAATGGAATGGAATGGAATGGAATCAAAAGGAATGGAATGGAATAGAATGGAATGGAATGGAATGGAATGGAATCAACCGGAATGGATTGCGATGGAATGTTCTGGAATGGAATGGAAGCAACCAAATTGAATGGAATGGAATCGTATGGAATCCACCCAAATGGAATGGAACGGAATGGAATGGAATGGAATGGAGTCAACCGGAATGGAATTGAATGGAATGTGATGGAATGGAATGGAATGGGATGGAATGGGATCAACGCGAATAGAATGGAATGGAATGGAATAGAATGGAATAGAATGGAATCAACCAGAATGGAATGGAATAGAATGGAATGGTATGGAATGGAATGGAATCAACCGGAATGGAATGGAATGGTTTGGAATGGAATAGAAAAAAATCTACTCGAATGGAATGAAATGGAATGCAATTGAATGGAATAGAATGGAATGAAATGGAAGGGAATGGAGTCAACCCGAATGGAATGGAATGGAATGGAATGGAAACAATACGAATGGAATGGAATCGAATGGAATGGAAACAACACGAATTGAATGGAATGGATTGGAATGGAAAGGAATGGAATGGAATGCAATTGAATGCAATCAACCCGAATGGAATGGAATGGAATGGAATGGAATCAACAGGAAAGGAATGGAATGGAATGGAATGAAATGGAATCAACGCAAATAGAATGGAATAGAATGGAATGAAATGGAATGGAATGGAATGGAATGGAATCAACCCGAATGGAATGGAGTGCAATGGAATGGAATGGAATGGAATGGATTCACGCAGAATGGAATGGAATGGAAGGGAATCAACTCGAATGGAATGAAATGGAATGGAATGGAATGCAGTGGAATGGAATGGAATGGAATCAACCGGAATGGAATGGAATGGAATGGAATGGAATGGAATGGAATGGAATCAAAACGAATGGAATGGAATAGAATGGAATGGAAGGGACTGGAATGGAATGGAATGGAATGGAGTCAACAGGAATGGAATGGAATGGAATGGAAAGGAATGTTCTGGAATGGAAAGGAAGTAATCCGAGTGGAATGGAATGGAATGGAATGGAATGGAATCAACCGGAAAGGAATGGAATGGAATGGAAAGGAATGGACTGTTCTGAAATGGAATGGAAACAACCCGAATGGAATGGAATGGAATGCAATGGAATGGGAAGGAATCAACCGGAATGGAATGGAATGGATTGGAATGGATTGGAATGGAACCAATCCGAATGGAATGGAATGCAATGAAACAGAATATACCGAAAAGGAATGGAACGGAATCTACCAGAATGGAATGAAATGGAATGGAATGGAATGGAATGCAATCAACCCCAATGGAATGGAATGGTATGGAATGGAATGGAATGGAATCAACACAAATGGAATAGAACGGAATGGAATGGAATGGAATCAACCCGAATGGAATGAAATGGAATGGAATGGAATGCATTGGAATGGAATGGAAAGGAATGGAATCAAAGTGAATGGAATGGAATGGAATGGAATGGAATCAAAAGGAATGGAATGGAATAGAATGGAATGGAATGGAATGGAATGGAATCAACCGGAATGGAATGGAATGGATTGGAATGGAATAGAAAGGAATCTACGCGAATGGAATGAAATGGAATGCAATGGAATGGAATAAAATGGAATGAAATGGAAGGGAATGGAGTCAACCCGAAATGAATGGAATGGAATGGAATGGAAACAACACAAATTGAATGGAATGGATAGGAATGGAATGGAATGGAATGGAATGGAATGCAATCAACCCGAGTGGAATGGAATGGAATGGAATGGAATGGAATGGAATGGAATCAACAGGAAAGGAATGGAATGGAATGGAATGGAATGGAATCAACGCAAATAGAATGGAATAGAATGGAATAGAATGAAATGAAATGGAATGGAATGGAATGGAATGGAGTGGAATGGAATGGAAAGGAATCAACCCGAATGGAATGAAATGCAATGGAATGGGATGCTATGGAATGGAATGGAATGGAATGCCATGGAATGGAATGGAATGGAATTTAATGGAATGGAATCAACCCGAATACAATGGAATGGATCGGAATGGAATGGAATGGAATGGATTGGAATGGAATGGAATAAACCCAAATGGAATGGATGGAATGGAATGGAATGGTATGGAATGCAATCAACCCGAATGGAATGGAATGGAATGAAATGGGATAGAATGGAATGGAATGGGATGGTATAGAATCAACCCAAATAGAATGGAATGGAATTGAATAGAATGGAATGGCATACAATCAACCAGAATGGAATGGAATGGAATGGAATCAACCCTAATGGAATGAAATGGAATGGAATGGAATGCATTGGAATGGAATAGAATGGAATCAAACCAAATGGATTGGAATGGAATGGAATGGAACGGAATCAACCGAAATGGAATGGAATGCAGTGTTCTGGAATGGAATGGAAGCAACCGAATGGAATGGAATGCAATGGAATGGAATCGAATCAACCCAAATTGAATGGAATGAAATGGAATGGAATTAACCCAAATGGAAGGGAATAGAACGGAATGGAATGAAATGGAATGGAATGGAATAAACCCGAATGCAATGGAATGGAATGGAATTGAATGGAATGGAACTGAATGGAATGGAATCAACCCATATTGAATGGAATGGAATGGAATGGAATGGAGTCAACCCGAATGGAATGGAATGGAATGTGATGGAATGGAATGGAACGTTCTGGAATGGAATGGAAGCAAACGAATGGAATGGAATGGAATGGCATCACCCCAAATGGAATGTAATGGAGTGGAATGGAATTAACCCAAATGGAATGCAATGGAATGGAATGGAATGGAATCGGCCGGACTGGAATGGAATGGATTGGAATGGAATAGAAAGGAATCTACCCGAATGGAATGAAATGGAATGCAATGGAATGGAATAGAATGGAATGAAATGGAATGGAATGGAGTCAACACAAATGGCATGGAATGGAATGGAATGGAATGGAATGGAATCAACCCCAATGGAACGGAATGAAATGGAATGGAATGGAATGGAATGGAATCAACCCGAATGGAATGAAATGGAATAGAATGGAATGCAATGGAATGGAACGGAATGGAATGGAATGCAATGGAATGGATTGGAATGGAATGGAATCAAACCGAATGGAATGGAATGGAATGGAAAGGAAGCAACCCGAATGGAATGAAAGGAAATGGAATGGATTGCCATGGAATGGAATGGAATTGAATGGATTCAACCCGAATGGAATGAAATGGAATGGAATGGAATGCATTGGAATGGTAAGGAACGGAATCAAACCGAATAGAATGGAATGGAATGGAATGGAATGGAATGGTATCAAAAGGAATGGAATGGAATAGAATGCAATGGAATGGAATGGAATGGAATGGAATGGAATGGAATGGAATGGAATCAACCGGAATGGAATGGAATCAACCGGAATGGAATGGAATGGAATTTTCTGGAATGGAAACGAAGCAACCGAATGGAATGGAACGGAACGGAATGGAATGCAATCCCCCCAAATGGAACGGAATGGAATGGAGTGGAATGGAATGGAATGGAATCAACCAGAATGGAATGGAATGGATTGGAATGGAATAGAAAGCAATCTACCCGAATGGAATGAAATGGAATGCTATGGAATGGAATAGAATGGAATGAAATGCAATGGAATGGAGTCAACCCGAATGGAATGCATTCGAATGGAAAGGAATCAAATGGAATGGAATGGTATGGAATGGAATGGAATGGAATCAACCCGAATGGAATGGAATGGAATGCAATGGAATGGAATGGAATTGAATGGAATGGAATCAACACGAAAGGAATGGAATAGAATGGAATGGAATGGAATGGAATGGAATGGAGTGGAACTGAATGGAGTCATCCAGAATGGAATGGATTCGAATGGAATGGAATTGAAAGGAATGGAATGGTATGGAATGGAATAGAATGGAATCAACCCGAATGGAATGGAATGGAATGCAATGCAATGGAATGGAATGGAATGGAGTGGAATGGAATCAAACCAAATGGAATGAAAAGCAATGGAATGGAATGGAATGGAATGGAATCAACCCAAATGGAATGGAATAGAATGGGATGGAATAGAATGGATTGGAATGGAATGGAATGGAATGGAATGGAATACCATCAACCCAAATGGAATGAAATGGAATGGAATGGAATGGAATGGAATCAACCCGAATGGAAAGGAAGGGAATGGAATGGGATGGAATGGAATGGAATGGGATGGAATGGAATCAACACGAACGGAATGGAATAGAATGGAATAGAATTGAATGGAATGGAATCAACCAGAATGGAATGGAATGGAATGGAATGGAATGAACCCGAATGGAATGAAATGGAATGGAATTGAATACATGGCAATGGAATGGAATGAAATCAAACCGAGTGGAATGGAATGGAATGGAATGGAATGGAATGGAATCAACCGGAATGGAATGGAATGGAATGTGCTGGAATGGAATGGAAGCAATCGAATGGAATGGAATGGAATGGAATGGAATGGAATGGTATGGAATGGAATGGAATGGAATCAACCCGAATGGAATGGAATGGAATGGAATGGAATGGAATGGAATGGAATGGAATGGAATTAAAAGGAGTGGAATGGAATAGAATAGAGTGGAATGGAATGGAATGGAATGGAATGGAATGGAATGGAATCAACCGGAATGGAATGGAATGGAATGGAAGCAACCGAATGGAATGGAATGGAATGGAGTCACCCCAAATGGAATGGAATGGAATGGAATGGAATTAACGCAAATGGAATGGAATGGAATGGAATGGAATGGAATCAACCGGAATGGAATGGAATGGATTTGGAATGGAATAGAAAGGAATCTACCCGAATGGAATGAAATGGAATGCAATGGAATGGAATAGAATGGAATGAAATGGAATGGAATGGAGTCAACCGGAGTGGAATGGAATGGAATGGAATGGAATGGAATGGAATGGAATCAACCTCAATGGAATGGAATGAATTGGAATGGAATGGAATGGAATTGAATGGAATGGAATGGAATGGAATCAACCCGAATGGAATGTAATGGAATAGAATGGAATGCAATGGAATGGAATGGAGTGGAATGGAATGCAATGTAATGGAAAGGAATGGAATGGAATCAACCCGCAGTGAATGGAATGGAATGGAATGGAAAGGAATCAACCTGAATGGAATAAAATGGAATGGAATGGAATGCAATGGAATAGAATGGAATGGAATGCCATGGAATGGAATGGAATGGAATGCAATGTTTTGGAATCAACCCGAATGCAATGGAATGGAGTGGAATGGAATGGAATGGAATGTAATCAACCCAAATGGAATGGAATGGGATGGAATGGAATGGAATGGAATGGAATGGGATGGAATGGAATGGAATGGGATGGAATGGAAACAACGCGAATAGAATGGAATGGAATGGAATAGAATAGTATGGAATGGAATCAACCAGAATGGAATGGAATGGAATGGAATGGAATGGAATCAACCCGAATGGAATGGAATGGAATGGAATAGTATGGAATGAAATGGAATGGAATGGAATGGAATGGAATCAAACCGAATGGAATGGAATAGTAAGTAATGGAATGGAATGGAATGGAATCAAAAGGAATGGAATGAAATAGAATGGAATGGAATGGAATGGAATGG
The DNA here is from genome assembly GCF_028858775.2 of Pan troglodytes. Classification (NCBI taxonomy): domain Eukaryota; kingdom Metazoa; phylum Chordata; class Mammalia; order Primates; family Hominidae; genus Pan; species Pan troglodytes. The sequence continues at coordinate 40,058,959 of NC_072416.2, read as the reverse complement.
AATGGAATGGAATGGAATCAACCGGAATGGAATGGAATGGAATGTTCTGGAATGGAATGGAAGCAACCGAATGGAATGGAATGTAATTGAATGGAATGGAATCAACCCAAATGGAATAGAACGGAATGGGATCGAATGGAATGGAATTAACCCAAATGAAACAGAATGGAATGGAATGGAATGGAATGGAATCAACCAGAATAGAATGGAAAGGATTGGAATGGAATAGAAAGGAATCTACCCGAATGGAATGAAATGGAATTCGATGGAATGGAATAGAATGGAATGAAATGGAATGGAATGGAGTCAACCTGAATGGAATGGATTCCAATGGAATGGAATGGAATGGAATCAACCCGAATGGAATAGTATGGTATGGAATGGAATGGAATGGAATAAACCCGAATGGAATGGAATGGAATGCAATGGAATGGAATGGAATGGAATGGAAAGGAATGGAATCAACACGAATGGAATGGATTGGAATGGAATGGAATGGAGTCAACCCGAATGGAATGGAATCGAATAGAATGGAATGGAAAGGAATGGAATGGAATGGAATTAAATGGAATGGAATCAACCCGAATGGAACGGAATGGAATGCAATGGAATGGAATGGAATGGAATGGAATGGAATAGAATGGAATGGAATTGGATCAACGCGAATGGAATGGAATGGAATGGAATGGAATGCAATGCAATGGAATGGAATGGAATGGAATGCAATGGAATGGAATGGAATGGAATGGAATGGAATGGAATGGAATAGGATGGAATGAAATGGAATGGAATGTAATGGAATTTAATGGAATGGAATGGAATGGAATGGAATCAAACCGAATGGAACGGAATAGTAAGTAATGGAATGGAATGGAATGGAACCAAAAGGAATGGAATGAAATAGAATGGAATGGAATCGAATGGAATGCAATGGAATCAACCGGAATGGAATGGAATGGAATGTTCTGGAATGGAATGGAAGCAACCGAATGGAATGGAATGGAAATGAATGGAATGGAATCAACCCAAAAGGAATGGAACGGAATGGAATGGAATGGAATGGAATTAAACTAAATGGAACGGATTGGAATGGAATGGAATGGCATGGAATCAACCAGAATGGAATGGAATGGATTGGAATGGAATAGAAAGGAATCTACCCGAATGGAATGAAATGGAATTCAATGGAATGGAATAGAATGGAGTGAAATGGAATGGAATGGAGTCAACCCGAATGGAATGGATTCCAATGGAATGGATTCGAATGGAATGGAATGGAATCAACCCGAATGAAATGGAATGGTATGGAATGGAATGGAATAAACCCGAATGGAATGGAATGGAATGCAACGGAATGGAATGGAATGGAATGGAAAGGAATGGAATCAACACGAATGGAATGGAATGGAATGGAATGGAATCGAATGGAATCAACCCGAATTGAATGGAATGGAATAGAATGGAATGGAATGGAATGGAATGGAATGGAATGGAATTAAATGGAATGGAATCAAACCGAATGGAATGAAATGTAATGCAATGGAATGGAATGGATTGGAATGGAATGGAATTAAAAGGAGTGGAATGGAATGGAATGGAATGGAACGGAATGGATTCATCCCGAATGGAACGGAATGGAATGGAATGGAATGGAATTAAACTAAATGGAACGGATTGGAATGGAATGGAATGGCATGGAATCAACCAGAATGGAATGGAATGGATTGGAATGGAATAGAAAGGAATCTACCCGAATGGAATGAAATGGAATTCAATGGAATGGAATAGAATGGAGTGAAATGGAATGGAATGGAGTCAACCCGAATGGAATGGATTCCAATGGAATGGATTCGAATGGAATGGAATGGAATCAACCCGAATGAAATGGAATGGTATGGAATGGAATGGAATAAACCCGAATGGAATGGAATGGAATGCAACGGAATGGAATGGAATGGAATGGAAAGGAATGGAATCAACACGAATGGAATGGAATGGAATGGAATGGAATCGAATGGAATCAACCCGAATTGAATGGAATGGAATAGAATGGAATGGAATGGAATGGAATGGAATGGAATTAAATGGAATGGAATCAAACCGAATGGAATGAAATGTAATGCAATGGAATGGAATGGATTGGAATGGAATGGAATTAAAAGGAGTGGAATGGAATGGAATGGAATGGAACGGAATGGATTCATCCCGAATGGAACGGAATGGAATGGAATGGAATGCAAAGGAATGGAATGGAATCAACCAGAAAGGAATGAAATTGAATGGAATGGAATGGAGTGCAGTGGAATGGAATGGAATGGAATCTAATGGAATGGAAAGGAATGGAATGGAACCAACCAGAGAGGAATGGAATGGAATGGAATGGAATCAATCGGAATGGAATGGATTGGATTGAAATGGAATGTAATGGAATCAACCGGAACGTAATGGAATGGAAGGGAATAGAACGGAATCAACCTGAAAGGAATGGAATGGAATGGAGTGGAATGGAATGGAATGGAATTAACCCGAATGGAATGGAATGGAATGGAATGCAATCAACCCGTATGGCATGGAATGGTATGGAATGGAATGGAATGGAATCAACCCGAATGGAATGGAATGGAATGGAATGGAACCAACCGGAATGGAAAGGAATGGAATGGAATGGAATGTTCTGGAATGGAATGGAATGGAATCATCCGGAATGGAAAGGAATGGAATGGAATGGAATGTTCTGGAATGGAATGGAAGCAACCGAATGGAATGGAATGGAATGGAATGGAATGGAATCAACCCAAATGGAATGGAATGGAATGGAATCGAATGGAATTAACCCAAATGGAACGGAATGGAATGGAATGGAATGGAATGGAATGGAATGGAATCAACCGGAATGGAATGGAATGGATTGGAATGGAATAGAAAGGAATCTACCCGAATGGAATGAAATGGAATGCAATGGAATGAAGTAGAATGCAATGAAATGGAATGGAATGGAGTCAACCCGAATGGAATGGAATGCAATGGAATGGAATGGAATCAAACCGAAAGGAATGGAACAGTAAGTAATGGAATGGAAAGAAATGGAATCAAAAGGAATGGAATGATATAGAATGGAATGGAATGGAATGGAATCAACCGGAATGGAATGGAATGGAATGTTCTGGAATGGAATGGAAGTAACCGAGTGGAATGGAATGGAATGGAATGGAATGGAATCAACCCAAATGGAATGGAACGGAATGGAATGGAATGGAATGGAATTAAACCAAATGGAATGGAATGGAATGGAATAGAATGGAATCAACCAGAATTGAATGGAATGGAGTAGAATGGAATAGAAAGGAATCTACCCGAATGGAATGAAATGGAATGCAATGGAACGGAATAGATTGGAATGAAATGGAATGGAATGGAGTCAACCCGAATGGAATGCAATGGAATGGAATGGAATGGAATGGAATGGAATGGAATAAACCCGAATGGAATGGAATGGAATGCAATGGAATGGAATGGAATGGAACGGAAAGGAATGGAATCAACAAGAATGGAATGGAATGGAATGGAATGGAATGGAATGGAATGGAATGGAATCAACCAGAATGGAATGAAATGGAATAGAATGGAACGGAATGGAATGGAATGGAATGGAATGGAATGGAATTAAATGGAATGGAATCAACCCGAATGGAATGGAATGGAATGGAATGGAATGCAATGGAATGGAATGGAATCAACCAGAATGGAATGAAATTGAATGGAATGGAATGGAGTGCAGTGGAATGGAATGGAATGGAATGGAATGGAAAGGAATGGAATGGAATCAACAAGAGAGGAATGGAACGGAATGGAATGGAATGAAATCAATCGGAATGCAATGGAATGGATTGAAATGGAATGTAATGGAATCAAGCAGAACGGAATTTAATGGAATGAAATGGAAGGGAATAGGACGGAATCTACCTGAATGGAATGGAATGGAATGGAGTGGAATGGAATGGTATGGAATCAACCAGAATGGAATGGAATGGAATGGAATAGAATCAACCGGAAAGGAATGGAATGGTATGGAATGGAATGGAATGGAATCAAGCCGACTGGAATGGAATGGAATGCAATGGAATGGAATGGAATGGAATCAACCGGAATGGAAAGGAATGGAATGGAATGGAATGTTCTGGAATGGAATGGAATGGAATCATCCGGAATGGAAAGGAATGGAATGGAATGGAATGGAATGTTCTGGAATGGAATGGAAGCAACCGAATGGAATGGAATGGAATGGAATGGAATGGAATGGAATCAACCCAAATGGAATGGAATGGAATGGAATCGAATGGAATTAACCCAAATGGAACGGAATGGAATGGAATGGAATGGAATGGAATGGAATCAACCGGAATGGAATGGAATGGATTGGAATGGAATAGAAAGGAATCTACCCGAATGGAATGAAATGGAATGCAATAGAATGAAGTAGAATGCAATGAAATGGAATGGAATGGAGTCAACCCGAATGGAATGGAATGCAATGGAATGGAATGGAATCAAACCGAAAGGAATGGAACAGTAAGTAATGGAATGGAAAGAAATGGAATCAAAAGGAATGGAATGATATAGAATGGAATGGAATGGAATGGAATCAACCGGAATGGAATGGAATGGAATGTTCTGGAATGGAATGGAAGTAACCGAGTGGAATGGAATGGAATTGAATGGAATGGAATCAACCCAAATGGAATGGAACGGAATGGAATGGAATGGAATGGAATTAACCCAAATGGAATGGAATGGAATGGAATGGAATAGAATGGAATCAACCAGAATTGAATGGAAGGGAGTAGAATGGAATAGAAAGGAATCTACCCGAATGGAATGAAATGGAATGCAATGGAACGGAATAGATTGGAATGAAATGGAATGGAATGGAGTCAACCCGAATGGAATGCAATGGAATGGAATGGAATGGAATGGAATGGAATAAACCCGAATGGAATGGAATGGAATGCAATGGAATGGAATGGAATGGAACGGAAAGGAATGGAATCAACAAGAACGGAATGGAATGGAATGGAATGGAATGGAATGGAATGGAATCAACCGGAATGGAAAGGAATGGAATGGAATGGAATGGAATGGAATGGAATGGAATGGAAGGTTCTGGAATGGAATGGAAGCAACCGAATGGAATGGAATGGAATGGAATCACCCCAAATGGAATGGAAAGGAATGGAATGGAATTAACCCAAATGGAAGGGAATGGAATGGAATGGAAAGAAATGGAATCAACCGGAATGGAATGGATTGGATTTGGAATGGAATAGAAAGGAATCTACCCGAATGGAATGAAATGGAATGCAATGGAATGGAATAGAATGGAATGGAATGGAATAGAATGGAATGAAATGGAATGGAATGGAGTCAACCCGAATGGAATGGAATGGAATGGAATGGAAAGGAATCAACCCGAATGGAATCAAATGGAATAGAATGGAATGCAATGGAATGGAATGGATTGGAATGGAATGCGATGTAATGTAATGTAATGGAATGGAATCAACCCGCATGGAAAGGAATTGAATGGAATGGAAAGGAATCATCCTGAATGGAATGAAATGGAATGGAATGGAATGCAATGGAATGGAATGGAATGGAATGCCATGGAATGGAATGGAATGGAATGGAATGGAATGGAATGGAATCAACCCGAATGCAATGCAATGGAGTGGAATGGAAGGAATGGAATGGAATCAAACCAAATGGAATGGAATGGAATGGAATGGAATGGAATTGAAGGGAATGGAATGGAACGGAATCAACCCGAATGGAATGGAATAGAATGGGATGGAATGGAATGGAATGGGATGGAATGGAAACAAAGCGAATAGAATGGAATGGAATGGAATAGAATGGAATGGAATCAACCAGAATGGAATGGAATGGAATGGAACGGAATGGAATCAACCCGAATGGAATGGAATGGAATGGAATAGGATGGAATGAAATGAAATGGAATGGAATTGAATGGAATCAACCGAATGGAATGGAATAGTAATTAAAGGAATTGAATGGAATGAAATAGAATGGAATGGAATGGAATGGAATGGAATGGATTGGAATCAACCGGAATGGAATGGAATGGAATGTTCTGCAATGGAATGGAAGCAACCGAATGGAATGGAATGGAATTGAATGGAATGGAATCAACCCAAATGGAATGGAACGGAATGGAATGGATTGGAATGGAATTAACCCAAATGGAACGGAATGGAATGGAATGGAATGGAATGAAATGGAATCAACCAGAATGGAATGGAATGGATTGAAAGGGAATAGAAAGGAATCTACCCGAATGGAATGAAATGAAATTCCATGGAATGGAATAGAATGGAATGAAAAGGAATGGAATGGAGTCAACCCGAATGGAATGGATTCCAATGGAATGAAATCGAATGGAATGGAATGGAATCAACCCGAATGGAATGGAATGTTATGGAATGGAATGGAATGGAATAAACCCGAATGGAATGGAATGGAATGCAATGGAATGGAATGGAATCCAATGGAAAGCAATGGAATCAACACGAATGGAATGGAATGGAATGGAATGGAATCATCCCGAATGGAATGGAATGGAATAGAATGGAATGCATTGGAATGGAATGGAAAGGAATGGAATGGAATGGAAAGGAATGGAATCAAACTGAATGGAAAGGAATGGAATCAAAAGGAATGGAACGGAATAGAATGGAATGGAATTTAATCAACCGCAATGGAATGGAATGGATTGGAATGGAATAGAAAGGAATCTACTCGAATGGAATGAAATGGAATGCAATGGAATGGAATAGAATGGAATGAAATGGAAGGGAATGGAGTCAACCCGAATGGAATGGAATGGAATGGAATGGAAACAACACAAATTGAATGGAATGGATTGGAATGGAATGGAATGGAAAGGAATGGACTGTTCTGAAATGGAACGGAAACAACCCGAATGGAATGGATTTGAATGCAATGGAATGGGAGGGAATCAACCGGAATGGAATGTAATGGATTGGAATGGATTGGAATGGAACCAATCCGAATGGAACGGAATGCAATGAAACAGAATATACCGGAATGGAATGGAACGGAATCTACCAGAACGGAATGAAATGGAATGGAATGGAATGGAATGGAATGGAATGGAATCAACCCGAATGGAATGGAATGGAATGGAATGGAATGGAATCAACCCCAATGGAATGGAATGGTATGGAATGGAATGGAATGGAATCAACACAAATGGAATAGAACGGAATGGAATGGAATGGAATGGAATGGAATCAACGCGAATGGAATGGAATAGAATGGAATGGAATGGAATGGAATGGAATGGAATGGAATGGAATGGAATCAACACGAATGGAATGGAATGGAATGGAATCAACCAGAATGGAATGCCATTGAATGGAATGGAATGCAATGGAATGGAAAGCAGTGGAATGGAATGGAATGGAATGGAATGGAATGGAATGGAATCAACCAGAATGAAATGGAATGGAATTGAATGGAATCAACCCAAATGGAATGGAATGGAATGGAATGGAAAGGAATGGAATGGAATGGAATGGAATCAAACCACATGGAATGGAATGGAAAGGAATTGAGTGGAAAGGAAGGGAATCAACCGAAATGGAATGGAACAGAATGGAATGGAATGGAAGACAATGGAATGCAATCAACCTAAATGGAATTTAATGAAATGGAATGGAATAAAGTGGAATCAACCCAATCTGAATGAAATGGAATGGAATGAAATGGAATGGAATGGAATAAAGTTTAATCAACTCAATCTGAATGAAATGGAATGGAATGCAATGGAATGGAATGGAATCAACACAAATGGAATGGAATGGAATGGAATGGAATGGAATGCAATGGAATGGAATGGAATCAACGGGAATGGAATGGAATCGAATGGAATAAACCCGAATGGAATGGAGTGGAATTGAGTGGAATGGAATGGAATCAACCCGAATGGAATGGAATGGAATGGAATGGAATGGAATGGAATCAACCAGAATGGATTGGAATAGAACGGAATGGAATTGAATTGAAAGGAATGGAATGGAATGGAAACAACACGAATTGAAAGGAATGGAGTGGAATGGAATGGAATGGAATGGAATGCAATGGAATGCAATCAACACAAATGGAATGGAATGGAATGGAATGGAATGGAATGGAATGAAATCAAAAGGAAAGGAATGGAATGGAATGGAAAGGAATGGAATGGAATGGAATGGAATGGAATGGAATGGAATCAACGCGAATAGAATGGAATAGAATGAAATAGAATGGAATGAAATGGAATGGAATGGAATGGAAAGGAATCAACCCGAATGGAATGGAGTGCAATGGAATGGAATGGAATGGAAAGGAATGGAATGGAATGGAATCACACAGAATGAAATGGAATGGAAGGGAATCAACCCGAATGGAATGAAATGGAATGGAATGGAATGCAGTGGAATGGAATGGAATGGAATCAACCGGAATGGAATGGAATGGAATGGAATGGAATCAAAACGAATAGAATGGAATAGAATGGAATGGAAGGGACTGGAATGGAATGGAACGGAATGCAGTCAACAGGAAAGGAATGGAATGGAATGGAATGGAATCTTCTGGAATGGAATGGAAGCAACCCGAAAGGAATGGAATGGAATGGAATGGAATGGAATGGAATGGAATGGAATGGAATCAACCGGAATGGAATGGAAAGGAATGGACTGTTCTGAAATGGAATGGAAACAACCCAAATGGAATGGAATGGAATGAAATGGAATGGGAAGGAATCAACCAGAATGGAATGGAATGGATTGGAATGGATTGGAATGGAACCAATCCGAATGGAATGGAATGCAATCAAACAGAATATACTGGAATGGAATGGAACGGAATCTACCAGAATGGAATGAAATGGAATGGAATGGAATGCAATGGAATGGAATCGAATCAACCCCAATGGAATGGTATGGTATGGAATGTAATACAATGGAATCAACACGAATGCAATAGCATGGAATGGAATGGAATGGAATGGAATGGAATGGAATGGAATCAACTCGAATGGAATGGAATAGAATGGAATGGAATGGAATGGAATGGAATGGAATGGAATGGAATGGAGTGGAATTAAACCAAATGGAATGGAATGGAAAGAATGGAATGGAATGGAATGGAATGGAATGGAATGGTATGGAATGGAATCAACCCAAATGGAATGGAATGGAATGGAATGGAATGGAATGGAATGGAATGGAATGGAATGAAATGGAATGGAGTTAACCCGAATGGAATGGAATGGAATGTGATGGAATGGAATGGAATGGGATGGAATGGAATCAACGCGAATAGAATGGAATGAAATAGAATAGAATGCAATCAACCAGAATGGAATGGAATGGAATGGAATGGAATGAAGTCAATAGGAATGGAGTAGAAGAGAATGGAATGGAATGGAATGGAATGGAATGGAATCAACCGGAATGGAATGGAATGGAATGGAATGTTCAGGAATGGAATGGAAGCAAACGAATGGAATGGAATGGAATGGAATAGAATGGCATGGAATGGAATCACCCCAAATGGAATGGAAAGGAATGGAATGGAATTAACCCAAATGGAATGGAATGGAATGGTATGGAATGGAATGGAATGGAATCAACCCGAATGGAATGGAATGGATTGGAATGGAATAGAATGGAATCTACTTGAATGGAATGAAATGGAATGCAATGGAATGGAATAGAATGGAATGAAATGGAATGGAATGGAGTCAATCCTCATGGAATGGAATGGAATCGAATGGATTGGAATCAACCCCAATGGAATGGAATGGAATGGAATGGAATGGAATGGAATGGAATGGAATCAACCTGAATGGAATGAAATGGAATAGAATAGAATGCAATGGAATGGAATGGAATGGAATGCAATGGAATGGAATGGAATGGAATGGAATGCAATGCAATGGAATGGAATGGAATGGAATGGAATGGAATGGAATGGAATCAACCCGAATGGAATGTAATGGAATGAAAAGAATCAACCCGAATGGAATGAAATGGATTGCAATGGAATGCAATCGAATGGAATGGAATGGAATGGAATGCCATGGAATGGAATGGAATTGAATGGAGTGGAGTGGAATGGAATGGAATCAACCCGAATGCAATGGAATGGAATGGAATGGATTGGAATGGAATCAACACAAATGGAATGGAATGGAATGGAATGGAATGGAATTGAATGGAATGGAACGGAATTTAATGGAATGGAATGGAATAGAATCAACCCGAATGGAATGGAATGGAATGGGATGGAATGGAATGGAATGGGATGGAATGGAATCAACGCGAATAGAATGGATTGGAATGGAATCAACCCAAATGGAATGGAATGGAATGGAATGGAATGGAATTGAATGGAATGGAATGGAATTTAATGGAATGGAATGGAATAGAATCAACCCGAATGGAATGGAATGGAATGGGATGGAATAGAATTGAATGGGATGGAATGGAATCAACGCGAATAGAATGGAATGGAATGGAATAGAATGGAATGGAATGGAATCAACCAGAATGGAATGGAATGGAATGGAATGGAATGGAATCAACCCGAATGGAATGAAATGGAATGGAATGGAATGCATTGGAATAGAATGGAATGGATTGCAATCAAACCGAATGGAATGGAATGGAATGGAATGGAATCAAAAAGAATGGAATGGAATATAATGTAATGGAATGGAATGGAATGGAATGGAATCAACCGGAATGGATTGCAATGGAATGCTCTAGAATGAAATGGAAGCAACCGAATTGAATGGAATGCAGTGAAATGGAATGGTATGGAATCAACCCAAATGGAATGGAATGGAATGGAATGCAATGGAATTAACCCAAATGGAATGGAATGGAATGGAATGGAATGGAATCAACCAGAATGGAATGGTTTCGAATGGAATGGAAACGAATGGAATGGAATTGAATCAACCCGAATGGAATGGAATGATATGGAATGGAATGGAATGGAATCAACCCGAATGGAATGGAATGGAATGAAAAAGAATGTACTAGAATGGAATGGAACAGAATCTACCAGAATGGAATGAAATGGAATGGAATGGAGTCAATCCTAATGGAATTGAATGGAATGGAATGGAATGGAATCAACCCCAATGTTGTGTAATGTAATGTAATGGAATGTAATGGAATGGAATGGAATCAACCAGAATGGAATGAAATGGATTAGAATAGAATGCAATCGAATGGAATGGAATGGAATGGAATGCCATGGAATGGAATGGAATGGAATGGAGTGGAATGGAATGGAATGGAATGGAATGGAGTGGAATGGAATGGAATGGAATCAACCCGAATGCAATAGAATGGATTGGAATGGAATCAACCCAAATGAAATGGAACGGAATGGATTGGAATTAACCCAAATGGAATGGAATGGAATCAACCCCAATGGAATGGAATGAAATGGAATGGAATGGAACGGAATGGAATGGAATGCAATCAACCCAAATGGAATGAAATGGAATAGAATGGAATGCAATGGAATGCAATGGATTGTAATGGAATGGAATGGAATGGAATGGAATGGAATCTACCCGAATGGAATGGAATGGAATGGAATCTACCCGAATGGAATGGAATGGAATGGAAAGGAATCAACACGAATGGAATGAAATGGATTGGAATGGAATGCAATCGAATGGAATGGAATGGAATACCATCAACCGAAATGGAATGAAATTGAATGGAATGGATTGGAATCAACCCAAATGGAATGGAATGGAATGGAATGGAATGGAATGGAATGGAATGGAATCAACCGACATGTAATGGAATGGAATGGAATTGAATGGAATGGAATGGAATCAACCGAAATGGAATGGAATAGAATGGAATGGAATGGAACAGAATGGAATGCAATCAACCGAAATGGAATTTAATGGAATGGAAAGGAATCAACCCAATCTGAATGACATGGAACGGAATGCAATGGAATGGAATGGAATCAACACAAATGGAATTGATTGGAATAGAATGGAATGCAATGGAATGGAATGGAATCAATGGGAGTGGAACGGAATCGAAAGGAATGAACCTGAATGGAATGGAGTGGAATTGAGTGGAATGGAATGGACTCAACCCAAATGGAATGGAATGGAATGGCATGGAATGGAATCTGCCAGAATGGAATGGAATAGAATGGAATGGAATTGAATTGAATGGAATGGAATGGAATGGAAACAACATGAATTGAATGGAATGGAGTGGAATGGAATGGAATGGAATGGGATGGAATGCAATGGAATGCAATCAACCTGAATGGAATGGAATGGAATGCAGTGGAATGGAATCAACAGGAAAGGAATGGAATGGAATGGAATGGAATGGAATGGAATGGAATCAAAGCGAATGGAATGGAATGGAATGGAATGGAATGGAATGAAAAGGAGTGGAATCAACCCGAATGCAATGGAATGGAGTGGAATGGAATGGAATGGAATGGAATCAACCCAAATGGAATGGAATGGAATGGAATGGAATGGAATGGAATGGAATGGAATGGAATGGAATCAACCCGAATGGAATGGAATGGAATGGGATGGAATGGAATGGAATGGAATGGAATGGAATGGAATGGAATCAACGCGAATAGAATGGAATAGAATGGAAAAGAATGGAATGGAATGGAATGGAATGGAATGGAATGAAAAGGAATGGAATTCAATGGAATGGAATGGAATGTAGTGAAATGGAATGTAATGGAATCACCCCAAATGGAATGGAATGGAATGGAATGGAATTAACCCAAATGGAATGGAATGGAATGGAATGAAATGGAATGGAATGAAATGGAATCAACCGGAATGGAATGGAATGGATTTGGAATGGAATACAAAGGAATCTACCCGAATGGAATGAAATGGAATGCAATGGAATGGAATAGAATGGAATGAAATGGAATGGAATGGAGTCAACCCGAATGGAATGGAATGGAATGGAATGGAATGGAATGGAATGGAATGGAATCAACCTCAATGGAATGGAATAAATTGGAATGGAATGGAATGGAATGGAATGGAAAGGAATCAACCCGAATGGAATGAAATGGAATAGAATGGAATGCAATGGAATGGAATGGATTGGAATTGAATGCAATGTAATGTAATGGAATGAAATCGAATCAACCAGAATGGAATGGAATGGAATGGAATGGAATGGAATGGAATGGAATGGAATCAACCCGAATGGAATGGAATGGAATGGAATAGGATGGAATGAAATGGAATGGAATGGAATTGAAAGAAATCAAAACGAATGGAATGGAATAGTAATTAACGGAATGGAATGGAACGGAATCAAAAGGAAAGGAATGAAAGAGAATGGAATGGAATGGAATGGAATGGAATGGAATGGTATCAACTGGAATGGAATGGAATGGGGTGTTCTGGAATGGAATGGAAGCAACCGAATGGAATGGAATGGAATGGAATCTAATGGAATCAACCCAAATGGAATGGAACGGAATGGAATGGAATGGAATGGAATTAACCAAAATGGAACGGAATGGAATGGAATGGAATGGAACGGAATCAACCAGAATGGAATGGAATGGATTGGAAGGGAATTGAAAGGAATCTACCCGAATGGAATGAAATGAAATTCCATGGAATGGAATAGAATGGAATGAAATGGAATGGAATGGAGTCAAGCCGAATGGAATGGATTCCAATGGAATGGAATCGAATGGAATGGAATGGAATCAACCCGAATGGAATGGAATGTTATGGAATGGAATGGAATAAACACGAAGGGAATTGAATGGAATGCAATGGAATGGAATGGAATGGAAAGGAATGGAATCAACACGAATGGAATGGAATGGAATGCAATGGAATGGAATTGAATCATCCCGAATGGAATGGAATGGAATGGAATGGAATGGAATTGAATTGAATGGAATTGAATGGAATTAAATGGAATGGAATCAACCCGAATGGAATGGAATGGAATGGAATGGAATGGAATGGAATAGAATGCAATGGAATGGAATGGAATGGAATGGAATGGAATGGAATGGAATCAACGCGAATGGAATGGCATGGAATGGAATGGAATGGAATGGAATGGGTTCATTCCGAATGGAATGGAATGGAATGGAATGGATTGGAATGAAATGAAATGGAATGGAATCAACCAGAATGGAATGAAATTGAATGGAATGGAATGGAGTGCAGTGGAATGGAATGGAATGGAATGGAATGGAATGGAATGGAATGGAAAGGAATGGAATGGTATCAAACAGAGAGGAATGGAATGGAATGGAATGGATTGGTATCAATCGGAGTGGAATGGAATGGATTGAAATGGAATGTAATGGAATCAACCGGAACGGAATGGAATGGAATGGAATGGAAGGGAATAGAACGGAATCTACCTGAATGGAATGGAATGGAATGGAATGGAGTGGAATGGAATGGAATGGAATCAACCCGAATGGAATGGAATGGAATGAAATGGAATCAACCCGTATGGAATGGAATGGTATGGAATGGAATGGAATGGAATCAACCCGAATGGAATGGAATGGAATGGAATGGAATCAACCGGAATGCAAAGGAATGGAATGGAATGGAATGTTCTGGAATGAAATGGAATGGAATCAACCGGAATGGAAAGGAATGGAATGGAATGGAATGAAATGGAATGGAATCAACCGGAATGGAAAGGAATGGAATGGAATGGAATGGAATGTTCTGGAATGGAATGGAAGCAACCGAATGGAATGGAATGGAATGGAATGAACTCCACCGAAATGGAAAGAAATGGAATGGAATGGAATGGAATTAACCCAAATGGAACGGAATGGAATTCAATGGAATGGAATGGAATCATCCCGAATGGAATGGAATGGAATGGAATGGAATCAACGCAAATAGAATGGAATAGAATGGAATGAAATGGAATAGAATGGAATGGAATGGAATGGAATGGAATCAATCCGAATGGAATGGAGTGCAATGGAATGGAATGGAATGGAATGGAATCACACATAATGGAATGGAATGGAAGGGAATCAACTCGAATGGAATGAAATGGAATGGAATGGAATGCAGTGGAATGGAATGGAATGGAATCAACCAGAATGGAATGGAATGGAATGGAATGGAATGGAATGGAATGGAATGGAATGGAATCAACCCGAATGGAATGGAATGGAATGGGATGGAAAGGAATCGAATGGGATGGAATGGAATCAACGCGAATAGAATGGAATGGAATGGAATAGAATGGAATGGAATGGAATCAACCAGAATGGAATGGAATGAAATGGAGTGGAATGGAATCAACCCGAATGGAATGAAATGGAATGGAATGGAATGCATTGGAATGGAATGGAATGGAATCAAACCGAATGGAATGGAATGGAATGGAATGGATTGGAATGGAATCAAAAGGAATGGAATGGAATAGAATGGAATGGAATGGAATGGAATGGAATGGATTGGAATGGAATCAAAAGGAATGGAGTGGAATAGAATGTAATGGAATGGAATGGAATGGAATCAACCGGAATGGTTTGCAATGGAATGTTCTGGAATGGAATGGAAGCAACCGAATTGAATGGAATGGAATGGAATGGAATGGTATGGAATCAACCCAAATGGAATGGAATGGAATGGAATGGAATGGAATGGAATGGAGTCAACCGGAATGGAATTGAATGGAATGTGATGGAATGGAATGGAATGGGATGGAGTGGAATCAACGCGAATAGAATGGAATGGAATGGAATAGAATGGAATAGAATGGAATCAACCAGAATGGAATGGAATGGAATGGAATGGATTGGAATGGAATGGAATCCACCCAAATGGAATGAAATGGAATGGAATGGTATGCATTGGAATGGAATGGAAAGGAATGGAATCAAACTGAATGGAATGGAATGGAATGGAATGGAATCAACCGGAATGGAAAAGAATGGATTGGAATGGAATAGAAAGGAATCTACTCTAATGGAATGAGATGGAGTGCAATGGAATGGAATAGAATGGAATGAAATGGAAGGGATTGGAGTCAACCCGAATGGAATGGAATGCAATGGAATGGAAACAACACGAATTGAATGGAATGGATTGGAATGGAATGGAATGGAATGCAATGCAATTGAATGAAATCAACCCGAGTGGAATGGAATGGAATGGAATGGAATGGAATCAACAGGAAAGGAATGGAATGGAATGGAATGGAATCAAAAGGAATGGAATGGAATAGAATGGAATGGAATAGAATGGAATGGAATGGAATGGAATCAACCGGAATGGAATGGAATGGATTGGAATGGAATAGAAAGGAATCTACTCTAATGGAATGAAATGGAGTGCAATGGAATGGAATAGAATGGAATGAAATGGAAGGGATTGGAATCAACCCGAATGGAATGGAATGGAATGGAATGGAAACAACACGAATTGAATGGAATGGATTGGAATGGAATGGAATGGAATGGAATGCAATGGAATGCAATCAACCCGAATGGAATGGAATGAAATGGAATGGAGTGGAATGGAATCAACAGGAAAGGAATGGAATGGAATGGAATGGAACGGAATGGAATCAACGCAAATAGAATGGAATAGAATGGAATAGACTGGAATGAATTGGAATGGAATGGAATGGAATGGAATGGAATGGAATGGAACCAACCCAAATGGAATGGAGTGCAATGGAATGGAATGGAATGGAATGGAATCACACAGAATGGAATGGAATGGAAGGGAATCAACTAGAATGGAATGAAATGGAATGGAATGGAATGCAGTGGAATGGAATGGAATGGAATCAACCGGAATGGAATGGAATGGAATGGAATGGAATGGAATCAAAACGAATGGAATGGAATAGAATGGAATGGAAGGGACTGGAACGGAATGGAACGGAATGGAGTCAACAGGAATGGAATGGAATGGAATGGAAAGGAATGTTCTGGAATGGAAAGGAAATAACCCGAGTGGAATGGAATGGAATGGAATGGAATGGAATGGAACGGAATCAAAAGGAATGGAATGGAATAGAATGGAATGAATGGAATGGAATGGAATGGAATGGAATGGAATCAACCAGAATGGAATGGAATGGAATCTTCTGGAATGGAATGGAAGCAAACGAATGGAATGGAATGGAATCACCCCAAATGGAATGGAATAGAATGGAATGGAATTAACCCAAATGTAATGGAATGGAATTGTATGGAATGGAATGGAATGGAATCAACTGGAATGGAATGGAATGGATTGGAATGGAATAGAAAGTAATCTACTCGAATGGAATGAAATGGAATGCAATGGAATGGAATAGAATGGAATGAAATGGAATGGAATAGATTCAACCCGAATGGAATGGAATGGAATGGAATGGAATGGAATGGAATGGAATCAACCCCAATGGAATGGAATGAAATGGAATGGAATGGAATGGAATGGAATGGAATGGAATGGAATCAACCAGAATGGAATGAAATGGAATAGAATGGAATGCAATGGAATGGAATGGAATGGAATGGAATGCAATGGAATGGAATGGAATGGAATGGAATCAGCTCGAATGGTATGGAATGGAATGGAATCAAACCGAATGGAATGAAATTAAATGGAATGGAATGCATTGGAATGGAATGGAATGGAATCAAACCGAATGGAATGGAATGGAATGGAATGGAATCAAAAGGAATGGAATGGAACGGAATGTTATATAATGGAATGGAATGGAATGGAATCAACCGGAATGGATTGCAATGGAATGTTCTGGAATGGAATGGAAGCAATCGAATTGAATGGAATGGAATGGAATGTTATGGAATCAACCCAAATGGAATGGAATGGAATGGAATGGAATGGAATGGAATGGAGTCAACCGGAATGGAATTGAATGGAATGTGATGGAATGGAATGGAATGGGATGGAATGGAATCAACGCGAATAGAATGGAATGGAATGGAATAGAATGGAATAGAATGAAATCAACCAGAATGGAATGGAATGGAATGGAATGGAATGGAATGGAATGGAATGGAATCAACCCGAATGGAATGAAATGGAATGGAATGGAATGCATTGGAATGGAATGGAAAGGAATGGAATCAAATTGAATGGAATGGAATGGAATGGAATGGAATCAAAAGGAATGGAATGGAATAGAATGGAATGGAATGGAATGGAATGGAATGGAATGGAATAAACCGGAATGGAATGGAATGGTTTGGAATGGAATAGAAAGGAATCTACTCGAATGGAATGAAATGGAATGCAATGGAATGGAATCGAATGGAATGAAATGGAAGGGAATGGAGTCAACCCGAATGGAATGGAATGGAAACAACACGAATTGAATGGAATGGATTGGAATGGAATGGAATGGAATCGAATGCAATGGAATGCAATCAACCCGAATGGAATGGAATGGAATGGAATGGAATCAACAGGAAAGGAGTGGAATGGAATGGAATCAACGCAAATAGAATCTAATAGAATGGAATGAAATGGAAGGGAATGGAATGGAATGGAATCAACCCGAATGGAATGGAGTGCAATGGAATGGAATGGAATGGAATGGAATCACACAGAATGGAATGGAATGGAAGGGAATCAACTCGAATGGAATGAAATGGAATGGAATGGAATGCAGTGGAATGGAATGGAATGGAATCAACCGGAATGGAATGGAATGGAATGGAATGGAATGGAATGGAATGGAATGGAATCAAAACGAATGGAATGGAATAGAATGGAATGGAAGGGACTGGAATGGAATGGAATGGAATGGAGTCAACAGGAATGGAATGGAATGGAATGGAAAGGAATGTTCTGGAATGGAAAGGAAGTAATCCGAGTGGAATGGAATGCAATGGAATGGAATCAACCGGAATGGAATGGAATGGAATGGAAAGGAATGGACTGTTCTGAAATGGAATGGAAACAACCCGAATGGAATGGAATGGAATGCAATGGAATGGGAAGGAATCAAACGGAATGGAATGGAATGGATTGGAATGGATTGGAATGGAACCAATCCGAATGGAATGGAATGCAATGAAACAGAATATACCGGAATGGAATGGAAAGTAATCTACCAGAATGGAATGAAATGGAATGGAATGGAATGGAATGGAATCAACCCCAATGGAATGGAAAGGTATGGAATGGAATTGAATGGAATCAACACAAATGGAATAGAATGGAATGGAATGGAATGGAATGGAATGGAATGGAATCAACCCGAATGGAATGAAATGGAATGGAATGGAATGCAATGGAATGGAATGGAAAGGAATGGAATCAAAGTGAATGGAATGGAATGGAATGGAATGGAATCAAAAGGAATGGAATGGAATAGAATGGAATGGAATGGAATGGAATGGAATGGAATGGAATGGAATGGAATCAACCGGAATGGAATGGAATGGATTGGAATGGAATAGAAAGGAATCTACTCGAATGGAATGAAATGGAATGCAATGGAATGGAATAAAATGGAATGGAATGGAATGGAATGGAAACAACACAAACTGAATGGAATGGATTGGAATGGAATGGAATGGAATGGAATGCAATGGAATGCAATCAACCCGAGTGGAATGGAATGGAATGGAATCCACAGGAAAGGAATGGAATGGAATGGAATGGAATGGAATCAACGCAAATAGAATGGAATAGAATGGAATAGAATGGAATGAAATGGAATGGAATGGAATGGAATGGAATGGAATCAACCCGAATGGAATGGAGTGCAATGGAATGGAATGGAATGGAATGGAATGGAATGGAATGGAATCACACAGAATGGAATGGAATGGAAGGGAATCAACTCGAATGGAATGAAATGGAATGGAATGGAATGCAGTGGAATGGAATCGAATGGAATCAACCGGAATGGAATGGAATGGAATGGAATGGAATCAAAACGAATGGAATGGAATAGAATGGAATGGAAGGGACTGGAATGGAATGGAATGGAATGGAGTCAACAGGAATGGAATGGAATGGAAGGGAAAGGAATGTTCTGGAATGGAAAGGAAGTAACCCGAGTGGAATGGAATGGAATGGAATGGAATGGAATGGAATCAACGGGAATGGAATGGATTGGAATGCAAATGAATGGACTGTTCTGAAATGGAATGGAAACAACCCGAATGGAATGGTATGGAATGCAATGGAATGGGAAGGAATCAACCGGAATGGAATGGAATGGATTGGAATGGATTGGAATGGAACCAATCCGAATGGAACGGAATGCAATGAAACAGAATATACCGGAATGGAATGGAACGGAATCTACCACAATGGAATGAAATGGAATGGAAAGGAATGGAATGGAATGGAATGGAATGGAATCAACCCGAATGGAATGGAATGGAATGGAATGGAATGGAATGGAATGGAATGGAATTGAGTCAACCCCAATGGAATGGAGTGGTATGGAATGGAATGGAATGGAATCAACACAAATGGAATAGAACGGAATGGAATGGAATGGAGTGGAATGGAATCAACCCGAATGGAATGGAATAGAATGGAATGGAATAGAATGGAATGGAATGGAATGGAATGGAATGGAATGGAATGGAATGGAATGGAATCAACACGAATGGAATGGAATGGAATGGAATCAACCAGAATGGAATGCAATTGAATGGAATGGAATGGAATGCAATGGAATGGAAAGCAATGGAATGGAATGGAATGGAATGGAATGGAATGGAATCAACCAGAATGAAAAGGAATGGAATTGAATGGAATCAACCCAAATGGAATGGAATGGAATGGAATTAAACAAAATGGAATGGAATGGAATAGAATGGAATGGAATGGAATGGAACGGAGTCAACCCGAATGCAATGGAATGGAATGGAATTGAATGGAACGGAATGGTATGGAATGGAATCAACCCAAATGGAATGGAATGGAATGGAATGGAACGGAATGGGATGGAATGAAATGGAATGGAGTCAACCGGAATGGAATGGAATGGAATGTGATGGAATGGAATGGAATGGGATGGAATGGAATCAACGCGAATAGAATGGAATGGAATGGAATAGAATGGAATAGAATGGAATCAACCAGAATGGCATGGAATGGAATGGAATGGAATGGAACGGAATGGAATGGAATGGAATCAACCCGAATGGAATGAAATGGAATGTAATGGAATGCATTGGAATGGAATGGAAAGGAATGGAATCAAAGTGAATGGAATGGAATGGAATGGAATCAAAAGGAATGGAATGGAATAGAATGGAATGGAATAGAATGGAATGGAATGGAATGGAATCAACCGGAATGGAATGGAATGGATTGGAATGGAATAGAAAGGAATCTACTCTAATGGAATGAAATGGAGTGCAATGGAATGGAATAGAATGGAATGAAATGGAAGGGATTGGAATCAACCCGAATGGAATGGAATGGAATGGAATGGAAACAACACGAATTGAATGGAATGGATTGGAATGGAATGGAATGGAATGGAATGCAATGGAATGCAATCAACCCGAATGGAATGGAATGAAATGGAATGGAGTGGAATGGAATCAACAGGAAAGGAATGGAATGGAATGGAATGGAATGGCATGGAATCAACGCAAATAGAATGGAATAGAATGGAATAGACTGGAATGAATTGGAATGGAATGGAATGGAATGGAATGGAATGGAACCAACCCAAATGGAATGGAGTGCAATGGAATGGAATGGAATGGAATGGAATCACACAGAATGGAATGGAATGGAAGGGAATCAACTAGAATGGAATGAAATGGAATGGAATGGAATGCAGTGGAATGGAATGGAATGGAATCAACCGGAATGGAATGGAATGGAATGGAATGGAATCAAAACGAATGGAATGGAATAGAATGGAATGGAAGGGACTGGCACGGAATGGAACGGAATGGAGTCAACAGGAATGGAATGGAATGGAATGGAAAGGAATGTTCTGGAATGGAAAGGAAATAACCCGAGTGGAATGGAATGGAATGGAATGGAATGGAATGGAATGGAACGGAATCAAAAGGAATGGAATGGAATAGAATGGAATGAATGGAATGGAATGGAATGGAATGGAATGGAATCAACCAGAATGGAATGGAATGGAATCTTCTGGAATGGAATGGAAGCAAACGAATGGAATGGAATGGAATCACCCCAAATGGAATGGAATAGAATGGAATGGAATTAACCCAAATGTAATGGAATGGAATTGTATGGAATGGAATGGAATGGAATCAACTGGAATGGAATGGAATGGATTGGAATGGAATAGAAAGTAATCTACTCGAATGGAATGAAATGGAATGCAATGGAATGGAATAGAATGGAATGAAATGGAATGGAATAGATTCAACCCGAATGGAATGGAATGGAATGGAATGGAATGGAATGGAATGGAATGGAATCAACCCCAATGGAATGGAATGAAATGGAATGGAATGGAATGGAATGGAATGGAATCAACCAGAATGGAATGAAATGGAATAGAATGGTATGCAATGGAATGGAATGGAATGGAATGGAATGCAATGGAATGGAATGGAATGGAATGGAATCAGCTCGAATGGTATGGAATGGAATGGAAAGGAATCAACCCGAATGGAATGAAATGGGTTGGAATGGAATGCAATCGAAAGGAATGGAATGGAATGGAATGCCATGCAATGGAATGGAATGGAATGGGGTGGAATGGAATGGAATGGAATCAACCCGAATGCAATGGAATGGAATGGAATGGAATGGAATGGAATGGAATCAACCCGAATGGAATGGAATGGAATGGAATGGAATGGAATCAAAAGGAATGGAATGGAGTAGAATGTAATGTTACGGAATGGAATGGAATGGAATCAACCTCAATGGATTGCTATGGAATGTTCTGGAATGGAATGGAAGCAAACGAATTGAATGGAATGGAATGGAATGGAATGGTATGGAATCAACACAAAAGGAATGGAATGGAATGGAATGGAATGGAATGGAATGGAATGGAGTCAACCGGAAGGGAATTGAATGGTATGTGATGGAATGGAATGGAATGGGATGGAATGGAATCAACGCGAATAGAATGGAATGGAATGGAATAGAATGGAAACAACCAGAATGGAATGGAATGGAATGGAATGGAATGGAATGGAATAGAATGGAATGGAATCAACCCGAATGGAATGAAATGGAATGGAATGGAATGCATTGGAATGGAATGGAAATGAATGGAATCAAACTGAATGGAATGGAATGGAATGGAATGGAATCAAAAGGAATGGAATCGAATAGAATGGAATGGAATGGAATGGAATCAACCGGAATGGAATGGAATGGATTGGAATGGAATAGAAAGGAATCTACGCGAATGGAATGAAATGGAATGCAATGGAATGGAATAGAATGGAATGAAATGGAAGGGAATGGAGTCAACCCGAATGGAATGGAATGGAATGGAATGGAAACAACACGAATTGAATGGAATGGATTGGAATGGAATGGAATGGAATGGAATGCAATGCAATGCAATCGACCCGAATGGAATGGAATGGAATGGAATGGAATCAACAGGAAAGGAATGGAATGGAATGGAATGGAATGGAATGGAATGGAATGGAATCAATGCAAATAGAATGGTATAGAATGGAATAGAATGGAATGAAATGGAATGGAATGGAATCACACAGAATGGAATGGAATGGAAGGGAATCAACTCGAATGGAATGAAATGGAGTGGAATGGAATGCCGTGGAATGGAATGGAATGGAATCAACCGGAATGGAATGGAATGGAATGGAATCAAAACGAATGGAATGGAATAGAATGGAATGGAAGGGACTGGAATGGAATGGAAAGGAATGGAGTCAACAGGCATGGAATGGAATGGAAAGGAATGTTCTGGAATGGAAAGGAAGTAACCTGAGTGGAATGGAATGGAATGGAATGGAATAGAATGGAATCAACCTGAATGGAATGGAATGGAATGGAAAGGAATGGACTGTTCGGAAATGGAATGGAAACAACCAGAATGGAATGGAATGGAATGCAATGGAATGGGAAGGAATCAACCGGAATGGAATGGAATGGATTGGAATGGATTGGAATGGAACCAATCCGAATGGAATGGAATGCAATGAAACAGAATATACCGGAATGGAATGGAACGGAATCTAACAGGATGGAATGCAATGGAATGGAATGGAATGGAATAGAATGGAATGAAATGGAATGGAATCAACCCGAATGGAATGGAATGGAATGGAATGGAATGGAATGGAATGGAATGGAATCAACCCCAATGGAATGGAATGGAATGGAATCAACACAAATGGAATAGAACGGAATGGAATGGAATGAAATGGAAGGGAATGGAACGGAATCAAACCAAATGGAATGAAATGGAATGGAATGGAATGCATTGGAATGGAATGGAAAGGAATGGAATCAAAGTGAATGGAATGGAATGGAATGGAATCAAAAGGAATGGAATGGAATAGAATGGAATGGAATGGAATGGAATGGAATCAACCGGAATGGATTGCGATGGAATGTTCTGGAATGGAATGGAAGCAACCAAATTGAATGGAATGGAATCGTATGGAATCCACCCAAATGGAATGGAACGGAATGGAATGGAATGGAATGGAGTCAACCGGAATGGAATTGAATGGAATGTGATGGAATGGAATGGAATGGGATGGAATGGGATCAACGCGAATAGAATGGAATGGAATGGAATAGAATGGAATAGAATGGAATCAACCAGAATGGAATGGAATAGAATGGAATGGTATGGAATGGAATGGAATCAACCGGAATGGAATGGAATGGTTTGGAATGGAATAGAAAAAAATCTACTCGAATGGAATGAAATGGAATGCAATTGAATGGAATAGAATGGAATGAAATGGAAGGGAATGGAGTCAACCCGAATGGAATGGAATGGAATGGAATGGAAACAATACGAATGGAATGGAATCGAATGGAATGGAAACAACACGAATTGAATGGAATGGATTGGAATGGAAAGGAATGGAATGGAATGCAATTGAATGCAATCAACCCGAATGGAATGGAATGGAATGGAATGGAATCAACAGGAAAGGAATGGAATGGAATGGAATGAAATGGAATCAACGCAAATAGAATGGAATAGAATGGAATGAAATGGAATGGAATGGAATGGAATGGAATCAACCCGAATGGAATGGAGTGCAATGGAATGGAATGGAATGGAATGGATTCACGCAGAATGGAATGGAATGGAAGGGAATCAACTCGAATGGAATGAAATGGAATGGAATGGAATGCAGTGGAATGGAATGGAATGGAATCAACCGGAATGGAATGGAATGGAATGGAATGGAATGGAATGGAATGGAATCAAAACGAATGGAATGGAATAGAATGGAATGGAAGGGACTGGAATGGAATGGAATGGAATGGAGTCAACAGGAATGGAATGGAATGGAATGGAAAGGAATGTTCTGGAATGGAAAGGAAGTAATCCGAGTGGAATGGAATGGAATGGAATGGAATGGAATCAACCGGAAAGGAATGGAATGGAATGGAAAGGAATGGACTGTTCTGAAATGGAATGGAAACAACCCGAATGGAATGGAATGGAATGCAATGGAATGGGAAGGAATCAACCGGAATGGAATGGAATGGATTGGAATGGATTGGAATGGAACCAATCCGAATGGAATGGAATGCAATGAAACAGAATATACCGAAAAGGAATGGAACGGAATCTACCAGAATGGAATGAAATGGAATGGAATGGAATGGAATGCAATCAACCCCAATGGAATGGAATGGTATGGAATGGAATGGAATGGAATCAACACAAATGGAATAGAACGGAATGGAATGGAATGGAATCAACCCGAATGGAATGAAATGGAATGGAATGGAATGCATTGGAATGGAATGGAAAGGAATGGAATCAAAGTGAATGGAATGGAATGGAATGGAATGGAATCAAAAGGAATGGAATGGAATAGAATGGAATGGAATGGAATGGAATGGAATGGAATCAACCGGAATGGAATGGAATGGATTGGAATGGAATAGAAAGGAATCTACGCGAATGGAATGAAATGGAATGCAATGGAATGGAATAAAATGGAATGAAATGGAAGGGAATGGAGTCAACCCGAAATGAATGGAATGGAATGGAATGGAAACAACACAAATTGAATGGAATGGATAGGAATGGAATGGAATGGAATGGAATGGAATGCAATCAACCCGAGTGGAATGGAATGGAATGGAATGGAATGGAATGGAATGGAATCAACAGGAAAGGAATGGAATGGAATGGAATGGAATGGAATCAACGCAAATAGAATGGAATAGAATGGAATAGAATGAAATGAAATGGAATGGAATGGAATGGAATGGAGTGGAATGGAATGGAAAGGAATCAACCCGAATGGAATGAAATGCAATGGAATGGGATGCTATGGAATGGAATGGAATGGAATGCCATGGAATGGAATGGAATGGAATTTAATGGAATGGAATCAACCCGAATACAATGGAATGGAGCGGAATGGAATGGAATGGAATGGATTGGAATGGAATGGAATAAACCCAAATGGAATGGATGGAATGGAATGGAATGGTATGGAATGCAATCAACCCGAATGGAATGGAATGGAATGAAATGGGATAGAATGGAATGGAATGGGATGGTATAGAATCAACCCAAATAGAATGGAATGGAATTGAATAGAATGGAATGGCATACAATCAACCAGAATGGAATGGAATGGAATGGAATCAACCCTAATGGAATGAAATGGAATGGAATGGAATGCATTGGAATGGAATAGAATGGAATCAAACCAAATGGATTGGAATGGAATGGAATGGAACGGAATCAACCGAAATGGAATGGAATGCAGTGTTCTGGAATGGAATGGAAGCAACCGAATGGAATGGAATGCAATGGAATGGAATCGAATCAACCCAAATTGAATGGAATGAAATGGAATGGAATTAACCCAAATGGAAGGGAATAGAACGGAATGGAATGAAATGGAATGGAATGGAATAAACCCGAATGCAATGGAATGGAATGGAATTGAATGGAATGGAACTGAATGGAATGGAATCAACCCATATTGAATGGAATGGAATGGAATGGAATGGAGTCAACCCGAATGGAATGGAATGGAATGTGATGGAATGGAATGGAACGTTCTGGAATGGAATGGAAGCAAACGAATGGAAATGAATGGAATGGCATCACCCCAAATGGAATGTAATGGAGTGGAATGGAATTAACCCAAATGGAATGCAATGGAATGGAATGGAATGGAATCGGCCGGACTGGAATGGAATGGATTGGAATGGAATAGAAAGGAATCTACCCGAATGGAATGAAATGGAATGCAATGGAATGGAATAGAATGGAATGAAATGGAATGGAATGGAGTCAACACAAATGGCATGGAATGGAATGGAATGGAATGGAATGGAATCAACCCCAATGGAACGGAATGAAATGGAATGGAATGGAATGGAATGGAATCAACCCGAATGGAATGAAATGGAATAGAATGGAATGCAATGGAATGGAACGGAATGGAATGGAATGCAATGGAATGGATTGGAATGGAATGGAATCAAACCGAATGGAATGGAATGGAATGGAAAGGAAGCAACCCGAATGGAATGAAAGGAAATGGAATGGATTGCCATGGAATGGAATGGAATTGAATGGATTCAACCCGAATGGAATGAAATGGAATGGAATGGAATGCATTGGAATGGTAAGGAACGGAATCAAACCGAATAGAATGGAATGGAGTGGAATGGAATGGAATGGTATCAAAAGGAATGGAATGGAATAGAATGCAATGGAATGGAATGGAATGGAATGGAATGGAATGGAATGGAATGGAATCAACCGGAATGGAATGGAATCAACCGGAATGGAATGGAATGGAATTTTCTGGAATGGAAACGAAGCAACCGAATGGAATGGAACGGAATGGAATGGAATGCAATCCACCCAAATGGAACGGAATGGAATGGAGTGGAATGGAATGGAATGGAATCAACCAGAATGGAATGGAATGGATTGGAATGGAATAGAAAGCAATCTACCCGAATGGAATGAAATGGAATGCTATGGAATGGAATAGAATGGAATGAAATGCAATGGAATGGAGTCAACCCGAATGGAATGCATTCGAATGGAAAGGAATCAAATGGAATGGAATGGTATGGAATGGAATGGAATGGAATCAACCCGAATGGAATGGAATGGAATGCAATGGAATGGAATGGAATGGAATGGAATGGAATCAACACGAAAGGAATGGAATAGAATGGAATGGAATGGAATGGAATGGAATGGAGTGGAACTGAATGGAGTCATCCAGAATGGAATGGATTCGAATGGAATGGAATTGAAAGGAATGGAATGGTATGGAATGGAATAGAATGGAATCAACCCGAATGGAATGGAATGGAATGCAATGCAATGGAATGGAATGGAATGGAGTGGAATGGAATCAAACCAAATGGAATGAAAAGCAATGGAATGGAATGGAATGGAATGGAATCAACCCAAATGGAATGGAATAGAATGGGATGGAATAGAATGGATTGGAATGGAATGGAATGGAATGGAATGGAATACCATCAACCCAAATGGAATGAAATGGAATGGAATGGAATGGAATGGAATCAACCCGAATGGAAAGGAAGGGAATGGAATGGGATGGAATGGAATGGAATGGGATGGATTGGAATCAACACGAACGGAATGGAATAGAATGGAATAGAATTGAATGGAATGGAATCAACCAGAATGGAATGGAATGGAATGGAATGGAATGAACCCGAATGGAATGAAATGGAATGGAATTGAATACATGGCAATGGAATGGAATGAAATCAAACCGAGTGGAATGGAATGGAATGGAATGGAATGGAATGGAATCAACCGGAATGGAATGGAATGGAATGTGCTGGAATGGAATGGAAGCAATCGAATGGAATGGAATGGAATGGAATGGAATGGAATGGTATGGAATGGAATGGAATGGAATCAACCCGAATGGAATGGAATGGAATGGAATGGAATGGAATGGAATGGAATGGAATGGAATTAAAAGGAGTGGAATGGAATAGAATAGAGTGGAATGGAATGGAATGGAATGGAATGGAATGGAATGGAATCAACCGGAATGGAATGGAATGGAATGGAAGCAACCGAATGGAATGGAATGGAATGGAGTCACCCCAAATGGAATGGAATGGAATGGAATGGAATTAACGCAAATGGAATGGAATGGAATGGAATGGAATGGAATCAACCGGAATGGAATGGAATGGATTTCGAATGGAATAGAAAGGAATCTACCCGAATGGAATGAAATGGAATGCAATGGAATGGAATAGAATGGAATGAAATGGAATGGAATGGAGTCAACCGGAGTGGAATGGAATGGAATGGAATGGAATGGAATGGAATGGAATCAACCTCAATGGAATGGAATGAATTGGAATGGAATGGAATGGAATTGAATGGAATGGAATGGAATGGAATCAACCCGAATGGAATGTAATGGAATAGAATGGAATGCAATGGAATGGAATGGAGTGGAATGGAATGCAATGTAATGGAAAGGAATGGAATGGAATCAACCCGCAGTGAATGGAATGGAATGGAATGGAAAGGAATCAACCTGAATGGAATAAAATGGAATGGAATGGAATGCAATGGAATACAATGGAATGGAATGCCATGGAATGGAATGGAATGGAATGCAATGTTTTGGAATCAACCCGAATGCAATGGAATGGAGTGGAATGGAATGGAATGGAATGTAATCAACCCAAATGGAATGGAATGGGATGGAATGGAATGGAATGGAATGGAATGGGATGGAATGGAATGGAATGGGATGGAATGGAAACAACGCGAATAGAATGGAATGGAATGGAATAGAATAGTATGGAATGGAATCAACCAGAATGGAATGGAATGGAATGGAATGGAATGGAATCAACCCGAATGGAATGGAATGGAATGGAATAGTATGGAATGAAATGGAATGGAATGGAATGGAATGGAATCAAACCGAATGGAATGGAATAGTAAGTAATGGAATGGAATGGAATGGAATCAAAAGGAATGGAATGAAATAGAATGGAATGGAATGGAATGGAATGGAATGGAATGGAATGGAATCAACCGGAATGGAATGGAATGGAATGTTCTGGAATGGAATGGAAGCAACCGAATGGAATGGAATGGAATTGAATGGAATGGAATCAACCCAAATGGAATAGAACGGAATGGGATCGAATGGAATGGAATTAACCCAAATGAAACAGAATGGAATGGAATGGAATGGAATGGAATCAACCAGAATAGAATGGAAAGGATTGGAATGGAATAGAAAGGAATCTACCCGAATGGAATGAAATGGAATTCGATGGAATGGAATAGAATGGAATGAAATGGAATGGAATGGAGTCAACCTGAATGGAATGGATTCCAATGGAATGGAATGGAATGGAATCAACCCGAATGGAATAGTATGGTATGGAATGGAATGGAATGGAATAAACCCGAATGGAATGGAATGGAATGCAATGGAATGGAATGGAATGGAATGGAAAGGAATGGAATCAACACGAATGGAATGGATTGGAATGGAATGGAATGGAGTCAACCCGAATGGAATGGAATCGAATAGAATGGAATGGAAAGGAATGGAATGGAATGGAATTAAATGGAATGGAATCAACCCGAATGGAACGGAATGGAATGCAATGGAATGGAATGGAATGGAATGGAATAGAATGGAATGGAATTGGATCAACGCGAATGGAATGGAATCGAATGGAATGGAATGCAATGCAATGGAATGGAATGGAATGGAATGCAATGGAATGGAATGGAATGGAATGGAATGGAATGGAATGGAATAGGATGGAATGAAATGGAATGGAATGTAATGGAATTTAATGGAATGGAATGGAATGGAATGGAATCAAACCGAATGGAACGGAATAGTAAGTAATGGAATGGAATGGAATGGAACCAAAAGGAATGGAATGAAATAGAATGGAATGGAATCGAATGGAATGCAATGGAATCAACCGGAATGGAATGGAATGGAATGTTCTGGAATGGAATGGAAGCAACCGAATGGAATGGAATGGAAATGAATGGAATGGAATCAACCCAAAAGGAATGGAACGGAATGGAATGGAATGGAATGGAATTAAACTAAATGGAACGGATTGGAATGGAATGGAATGGCATGGAATCAACCAGAATGGAATGGAATGGATTGGAATGGAATAGAAAGGAATCTACCCGAATGGAATGAAATGGAATTCAATGGAATGGAATAGAATGGAGTGAAATGGAATGGAATGGAGTCAACCCGAATGGAATGGATTCCAATGGAATGGATTCGAATGGAATGGAATGGAATCAACCCGAATGAAATGGAATGGTATGGAATGGAATGGAATAAACCCGAATGGAATGGAATGGAATGCAACGGAATGGAATGGAATGGAATGGAAAGGAATGGAATCAACACGAATGGAATGGAATGGAATGGAATGGAATCGAATGGAATCAACCCGAATTGAATGGAATGGAATAGAATGGAATGGAATGGAATGGAATGGAATGGAATGGAATTAAATGGAATGGAATCAAACCGAATGGAATGAAATGTAATGCAATGGAATGGAATGGATTGGAATGGAATGGAATTAAAAGGAGTGGAATGGAATGGAATGGAATGGAACGGAATGGATTCATCCCGAATGGAACGGAATGGAATGGAATGGAATGGAATTAAACTAAATGGAACGGATTGGAATGGAATGGAATGGCATGGAATCAACCAGAATGGAATGGAATGGATTGGAATGGAATAGAAAGGAATCTACCCGAATGGAATGAAATGGAATTCAATGGAATGGAATAGAATGGAGTGAAATGGAATGGAATGGAGTCAACCCGAATGGAATGGATTCCAATGGAATGGATTCGAATGGAATGGAATGGAATCAACCCGAATGAAATGGAATGGTATGGAATGGAATGGAATAAACCCGAATGGAATGGAATGGAATGCAACGGAATGGAATGGAATGGAATGGAAAGGAATGGAATCAACGCGAATGGAATGGAATGGAATGGAATGGAACGGAATGGATTCATCCCGAATGGAACGGAATGGAATGGAATGGAATGCAAAGGAATGGAATGGAATCAACCAGAAAGGAATGAAATTGAATGGAATGGAATGGAGTGCAGTGGAATGGAATGGAATGGAATCTAATGGAATGGAAAGGAATGGAATGGAACCAACCAGAGAGGAATGGAATGGAATGGAATGGAATCAATCGGAATGGAATGGATTGGATTGAAATGGAATGTAATGGAATCAACCGGAACGTAATGGAATGGAAGGGAATAGAACGGAATCAACCTGAAAGGAATGGAATGGAATGGAGTGGAATGGAATGGAATGGAATTAACCCGAATGGAATGGAATGGAATGGAATGCAATCAACCCGTATGGCATGGAATGGTATGGAATGGAATGGAATGGAATCAACCCGAATGGAATGGAATGGAATGGAATGGAAACAACCGGAATGGAAAGGAATGGAATGGAATGGAATGTTCTGGAATGGAATGGAATGGAATCATCCGGAATGGAAAGGAATGGAATGGAATGGAATGTTCTGGAATGGAATGGAAGCAACCGAATGGAATGGAATGGAATGGAATGGAATGGAATCAACCCAAATGGAATGGAATGGAATGGAATCGAATGGAATTAACCCAAATGGAACGGAATGGAATGGAATGGAATGGAATGGAATGGAATGGAATCAACCGGAATGGAATGGAATGGATTGGAA
The DNA here is from genome assembly GCF_028858775.2 of Pan troglodytes. Taxonomy (NCBI): domain Eukaryota; kingdom Metazoa; phylum Chordata; class Mammalia; order Primates; family Hominidae; genus Pan; species Pan troglodytes. The sequence continues at coordinate 40,025,922 of NC_072416.2, read as the reverse complement.
TGGAATAGAAAGGAATCTACCCGAATGGAATGAAATGGAATGCAATGGAATGAAGTAGAATGCAATGAAATGGAATGGAATGGAGTCAACCCGAATGGAATGGAATGCAATGGAATGGAATGGAATCAAACCGAAAGGAATGGAACAGTAAGTAATGGAATGGAAAGAAATGGAATCAAAAGGAATGGAATGATATAGAATGGAATGGAATGGAATGGAATCAACCGGAATGGAATGGAATGGAATGTTCTGGAATGGAATGGAAGTAACCGAGTGGAATGGAATGGAATTGAATGGAATGGAATCAACCCAAATGGAATGGAACGGAATGGAATGGAATGGAATGGAATTAACCCAAATGGAATGGAATGGAATGGAATAGAATGGAATCAACCAGAATTGAATGGAATGGAGTAGAATGGAATAGAAAGGAATCTACCCGAATGGAATGAAATGGAATGCAATGGAACGGAATAGATTGGAATGAAATGGAATGGAATGGAGTCAACCCGAATGGAATGCAATGGAATGGAATGGAATGGAATGGAATGGAATAAACCCGAATGGAATGGAATGGAATGCAATGGAATGGAATGGAATGGAACGGAAAGGAATGGAATCAACAAGAATGGAATGGAATGGAATGGAATGGAATGGAATGGAATGGAATGGAATGGAATCAACCAGAATGGAATGAAATGGAATAGAATGGAACGGAATGGAATGGAATGGAATGGAATGGAATGGAATTAAATGGAATGGAATCAACCCGAATGGAATGGAATGGAATGGAATGGAATGCAATGGAATGGAATGGAATCAACCAGAATGGAATGAAATTGAATGGAATGGAATGGAGTGCAGTGGAATGGAATGGAATGGAATGGAATGGAAAGGAATGGAATGGAATCAACAAGAGAGGAATGGAACGGAATGGAATGGAATGAAATCAATCGGAATGCAATGGAATGGATTGAAATGGAATGTAATGGAATCAAGCAGAACGGAATTTAATGGAATGAAATGGAAGGGAATAGGACGGAATCTACCTGAATGGAATGGAATGGAATGGAGTGGAATGGAATGGTATGGAATCAACCAGAATGGAATGGAATGGAATGGAATAGAATCAACCGGAAAGGAATGGAATGGTATGGAATGGAATGGAATGGAATCAAGCCGACTGGAATGGAATGGAATGCAATGGAATGGAATGGAATGGAATCAACCGGAATGGAAAGGAATGGAATGGAATGGAATGTTCTGGAATGGAATGGAATGGAATCATCCGGAATGGAAAGGAATGGAATGGAATGGAATGGAATGTTCTGGAATGGAATGGAAGCAACCGAATGGAATGGAATGGAATGGAATGGAATGGAATGGAATCAACCCAAATGGAATGGAATGGAATGGAATCGAATGGAATTAACCCAAATGGAACGGAATGGAATGGAATGGAATGGAATGGAATGGAATCAACCGGAATGGAATGGAATGGATTGGAATGGAATAGAAAGGAATCTACCCGAATGGAATGAAATGGAATGCAATAGAATGAAGTAGAATGCAATGAAATGGAATGGAATGGAGTCAACCCGAATGGAATGGAATGCAATGGAATGGAATGGAATCAAACCGAAAGGAATGGAACAGTAAGTAATGGAATGGAAAGAAATGGAATCAAAAGGAATGGAATGATATAGAATGGAATGGAATGGAATGGAATCAACCGGAATGGAATGGAATGGAATGTTCTGGAATGGAATGGAAGTAACCGAGTGGAATGGAATGGAATTGAATGGAATGGAATCAACCCAAATGGAATGGAACGGAATGGAATGGAATGGAATGGAATTAACCCAAATGGAATGGAATGGAATGGAATGGAATAGAATGGAATCAACCAGAATTGAATGGAATGGAGTAGAATGGAATAGAAAGGAATCTACCCGAATGGAATGAAATGGAATGCAATGGAACGGAATAGATTGGAATGAAATGGAATGGAATGGAGTCAACCCGAATGGAATGCAATGGAATGGAATGGAATGGAATGGAATGGAATAAACCCGAATGGAATGGAATGGAATGCAATGGAATGGAATGGAATGGAACGGAAAGGAATGGAATCAACAAGAACGGAATGGAATGGAATGGAATGGAATGGAATGGAATGGAATGGAATCAACCAGAATGGAATGAAATGGAATAGAATGGAACGGAATGGAATGGAATGGAATGGAATGGAATTAAATGGAATGGAATCAACCCGAATGGAATGGAATGGAATGGAATGGAATGCAATGGAATGGAATGGAATCAACCAGAATGGAATGAAATTGAATGGAATGGAATGGAGTGCAGTGGAATGGAATGGAATGGAATGGAATGGAAAGGAATGGAATGGAATCAACAAGAGAGGAATGGAACGGAATGGAATGGAATGAAATCAATCGGAATGCAATGGAATGGATTGAAATGGAATGTAATGGAATCAAGCAGAACGGAATTTAATGGAATGAAATGGAAGGGAATAGGACGGAATCTACCTGAATGGAATGGAATGGAATGGAGTGGAATGGAATGGTATGGAATCAACCAGAATTGAACGGAATGGAATGGAATGGAATCAACCGGAAAGGAATGGAATGGTATGGAATGGAATGGAATGGAATCAAGCCGACTGGAATGGAATGGAATGCAATGGAATGGAATGGAATGGAATCAACTGGAATGGAAAGGAATGGAATGGAATGCAATGATCTGGAATGGAATGGAATGGAATCAACCGGAATGGAAAGGAGTGGAATGGAATGGAATGGAATGTTCTGGAATGGAATGGAAGCAACCGAATGGAATGAAATGGATTGGAATGGAATGTTCTGGAATGGAATGGAAGCAACCGAATGGCATGGAATGAAATGGATTGGAATCAACCCGAATGGAATGGAATGGAATGGAATGGAATGCAATGGAATGGAATGGAATCAACGCGAATGGAATGGAATGGAATGGAATGGAATCAACACAAATGGAATGAAATTGAATTGAATGGAATGGAATGCAGTGGAATGGAATGGAATGGAAAGGTATGGAATGGAATGGAATGGAATCAACCAGAATGAAATGGAATGGATTGGAATTGAATCAACACGAATGGAATGAAATTGAATTGAATGGAATGGAATGCAGTGGAATGGAATGGAATGGAAAGGTATGGAATGGAATGGAATGGAATCAACCAGAATGGAATGGAATGGAATGGAATTGAATGGAATGGAATGGAATGGAATGGAATCAATCGGAATGGAATGGAATCAATCGGAATGGAATGGAATGGATTGAAATGGAATGTAATGGAATCAACCGGAACTGAATGGAATGGAATGGAAGGGAAGGGAATAGAACGGAATCTACCTGAATGGAATATAATGGAATGGAGTGGAATGGAATGGAATGGAATCAACCCGAATGGAATGGAATGGAATGGAATGGAATCAACCCGTATGGAATGGAATAGTATGGAATGGAACGGAATGAAATCAACCCGAATGGAATGGAATGGAATGGAATGGAATGGAATGGAATGGAATCAACCGGAATGGAAAGGAATGGAGTGGAATGGAATGGAATGTTCTGGAATGGAATGGAATTGAATCAATCGGAATGGAAAGGAATGGAATGGAATGGAATGTTCTGGAATGGAATGGAAGCAACCGAATGGAATGGAATGGAATGGAATCACCCCAAATGGAATGGAATGGAATGGAATTAACCCGAATGGAATGGAATGGAATGGAATTGAGTGGAATGGAATCAACCGGAATGGAATGGAATGGATTGGAATGGAATAGAAAGGAATCTACCCAAATGGAATGAAATGGAATGCAATGGAATGGAATAGAATTGAATGAAATGGAATGGAATGGATTCAACCAGAAAGGAATGGAATGGAATGGAATGAAATGGAATCAACCCCAATGTAATGGAATGAAATGGAATGGAATGGAATGGAATGGAATGGAATGGCATCAACCCGAATGAAATGGAATGGAATGGAAAGGAATCAACCCGAATGGAATGAAATGCAATGGAATGGGATGCTATGGAATTGAATGGAATGGAATGCCATGGAATGGAATGGAATGGAATTTAATGGAATGGAATCAACCCGAATACAATGGAATGGAATGGAATGGAATGGAATGGCACAGAATGGAAATGAATGGAATCAACACGAATGGAATGGAATGGAATGGAATGGAATGGAATCAACCCAAATGGAATGGAATGGAATGGAATAGAATGGAATGGAATGGAATGGAATGGAATGGAATGGAATTAAATGTAATGGAATCAACCCGAATGGAATGGAATGTAATGCAATGGAATGGAATGGATTGGAATGGAATGGAATCAACACGAATGGAATGGAATGGAAGGGAATGGAATGGAATGGAATGGATTCATCCCGAATTTAATGGAATGGAATGGAATGGAATGGAATGCAATGCAATGGAATGGAATGGAATCAACCAGAATGGAATTAAATTGAATGGAATGGAATGGAGTGCAGTGGAATGGAATGGAATGGAATGGAATGGAATGGAAAGGAATAGAATGGAATCAACCAGAGAGGAATGGAATGGAATGGAATGGAATGGAATGGAATCAATCGAAATGGAATGGAATGGATTGAAAGGGAATGAAATGGAATCAACCGGAACGGAGTGGAATGGAAGGGAATAGAACGGAATCTACCTGAATGGAATGGAATGGAATGGAGTGGAATGGAATGGAATGGAATCAACCCGAATGGAATGGAATGGAATGGAATGGAATCAACTGGAATGGAAAGGAATGGAATGGAATGGAATGGAATGTTCTGGAATGGAATGGAATGGAATCAACTGGAATGGAAAGGAATGGAATGGAATGGAATGGAATGTTCTGGAATGGAATGGAAGCAACCGAATGGAATGGAATGGAATGGAATCAACCCAAATGGAATGGAATGGAATGGAATGGAATAGAATGGAATCAACAAGAATTGAATGGAATGGATTGGAATGAAATTGAAAGGAATCTACCCGAATGGAATGAAATGGAATGCAATGGAATGGAATAAATTGGAATGAAATGGAATGGAATGAAGTCAACCCGAATGGAATGGATTCCAATGGAATGGATTCGAATGGAATGGAATGGAATCAACCCGAACGGAATGGAATGGTATGGAATTGAATGGAATGGAATAAATCCGAATGGAATGGAATGGAATGGAATGCAATGGTATGGAATGGAATGGAATGGAATAAACCCGAATGGAATGGAATGGAATGGAATGCAATGGAATGGAATGGAACGGAAAGGAATGGAATCAACACGAATGGGATGGAATGGAATGGAATGGAATGGAATCAAATCGAATGGAATGGAATGGAATAGAATGGAATGGAATGGAATGGAATGGAATTAAATGGAATGGAATCAAACCGAATGGAATGGAATGGAATGGAATGGAATGGAATGGAATGCAATGTAATGGAATGGAATGGAGTGGAATGGAATGGAATCAACGAGAATGGAATGGAATGGAATGGAATGGAATGGAATGGAATGGATTCATTCCGAATGGAATGGAATGGAATGGAATGGAATGCAATGGAATGGAATGGAATCCACCAGAATGGAATGAAATTGAATGGAATGGAATGGAGTGCAGTGGAATGGAATGGAATGAAATGGAAAGGAATGGAATGGAATCAACAAGAGAGGAATGGAATGGAATGGAACGGAATGAAATCAATCGGAATGCAATGGAATGGATTGCAATGGAATGTAATGGAATCAACCAGAACGGAATTTAATGGAATGGAATGGAAGGGAATAGAACGGAATCTACCTGAATGGAATGGAATGGAATGGAGTCGAATGGAATGGAATGGAATGGAGTGGAATGGAATGCAATGGAATCAACCCGAATGGAATGGAATGGAATGGAATGGAATCAACCCGTATGGAATGGAATGGTATGGAATGGAATGGAATGGAATCAACCAGAATGGAATGGAATGGAATGGAATGGAATGGAATGAAATCAACCGGAATGGAAAGGAATGAAATGGAATGGAATGGAATGTTCTGGAATGGAATGGAATGGAATCAACCGGAATGGAAAGTAATGGAATGGAATGCAAGGTTCTGGAATGGAATGGAAGCAACCGAATGGAATGGAATGAACTCCACCCAAATAGAATGGAATGGAATGGAATGGAATGGAATTAACCCAAATGGAACGGAATGGAATGGAATGGAATGGAATGGAATCAACCGGAATGGAATGGAATGGATTGGAATGGAATAGACTGGAATCTACCCGAATGGAATGAAATGGAATGCAAAGGAATGGATTAGAATGGAATGAAATGGAATGGAATGGAGTCAACCCGAATGGAATGGAATGGAATGGAATGGAAACAACACGAATTGAATGGAATGGAGTGTAATGGAATGGAATGGAATGGAATGGAATGGAATGGAACGCAATGGAATGCAATCAACCCGAATGGAATGGAATGGAATGGAATGGAATGGAATCAACAGGTAAGGAATGGAATGGAATGGAATGGAATCAACGCAAATAGAATGGAATAGAATGGAATAGAATTGAATGGAATGGAATGGAATGGAATGGAATGGAATGGAATGGAATCAACACGAATGGAATGGAGTGCAATGGAATGGAATGGAATGGAATGGAATCACACAGAATGGAATGGAATGGAAGGGAGACAACTCGAATGGAATGAAATGGAATGGAATGGAATGCAGTGGAATGGAATGGAAGGGAATCAAAAGGAATGGAATGGAATAGAATGGAATGGAAGGGACTGGAATGGAATGGAACGGAAGGGCTCAACAGGAATGGAATGGAATGGAATAGAATGGAATGGAATGTTCTGTAATGGAAAGAAGCAACCTGAGTGGAATGGAATGTAATGGAATGGAAAGGAATGGAATCAACCGGTATGGAATGGAATGGAATGGAAAGGAATGGGCTGTTCTGAAATGGAATGGAATCAACCCGAATGGAATGGAATGGAATGCAATGGAATGGGAAGGAATCAACCGGAATGGAATGGAATGGATTGGAATGGATTGGAATGGAACCAATCCGAATGCAATGGAACGCAATGAAACAGAATATACTGGAATGGAATGGAACGGAATCTACCAGAATGGAATGAAATGGAATGGAATGGAATGGAATGGAATCAACCCGAATGGAATGGAATGGAATGAAATGGAATCAACCCCAATGGAATGGAATGGTATGGAATGGAATGGAATTGAATCAACACGAATGGAATAGAACGGAATGGATTGTAATGGAATGGAATGGAATCTACCCGAATGGAATGGAAAAGAATGGAATGGAATGGAAAGGAATGGAATGGAATGGAATCAACACGAATGGAATGGAATGGAATGGAATCAACCAGAATGGAATGCAATGGAATGGAATGGAATGGAATGCAATGGAAAGGAAAGCAATGGAATGGAATGGAATGGAATGGAATGCAATCGACCAGAATGGAATGGAATGGAATTGAATGGAATCAACCCAAAAGGAATGGAATGGAATGAAATGGAATAGAATGGAATTAAACCAAATGGAATGTAATGGAATAGAATGAAATGGAATGGAATGGAATGGTATCGAATGGAATCAACCCAAATGGAATGGAATGGAATGGAATGAAATGGAATGGAGTCAACCCAAATGGAATGGAATGGAATGTGATGGAATGGAATGGAATGGGATGGAATGGAATCAACGCGAATAGAATGGAATGGAATGGAATAGAATGGAATAGAATGGAATCAACCAGAATGGAATGGAATAGAATGAAATGGAATGGAGTCAACCCGAATGGAATGGAATGGAATGTGATGGAATGGAATGGAATGGGATGGAATGGAATCAACGCGAATAGAATGGAATGGAATGGAATAAAATGGAATAGAATGGAGTCAACCAGAATGGAATGGAATGGAATGGAATGGAATGGAATGGAATGGAATCAACCCGAATGGAATGAAATGGAATGGAATGGAATGCATTGGAATGGAATGGAAAGGAATGGAATCAAACCGAATGGAATGGAATGAAATGGAATGGAATGGAATGGAATCAAAAGGAATGGAATGGAATAGAATGGAATGGAATGGAATGGAATGGAATGGAATGGAATGGAATGGAATGGAATCAACCCGAATGGAATTGAATGGAATGGAATGGAATGGAATCAACCCGTATGGAATGGAATGGTATGGAATGGAATGGAATGGAATCAACCCGAATGGAATGGAATGGTTTGGAATGGAATGGAATGGAATGGAATGGAATCAATCGGAATGGAAAGGAATGGAATGGAATGAAATGGAATGTTCTGGAATGGAATGGAATGGAATCAACCGGAATGAAAAGGAATGGAATGTAATGGAATGTTCTGGAATGGAATGGAAGCAACCGAATGGAATGGAATGGAATAGAATGAACTCCAACCAAATGGAATGGAATGGAATGGAGTGGAATGGAATTAAACCAAATGGAAAGGAATGGAATGGAATGGAATGGAAAGGAATCAACTGGAATGGAATGGAATGGATTGGAATGGAATAGACAGGAATCTACCCGAATGGAATGAAATGGAATGCAATGGAATCGAATAGTATGGAATGAAATGGAATGGAATGGAGTCAACCCGAATGGAATGGAATGGAATGGAATGGAATGGAAAGGAATCAACCCGAATGTAATGGAGTGCAATGGAATGGAATGGAATGGAATGGAATGGAATGGAATGGAATCACACAGAATGAAATGGAATGGAAGGGAATCAACCCGAATGGAATGAAATGGAATGGAATGGAATGCAGTGGAATGGAATGGAATGGAATCAACCGGAATGGAATGGAATGGAATGGAATGGAATCAAAACGAATGGAATGGAATAGAATGGAATGGAAGGGACTGGAATGGCATGGAACGGAATGCAGTCAACAGGAAAGGAATGGAATGGAATGGAATGGAATCCTCTGGAATGGAATGGAAGCAACCCGAAAGGAATGGAATGGAATGGAATGGAATGGAATGGAATGGAATGGAATCAACCGGAATGGAATGGAAAGGAATGGACTGTTCTGAAATGGAATGGAAACAACCCAAATGGAATGGAATGGAATGAAATGGAATGGGAAGGAATCAACCAGAATGGAATGGAATGGATTGGAATGGATTGGAATGGAACCAATCCGAATGGAATGGAATGCAATCAAACAGAATATACTGGAATGGAATGGAACGGAATCTACCAGAATAGAATGAAATGGAATGGAATGCAATGGAATGGAATCGAATCAACCCCAATGGAATGGTAAGGTATGGAATGTAATATAATGGAATCAACACGAATGCAATAGCATGGAATGGAATGGAATGGAATGGAATGGAATGGAATCAACTCGAATGGAATGGAATAGAATGGAATGGAATGGAATGGAATGGAATGGAATGGAATGGAATGGAATGGAATTAAACCAAATGGAATGGAATGGAATAGAATGGAATGGAATGGAATGGAATGGAATGGAATGGAATGGTATGGAATGGAATCAACCCAAATGGAATGGAATGGAATGGAATGGAATGGAATGGAATGGAATGAAATGGAATGGAATTAACCCGAATGGAATGGAATGGAATGTGATGGAATGGAATGGAATGGGATGGAATGGAATCAACGCGAATAGAATGGAATGAAATAGAATAGAATGCAATCAACCAGAATGGAATGGAATGGAATGGAATGGAATGGAATGGAATGCAATCAATAGGAATGGAGTAGAATAGAATGGAATGGAATGGAATGGAATGGAATGGAATGGAATGGAATCAACCGGAATGGAATGGAATGGAATGGAATGTTCAGGAATGGAATGGAAGCAAACGAATGGAATGGAATGGAATAGAATGGCATGGAATGGAATCACCCCAAATGGAATGGAAAGGAATGGAATGGAATTAACCCAAATGGAATGGAATGGAATGTTATGGAATGGAATGGAATGGAATCAACCCGAATGGAATGGAATGGATTGGAATGGAATAGAATGGAATCTACTTGAATGGAATGAAATGGAATGCAATGGAATGGAATAGAATGGAATGAAATGGAATGGAATGGAGTCAATCCTCATGGAATGGAATGGAATGGAATGGATTGGAATCAACCCCAATGTAATGTAATGTAATGGAATGGAATGGAATGGAATGGAATGGAATGGAATCAACCTGAATGGAATGAAATGGAATAGAATAGAATGCAATGGAATGGAATGGAATGGAATGCAATGGAATGGAATGGAATGGAATGGAATGGAATGCAATGCAATGCAATGGAATGGAATGGAATGGAATGGAATGGAATGGAATGGAATGGAATCAACCCGAATGGAATGGAATGGAATGAAAAGAATCAACCCGAATGGAATGAAATGGATTGCAGTGGAATGCAATCGAATGGAATGGAATGGAATGGAATGCCATGGAATGGAATGGAATTGAATGGAGTGGAATGGAATGGAATGGAATCAACCCGAATGCAATGGAATGGAATGGATTGGAATGGAATCAACCAAAATGGAATGGAATGGAATGGAATTGAATGGAATGGAATGGAATTTAATGGAATGGAATGGAAGAGAATCAACCCGAATGGAATGGAATGGAATGGGATGGACTGGAATGGAATGGGATGGAATGGAATCAACGCGAATAGAATGGATTGGAATGGAATCAACCCAAATGTAATGTAATGGAATGGAATGGAATTGAATGGAATGGAATGGAATTGAATGGAATGGAATGGAATAGAATCAACCCAAATGGAATGGAATGGAATGGGATGGAATGGAATGGAATGGGATGGAATGCAATCAACGCGAATAGAATGGAATGGAATGGAATAGATTGGAATGGAATGGAATCAACCAGAATGGAATGGAATGGAATGGAATCAACCCGAATGGAATGGAATGGAATGGAATGGAATGCATTGGAATGGAATGGAATGGATTGCAATCAAACCGAATGGAATGGAATGGAATGGAATGGAATCAAAAGGAATGGAATGGAATATAATGTAATGGAATGGAATGGAATGGAATGGAATGGAATGGAATGGAATCAACCGGAATGGATTGCAATGGAATGCTCTGGAATGAAATGGAAGCAACCGAATTGAATGGAATGCGGTGAAATGGAATGGTATGGAATCAACCCAAATGGAATGGAATGGAAAGGAATGCAATGGAATTAACCCAAATGGAATGGAATGGAATGGAATGGAATGGAATCAACCAGAATGGAATGGTTTCGAATGGAATGGAAACGAATGGAATGGAATGGAATGAAAAAGAATGTACTAGAATGGAATGGAACAGAATCTACCAGAATGGAATGAAATGGAATGGAATGGAGTCAATCCTAATGAAATGGAATGGAATGGAATGGAATGGAATGGAATGGAATGGAATGGAATCAACCCCAATGTTGTGTAATGTAATGTAATGTAATGTAATGGAATGGAATGGAATGGAATCAACCCGAATGGAATGAAATGGATTAGAATAGAATGCAATGGAATGGAATGGAATGGAATGGAATGCCATGGAATGGAATGGAATGGAATGGAGTGGAATGGCATGGAATGGAATGGAATGGAGTGGAATGGAATGGAATGGAATCAACCCGAATGCAATGGAATGGATTGGAATGGAATCAACCCAAATGGAATGGAACGGAAGGGATTGGAATTAACCCAAATGGAATGGAATGGAATCAACCCCAATGGAATGGAATGAAATGGAATGGAATAGAACGGAATGGAATGGAATGCAATCAACCCAAATGGAATGAAATGGAATAGAATGGAATGCAATGGATTGTAATGGAATGGAATGGAATGGAATGGAATGGAATGGAATCTACCCGAATGGAATGGAATGGAATGGAAAGGAATCAACACGAATGGAATGAAATGGATTGGAATGGAATGCAATCGAATGGAATGGAATGGAATACCATCAACCGAAATGGAATGAAATTGAATGGAATGGAATGGAATCAACCCAAATGAAATGGAATGGAATGGAATGGAATGGAATGGAATGGAACGGAATCAACCCACATGTAATGGAATGGAATGGAATTGAATGGAATGGAATGGAATCAACCGAAATGGAATGGAATAGAATGGAATGGAATGGAACAGAATGGAATGCAATCAACCGAAATGGAATTTAATGGAATGGAAAGGAATCAACCCAATCTGAATGACATGGAACGGAATGCAATGGAATGGAATGGAATCAACACAAGTGGAATGGATTGGAATAGAATGGAATGCAATGGAATGGAATGGAATCAACGGGAGTGGAACGGAATCGAAAGGAATGAACCTGAATGGAATGGAGTGGAATTGAGTGGAATGGAATGGAATCAACCCGAATGGAATGGAATGGAATGGCATGGAATGGAATCTGCCAGAATGGAATGGAATAGAATGGAATGGAATTGAATTGAATGGAATGGAATGGAATGGAAACAACATGAATTGAATGGAATGGACTGGAATGGAATGGAATGGAATGGGATGGAATGCAATGGAATGCAATCAACCTGAATGGAATGGAATGGAATGGAGTGGAATGGAATCAACAGGAAAGGAATGGAATGGAATGGAATGGAATGGAATGGAATCAACGCGAATGGAATGGAATGGAATGGAATGGAATGGAATGAAAAGGAGTGGAATCAACCCGAATGCAATGGAATGGAGTGGAATGGAATGGAATGGAGTGGAATCAACCCAAATGGAATGGAATGGAATGGAATGGAATGGAATGGAATCAAACCGAATGGAATGGAATGGAATGGGATGGAATGGAATGGAATGGAATGGAATGGATTGGAATCAACGCGAATAGAATGGAATAGAATGGAAAAGAATGGAATGGAATGGAATGGAATGGAATGGAATGAAAAGGAATGGAATGGAATGGAATGTAGTGAAATGGAATGTAATGGAATCACCCCAAATGGAATGGAATGGAATGGAATGGAATTAACCCAAATGGAATGGAATGGAATGGAATGAAATGGAATGGAATGAAATGGAATCAACCGGAATGGAATGGAATGGATTTGGAATGGAATAGAAAGGAATCTACCCGAATGGAATGAAATGGAATGCAATGGAATGGAATAGAATGGAATGAAATTGAATGGAATGGAGTCAACCCGAATGGAATGGAATGGAATGGAATGGAATGGAAAGGAATCAACCCGAATGGAATGAAATGGAATAGAATGGAATGCAATGGAATGGAATGGATTGGAATTGAATGCAATGTAATGTAATGGAATGAAATGGAATCAACCAGAATGGAATGGAATGGAATGGAATGGAATGGAATGGAATGGAATGGAATCAACCCGAATGGACTGGAATGGAATGGAATAGAATGGAATGAAATGGAATGGAATGGAATTGAAAGAAATCAAACCGAATGGAATGGAATAGTAATTAACGGAATGGAATGGAACTGAATCAAAAGGAAAGGAATGAAATAGAATGGAATGGAATGGAATGGAATGGAATGGAATGGAATGGAATGGTATCAACTGGAATGGAATGGAATGGAGTGTTCTGGAATGGAATGGAAGCAACCGAATGGAATGGAATGGAATGGAATCTAATGGAATAAACCCAAATGGAATGGAACGGAATGGAATGGAATGGAATGGAATTAACCCAAATGGAGCGGAATGGAATGGAATGGAATGGAACGGAATCAACCAGAATGGAATGGAATGGATTGGAAGGGAATTGAAAGGAATCTACCCGAATGGAATGAAATGAAATTCCATGGAATGGAATAGAATGGAATGAAATGGAATGGAATGGAGTCAAGCCAAATGGAATGGATTCCAATGGAATGGAATCGAATGGAATGGAATGGAATCAACCCGAATGGAATGGAATGTTATGGAATGGAATGGAATAAACACGAAGGGAATTGAATGGAATGCAATGGAATGGAATGGAATGGAATGGAAAGGAATGGAATCAACACGAATGGAATGGAATGGAATGCAATGGAATGGAATGGAATCATCCCGAATGGAATGGAATGGAATGGAATGGAATGGAATGGAATTGAATGGAATTGAATGGAATTAAATGGAATGGAATCAACCAGAATGGAATGGAATGGAATGGAATGGAATGGAATAGAATGCAAAGGAATGGAATGGAATGGGATGGAATGGAATGGAATCAACGCGAATGGAATGGAATGGAATGGAATGGAATGGAATGGGTTCATTCCAAATGGAATGGAATGGAATGGAATGGAATGGAATGAAATGAAATGAAATGGAATGGAATCAACCAGAATGGAATGAAATTGAATGGAATGGAATGGAGTGCAGTGGAATGGAATGGAATGGAATGGAAAGGAATGGAATGGAATCAAACAGAGAGGAATGGAATGGAATGGAATGGATTGGTATCAATCGGAGCGGAATGGAATGGATTGAAATGGAATGTAATGGAATCAACCGGAATGGAATGGAATTGAATGGAATGGAAGGGAATAGAACGGAATCTACCTGAATGGAATGGAATGGAATGGAATGGAGTGGAATGGAATGGAATGGAATCAACCCGAATGGAATGGAATGGAATGGAATGGAATCAACCGGAATGGAAAGGAATGGAATGGAATGTAATGGAATGTTCTGGAATGAAATGGAATGGAATCAACCGGAATGGAAAGGAATGGAATGGAATGGAATGGAATGTTCTGGAATGGAATGGAAGCAACCGAATGGAATGGAATGGAATGGAATGAACTCCACAGAAATGGAAAGAAATGGAATGGAATGGAATGGAATTAACCCAAATGGAACGGAATGGAATGGAATGGAATGGAAAGGAATCAACCGGAATGGAATGGAATGGATTGGAATGGAATACACAGGAATCTACCCGAAAGGAATGAAATGGAATGCAATGGAATGGAATAGAATGGAACGAAATGGAATGGAATGGATTCAACCCGAATGGAATGGAATGGAATGGAATGGAATGGAATCAACCCCAATATAATAGAATGAAATGGAATGGAATGGAATGGAATGGAATGGAATGGAATCAAACCGAAAGGAATGGAATAGTAAGTAATGGAATGGAATGGAATGGAATCAAAAGGAATGGAATGAAATAGAATAGAATGGAATGAAATGGAATGGAATGGAATGGAATGGAATGGAGTCAACCGGAATGGAATGGAATGGAATGTTCTGGAATGGAATGGAAGCAACCGAATGGAATGCAATGGAATTGAATGGAATGGAATTAAACCAAGTGGAATGGAACGGAATGGAATGGAATGAAATGGAATGGAATTAATCCAAATGAATGGAATGGAATGGAATCAACCCGAATGGAATGAAATGGAATGGAATGGTATGCATTAGAATGGAATGGAAAGGAATGGAATCAAACTGAATGGAATGCAATGGAATGGAATGGAATGGAATGGAATGGAATCAACCAGAATGGAATGGAATTGATTGGAATGGAATGGAACGGAATGGAATGCAATGGAATGCAATCAACCCGAGTGGAATGGAATGGAATGGAATGGAATGGAATGGAATCAACAGGAAAGGAATGGAATGGAATGGAATGGAATCAACGCAAATAGAATGGAATAGAATGGAATAGAATGGAAAGAAATGGAATGGAATGGAATGGAATGGAATGCAATCAACCCGAATGGAATGGAGTGCAATGGAATGGAATGGAATGGAATGGAATCACACAGAATGGAATGGAATGGAAGGGAATCAACTAGAATGGAATGAAATGGAATGGAATGGAATGCAGTGGAATGGAATGGAATGGAATCAACCGGAATGGAATGGAATGGAATGGAATGGAATCAAAACGAATGGAATGGAATAGAATGGAATGGAAGGGACTAGAATGGAATGGAACGGAATGGAGTCAACAGGAATGGAATGGAATGGAATGGAAAGAAATGTTCTGGAATGGAAAGGAATTAACCCGAGTGGAATGGAATGGAATGGAATGGAATGGAATGGAAGGGAATCAAAAGGAATGGAATGTAATAGAATGGAATGAATGGAATGGAATCGAATGGAATCAACCAGAATGGAATGGAATGGAATGGAATCTTCTGGAATGGAATGGAAGCAAACGAATGGAATGGAATGGAATCACCCCAAATGGAATGGAATGGAATTGAATTTAATTAACCCAAATGGAATGGAATGGAATGGTATGGAATGGAATGGAATGGAATCAACTGGAATGCAATGGAATGGATTGGAATGGAATAGAAAGTAATCTACTCGAATGGAATGAAATGGAATGCAATGGAATGGAATAGAATGGAATGAAATGGAATGGAATAGAGTCAACCCGAATGGAATGGAATGGAATCGAATGGAATGGAATAGAATCAACCCCAATGGAATGCAATGAAATGGAATGGAATGGAATGGAATGGAATGGAATCAACCCGAATGGAATGGAATGGAATGGAATGGAATGCAATGGAATGGAATGGAATGGAATGGAATGGAATGGAATGGAATGGAATGGAATGGAATCAACTCGAACGGAATGGAATGGAATGGAAAGGAATCAACCCGAATGGAATGAAATGGGGTTGAATGGAATGCAATCGAATGGAATGGAATGGAATGGAATGCCATGGAATGGAATGGAATGGAATGGAATTGGGTGGAATGGAATGGAATGGAATCAACACGAATGCAATGGAATGGAATGGAATGGAATGGAATGGAATGGAATGGAATGGAATGAACACAAATGGAATGGAATGGAATGGAATGGAATGGAATCAACCCGAATGGGATGGAATGGAAAGGAATGAAATGGGATGGAATGGAATCAACGCGAATAGAATGGAAAGGAATGGAATAGAATGGAATGGAATGGAATCAACCAGAATGGAATGGAATCAACCCGAATGGAATGAAATTAAATGGAATGGAATGCATTGGAATGGAATGGAATGGAATCAAACCGAATGGAATGGAATGGAATGGAATGGAATGGAATGGAATCAAAAGGAATGGAATGGAATGGAATGTTATGTAATGGAAAGGAATGGAATGGAATCAACCGGAATGGATTGCAATGGAATGTTCTGGAATGGAATGGAAGCAATCGAATTGAATGGAACGGAATGGAATGTTATGGAATCAAACCAAATGGAATGGAATGGAATTGAATGGAATGGAATGGAGTCAACCGGAATGGAATTGAATGGAATGTGATGGAATGGAATGGAATGGGATGGAATGGAATCAACGCGAATAGAATGGAATGGAATGGAAGAGAATGGAATAGAATGAAATCAACCAGAATGGAATGGAATGGAATGGAATGGAATGGAGTGGAATGGAATCAACCCGAATGGAATGAAATGGAATGGAATGGAGTGCATTGGAATGGAATAGAAAGGAATGGAATCAAACTGAATGGAATGGAATGGAATGGAATGGAATCAAAAGGAATGGAATGGAATAGAATGGAATGGAATGGAATGGAATGGAATGGAATAAACCGGAATGGAGTGGAATGGTTTGGAATGGAATAGAAAGGAATCAACTCGAATGGAATGAAATGGAATGCAATGAAATGGAATAGAATGGAATGAAATGGAAGGGAATGGAGTCAACCCGAATGGAATGGAATGGAATGGAATGGAAACAACACGAATTGAATGGAATGGATTGGAATGGAATGGAATGGAATGGAATGCAATGGAATGCAATCAACCGGAATGGAATGGAATGGAATGGAATGGAATCAACAGGAAAGGAATGGAATGGAATGGAATGGAATGGAATGGAATCAACGCAAATAGAATCTAATAGAATGGAATAGAATGGAATGAAATGGAATGGAATGGAATGGAATGGAAACAACCCTAATGGAATGAAGTGCAATGGAATGGAATGGAATGGAATAGAATCACACAGAATGGAATGGAAGGGAATCAACTCGAATGGAATGAAATGGAATGGAATGGAATGCAGTGGAATGGAATGGAATGGAATCAACCGGAATGGAATGGAATGGAATGGAATGGAATGGAATCAAAACGAATGGAATGGATTAGAATGGAATGGAAGGGACTGGAATGGAATGGAATGGAATGGAGTCAACAGGAATGGAATGGAATGGAATGGAAAGGAATGTTCTGGAATGGAAAGGAAGAAATCCGAGTGGAATGGAATGGAATGGAATGGAATGGAATGGAATGGAATCAACCGGAATGGAATGGAATGGAATGGAATTGAATGGAATGGAATGATATGGAATGGAATCAACCCAAATGGAATGGAATGGAATGGAATGGAATGGAATGAAATGGAATGGACTCAACCCGAATGGAATGGAATGGAATGTGATGGAATGGAATGGAATGGGATGGAATGGAATCAACGTGAATAGAATGGAATGGAATGGAATAGAATGGAATAGAATGGAATCAACCAGAATGACATGGAATGGAATGGAATGGAATGGAATGGAATCAACCCGAATGGAATGAAATGGAATGTGATGGAATGCATTGGAAAGGAATGGAAAGGAATGGAATGAAACCGAATGGAATGGAATGGAATGGAATGGAACGGAATCAAAAGGAATGGAATGGAATAGAATGGAATGAATGGAATGGAGTGGAATGGAATGGAACGGAATGGAATCCACCGGAATGGAATGGAATGGAATGGAATGGAATGGAATGATCTGGAATGGAATGGAATGGAATCAACCGGAATGGAAAGGAGTGGAATGGAATGGAATGGAATGTTCTGGAATGGAATGGAAGCAACCGAATGGAATGAAATGGATTGGAATGGAATGTTCTGGAATGGAATGGAAGCAACCGAATGGAATGGAATGAAATGGATTGGAATCAACCCGAATGGAATGGAATGGAATGGAATGGAATGCAATGGAATGGAATGGAATCAACCAGAATGGAATGAAATTGAATGGAATGGAATGGAGTGCAGTGGAATGGAATGGAATGGAATGGAATGGAAAGGAATGGAATGGAATCAACAAGAGAGGAATGGAACGGAATGGAATGGAATGAAATCAATCGGAATGCAATGGAATGGATTGAAATGGAATGTAATGGAATCAAGCAGAACGGAATTTAATGGAATGAAATGGAAGGGAATAGGACGGAATCTACCTGAATGGAATGGAATGGAATGGAGTGGAATGGAATGGTATGGAATCAACCAGAATTGAACGGAATGGAATGGAATGGAATCAACCGGAAAGGAATGGAATGGTATGGAATGGAATGGAATGGAATCAAGCCGACTGGAATGGAATGGAATGCAATGGAATGGAATGGAATGGAATCAACCGGAATGGAAAGGAATGGAATGGAATGGAATGGAATGATCTGGAATGGAATGGAATGGAATCAACCGGAATGGAAAGGAGTGGAATGGAATGGAATGGAATGTTCTGGAATGGAATGGAAGCAACCGAATGGAATGAAATGGATTGGAATGGAATGTTCTGGAATGGAATGGAAGCAACCGAATGGAATGGAATGAAATGGATTGGAATCAACCCGAATGGAATGGAATGGAATGGAATGGAATGCAATGGAATGGAATGGAATCAACGCGAATGGAATGGAATGGAATGGAATGGAATCAACACAAATGGAATGAAATTGAATTGAATGGAATGGAATGCAGTGGAATGGAATGGAATGGAAAGGTATGGAATGGAATGGAATGGAATCAACCAGAATGAAATGGAATGGATTGGAATTGAATCAACACGAATGGAATGAAATTGAATTGAATGGAATGGAATGCAGTGGAATGGAATGGAATGGAAAGGTATGGAATGGAATGGAATGGAATCAACCAGAATGGAATGGAATGGAATGGAATTGAATGGAATGGAATGGAATGGAATGGAATCAATCGGAATGGAATGGAATCAATCGGAATGGAATGGAATGGATTGAAATGGAATGTAATGGAATCAACCGGAACTGAATGGAATGGAATGGAAGGGAAGGGAATAGAACGGAATCTACCTGAATGGAATATAATGGAATGGAGTGGAATGGAATGGAATGGAATCAACCCGAATGGAATGGAATGGAATGGAATGGAATCAACCCGTATGGAATGGAATAGTATGGAATGGAACGGAATGAAATCAACCCGAATGGAATGGAATGGAATGGAATGGAATGGAATGGAATGGAATCAACCGGAATGGAAAGGAATGGAGTGGAATGGAATGGAATGTTCTGGAATGGAATGGAATTGAATCAATCGGAATGGAAAGGAATGGAATGGAATGGAATGTTCTGGAATGGAATGGAAGCAACCGAATGGAATGGAATGGAATGGAATCACCCCAAATGGAATGGAATGGAATGGAATTAACCCGAATGGAATGGAATGGAATGGAATTGAGTGGAATGGAATCAACCGGAATGGAATGGAATGGATTGGAATGGAATAGAAAGGAATCTACCCAAATGGAATGAAATGGAATGCAATGGAATGGAATAGAATTGAATGAAATGGAATGGAATGGATTCAACCAGAAAGGAATGGAATGGAATGGAATGAAATGGAATCAACCCCAATGTAATGGAATGAAATGGAATGGAATGGAATGGAATGGAATGGAATGGAATGGCATCAACCCGAATGAAATGGAATGGAATGGAAAGGAATCAACCCGAATGGAATGAAATGCAATGGAATGGGATGCTATGGAATTGAATGGAATGGAATGCCATGGAATGGAATGGAATGGAATTTAATGGAATGGAATCAACCCGAATACAATGGAATGGAATGGAATGGAATGGAATGGCACAGAATGGAAATGAATGGAATCAACACGAATGGAATGGAATGGAATGGAATGGAATGGAATCAACCCAAATGGAATGGAATGGAATAGAATGGAATGGAATGGAATGGAATGGAATGGAATGGAATGGAATTAAATGTAATGGAATCAACCCGAATGGAATGGAATGTAATGCAATGGAATGGAATGGATTGGAATGGAATGGAATCAACACGAATGGAATGGAATGGAAGGGAATGGAATGGAATGGAATGGATTCATCCCGAATTTAATGGAATGGAATGGAATGGAATGGAATGCAATGCAATGGAATGGAATGGAATCAACCAGAATGGAATTAAATTGAATGGAATGGAATGGAGTGCAGTGGAATGGAATGGAATGGAATGGAATGGAATGGAAAGGAATAGAATGGAATCAACCAGAGAGGAATGGAATGGAATGGAATGGAATGGAATGGAATCAATCGAAATGGAATGGAATGGATTGAAAGGGAATGAAATGGAATCAACCGGAACGGAGTGGAATGGAAGGGAATAGAACGGAATCTAC
Source organism: Pan troglodytes (assembly GCF_028858775.2). Taxonomy (NCBI): domain Eukaryota; kingdom Metazoa; phylum Chordata; class Mammalia; order Primates; family Hominidae; genus Pan; species Pan troglodytes. The sequence continues at coordinate 40,004,293 of NC_072416.2, read as the reverse complement.
CTGAATGGAATGGAATGGAATGGAGTGGAATGGAATGGAATGGAATCAACCCGAATGGAATGGAATGGAATGGAATGGAATGGAATCAACTGGAATGGAAAGGAATGGAATGGAATGGAATGGAATGTTCTGGAATGGAATGGAATGGAATCAACTGGAATGGAAAGGAATGGAATGGAATGGAATGGAATGTTCTGGAATGGAATGGAAGCAACCGAATGGAATGGAATGGAATGGAATCAACCCAAATGGAATGGAATGGAATGGAATGGAATAGAATGGAATCAACAAGAATTGAATGGAATGGATTGGAATGAAATTGAAAGGAATCTACCCGAATGGAATGAAATGGAATGCAATGGAATGGAATAAATTGGAATGAAATGGAATGGAATGAAGTCAACCCGAATGGAATGGATTCCAATGGAATGGATTCGAATGGAATGGAATGGAATCAACCCGAACGGAATGGAATGGTATGGAATGGAATGGAATGGAATAAATCCGAATGGAATGCAATGGAATGGAATGCAATGGTATGGAATGGAATGGAATGGAATAAACCCGAATGGAATGGAATTGAATGGAATGCAATGGAATGGAATGGAACGGAAAGGAATGGAATCAACAGAAATGGGATGGAATGGAATGGAATGGAATGGAATCAAATCGAATGGAATGGAATGGAATAGAATGGAATGGAATGGAATGGAATGGAATGGAATTAAATGGAATGGAATCAAACCGAATGGAATGGAATGGAATGGAATGGAATGGAATGCAATGTAATGGAATGGAATGGAGTGGAATGGAATGGAATCAACGAGAATGGAATGGAATGGAATGGAATGGAATGGAATGGAATGGATTCATTCCGAATGGAATGGAATGGAATGGAATGGAATGCAATGGAATGGAATGGAATCCACCAGAATGGAATGAAATTGAATGGATTGGAATGGAGTGCAGTGGAATGGAATGGAATGAAATGGAAAGGAATGGAATGGAATCAACAAGAGAGGAATGGAATGGAATGGAACGGAATGAAATCAATCGGAATGCAATGGAATGGATTGAAATGGAATGTAATGGAATCAACCAGAACGGAATTTAATGGAATGGAATGGAAGGGAATAGAACGGAATCTACCTGAATGGAATGGAATGGAATGGAGTCGAATGGAATGGAATGGAATGGAGTGGAATGGAATGCAATGGAATCAACCCGAATGGAATGGAATGGAATGGAATGGAATCAACCCGTATTGAATGGAATGGTATGGAATGGAATGGAATGGAATCAACCAGAATGGAATGGAATGGAATGGAATGGAATGGAATGAAATCAACCGGAATGGAAAGGAATGAAATGGAATGGAATGGAATGTTCTGGAATGGAATGGAATGGAATCAACCGGAATGGAAAGTAATGGAATGGAATGCAAGGTTCTGGAATGGAATGGAAGCAACCGAATGGAATGGAATGAACTCCACCCAAATAGAATGGAATGGAATGGAATGGAATGGAATTAACCCAAATGGAACGGAATGGAATGGAATGGAATGGAATGGAATCAACCGGAATGGAATGGAATGGATTGGAATGGAATAGACTGGAATCTACCCGAATGGAATGAAATGGAATGCAAAGGAATGGATTAGAATGGAATGAAATGGAATGGAATGGAGTCAACCCGAATGGAATGGAATGGAATGGAATGGAAACAACACGAATTGAATGGAATGGAGTGTAATGGAATGGAATGGAATGGAATGGAATGGAATGGAATGGAACGCAATGGAATGCAATCAACCCGAATGGAATGGAATGGAATGGAATGGAATGGAATCAACAGGTAAGGAATGGAATGGAATGGAATGGAATCAACGCAAATAGAATGGAATAGAATGGAATAGAATTGAATGGAATGGAATGGAATGGAATGGAATGGAATGGAATGGAATCAACACGAATGGAATGGAGTGCAATGGAATGGAATGGAATGGAATGGAATCACACAGAATGGAATGGAATGGAAGGGAGACAACTCGAATGGAATGAAATGGAATGGAATGGAATGCAGTGGAATGGAATGGAAGGGAATCAAAAGGAATGGAATGGAATAGAATGGAATGGAAGGGACTGGAATGGAATGGAACGGAAGGGCTCAACAGGAATGGAATGGAATGGAATAGAATGGAATGGAATGTTCTGTAATGGAAAGGAAGCAACCTGAGTGGAATGGAATGTAATGGAATGGAAAGGAATGGAATCAACCGGTATGGAATGGAATGGAATGGAAAGGAATGGGCTGTTCTGAAATGGAATGGAATCAACCCGAATGGAATGGAATGGAATGCAATGGAATGGGAAGGAATCAACCGGAATGGAATGGAATGGATTGGAATGGATTGGAATGGAACCAATCCGAATGCAATGGAACGCAATGAAACAGAATATACTGGAATGGAATGGAACGGAATCTACCAGAATGGAATGAAATGGAATGGAATGGAATGGAATGGAATCAACCCGAATGGAATGGAATGGAATGAAATGGAATCAACCCCAATGGAATGGAATGGTATGGAATGGAATGGAATTGAATCAACACGAATGGAATAGAACGGAATGGATTGTAATGGAATGGAATGGAATCTACCCGAATGGAATGGAAAAGAATGGAATGGAATGGAAAGGAATGGAATGGAATGGAATCAACACGAATGGAATGGAATGGAATGGAATCAACCAGAATGGAATGCAATGGAATGGAATGGAATGGAATGCAATGGAAAGGAAAGCAATGGAATGGAATGGAATGGAATGGAATGCAATCGACCAGAATGGAATGGAATGGAATTGAATGGAATCAACCCAAAAGGAATGGAATGGAATGAAATGGAATAGAATGGAATTAAACCAAATGGAATGTAATGGAATAGAATGAAATGGAATGGAATGGAATGGTATCGAATGGAATCAACCCAAATGGAATGGAATGGAATGGAATGAAATGGAATGGAGTCAACCCGAATGGAATGGAATGGAATGTGATGGAATGGAATGGAATGGGATGGAATGGAATCAACGCGAATAGAATGGAATGGAATGGAATAGAATGGAATAGAATGGAATCAACCAGAATGGAATGGAATAGAATGAAATGGAATGGAGTCAACCCGAATGGAATGGAATGGAATGTGATGGAATGGAATGGAATGGGATGGAATGGAATCAACGCGAATAGAATGGAATGGAATGGAATAAAATGGAATAGAATGGAGTCAACCAGAATGGAATGGAATGGAATGGAATGGAATGGAATGGAATGGAATGGAATCAACCCGAATGGAATGAAATGGAATGGAATGGAATGCATTGGAATGGAATGGAAAGGAATGGAATCAAACCGAATGGAATGGAATGAAATGGAATGGAATGGAATGGAATCAAAAGGAATGGAATGGAATAGAATGGAATGGAATGGAATGGAATGGAATGGAATGGAATGGAATGGAATGGAATCAACCCGAATGGAATTGAATGGAATGGAATGGAATGGAATCAACCCGTATGGAATGGAATGGTATGGAATGGAATGGAATGGAATCAACCCGAATGGAATGGAATGGTTTGGAATGGAATGGAATGGAATGGAATGGAATCAATCGGAATGGAAAGGAATGGAATGGAATGAAATGGAATGTTCTGGAATGGAATGGAATGGAATCAACCGGAATGGAAAGGAATGGAATGTAATGGAATGTTCTGGAATGGAATGGAAGCAACCGAATGGAATGGAATGGAATAGAATGAACTCCAACCAAATGGAATGGAATGGAATGGAGTGGAATGGAATTAAACCAAATGGAAAGGAATGGAATGGAATGGAATGGAAAGGAATCAACTGGAATGGAATGGAATGGATTGGAATGGAATAGACAGGAATCTACCCGAATGGAATGAAATGGAATGCAATGGAATCGAATAGTATGGAATGAAATGGAATGGAATGGAGTCAACCCGAATGGAATGGAATGGAATGGAATGGAATGGAAAGGAATCAACCCGAATGTAATGGAGTGCAATGGAATGGAATGGAATGGAATGGAATGGAATGGAATGGAATCACACAGAATGAAATGGAATGGAAGGGAATCAACCCGAATGGAATGAAATGGAATGGAATGGAATGCAGTGGAATGGAATGGAATGGAATCAACCAGAATGGAATGGAATGGAATGGAATGGAATCAAAACGAATGGAATGGAATAGAATGGAATGGAAGGGACTGGAATGGCATGGAACGGAATGCAGTCAACAGGAAAGGAATGGAATGGAATGGAATGGAATCCTCTGGAATGGAATGGAAGCAACCCGAAAGGAATGGAATGGAATGGAATGGAATGGAATGGAATGGAATGGAATCAACCGGAATGGAATGGAAAGGAATGGACTGTTCTGAAATGGAATGGAAACAACCCAAATGGAATGGAATGGAATGAAATGGAATGGGAAGGAATCAACCAGAATGGAATGGAATGGATTGGAATGGATTGGAATGGAACCAATCCGAATGGAATGGAATGCAATCAAACAGAATATACTGGAATGGAATGGAACGGAATATACCAGAATAGAATGAAATGGAATGGAATGCAATGGAATGGAATCGAATCAACCCCAATGGAATGGTATGGTATGGAATGTAATACAATGGAATCAACACGAATGCAATAGCATGGAATGGAATGGAATGGAATGGAATGGAATGGAATCAACTCGAATGGAATGGAATAGAATGGAATGGAATGGAATGGAATGGAATGGAATGGAATTAAACCAAATGGAATGGAATGGAATAGAATGGAATGGAATGGAATGGAATGGAATGGAATGGAATGGTATGGAATGGAATCAACCCAAATGGAATGGAATGGAATGGAATGGAATGGAATGAAATGGAATGGAGTTAACCCGAATGGAATGGAATGGAATGTGATGGAATGGAATGGAATGGGATGGAATGGAATCAACGCGAATAGAATGGAATGAAATAGAATAGAATGCAATCAACCAGAATGGAATGGAATGGAATGGAATGGAATGGAATGGAATGGAATGCAATCAATAGGAATGGAGTAGAATAGAATGGAATGGAATGGAATGGAATGGAATGGAATGGAATGGAATCAACCGGAATGGAATGGAATGGAATGGAATGTTCAGGAATGGAATGGAAGCAAACGAATGGAATGGAATGGAATGGAATAGAATGGCATGGAATGGAATCACCCCAAATGGAATGGAAAGGAATGGAATGGAATTAACCCAAATGGAATGGAATGGAATGTTATGGAATGGAATGGAATGGAATCAACCCGAATGGAATGGAATGGATTGGAATGGAATAGAATGGAATCTACTTGAATGGAATGAAATGGAATGCAATGGAATGGAATAGAATGGAATGAAATGGAATGGAATGGAGTCAATCCTCATGGAATGGAATGGAATGGAATGGATTGGAATCAACCCCAATGTAATGTAATGGAATGGAATGGAATGGAATGGAATGGAATGGAATGGAATGGAATGGAATCAACCTGAATGGAATGAAATGGAATAGAATAGAATGCAATGGAATGGAATGGAATGGAATGCAATGGAATGGAATGGAATGGAATGGAATGGAATGCAATGCAATGCAATGGAATGGAATGGAATGGAATGGAATGGAATGGAATGGAATGGAATCAACCCGAATGGAATGGAATGGAATGAAAAGAATCAACCCGAATGGAATGAAATGGATTGCAGTGGAATGCAATCGAATGGAATGGAATGGAATGGAATGCCATGGAATGGAATGGAATTGAATGGAGTGGAATGGAATGGAATGGAATCAACCCGAATGCAATGGAATGGAATGGATTGGAATGGAATCAACCCAAATGGAATGGAATGGAATGGAATTGAATGGAATGGAATGGAATTTAATGGAATGGAATGGAATAGAATCAACCCGAATGGAATGGAATGGAATGGGATGGACTGGAATGGAATGGGATGGAATGGAATCAACGCGAATAGAATGGATTGGAATGGAATCAACCCAAATGTAATGTAATGGAATGGAATGGAATTGAATGGAATGGAATGGAATTGAATGGAATGGAATGGAATAGAATCAACCCAAATGGAATGGAATGGAATGGGATGGAATGGAATGGAATGGGATGGAATGGAATCAACGCGAATAGAATGGAATGGAATGGAATAGATTGGAATGGAATGGAATCAACCAGAATGGAATGGAATGGAATGGAATCAACCCGAATGGAATGGAATGGAATGGAATGGAATGCATTGGAATGGAATGGAATGGATTGCAATCAAACCGAATGGAATGGAATGGAATGGAATGGAATCAAAAGGAATGGAATGGAATATAATGTAATGGAATGGAATGGAATGGAATGGAATGGAATGGAATGGAATCAACCGGAATGGATTGCAATGGAATGCTCTGGAATGAAATGGAAGCAACCGAATTGAATGGAATGCGGTGAAATGGAATGGTATGGAATCAACCCAAATGGAATGGAATGGAAAGGAATGCAATGGAATTAACCCAAATGGAATGGAATGGAATGGAATGGAATGGAATCAACCAGAATGGAATGGTTTCGAATGGAATGGAAACGAATGGAATGGAATTGAATCAACCCGAATGGAATGGAATGGAATGAAAAAGAATGTACTAGAATGGAATGGAACAGAATCTACCAGAATGGAATGAAATGGAATGGAATGGAGTCAATCCTAATGAAATGGAATGGAATGGAATGGAATGGAATGGAATGGAATGGAATGGAATCAACCCCAATGTTGTGTAATGTAATGTAATGTAATGGAATGGAATGGAATGGAATGGAATCAACCCGAATGGAATGAAATGGATTAGAATAGAATGCAATGGAATGGAATGGAATGGAATGGAATGCCATGGAATGGAATGGAATGGAATGGAGTGGAATGGCATGGAATGGAATGGAATGGAGTGGAATGGAATGGAATGGAATCAACCCGAATGCAATGGAATGGATTGGAATGGAATCAACCCAAATGGAATGGAACGGAAGGGATTGGAATTAACCCAAATGGAATGGAATGGAATCAACCCCAATGGAATGGAATGAAATGGAATGGAATAGAACGGAATGGAATGGAATGCAATCAACCCAAATGGAATGAAATGGAATAGAATGGAATGCAATGGAATGCAATGGATTGTAATGGAATGGAATGGAATGGAATGGAATGGAATGGAATCTACCCGAATGGAATGGAATGGAATGGAAAGGAATCAACACGAATGGAATGAAATGGATTGGAATGGAATGCAATCGAATGGAATGGAATGGAATACCATCAACCGAAATGGAATGAAATTGAATGGAATGGAATGGAATCAACCCAAATGAAATGGAATGGAATGGAATGGAATGGAATGGAATGGAATGGAACGGAATCAACCCACATGTAATGGAATGGAATGGAATTGAATGGAATGGAATGGAATCAACCGAAATGGAATGGAATAGAATGGAATGGAATGGAACAGAATGGAATGCAATCAACCGAAATGGAATTTAATGGAATGGAAAGGAATCAACCCAATCTGAATGACATGGAACGGAATGCAATGGAATGGAATGGAATCAACACAAGTGGAATGGATTGGAATAGAATGGAATGCAATGGAATGGAATGGAATCAACGGGAGTGGAACGGAATCGAAAGGAATGAACCTGAATGGAATGGAGTGGAATTGAGTGGAATGGAATGGAATCAACCCGAATGGAATGGAATGGAATGGCATGGAATGGAATCTGCCAGAATGGAATGGAATAGAATGGAATGGAATTGAATTGAATGGAATGGAATGGAATGGAAACAACATGAATTGAATGGAATGGACTGGAATGGAATGGAATGGAATGGGATGGAATGCAATGGAATGCAATCAACCTGAATGGAATGGAATGGAATGGAGTGGAATGGAATCAACAGGAAAGGAATGGAATGGAATGGAATGGAATGGAATGGAATCAACGCGAATGGAATGGAATGGAATGGAATGGAATGGAATGGAATGGAATGAAAAGGAGTGGAATCAACCCGAATGCAATGGAATGGAGTGGAATGGAATGGAATGGAGTGGAATCAACCCAAATGGAATGGAATGGAATGGAATGGAATGGAATGGAATGGAATGGAATGGAATCAACCCGAATGGAATGGAATGGAATGGGATGGAATGGAATGGAATGGAATGGAATGGAATGGATTGGAATCAACGCGAATAGAATGGAATAGAATGGAAAAGAATGGAATGGAATGGAATGGAATGGAATGGAATGAAAAGGAATGGAATGGAATGGAATGTAGTGAAATGGAATGTAATGGAATCACCCCAAATGGAATGGAATGGAATGGAATGGAATTAACCCAAATGGAATGGAATGGAATGGAATGAAATGGAATGGAATGAAATGGAATCAACCGGAATGGAATGGAATGGATTTGGAATGGAATAGAAAGGAATCTACCCGAATGGAATGAAATGGAATGCAATGGAATGGAATAGAATGGAATGAAATTGAATGGAATGGAGTCAACCCGAATGGAATGGAATGGAATGGAATGGAAAGGAATCAACCCGAATGGAATGAAATGGAATAGAATGGAATGCAATGGAATGGAATGGATTGGAATTGAATGCAATGTAATGTAATGGAATGAAATGGAATCAACCAGAATGGAATGGAATGGAATGGAATGGAATGGAATGGAATGGAATGGAATCAACCCGAATGGACTGGAATGGAATGGAATAGAATGGAATGAAATGGAATGGAATGGAATTGAAAGAAATCAAACCGAATGGAATGGAATAGTAATTAACGGAATGGAATGGAACTGAATCAAAAGGAAAGGAATGAAATAGAATGGAATGGAATGGAATGGAATGGAATGGAATGGAATGGTATCAACTGGAATGGAATGGAATGGAGTGTTCTGGAATGGAATGGAAGCAACCGAATGGAATGGAATGGAATGGAATCTAATGGAATAAACCCAAATGGAATGGAACGGAATGGAATGGAATGGAATGGAATTAACCCAAATGGAACGGAATGGAATGGAATGGAATGGAACGGAATCAACCAGAATGGAATGGAATGGATTGGAAGGGAATTGAAAGGAATCTACCCGAATGGAATGAAATGAAATTCCATGGAATGGAATAGAATGGAATGAAATGGAATGGAATGGAGTCAAGCCAAATGGAATGGATTCCAATGGAATGGAATCGAATGGAATGGAATGGAATCAACCCGAATGGAATGGAATGTTATGGAATGGAATGGAATAAACACGAAGGGAATTGAATGGAATGCAATGGAATGGAATGGAATGGAATGGAAAGGAATGGAATCAACACGAATGGAATGGAATGGAATGCAATGGAATGGAATGGAATCATCCCGAATGGAATGGAATGGAATGGAATGGAATGGAATGGAATTGAATGGAATTGAATGGAATTAAATGGAATGGAATCAACCAGAATGGAATGGAATGGAATGGAATGGAATGGAATAGAATGCAAAGGAATGGAATGGAATGGGATGGAATGGAATGGAATCAACGCGAATGGAATGGAATGGAATGGAATGGAATGGAATGGGTTCATTCCAAATGGAATGGAATGGAATGGAATGGAATGGAATGAAATGAAATGAAATGGAATGGAATCAACCAGAATGGAATGAAATTGAATGGAATGGAATGGAGTGCAGTGGAATGGAATGGAATGGAATGGAATGGAAAGGAATGGAATGGAATCAAACAGAGAGGAATGGAATGGAATGGAATGGATTGGTATCAATCGGAGCGGAATGGAATGGATTGAAATGGAATGTAATGGAATCAACCGGAATGGAATGGAATTGAATGGAATGGAAGGGAATAGAACGGAATCTACCTGAATGGAATGGAATGGAATGGAATGGAGTGGAATGGAATGGAATGGAATCAACCCGAATGGAATGGAATGGAATGGAATGGAATCAACCGGAATGGAAAGGAATGGAATGGAATGTAATGGAATGTTCTGGAATGAAATGGAATGGAATCAACCGGAATGGAAAGGAATGGAATGGAATGGAATGGAATGTTCTGGAATGGAATGGAAGCAACCGAATGGAATGGAATGGAATGGAATGAACTCCACAGAAATGGAAAGAAATGGAATGGAATGGAATGGAATTAACCCAAATGGAACGGAATGGAATGGAATGGAATGGAAAGGAATCAACCGGAATGGAATGGAATGGATTGGAATGGAATACACAGGAATCTACCCGAAAGGAATGAAATGGAATGCAATGGAATGGAATAGAATGGAACGAAATGTAATGGAATGGATTCAACCCGAATGGAATGGAATGGAATGGAATGGAATGGAATCAACCCCAATATAATAGAATGAAATGGAATGGAATGGAATGGAATGGAATGGAATGGAATCAAACCGAAAGGAATGGAATAGTAAGTAATGGAATGGAATGGAATGGAATCAAAAGGAATGGAATGAAATAGAATAGAATGGAATGAAATGGAATGGAATGGAATGGAATGGAGTCAACCGGAATGGAATGGAATGGAATGTTCTGGAATGGAATGGAAGCAACCGAATGGAATGCAATGGAATTGAATGGAATGGAATTAAACCAAGTGGAATGGAACGGAATGGAATGGAATGAAATGGAATGGAATTAATCCAAATGAATGGAATGGAATGGAATCAACCCGAATGGAATGAAATGGAATGGAATGGTATGCATTAGAATGGAATGGAAAGGAATGGAATCAAACTGAATGGAATGCAATGGAATGGAATGGAATGGAATGGAATGGAATCAACCAGAATGGAATGGAATTGATTGGAATGGAATGGAACGGAATGGAATGCAATGGAATGCAATCAACCCGAGTGGAATGGAATGGAATGGAATGGAATCAACAGGAAAGGAATGGAATGGAATGGAATGGAATCAACGCAAATAGAATGGAATAGAATGGAATAGAATGGAAAGAAATGGAATGGAATGGAATGGAATGGAATGCAATCAACCCGAATGGAATGGAGTGCAATGGAATGGAATGGAATGGAATGGAATCACACAGAATGGAATGGAATGGAAGGGAATCAACTAGAATGGAATGAAATGGAATGGAATGGAATGCAGTGGAATGGAATGGAATGGAATCAACCGGAATGGAATGGAATGGAATGGAATGGAATCAAAACGAATGGAATGGAATAGAATGGAATGGAAGGGACTAGAATGGAATGGAACGGAATGGAGTCAACAGGAATGGAATGGAATGGAATGGAAAGAAATGTTCTGGAATGGAAAGGAATTAACCCGAGTGGAATGGAATGGAATGGAATGGAATGGAATGGAAGGGAATCAAAAGGAATGGAATGTAATAGAATGGAATGAATGGAATGGAATCGAATGGAATCAACCAGAATGGAATGGAATGGAATGGAATCTTCTGGAATGGAATGGAAGCAAACGAATGGAATGGAATGGAATCACCCCAAATGGAATGGAATGGAATTGAATTTAATTAACCCAAATGGAATGGAATGGAATGGTATGGAATGGAATGGAATGGAATCAACTGGAATGCAATGGAATGGATTGGAATGGAATAGAAAGTAATCTACTCGAATGGAATGAAATGGAATGCAATGGAATGGAATAGAATGGAATGAAATGGAATGGAATAGAGTCAACCCGAATGGAATGGAATGGAATCGAATGGAATGGAATAGAATCAACCCCAATGGAATGCAATGAAATGGAATGGAATGGAATGGAATGGAATGGAATCAACCCGAATGGAATGGAATGGAATGGAATGGAATGCAATGGAATGGAATGGAATGGAATGGAATGGAATGGAATGGAATGGAATCAACTCGAACGGAATGGAATGGAATGGAAAGGAATCAACCCGAATGGAATGAAATGGGGTGGAATGGAATGCAATCGAATGGAATGGAATGGAATGGAATGCCATGGAATGGAATGGAATGGAATGGAATTGGGTGGAATGGAATGGAATGGAATCAACACGAATGCAATGGAATGGAATGGAATGGAATGGAATGGAATGGAATGGAATGGAATGAACACAAATGGAATGGAATGGAATGGAATGGAATGGAATCAACCCGAATGGGATGGAATGGAAAGGAATGAAATGGGATGGAATGGAATCAACGCGAATAGAATGGAAAGGAATGGAATAGAATGGAATGGAATGGAATCAACCAGAATGGAATGGAATCAACCCGAATGGAATGAAATTAAATGGAATGGAATGCATTGGAATGGAATGGAATGGAATCAAACCGAATGGAATGGAATGGAATGGAATGGAATGGAATGGAATCAAAAGGAATGGAATGGAATGGAATGTTATGTAATGGAAAGGAATGGAATGGAATCAACCGGAATGGATTGCAATGGAATGTTCTGGAATGGAATGGAAGCAATCGAATTGAATGGAACGGAATGGAATGTTATGGAATCAAACCAAATGGAATGGAATGGAATTGAATGGAATGGAATGGAGTCAACCGGAATGGAATTGAATGGAATGTGATGGAATGGAATGGAATGGGATGGAATGGAATCAACGCGAATAGAATGGAATGGAATGGAAGAGAATGGAATAGAATGAAATCAACCAGAATGGAATGGAATGGAATGGAATGGAATGGAGTGGAATGGAATCAACCCGAATGGAATGAAATGGAATGGAATGGAGTGCATTGGAATGGAATAGAAAGGAATGGAATCAAACTGAATGGAATGGAATGGAATGGAATGGAATCAAAAGGAATGGAATGGAATAGAATGGAATGGAATGGAATGGAATGGAATGGAATAAACCGGAATGGAGTGGAATGGTTTGGAATGGAATAGAAAGGAATCAACTCGAATGGAATGAAATGGAATGCAATGAAATGGAATAGAATGGAATGAAATGGAAGGGAATGGAGTCAACCCGAATGGAATGGAATGGAATGGAATGGAAACAACACGAATTGAATGGAATGGATTGGAATGGAATGGAATGCAATGGAATGCAATGGAATGCAATCAACCGGAATGGAATGGAATGGAATGGAATGGAATCAACAGGAAAGGAATGGAATGGAATGGAATGGAATGGAATGGAATGGAATCAACGCAAATAGAATCTAATAGAATGGAATAGAATGGAATGAAATGGAATGGAATGGAATGGAATGGAAACAACCCTAATGGAATGAAGTGCAATGGAATGGAATGGAATGGAATAGAATCACACAGAATGGAATGGAAGGGAATCAACTCGAATGGAATGAAATGGAATGGAATGGAATGGAATCAACCGGAATGGAATGGAATGGAATGGAATGGAATGGAATGGAATCAAAACGAATGGAATGGATTAGAATGGAATGGAAGGGACTGGAATGGAATGGAATGGAATGGAGTCAACAGGAATGGAATGGAATGGAATGGAAAGGAATGTTCTGGAATGGAAAGGAAGAAATCCGAGTGGAATGGAATGGAATGGAATGGAATGGAATGGAATGGAATCAACCGGAATGGAATGGAATGGAATGGAATTGAATGGAATGGAATGATATGGAATGGAATCAACCCAAATGGAATGGAATGGAATGGAATGGAATGGAATGAAATGGAATGGACTCAACCCGAATGGAATGGAATGGAATGTGATGGAATGGAATGGAATGGGATGGAATGGAATCAACGTGAATAGAATGGAATGGAATGGAATAGAATGGAATAGAATGGAATCAACCAGAATGACATGGAATGGAATGGAATGGAATGGAATGGAATCAACCCGAATGGAATGAAATGGAATGTGATGGAATGCATTGGAAAGGAATGGAAAGGAATGGAATCAAACCGAATGGAATGGAATGGAATGGAATGGAACGGAATCAAAAGGAATGGAATGGAATAGAATGGAATGAATGGAATGGAGTGGAATGGAATGGAACGGAATGGAATCCACCGGAATGGAATGGAATGGAATGGAATGGAATGGAATGATCTGGAATGGAATGGAATGGAATCAACCGGAATGGAAAGGAGTGGAATGGAATGGAATGGAATGTTCTGGAATGGAATGGAAGCAACCGAATGGAATGAAATGGATTGGAATGGAATGTTCTGGAATGGAATGGAAGCAACCGAATGGAATGGAATGAAATGGATTGGAATCAACCCGAATGGAATGGAATGGAATGGAATGGAATGCAATGGAATGGAATGGAATCAACCAGAATGGAATGAAATTGAATGGAATGAAATGGAGTGCAGTGGAATGGAATGGAATGGAATGGAATGGAAAGGAATGGAATGGAATCAACAAGAGAGGAATGGAACGGAATGGAATGGAATGAAATCAATCGGAATGCAATGGAATGGATTGAAATGGAATGTAATGGAATCAAGCAGAACGGAATTTAATGGAATGAAATGGAAGGGAATAGGACGGAATCTACCTGAATGGAATGGAATGGAATGGAGTGGAATGGAATGGTATGGAATCAACCAGAATTGAACGGAATGGAATGGAATGGAATCAACCGGAAAGGAATGGAATGGTATGGAATGGAATGGAATGGAATCAAGCCGACTGGAATGGAATGGAATGCAATGGAATGGAATGGAATGGAATCAACCGGAATGGAAAGGAATGGAATGGAATGGAATGGAATGATCTGGAATGGAATGGAATGGAATCAACCGGAATGGAAAGGAGTGGAATGGAATGGAATGGAATGTTCTGGAATGGAATGGAAGCAACCGAATGGAATGAAATGGATTGGAATGGAATGTTCTGGAATGGAATGGAAGCAACCGAATGGAATGGAATGAAATGGATTGGAATCAACCCGAATGGAATGGAATGGAATGGAATGGAATGCAATGGAATGGAATGGAATCAACGCGAATGGAATGGAATGGAATGGAATGGAATCAACACAAATGGAATGAAATTGAATTGAATGGAATGGAATGCAGTGGAATGGAATGGAATGGAAAGGTATGGAATGGAATGGAATGGAATCAACCAGAATGAAATGGAATGGATTGGAATTGAATCAACACGAATGGAATGAAATTGAATTGAATGGAATGGAATGCAGTGGAATGGAATGGAATGGAAAGGTATGGAATGGAATGGAATGGAATCAACCAGAATGGAATGGAATGGAATGGAATTGAATGGAATGGAATGGAATGGAATGGAATCAATCGGAATGGAATGGAATCAATCAGAATGGAATGGAATGGATTGAAATGGAATGTAATGGAATCAACCGGAACTGAATGGAATGGAATGGAAGGGAAGGGAATAGAACGGAATCTACCTGAATGGAATATAATGGAATGGAGTGGAATGGAATGGAATGGAATCAACCCGAATGGAATGGAATGGAATGGAATGGAATCAACCCGTATGGAATGGAATAGTATGGAATGGAACGGAATGAAATCAACCCGAATGGAATGGAATGGAATGGAATGGAATGGAATGGAATGGAATGGAATCAACCGGAATGGAAAGGAATGGAGTGGAATGGAATGGAATGTTCTGGAATGGAATGGAATTGAATCAATCGGAATGGAAAGGAATGGAATGGAATGGAATGTTCTGGAATGGAATGGAAGCAACCGAATGGAATGGAATGGAATGGAATCACCCCAAATGGAATGGAATGGAATGGAATTAACCCGAATGGAATGGAATGGAATGGAATTGAGTGGAATGGAATCAACCGGAATGGAATGGAATGGATTGGAATGGAATAGAAAGGAATCTACCCAAATGGAATGAAATGGAATGCAATGGAATGGAATAGAATTGAATGAAATGGAATGGAATGGATTCAACCAGAAAGGAATGGAATGGAATGGAATGAAATGGAATCAACCCCAATGTAATGGAATGAAATGGAATGGAATGGAATGGAATGGAATGGAATGGAATGGCATCAACCCGAATGAAATGGAATGGAATGGAAAGGAATCAACCCGAATGGAATGAAATGCAATGGAATGGGATGCTATGGAATTGAATGGAATGGAATGCCATGGAATGGAATGGAATGGAATTTAATGGAATGGAATCAACCCGAATACAATGGAATGGAATGGAATGGAATGGAATGGCACAGAATGGAAATGAATGGAATCAACACGAATGGAATGGAATGGAATGGAATGGAATGGAATCAACCCAAATGGAATGGAATGGAATAGAATGGAATGGAATGGAATGGAATGGAATGGAATGGAATTAAATGTAATGGAATCAACCCGAATGGAATGGAATGTAATGCAATGGAATGGAATGGATTGGAATGGAATGGAATCAACGCGAATGGAATGGAATGGAAGGGAATGGAATGGAATGGAATGGATTCATCCCGAATTTAATGGAATGGAATGGAATGGAATGGAATGCAATGCAATGGAATGGAATGGAATCAACCAGAATGGAATTAAATTGAATGGAATGGAATGGAGTGCAGTGGAATGGAATGGAATGGAATGGAATGGAATGGAAAGGAATAGAATGGAATCAACCAGAGAGGAATGGAATGGAATGGAATGGAATGGAATGGAATCAATCGAAATGGAATGGAATGGATTGAAAGGGAATGAAATGGAATCAACCGGAACGGAGTGGAATGGAAGGGAATAGAACGGAATCTACCTGAATGGAATGGAATGGAATGGAGTGGAATGGAATGGAATGGAATCAACCCGAATGGAATGGAATGGAATGGAATGGAATGGAATGGAATCAACTGGAATGGAAAGGAATGGAATGGAATGGAATGGAATGTTCTGGAATGGAATGGAATGGAATCAACTGGAATGGAAAGGAATGGAATGGAATGGAATGGAATGTTCTGGAATGGAATGGAAGCAACCGAATGGAATGGAATGGAATGGAATCAACCCAAATGGAATGGAATGGAATGGAATGGAATAGAATGGAATCAACAAGAATTGAATGGAATGGATTGGAATGAAATTGAAAGGAATCTACCCGAATGGAATGAAATGGAATGCAATGGAATGGAATAAATTGGAATGAAATGGAATGGAATGAAGTCAACCCGAATGGAATGGATTCCAATGGAATGGATTCGAATGGAATGGAATGGAATCAACCCGAACGGAATGGAATGGTATGGAATGGAATGGAATGGAATAAATCCGAATGGAATGCAATGGAATGGAATGCAATGGTATGGAATGGAATGGAATGGAATAAACCCGAATGGAATGGAATGGAATGGAATGCAATGGAATGGAATGGAACGGAAAGGAATGGAATCAACACGAATGGGATGGAATGGAATGGAATGGAATGGAATCAAATCGAATGGAATGGAATGGAATAGAATGGAATGGAATGGAATGGAATGGAATGGAATTAAATGGAATGGAATCAAACCGAATGGAATGGAATGGAATGGAATGGAATGGAATGCCATGTAATGGAATGGAATGGAGTGGAATGGAATGGAATCAACGAGAATGGAATGGAATGGAATGGAATGGAATGGAATGGAATGGATTCATTCCGAATGGAATGGAATGGAATGGAATGGAATGCAATGGAATGGAATGGAATCCACCAGAATGGAATGAAATTGAATGGATTGGAATGGAGTGCAGTGGAATGGAATGGAATGAAATGGAAAGGAATGGAATGGAATCAACAAGAGAGGAATGGAATGGAATGGAACGGAATGAAATCAATCGGAATGCAATGGAATGGATTGAAATGGAATGTAATGGAATCAACCAGAACGGAATTTAATGGAATGGAATGGAAGGGAATAGAACGGAATCTACCTGAATGGAATGGAATGGAATGGAGTCGAATGGAATGGAATGGAATGGAGTGGAATGGAATGCAATGGAATCAACCCGAATGGAATGGAATGGAATGGAATGGAATCAACCCGTATGGAATGGAATGGTATGGAATGGAATGGAATGGAATCAACCAGAATGGAATGGAATGGAATGGAATGGAATGGAATGAAATCAACCGGAATGGAAAGGAATGAAATGGAATGGAATGGAATGTTCTGGAATGGAATGGAATGGAATCAACCGGAATGGAAAGTAATGGAATGGAATGCAAGGTTCTGGAATGGAATGGAAGCAACCGAATGGAATGGAATGAACTCCACCCAAATAGAATGGAATGGAATGGAATTAACCCAAATGGAACGGAATGGAATGGAATGGAATGGAATGGAATCAACCGGAATGGAATGGAATGGATTGGAATGGAATAGACTGGAATCTACCCGAATGGAATGAAATGGAATGCAAAGGAATGGATTAGAATGGAATGAAATGGAATGGAATGGAGTCAACCCGAATGGAATGAAATGGAATGGAATGGAAACAACACGAATTGAATGGAATGGAGTGTAATGGAATGGAATGGAATGGAATGGAATGGAATGGAATGGAACGCAATGGAATGCAATCAACCCGAATGGAATGGAATGGAATGGAATGGAATGGAATCAACAGGTAAGGAATGGAATGGAATGGAATGGAATGGAATGGAATGGAATGGAATCAACGCAAATAGAATGGAATAGAATGGAATAGAATTGAATGGAATGGAATGGAATGGAATGGAATGGAATGGAATGGAATGGAATGGAATCAACACGAATGGAATGGAGTGCAATGGAATGGAATGGAATGGAATGGAATCACACAGAATGGAATGGAATGGAAGGGAGACAACTCGAATGGAATGAAATGGAATGGAATGGAATGCAGTGGAATGGAATGGAAGGGAATCAAAAGGAATGGAATGGAATAGAATGGAATGGAAGGGACTGGAATGGAATGGAACGGAAGGGCTCAACAGGAATGGAATGGAATGGAATAGAATGGAATGGAATGTTCTGTAATGGAAAGGAAGCAACCTGAGTGGAATGGAATGTAATGGAATGGAATGGAATGGAATCAACCGGTATGGAATGGAATGGAATGGAAAGGAATGGGCTGTTCTGAAATGGAATGGAATCAACCCGAATGGAATGGAATGGAATGCAATGGAATGGGAAGGAATCAACCGGAATGGAATGGAATGGATTGGAATGGATTGGAATGGAACCAATCCGAATGCAATGGAACGCAATGAAACAGAATATACTGGAATGGAATGGAACGGAATCTACCAGAATGGAATGAAATGGAATGGAATGGAATGGAATGGAATCAACCCGAATGGAATGGAATGGAATGAAATGGAATCAACCCCAATGGAATGGAATGGTATGGAATGGAATGGAATTGAATCAACACGAATGGAATAGAACGGAATGGATTGTAATGGAATGGAATGGAATCTACCCGAATGGAATGGAAAAGAATGGAATGGAATGGAAAGGAATGGAATGGAATGGAATCAACACGAATGGAATGGAATGGAATGGAATCAACCAGAATGGAATGCAATGGAATGGAATGGAATGGAATGCAATGGAAAGGAAAGCAATGGAATGGAATGGAATGGAATGGAATGCAATCAACCAGAATGGAATGGAATGGAATTGAATGGAATCAACCCAAAAGGAATGGAATGGAATGAAATGGAATAGAATGGAATTAAACCAAATGGAATGTAATGGAATAGAATGAAATGGAATGGAATGGAATGGTATCGAATGGAATCAACCCAAATGGAATGGAATGGAATGGAATGAAATGGAATGGAGTCAACCCGAATGGAATGGAATTGAATGTGATGGAATGGAATGGAATGGGATGGAATGGAATCAACGCGAATAGAATGGAATGGAATGGAATAGAATGGAATAGAATGGAATCAACCAGAATGGAATGGAATAGAATGAAATGGAATGGAGTCAACCCGAATGGAATGGAATGGAATGTGATGGAATGGAATGGAATGGGATGGAATGGAATCAACGCGAATAGAATGGAATGGAATGGAATAAAATGGAATAGAATGGAGTCAACCAGAATGGAATGGAATGGAATGGAATGGAATGGAATGGAATGGAATCAACCCGAATGGAATGAAATGGAATGGAATGGAATGCATTGGAATGGAATGGAAAGGAATGGAATCAAACCGAATGGAATGGAATGAAATGGAATGGAATGGAATGGAATCAAAAGGAATGGAATGGAATAGAATGGAATGGAATGGAATGGAATGGAATGGAATGGAATGGAATCAACCCGAATGGAATTGAATGGAATGGAATGGAATGGAATCAACCCGTATGGAATGGAATGGTATGGAATGGAATGGAATGGAATCAACCCGAATGGAATGGAATGGAATGGAATGGAATGGAATGGAATGGAATGGAATGGAATCAATCGGAATGGAAAGGAATGGAATGGAATGAAATGGAATGTTCTGGAATGGAATGGAATGGAATCAACCAGAATGGAAAGGAATGGAATGGAATGGAATGTTCTGGAATGGAATGGAAGCAACCGAATGGAATGGAATGGAATAGAATGAACTCCAACCAAATGGAATGGAATGGAATGGAGTGGAATGGAATTAAACCAAATGGAACGGAATGGAATGGAATGGAATGGAAAGGAATCAACTGGAATGGAATGGAATGGGTTGGAATGGAATAGACAGGAATCTACCCGAATGGAATGAAATGGAATGCAATGGAATCGAATAGTATGGAATGAAATGGAATGGAATGGAGTCAACCCGAATGGAATGGAATGGAATGGAATGGAATGGAATGGAAAGGAATCAACCCGAATGTAATGGAGTGCAATGGAATGGAATGGAATGGAATCACACAGAATGAAATGGAATGGAAGGGAATCAACCCGAATGGAATGAAATGGAATGGAATGGAATGCAGTGGAATGGAATGGAATGGAATCAACCGGAATGGAATGGAATGGAATGGAATGGAATGGAATCAAAACGAATGGAATGGAATAGAATGGAATGGAAGGGACTGGAATGGAATGGAACGGAATGCAGTCAACAGGAAAGGAATGGAATGGAATGGAATGGAATCCTCTGGAATGGAATGGAAGCAACCCGAAAGGAATGGAATGGAATGGAATGGAATGGAATGGAATGGAATCAACCGGAATGGAATGGAAAGGAATGGACTGTTCTGAAATGGAATGGAAACAACCCAAATGGAATGGAATGGAATGAAATGGAATGGGAAGGAATCAACCAGAATGGAATGGAATGGATTGGAATGGATTGGAATGGAACCAATCCGAATGGAATGGAATGCAATCAAACAGAATATACTGGAATGGAATGGAACGGAATCTACCAGAATAGAATGAAATGGAATGGAATGCAATGGAATGGAATCGAATCAACCCCAATGGAATGGTATGGTATGGAATGTAATACAATGGAATCAACACGAATGCAATAGCATGGAATGGAATGGAATGGAATGGAATGGAATGGAATCAACTCGAATGGAATGGAATAGAATGGAATGGAATGGAATGGAATGGAATGGAATGGAATGGAATGGAATTAAACCAAATGGAATGGAATGGAATAGAATGGAATGGAATGGAATGGAATGGAATGGAATGGAATGGTATGGAATGGAATCAACCCAAATGGAATGGAATGGAATGGAATGGAATGGAATGAAATGGAATGGAGTTAACCCGAATGGAATGGAATGGAATGTGATGGAATGGAATGGAATGGGATGGAATGGAATCAACGCGAATAGAATGGAATGAAATAGAATAGAATGCAATCAACCAGAATGGAATGGAATGGAATGGAATGGAATGGAATGGAATGGAATGCAATCAATAGGAATGGAGTAGAATAGAATGGAATGGAATGGAATGGAATGGAATGGAATGGAATCAACCGGAATGGAATGGAATGGAATGGAATGTTCAGGAATGGAATGGAAGCAAACGAATGGAATGGAATGGAATGGAATAGAATGGCATGGAATGGAATCACCCCAAATGGAATGGAAAGGAATGGAATGGAATTAACCCAAATGGAATGGAATGGAATGTTATGGAATGGAATGGAATGGAATCAACCCGAATGGAATGGAATGGATTGGAATGGAATAGAATGGAATCTACTTGAATGGAATGAAATGGAATGCAATGGAATGGAATAGAATGGAATGAAATGGAATGGAATGGAGTCAATCCTCATGGAATGGAATGGAATGGAATGGATTGGAATCAACCCCAATGTAATGTAATGGAATGGAATGGAATGGAATGGAATGGAATGGAATCAACCTGAATGGAATGAAATGGAATAGAATAGAATGCAATGGAATGGAATGGAATGGAATGCAATGGAATGGAATGGAATGGAATGCAATGCAATGCAATGGAATGGAATGGAATGGAATGGAATGGAATGGAATGGAATGGAATCAACCCGAATGGAATGGAATGGAATGAAAAGAATCAACCCGAATGGAATGAAATGGATTGCAGTGGAATGCAATCGAATGGAATGGAATGGAATGGAATGCCATGGAATGGAATGGAATTGAATGGAGTGGAATGGAATGGAATGGAATCAACCCGAATGCAATGGAATGGAATGGATTGGAATGGAATCAACCCAAATGGAATGGAATGGAATGGAATTGAATGGAATGGAATGGAATTTAATGGAATGGAATGGAATAGAATCAACCCGAATGGAATGGAATGGAATGGGATGGACTGGAATGGAATGGGATGGAATGGAATCAACGCGAATAGAATGGATTGGAATGGAATCAACCCAAATGTAATGTAATGGAATGGAATGGAATTGAATGGAATGGAATGGAATTGAATGGAATGGAATGGAATAGAATCAACCCAAATGGAATGGAATGGAATGGGATGGAATGGAATGGAATGGGATGGAATGGAATCAACGCGAATAGAATGGAATGGAATGGAATAGATTGGAATGGAATGGAATCAACCAGAATGGAATGGAATGGAATGAAATCAACCCGAATGGAATGGAATGGAATGGAATGGAATGCATTGGAATGGAATGGAATGGATTGCAATCAAACCGAATGGAATGGAATGGAATGGAATGGAATCAAAAGGAATGGAATGGAATATAATGTAATGGAATGGAATGGAATGGAATGGAATGGAATGGAATGGAATCAACCGGAATGGATTGCAATGGAATGCTCTGGAATGAAATGGAAGCAACCGAATTGAATGGAATGCGGTGAAATGGAATGGTATGGAATCAACCCAAATGGAATGGAATGGAAAGGAATGCAATGGAATTAACCCAAATGGAATGGAATGGAATGGAATGGAATGGAATCAACCAGAATGGAATGGTTTCGAATGGAATGGAAACGAATGGAATGGAATTGAATCAACCCGAATGGAATGGAATGGAATGAAAAAGAATGTACTAGAATGGAATGGAACAGAATCTACCAGAATGGAATGAAATGGAATGGAATGGAGTCAATCCTAATGAAATGGAATGGAATGGAATGGAATGGAATGGAATGGAATCAACCCCAATGTTGTGTAATGTAATGTAATGGAATGGAATGGAATGGAATGGAATGGAATCAACCCGAATGGAATGAAATGGATTAGAATAGAATGCAATGGAATGGAATGGAATGGAATGGAATGCCATGGAATGGAATGGAATGGAATGGAGTGGAATGGCATGGAATGGAATGGAATGGAGTGGAATGGAATGGAATGGAATCAACCCGAATGCAATGGAATGGATTGGAATGGAATCAACCCAAATGGAATGGAACGGAAGGGATTGGAATTAACCCAAATGGAATGGAATGGAATCAACCCCAATGGAATGGAATGAAATGGAATGGAATAGAACGGAATGGAATGGAATGCAATCAACCCAAATGGAATGAAATGGAATAGAATGGAATGCAATGGAATGCAATGGATTGTAATGGAATGGAATGGAATGGAATGGAATGGAATGGAATCTACCCGAATGGAATGGAATGGAATGGAAAGGAATCAACACGAATGGAATGAAATGGATTGGAATGGAATGCAATCGAATGGAATGGAATGGAATACCATCAACCGAAATGGAATGAAATTGAATGGAATGGAATGGAATCAACCCAAATGAAATGGAATGGAATGGAATGGAATGGAATGGAATGGAACGGAATCAACCCACATGTAATGGAATGGAATGGAATTGAATGGAATGGAATGGAATCAACCGAAATGGAATGGAATAGAATGGAATGGAATGGAACAGAATGGAATGCAATCAACCGAAATGGAATTTAATGGAATGGAAAGGAATCAACCCAATCTGAATGACATGGAACGGAATGCAATGGAATGGAATGGAATCAACACAAGTGGAATGGATTGGAATAGAATGGAATGCAATGGAATGGAATGGAATCAACGGGAGTGGAACGGAATCGAAAGGAATGAACCTGAATGGAATGCAGTGGAATTGAGTGGAATGGAATGGAATCAACCCGAATGGAATGGAATGGAATGGCATGGAATGGAATCTGCCAGAATGGAATGGAATAGAATGGAATGGAATTGAATTGAATGGAATGGAATGGAATGGAAACAACATGAATTGAATGGAATGGACTGGAATGGAATGGAATGGAATGGGATGGAATGCAATGGAATGCAATCAACCTGAATGGAATGGAATGGAATGGAGTGGAATGGAATCAACAGGAAAGGAAAGGAATGGAATGGAATGGAATGGAATGGAATGGAATCAACGCGAATGGAATGGAATGGAATGGAATGGAATGGAATGGAATGAAAAGGAGTGGAATCAACCCGAATGCAATGGAATGGAGTGGAATGGAATGGAATGGAGTGGAATCAACCCAAATGGAATGGAATGGAATGGAATGGAATGGAATGGAATGGAATGGAATCAACCCGAATGGAATGGAATGGAATGGGATGGAATGGAATGGAATGGAATGGAATGGAATGGAATGGATTGGAATCAACGCGAATAGAATGGAATAGAATGGAAAAGAATGGAATGGAATGGAATGGAATGGAATGGAATGAAAAGGAATGGAATGGAATGGAATGTAGTGAAATGGAATGTAATGGAATCACCCCAAATGGAATGGAATGGAATGGAATGGAATTAACCCAAATGGAATGGAATGGAATGGAATGAAATGGAATGGAATGAAATGGAATCAACCGGAATGGAATGGAATGGATTTGGAATGGAATAGAAAGGAATCTACCCGAATGGAATGAAATGGAATGCAATGGAATGGAATAGAATGGAATGAAATTGAATGGAATGGAGTCAACCCGAATGGAATGGAATGGAATGGAATGGAATGGAAAGGAATCAACCCGAATGGAATGAAATGGAATAGAATGGAATGCAATGGAATGGAATGGATTGGAATTGAATGCAATGTAATGTAATGGAATGAAATGGAATCAACCAGAATGGAATGGAATGGAATGGAATGGAATGGAATGGAATGGAATCAACCCGAATGGACTGGAATGGAATGGAATAGAATGGAATGAAATGGAATGGAATGGAATTGAAAGAAATCAAACCGAATGGAATGGAATAGTAATTAACGGAATGGAATGGAACTGAATCAAAAGGAAAGGAATGAAATAGAATGGAATGGAATGGAATGGAATGGAATGGAATGGAATGGTATCAACTGGAATGGAATGGAATGGAGTGTTCTGGAATGGAATGGAAGCAACCGAATGGAATGGAATGGAATGGAATCTAATGGAATAAACCCAAATGGAATGGAACGGAATGGAATGGAATGGAATGGAATTAACCCAAATGGAACGGAATGGAATGGAATGGAATGGAACGGAATCAACCAGAATGGAATGGAATGGATTGGAAGGGAATTGAAAGGAATCTACCCGAATGGAATGAAATGAAATTCCATGGAATGGAATAGAATGGAATGAAATGGAATGGAATGGAGTCAAGCCAAATGGAATGGATTCCAATGGAATGGAATCGAATGGAATGGAATGGAATCAACCCGAATGGAATGGAATGTTATGGAATGGAATGGAATAAACACGAAGGGAATTGAATGGAATGCAATGGAATGGAATGGAATGGAATGGAAAGGAATGGAATCAACACGAATGGAATGGAATGGAATGCAATGGAATGGAATGGAATCATCCCGAATGGAATGGAATGGAATGGAATGGAATGGAATTGAATGGAATTGAATGGAATTAAATGGAATGGAATCAACCAGAATGGAATGGAATGGAATGGAATGGAATGGAATAGAATGCAAAGGAATGGAATGGAATGGGATGGAATGGAATGGAATCAACGCGAATGGAATGGAATGGAATGGAATGGAATGGAATGGGTTCATTCCAAATGGAATGGAATGGAATGGAATGGAATGGAATGAAATGAAATGAAATGGAATGGAATCAACCAGAATGGAATGAAATTGAATGGAATGGAATGGAGTGCAGTGGAATGGAATGGAATGGAATGGAATGGAAAGGAATGGAATGGAATCAAACAGAGAGGAATGGAATGGAATGGAATGGATTGGTATCAATCGGAGCGGAATGGAATGGATTGAAATGGAATGTAATGGAATCAACCGGAATGGAATGGAATTGAATGGAATGGAAGGGAATAGAACGGAATCTACCTGAATGGAATGGAATGGAATGGAATGGAGTGGAATGGAATGGAATGGAATCAACCCGAATGGAATGGAATGGAATGGAATGGAATCAACCGGAATGGAAAGGAATGGAATGGAATGGAATGGAATGTTCTGGAATGAAATGGAATGGAATCAACCGGAATGGAAAGGAATGGAATGGAATGGAATGGAATGTTCTGGAATGGAATGGAAGCAACCGAATGGAATGGAATGGAATGGAATGAACTCCACAGAAATGGAAAGAAATGGAATGGAATGGAATGGAATGGAATTAACCCAAATGGAACGGAATGGAATGGAATGGAATGGAAAGGAATCAACCGGAATGGAATGGAATGGATTGGAATGGAATACACAGGAATCTACCCGAAAGGAATGAAATGGAATGCAATGGAATGGAATAGAATGGAACGAAATGTAATGGAATGGATTCAACCCGAATGGAATGGAATGGAATGGAATGGAATGGAATCAACCCCAATATAATAGAATGAAATGGAATGGAATGGAATGGAATGGAATGGAATGGAATCAAACCGAAAGGAATGGAATAGTAAGTAATGGAATGGAATGGAATGGAATCAAAAGGAATGGAATGAAATAGAATAGAATGGAATGAAATGGAATGGAATGGAATGGAATGGAATGGAGTCAACCGGAATGGAATGGAATGGAATGTTCTGGAATGGAATGGAAGCAACCGAATGGAATGCAATGGAATTGAATGGAATGGAATTAAACCAAGTGGAATGGAACGGAATGGAATGGAATGAAATGGAATGGAATTAATCCAAATGAATGGAATGGAATGGAATCAACCCGAATGGAATGAAATGGAATGGAATGGTATGCATTAGAATGGAATGGAAAGGAATGGAATCAAACTGAATGGAATGCAATGGAATGGAATGGAATGGAATGGAATCAACCAGAATGGAATGGAATTGATTGGAATGGAATGGAACGGAATGGAATGCAATGGAATGCAATCAACCCGAGTGGAATGGAATGGAATGGAATGGAATGGAATGGAGTCAACAGGAAAGGAATGGAATGGAATGGAATGGAATCAACGCAAATAGAATGGAATAGAATGGAATAGAATGGAAAGAAATGGAATGGAATGGAATGGAATGGAATGCAATCAACCCGAATGGAATGGAGTGCAATGGAATGGAATGGAATGGAATGGAATCACACAGAATGGAATGGAATGGAAGGGAATCAACTAGAATGGAATGAAATGGAATGGAATGGAATGCAGTGGAATGGAATGGAATGGAATCAACCGGAATGGAATGGAATGGAATGGAATGGAATCAAAACGAATGGAATGGAATAGAATGGAATGGAAGGGACTAGAATGGAATGGAACGGAATGGAGTCAACAGGAATGGAATGGAATGGAATGGAAAGAAATGTTCTGGAATGGAAAGGAATTAACCCGAGTGGAATGGAATGGAATGGAATGGAATGGAATGGAAGGGAATCAAAAGGAATGGAATGTAATAGAATGGAATGAATGGAATGGAATCGAATGGAATCAACCAGAATGGAATGGAATGGAATGGAATCTTCTGGAATGGAATGGAAGCAAACGAATGGAATGGAATGGAATCACCCCAAATGGAATGGAATGGAATTGAATTTAATTAACCCAAATGGAATGGAATGGAATGGTATGGAATGGAATGGAATGGAATCAACTGGAATGCAATGGAATGGATTGGAATGGAATAGAAAGTAATCTACTCGAATGGAATGAAATGGAATGCAATGGAATGGAATAGAATGGAATGAAATGGAATGGAATAGAGTCAACCCGAATGGAATGGAATGGAATCGAATGGAATGGAATAGAATCAACCCCAATGGAATGCAATGAAATGGAATGGAATGGAATGGAATGGAATGGAATCAACCCGAATGGAATGGAATGGAATGGAATGGAATGCAATGGAATGGAATGGAATGGAATGGAATGGAATGGAATGGAATGGAATGGAATCAACTCGAACGGAATGGAATGGAATGGAAAGGAATCAACCCGAATGGAATGAAATGGGGTGGAATGGAATGCAATCGAATGGAATGGAATGGAATGGAATGCCATGGAATGGAATGGAATGGAATGGAATTGGGTGGAATGGAATGGAATGGAATCAACACGAATGCAATGGAATGGAATGGAATGGAATGGAATGGAATGGAATGGAATGGAATGAACACAAATGGAATGGAATGGAATGGAATGGAATGGAATCAACCCGAATGGGATGGAATGGAAAGGAATGAAATGGGATGGAATGGAATCAACGCGAATAGAATGGAAAGGAATGGAATAGAATGGAATGGAATGGAATCAACCAGAATGGAATGGAATCAACCCGAATGGAATGAAATTAAATGGAATGGAATGCATTGGAATGGAATGGAATGGAATCAAACCGAATGGAATGGAATGGAATGGAATGGAATGGAATGGAATCAAAAGGAATGGAATGGAATGGAATGTTATGTAATGGAAAGGAATGGAATGGAATCAACCGGAATGGATTGCAATGGAATGTTCTGGAATGGAATGGAAGCAATCGAATTGAAGGGAACGGAATGGAATGTTATGGAATCAAACCAAATGGAATGGAATGGAATTGAATGGAATGGAATGGAGTCAACCGGAATGGAATTGAATGGAATGTGATGGAATGGAATGGAATGGGATGGAATGGAATCAACGCGAATAGAATGGAATGGAATGGAAGAGAATGGAATAGAATGAAATCAACCAGAATGGAATGGAATGGAATGGAATGGAATGGAGTGGAATGGAATCAACCCGAATGGAATGAAATGGAATGGAATGGAGTGCATTGGAATGGAATAGAAAGGAATGGAATCAAACTGAATGGAATGGAATGGAATGGAATGGAATCAAAAGGAATGGAATGGAATAGAATGGAATGGAATGGAATGGAATGGAATGGAATAAACCGGAATGGAGTGGAATGGTTTGGAATGGAATAGAAAGGAATCAACTCGAATGGAATGAAATGGAATGCAATGAAATGGAATAGAATGGAATGAAATGGAAGGGAATGGAGTCAACCCGAATGGAATGGAATGGAATGGAATGGAAACAACACGAATTGAATGGAATGGATTGGAATGGAATGGAATGGAATGGAATGCAATGGAATGCAATCAACCGGAATGGAATGGAATGGAATGGAATGGAATCAACAGGAAAGGAATGGAATGGAATGGAATGGAATGGAATGGAATCAACGCAAATAGAATCTAATAGAATGGAATAGAATGGAATGAAATGGAATGGAATGGAATGGAATGGAAACAACCCTAATGGAATGAAGTGCAATGGAATGGAATGGAATGGAATAGAATCACACAGAATGGAATGGAAGGGAATCAACTCGAATGGAATGAAATGGAATGGAATGGAATGCAGTGGAATGGAATGGAATGGAATCAACCGGAATGGAATGGAATGGAATGGAATGGAATGGAATCAAAACGAATGGAATGGATTAGAATGGAATGGAAGGGACTGGAATGGAATGGAATGGAATGGAGTCAACAGGAATGGAATGGAATGGAATGGAAAGGAATGTTCTGGAATGGAAAGGAAGAAATCCGAGTGGAATGGAATGGAATGGAATGGAATGGAATGGAATGGAATCAACCGGAATGGAATGGAATGGAATGGAATTGAATGGAATGGAATGATATGGAATGGAATCAACCCAAATGGAATGGAATGGAATGGAATGGAATGGAATGAAATGGAATGGACTCAACCCGAATGGAATGGAATGGAATGTGATGGAATGGAATGGAATGGGATGGAATGGAATCAACGTGAATAGAATGGAATGGAATGGAATAGAATGGAATAGAATGGAATCAACCAGAATGACATGGAATGGAATGGAATGGAATGGAATGGAATCAACCCGAATGGAATGAAATGGAATGTGATGGAATGCATTGGAAAGGAATGGAAAGGAATGGAATCAAACCGAATGGAATGGAATGGAATGGAATGGAACGGAATCAAAAGGAATGGAATGGAATAGAATGGAATGAATGGAATGGAGTGGAATGGAATGGAACGGAATGGAATCCACCGGAATGGAATGGAATGGAATGGAATGGAATGGAATGATCTGGAATGGAATGGAATGGAATCAACCGGAATGGAAAGGAGTGGAATGGAATGGAATGGAATGTTCTGGAATGGAATGGAAGCAACCGAATGGAATGAAATGGATTGGAATGGAATATTCTGGAATGGAATGGAAGCAACCGAATGGAATGGAAAGAAATGGATTGGAATCAACCCGAATGGAATGGAATGGAATGGAATGGAATGCAATGGAATGGAATGGAATCAACCAGAATGGAATGAAATTGAATGGAATGGAGTGGAGTGCAGTGGAATGGAATGGAATGGAATGGAATGGAAAGGAATGGAATGTAATCAACAAGAGAGGAATGGAACGGAATGGAATGGAATGAAATCAATCGGAATGCAATGGAATGGATTGAAATGGAATGTAATGGAATCAAGCAGAACGGAATTTAATGGAATGAAATGGAAGGGAATAGGACGGAATCTACCTGAATGGAATGGAATGGAATGGAGTGGAATGGAATGGTATGGAATCAACCAGAATTGAACGGAATGGAATGGAATGGAATCAACCGGAAAGGAATGGAATGGTATGGAATGGAATGGAATGGAATCAAGCCGACTGGAATGGAATGGAATGCAATGGAATGGAATGGAATGGAATCAACCGGAATGGAAAGGAATGGAATGGAATGGAATGGAATGATCTGGAATGGAATGGAATGGAATCAACCGGAATGGAAAGGAGTGGAATGGAATGGAATGGAATGTTCTGGAATGGAATGGAAGCAACCGAATGGAATGAAATGGATTGGAATGGAATGTTCTGGAATGGAATGGAAGCAACCGAATGGAATGGAATGAAATGGATTGGAATCAACCCGAATGGAATGGAATGGAATGGAATGGAATGCAATGGAATGGAATGGAATCAACGCGAATGGAATGGAATGGAATGGAATGGAATCAACACAAATGGAATGAAATTGAATTGAATGGAATGGAATGCAGTGGAATGGAATGGAATGGAAAGGTATGGAATGGAATGGAATGGAATCAACCAGAATGAAATGGAATGGATTGGAATTGAATCAACACGAATGGAATGAAATTGAATTGAATGGAATGGAATGCAGTGGAATGGAATGGAATGGAAAGGTATGGAATGGAATGGAATGGAATCAACCAGAATGGAATGGAATGGAATGGAATTGAATGGAATGGAATGGAATGGAATGGAATCAATCGGAATGGAATGGAATCAATCGGAATGGAATGGAATGGATTGAAATGGAATGTAATGGAATCAACCGGAACTGAATGGAATGGAATGGAAGGGAAGGGAATAGAACGGAATCTACCTGAATGGAATATAATGGAATGGAGTGGAATGGAATGGAATGGAATCAACCCGAATGGAATGGAATGGAATGGAATGGAATCAACCCGTATGGAATGGAATAGTATGGAATGGAACGGAATGAAATCAACCCGAATGGAATGGAATGGAATGGAATGGAATGGAATGGAATGGAATCAACCGGAATGGAAAGGAATGGAGTGGAATGGAATGGAATGTTCTGGAATGGAATGGAATTGAATCAATCGGAATGGAAAGGAATGGAATGGAATGGAATGTTCTGGAATGGAATGGAAGCAACCGAATGGAATGGAATGGAATGGAATCACCCCAAATGGAATGGAATGGAATGGAATTAACCCGAATGGAATGGAATGGAATGGAATTGAGTGGAATGGAATCAACCGGAATGGAATGGAATGGATTGGAATGGAATAGAAAGGAATCTACCCAAATGGAATGAAATGGAATGCAATGGAATGGAATAGAATTGAATGAAATGGAATGGAATGGATTCAACCAGAAAGGAATGGAATGGAATGGAATGAAATGGAATCAACCCCAATGTAATGGAATGGAATGGAATGGAATGGAATGGAATGGAATGGAATGGAATGGCATCAACCCGAATGAAATGGAATGGAATGGAAAGGAATCAACCCGAATGGAATGAAATGCAATGGAATGGGATGCTATGGAATTGAATGGAATGGAATGCCATGGAATGGAATGGAATGGAATTTAATGGAATGGAATCAACCCGAATACAATGGAATGGAATGGAATGGAATGGAATGGCACAGAATGGAAATGAATGGAATCAACACGAATGGAATGGAATGGAATGGAATGGAATGGAATCAACCCAAATGGAATGGAATGGAATGGAATAGAATGGAATGGAATGGAATGGAATGGAATGGAATGGAATGGAATTAAATGTAATGGAATCAACCCGAATGGAATGGAATGTAATGCAATGGAATGGAATGGATTGGAATGGAATGGAATCAACGCGAATGGAATGGAATGGAAGGGAATGGAATGGAATGGAATGGATTCATCCCGAATTTAATGGAATGGAATGGAATGGAATGGAATGCAATGCAATGGAATGGAATGGAATCAACCAGAATGGAATTAAATTGAATGGAATGGAATGGAGTGCAGTGGAATGGAATGGAATGGAATGGAATGGAATGGAAAGGAATAGAATGGAATCAACCAGAGAGGAATGGAATGGAATGGAATGGAATGGAATGGAATGGAATCAATCGAAATGGAATGGAATGGATTGAAAGGGAATGAAATGGAATCAACCGGAACGGAGTGGAATGGAAGGGAATAGAACGGAATCTACCTGAATGGAATGGAATGGAATGGAGTGGAATGGAATGGAATGGAATCAACCCGAATGGAATGGAATGGAATGGAATGGAATGGAATCAACTGGAATGGAAAGGAATGGAATGGAATGGAATGGAATGTTCTGGAATGGAATGGAATGGAATCAACTGGAATGGAAAGGAATGGAATGGAATGGAATGGAATGTTCTGGAATGGAATGGAAGCAACCGAATGGAATGGAATGGAATGGAATCAACCCAAATGGAATGGAATGGAATGGAATGGAATAGAATGGAATCAACAAGAATTGAATGGAATGGATTGGAATGAAATTGAAAGGAATCTACCCGAATGGAATGAAATGGAATGCAATGGAATGGAATAAATTGGAATGAAATGGAATGGAATGAAGTCAACCCGAATGGAATGGATTCCAATGGAATGGATTCGAATGGAATGGAATGGAATCAACCCGAACGGAATGGAATGGTATGGAATGGAATGGAATGGAATAAATCCGAATGGAATGCAATGGAATGGAATGCAATGGTATGGAATGGAATGGAATGGAATAAACCCGAATGGAATGGAATGGAATGGAATGCAATGGAATGGAATGGAACGGAAAGGAATGGAATCAACACGAATGGGATGGAATGGAATGGAATGGAATGGAATCAAATCGAATGGAATGGAATGGAATAGAATGGAATGGAATGGAATGGAATGGAATGGAATTAAATGGAATGGAATCAAACCGAATGGAATGGAATGGAATGGAATGGAATGCAATGTAATGGAATGGAATGGAGTGGAATGGAATGGAATCAACGAGAATGGAATGGAATGGAATGGAATGGAATGGAATGGAATGGATTCATTCCGAATGGAATGGAATGGAATGGAATGGAATGCAATGGAATGGAATGGAATCCACCAGAATGGAATGAAATTGAATGGATTGGAATGGAGTGCAGTGGAATGGAATGGAATGAAATGGAAAGGAATGGAATGGAATCAACAAGAGAGGAATGGAATGGAATGGAACGGAATGAAATCAATCGGAATGCAATGGAATGGATTGAAATGGAATGTAATGGAATCAACCAGAACGGAATTTAATGGAATGGAATGGAAGGGAATAGAACGGAATCTACCTGAATGGAATGGAATGGAATGGAGTCGAATGGAATGGAATGGAATGGAGTGGAATGGAATGCAATGGAATCAACCCGAATGGAATGGAATGGAATGGAATGGAATCAACCCGTATGGAATGGAATGGTATGGAATGGAATGGAATGGAATCAACCAGAATGGAATGGAATGGAATGGAATGGAATGGAATGAAATCAACCGGAATGGAAAGGAATGAAATGGAATGGAATGGAATGTTCTGGAATGGAATGGAATGGAATCAACCGGAATGGAAAGTAATGGAATGGAAGGCAAGGTTCTGGAATGGAATGGAAGCAACCGAATGGAATGGAATGAACTCCACCCAAATAGAATGGAATGGAATGGAATTAACCCAAATGGAACGGAATGGAATGGAATGGAATGGAATGGAATCAACCGGAATGGAATGGAATGGATTGGAATGGAATAGACTGGAATCTACCCGAATGGAATGAAATGGAATGCAAAGGAATGGATTAGAATGGAATGAAATGGAATGGAATGGAGTCAACCCGAATGGAATGAAATGGAATGGAATGGAAACAACACGAATTGAATGGAATGGAGTGTAATGGAATGGAATGGAATGGAATGGAATGGAACGCAATGGAATGCAATCAACCCGAATGGAATGGAATGGAATGGAATGGAATGGAATCAACAGGTAAGGAATGGAATGGAATGGAATGGAATGGAATGGAATGGAATCAACGCAAATAGAATGGAATAGAATGGAATAGAATTGAATGGAATGGAATGGAATGGAATGGAATGGAATGGAATGGAATGGAATCAACACGAATGGAATGGAGTGCAATGGAATGGAATGGAATGGAATGGAATCACACAGAATGGAATGGAATGGAAGGGAGACAACTCGAATGGAATGAAATGGAATGGAATGGAATGCAGTGGAATGGAATGGAAGGGAATCAAAAGGAATGGAATGGAATAGAATGGAATGGAAGGGACTGGAATGGAATGGAACGGAAGGGCTCAACAGGAATGGAATGGAATGGAATAGAATGGAATGGAATGTTCTGTAATGGAAAGGAAGCAACCTGAGTGGAATGGAATGTAATGGAATGGAATGGAATGGAATCAACCGGTATGGAATGGAATGGAATGGAAAGGAATGGGCTGTTCTGAAATGGAATGGAATCAACCCGAATGGAATGGAATGGAATGCAATGGAATGGGAAGGAATCAACCGGAATGGAATGGAATGGATTGGAATGGATTGGAATGGAACCAATCCGAATGCAATGGAACGCAATGAAACAGAATATACTGGAATGGAATGGAACGGAATCTACCAGAATGGAATGAAATGGAATGGAATGGAATGGAATGGAATCAACCCGAATGGAATGGAATGGAATGAAATGGAATCAACCCCAATGGAATGGAATGGTATGGAATGGAATGGAATTGAATCAACACGAATGGAATAGAACGGAATGGATTGTAATGGAATGGAATGGAATCTACCCGAATGGAATGGAAAAGAATGGAATGGAATGGAAAGGAATGGAATGGAATGGAATCAACACGAATGGAATGGAATGGAATGGAATCAACCAGAATGGAATGCAATGGAATGGAATGGAATGGAATGCAATGGAAAGGAAAGCAATGGAATGGAATGGAATGGAATGGAATGCAATCAACCAGAATGGAATGGAATGGAATTGAATGGAATCAACCCAAAAGGAATGGAATGGAATGAAATGGAATAGAATGGAATTAAACCAAATGGAATGTAATGGAATAGAATGAAATGGAATGGAATGGAATGGTATCGAATGGAATCAACCCAAATGGAATGGAATGGAATGGAATGAAATGGAATGGAGTCAACCCGAATGGAATGGAATTGAATGTGATGGAATGGAATGGAATGGGATGGAATGGAATCAACGCGAATAGAATGGAATGGAATGGAATAGAATGGAATAGAATGGAATCAACCAGAATGGAATGGAATAGAATGAAATGGAATGGAGTCAACCCGAATGGAATGGAATGGAATGTGATGGAATGGAATGGAATGGGATGGAATGGAATCAACGCGAATAGAATGGAATGGAATGGAATAAAATGGAATAGAATGGAGTCAACCAGAATGGAATGGAATGGAATGGAATGGAATGGAATGGAATGGAATCAACCCGAATGGAATGAAATGGAATGGAATGGAATGCATTGGAATGGAATGGAAAGGAATGGAATCAAACCGAATGGAATGGAATGAAATGGAATGGAATGGAATGGAATCAAAAGGAATGGAATGGAATAGAATGGAATGGAATGGAATGGAATGGAATGGAATGGAATGGAATCAACCCGAATGGAATTGAATGGAATGGAATGGAATGGAATCAACCCGTATGGAATGGAATGGTATGGAATGGAATGGAATGGAATCAACCCGAATGGAATGGAATGGAATGGAATGGAATGGAATGGAATGGAATGGAATCAATCGGAATGGAAAGGAATGGAATGGAATGAAATGGAATGTTCTGGAATGGAATGGAATGGAATCAACCGGAATGGAAAGGAATGGAATGGAATGGAATGTTCTGGAATGGAATGGAAGCAACCGAATGGAATGGAATGGAATAGAATGAACTCCAACCAAATGGAATGGAATGGAATGGAGTGGAATGGAATTAAACCAAATGGAACGGAATGGAATGGAATGGAATGGAAAGGAATCAACTGGAATGGAATGGAATGGGTTGGAATGGAATAGACAGGAATCTACCCGAATGGAATGAAATGGAATGCAATGGAATCGAATAGTATGGAATGAAATGGAATGGAATGGAGTCAACCCGAATGGAATGGAATGGAATGGAATGGAATGGAAAGGAATCAACCCGAATGTAATGGAGTGCAATGGAATGGAATGGAATGGAATGGAATGGAATGGAATGGAATCACACAGAATGAAATGGAATGGAAGGGAATCAACCCGAATGGAATGAAATGGAATGGAATGGAATGCAGTGGAATGGAATGGAATGGAATCAACCGGAATGGAATGGAATGGAATGGAATGGAATCAAAACGAATGGAATGGAATAGAATGGAATGGAAGGGACTGGAATGGAATGGAACGGAATGCAGTCAACAGGAAAGGAATGGAATGGAATGGAATGGAATCCTCTGGAATGGAATGGAAGCAACCCGAAAGGAATGGAATGGAATGGAATGGAATGGAATGGAATGGAATCAACCGGAATGGAATGGAAAGGAATGGACTGTTCTGAAATGGAATGGAAACAACCCAAATGGAATGGAATGGAATGAAATGGAATGGGAAGGAATCAACCAGAATGGAATGGAATGGATTGGAATGGATTGGAATGGAACCAATCCGAATGGAATGGAATGCAATCAAACAGAATATACTGGAATGGAATGGAACGGAATCTACCAGAATAGAATGAAATGGAATGGAATGCAATGGAATGGAATCGAATCAACCCCAATGGAATGGTATGGTATGGAATGTAATACAATGGAATCAACACGAATGCAATAGCATGGAATGGAATGGAATGGAATGGAATGGAATGGAATCAACTCGAATGGAATGGAATAGAATGGAATGGAATGGAATGGAATGGAATGGAATGGAATGGAATGGAATTAAACCAAATGGAATGGAATGGAATAGAATGGAATGGAATGGAATGGAATGGAATGGAATGGAATGGAATGGTATGGAATGGAATCAACCCAAATGGAATGGAATGGAATGGAATGGAATGGAATGAAATGGAATGGAGTTAACCCGAATGGAATGGAATGGAATGTGATGGAATGGAATGGAATGGGATGGAATGGAATCAACGCGAATAGAATGGAATGAAATAGAATAGAATGCAATCAACCAGAATGGAATGGAATGGAATGGAATGGAATGGAATGGAATGCAATCAATAGGAATGGAGTAGAATAGAATGGAATGGAATGGAATGGAATGGAATGGAATGGAATGGAATCAACCGGAATGGAATGGAATGGAATGGAATGTTCAGGAATGGAATGGAAGCAAACGAATGGAATGGAATGGAATGGAATAGAATGGCATGGAATGGAATCACCCCAAATGGAATGGAAAGGAATGGAATGGAATTAACCCAAATGGAATGGAATGGAATGTTATGCAATGGAATGGAATGGAATCAACCCGAATGGAATGGAATGGATTGGAATGGAATAGAATGGAATCTACTTGAATGGAATGAAATGGAATGCAATGGAATGGAATAGAATGGAATGAAATGGAATG
The DNA here is from genome assembly GCF_028858775.2 of Pan troglodytes. NCBI lineage: Eukaryota > Metazoa > Chordata > Mammalia > Primates > Hominidae > Pan > Pan troglodytes. The sequence continues at coordinate 39,965,009 of NC_072416.2, read as the reverse complement.
GAATGGAGTCAATCCTCATGGAATGGAATGGAATGGAATGGATTGGAATCAACCCCAATGTAATGTAATGTAATGGAATGGAATGGAATGGAATGGAATCAACCTGAATGGAATGAAATGGAATAGAATAGAATGCAATGGAATGGAATGGAATGGAATGCAATGGAATGGAATGGAATGGAATGGAATGGAATGCAATGCAATGCAATGGAATGGAATGGAATGGAATGGAATGGAATGGAATGGAATCAACCCGAATGGAATGGAATGGAATGAAAAGAATCAACCCGAATGGAATGAAATGGATTGCAGTGGAATGCAATCGAATGGAATGGAATGGAATGGAATGCCATGGAATGGAATGGAATTGAATGGAGTGGAATGGAATGGAATGGAATCAACCCGAATGCAATGGAATCGAATGGATTGGAATGGAATCAACCCAAATGGAATGGAATGGAATGGAATTGAATGGAATGGAATGGAATTTAATGGAATGGAATGGAATAGAATCAACCCGAATGGAATGGAATGGAATGGGATGGACTGGAATGGAATGGGATGGAATGGAATCAACGCGAATAGAATGGATTGGAATGGAATCAACCCAAATGTAATGTAATGGAATGGAATGGAATTGAATGGAATGGAATGGAATTGAATGGAATGGAATGGAATAGAATCAACCCAAATGGAATGGAATGGAATGGGATGGAATGGAATGGAATGGGATGGAATGGAATCAACGCGAATAGAATGGAATGGAATGGAATAGATTGGAATGGAATGGAATCAACCAGAATGGAATGGAATGGAATGGAATCAACCCGAATGGAATGGAATGGAATGGAATGGAATGCATTGGAATGGAATGGAATGGATTGCAATCAAACCGAATGGAATGGAATGGAATGGAATGGAATCAAAAGGAATGGAATGGAATATAATGGAATGGATTGGAATGGAATGGAATGGAATGGAATGCAACGGAATGCAATCGACCCGAATGGAATGGAATGGAATGGAATGGAATGGAATCAACAAGAAAGGAATGGAATGGAATGGAATGGAATGGAATCAACGCAAATAGAATGGAATAGAATGGAATAGAATGGAATGGAATGGAAAGGAATGGAATGGAATGGAATGGAATGGAATGGAATCAACCCGAATGGAATGGAGTGCAATGGAATGGAATGGAATGGAATGGAATCACACAGAATGGAATGGAATGGAAGGGAATGGAATGGATTGGAATGGAACCAATCCGAATGGAATGGAATGCAATGAAACAGAATACACCGGAATGGAATGGAACGGAATCTACCAGAATGGAATGAAATGGAATGGAATGGAATGGAATGGAATGGAATGGAATCAACCCGAATGCAACGGAAGGGAATGGAATGGAATGGAATCAACCCCAATGGAATGGAATGTTATGGAATGGAATGGAATTTAATCAACACAAATGGAATAGAACGAAATGGAATGGAATGGAATGGAATGGAATGGAATGGAATCAACCCGAATGGAATGAAATGGAATGGAATGGAATGCATTGGAATGGAATGGAAAGGAATGGAATCAAAGTGAATGGAATGGAATGGAATGGAATCAAAAGGAATGGAATGGAATAGAATGGAATGGAATGGAATGGAATCAACCGGAATGGAATGGAATGGATTGGAATGGAATAGAAAGGAATCTACTCGAATGGAATGAAATGGAGTGCAATGGAATGGAATAGAATGGAATGAAATGGAAGGGAATGGAGTCAACCCGAATGGAATGGAATGCAATGGAATGGAAACAACACGAATTGAATGGAATGGATTGGAATGGAATGGAATAGAATGGAATGGAATGCAATGGAATGCAATAAACCCGAGTGGAATGGAATGGAATGGAATGGAATGGAATCAACAGGAAAGGAATGGAATGGAATGGAATGGAATGGAATCAACGCAAATAGAATGGAATAGAATGGAATGAAATGGAATGGATGGAATGGAATGGAATCAACCCGAATGGAATGGAGTGCAATGGAATGGAATGAAATAGCATGGAATCACACAGAATGGAATGGAATGGAAGGGAATAAACTCGAATGGAATGAAATGGAATGGAATGGAATGCAGTGGAATGGAATGGAATGGAATCAACCGGAATGGAATGGAATGGAATGGAATGGAATCAAAACGAATGGAATGGAATAGAATGGAATGGAAGGGATTGGAATGGAATGGAATGGAATGGAGTCAACAGGAATGGAATGGAATGGAATGGAATGGAAAGGAATGTTCCGGAATGGAAAGGAAGTAACCCGAGTGGAATGAAATGGAATGGAATGGAATGGAATGGAATCAACCGGAATGGAATGGAATGGAATGGAAAGGAATGGACTGTTCTGTAATGGAATGGAAACAACCCGAATGGAATGGAATGGAATGCAATGCAATGGAATGGGAAAGAATCAACCGGAATGGATTGGAATGGATTGGAATGGAACCAATCCGAATGGAATGGAATGCAATGAAACAGAATATACCGGAATGGAATGGAACGGAATCTACCAGAATGGAATGAAATGGAATGGAATGGAATGGAATGGAATGGAATGGAATGGAATCAACCCGAATGGAATGGAATGAAATGGAATGGAATGGAATGGAATGGAATCAACCCCAATGGAATGGAATGGTATGGAATGGAATGGAATGGAATCAACACAAATGGAATAGAACGGAATGGAATGGAATGGAATGGAATGGAATGGAATGGAATGGAATGGAATCAACCCGAATGGAATGGAATAGATTGGAATGGAATGGAATGGAATGGAATCAACACGAATGGAATGGAATGGCATGGAATGGAATCAACCAGAATGGAATGCAATTGAATGGAATGGAATGGAATGCAATGGAATGGAAAGCAATGGAATGGAATGGAATGGAATGGAATGGAATGGAATCAACCAGAATGAAATGGAATGGAATTGAATGGAATCAACCCAAATGGAATGGAATGGAATGGAATTAAACAAAATGGAATGGAATGGAATAGAATGGAATGAAATGGAATGGAATGGAGTCAACCCGAATGCAATGGAATGGAATGGAATTGAATGGAATGGAATGGTATGGAATGGAATCAACGCGAATAGAATGGAATGGAATGGAATACAATGGAATAGAATGGAATCAACCAGAATGGCATGGAATGGAATGGAATGGAATGGAACGGAATGGAATGGAATGGAATCAACCCGAATGGAATGAAATGGAATGTAATGGAATGCATTGGAATGGAATGAAAAGGAATGGAATCAAACCGAATGGAATGGAATGGAATGGAATGGAACGGAATCAAAAGGAATGGAATGGAATAGAATGGAATGAATGGAATGTAGTGGAATGGAATGGAATGGAATGGAATCAACCGGAATGGAATGGAATGGAATGGAATCTTCTGGAATGGAATGGAATCAACCCGAATGGAATGGAATGGAATGGAATGGAATAGAATGGAATGGAATGGAATGAAATGGAATGCAATTAACCCAAATGGAATGGTATGGAATGGAATGGAATGTAATCAACCGGAATGGAATGGATTGGATTGGAATGGAATAGAAAGGAATCTACTCCAATGGAATGAAATGGAATGCAATGGAATGGAATAGAATGGAATGAAATGGAATGGAATGGAGTCAACCCGAATGGAATGGAATGGAATGGAATGGAATCAACCCCAATGGAATGGAATGGAATGGAATGCAATGGAATGGAATGGAATGGAATGGAATCAACCGGAATGGAATGGAATGGAATGGAATGGAATGGAATCAAAACGAATGGAATGGAATAGAATGGAACGGAAGGGACTGGAAGGGAATGGAACGGAATGGATTCAACAGGAATGGAATGGAATGCAATGGAAAGGAATGTTCTGGAATGGAAAGGAAGTAACCCGAGTGGAATGGAATGGAATGGAATGGATTGGAATCAAAAGGAATGGAATGGAATAGAATGGAATGGAATGGAATGGAATGGAATGAACCGGAATGGAATGGAATGGTTTGGAATGGAATAGAAAGGAATCTACTCGAATGGAATGAAATGGAATGCAATTGAAAGGAATAGAATGGAATGAAATGGAAGGGAATGGAGTCAACCCGAATGGAATGGAATGGAATGGAATGGAAAAAACACGAATTGAATGGAATGGATTCGAATGGAATGGAATGGAATGGAATGCAATGGAATGCAATCAACCCGAATGGAATGGAATGGAATGGAATGGAATGGAATCAACAGGAAAGGAATGGAATGGAATGGAATGGAATGGAATCAACGCAAATAGAATGGAATAGAATGGAATAGAATGTAATGAAATGGAATGGAATGGAATTGAATGGAATGGAATGGAATGGAATGGAATCAACACGAATGGAATGGAGTGCAATGGAATGGAATGGAATGGAATGGAATCACACAGAATGGAATGGAATGGAAGGGAATCAACCGGAATGGAATGGAATGGAATGGAATGGAATGGAATGGAATGGAATCAAAACGAATGGAATGGAATAGAATGGAATGGAAGGGACTGGAGTGGAATGGAATGGAATGGAGACAACCGGAATGGAATTTAATGGAATGTGTTGGAATGGAATGGAATGGGATGGAATGGAATCAGCGCGAATAGAATGGAATGGAATGGAATAGAATGGAATCAACCAGAATGGAATGGAATGGAATGGAATGGAGTGGAATGGAATGGAATGGAATGGAATCAACCGGAATGGAATGGAATGGATTGGAATGGAATAGAAAGGAATCTACTCGAATGGAATGAAAAGGAATGCAATTGAATCGAATAGAATGGAATGAAATGGAAGGGAATGGAGTAAACCCGAATGGAATGGAATGGAATGGAATGGAATGGAATGGAAACAACAGGAATTGAATGGAATGGATTGGAATGGAATGGAATGCAATGCAATGGAATACCATCAACCCGAGTGGAATGGAATGGAATGGAATGGAATGGAATGGAATGGAATCAACAGGAAAGGAATGGAATGGAATGGAATGGAATGGAATGGAATCAACTGGAATGGAATGGAATGGATTGGAATGGAATAGAAAGGAATCTACCCGAATGGAATGAAATGGAATGCAATGGATTGAAGTAGAATGCAATGAAATGGAATGGAATGGAGTCAACCCGAATGGAATGGAATGCAATGGAATGGAATGGAATCAAACCGAAAGGAATGGAACAGTAAGTAATGGAATGGAATGAAATGGAATCAAAAGGAATGGAATGATATAGAATGGAATGGAATGGAATGGAATCAACCGGAATGGAATGGAATGTTCTGGAATGGAATGGAAGTAACCGAGTGGAATGGAATGGAATTGAATGGAATGGAATCAACCCAAATGGAATGGAACGGAATGGAATGGAATGGAATGGAATTAACCCAAATGGAATGGAATGGAATGGAATGGAATAGAATGGAATCAACCAGAATTGAATGGAATGGAGTAGAATGGAATTGAAAGGAATCTACCCGAATGGAATGAAATGGAATGCAATGGAACGGAATAGATTGGAATGAAATGGAATGGAGTGGAGTGAACCCGAATGGAATGCAATGGAATGGAATGGAATGGAATGGAATGGAATAAACCCGAATGGAATGGAATGGAATGCAATGGAATGGAATGGAATGGAACGGAAAGGAATGGAATCAACAAGAATGGAATGGAATGGAATGGAATGGAATGGAATGGAATGGAATCAACCAGAATGGAATGAAATGGAATAGAATGGAACGGAATGGAATGGAATGGAATGGAATGGAATTAAATGGAATGGAATCAACCCGAATGGAATGGAATGGAATGGAATGGAATGCAATGGAATGGAATGGAATGCAATGGAATGGAATGGAATGGAATGGAATGGAATGGAATCAACGCGAATGGAATGGAGTGGAATGGAATGGAATGGATTCATCCCGAATGGAATGGAATTTAATGGAATGCAATGGAATGAAATGGAATCAACCAGAATGGAATGAAATTGAATGGAATGGAATGGAGTGCAGTGGAATGGAATGGAATGGAATGGAATGGAAAGGAATGGAATGGAATCAACAAGAGAGGAATGGAACGGAATGGAATGGAATGAAATCAATCGGAATGCAATGGAATGGATTGAAATGGAATGTAATGGAATCAAGCAGAACGGAATTTAATGGAATGAAATGGAAGGGAATAGGACGGAATCTACCTGAATGGAATGGAATGGAATGGAGTGGAATGGAATGGTATGGAATCAACCAGAATGGAATGGAATGGAATGGAATCAACCGGAAAGGAATGGAATGGTATGGAATGGAATGGAATGGAATCAAGCCGACTGGAATGGAATGGAATGCAATGGAATGGAATGGAATGGAATCAACCGGAATGGAAAGGAATGGAATGGAATGGAATGGAATGCTCTGGAATGGAATGGAATGGAATCAACCGGAATGGAAAGGAATGGAATGGAATGGAATGGAATGTTCTGGAATGGAATGGAAGCAACCGAATGGAATGGAATGGATTGGAATGGAATGTTCTGGAATGGAATGGAAGCAACCGAATGGAATGGAATGAAATGGATTGGAATCAACCCGAATGGAATGGAATGGAATGGAATGGAATGGAATGCAATGGAATCAACGCGAATGGAATGGAATGGAATGGAATGGAATCAACACAAATGGAATGAAATTGAATTGAATGGAATGGAATGCAGTGGAATGGAATGGAATGGAAAGGTATGGAATGGAATGGAATGGAATCAACCAGAATGGAATGGAATGGATTGGAATTGAATCAACACGAATGGAATGAAATTGAATTGAATGGAATGGAATGCAGTGGAATGGAATGGAATGGAAAGGTATGGAATGGAATGGAATGGAATCAACAAGAATGGAATGGAATGGAATGGAATTGAATGGAATGGAATGGAATGGAATCAATCGGAATGGCATGGAATCAATCGGAATGGAATGGAATGGATTGAAATGGAATGTAATGGAATCAACCGGAACTGAATGGAATGGAATGGAATGGAAGGGAATAGAACGGAATCTACCTGAATGGAATATAATGGAATGGAGTGGAATGGAATGGAATGGAATCAACCCGAATGGAATGGCATGGAATGGAATGGAATCAACCCGTATGGAATGGAATAGTATGGAATGGAACGGAATGAAATCAACCCGAATGGAATGGAATGGAATGGAATGGAATGGAATGGAATCAACCGGAATGGAAAGGAATGGAGTGGAATGGAATGGAATGTTCTGGAATGGAATGGAATTGAATCAATCGGAATGGAAAGGAATGGAATGGAATGGAATGTTCTGGAATGGAATGGAAGCAACCGAATGGAATGGAATGGAATGGAATCAACCCAAATGGAATGGAATGGAATGGAATGGAATGGAATGGAATGGAATTAACCCGAATGGAATGGAATGGAATGGAATTGAGTGGAATGGAATCAACCGGAATGGAATGGAATGGATTGGAATGGAATAGAAAGGAATCTACCCAAATGGAATGAAATGGAATGCAATGGAATGGAATAGAATTGAATGAAATGGAATGGAATGGATTCAACCAGAATGGAATGGAATGGAATGGAATGAAATGGAATCAACCCCAATGTAATGGAATGAAATGGAATGGAATGGAATGGAATGGAATGGAATGGCATCAACCCGAATGAAATGGAATGGAATGGAAAGGAATCAACCCGAATGGAATGAAATGCAATGGAATGGGATGCTATGGAATTGAATGGAATGGAATGCCATGGAATGGAATGGAATGGAATTTAATGGAATGGAATCAACCCGAATACAATGGAATGGAATGGAATGGAATGGAATGGCACAGAATGGAAATGAATGGAATCAACACGAATGGAATGGAATGGAATGGAATCAACCGGAATGGAAAGGAATGGAGTGGAATGGAATGGAATGTTCTGGAATGGAATGGAATTGAATCAATCGGAATGGAAAGGAATGGAATGGAATGGAATGTTCTGGAATGGAATGGAAGCAACCGAATGGAATGGAATGGAATGGAATCAACCCAAATGGAATGGAATGGAATGGAATGGAATCAACCCCAATGTAATGGAATGAAATGGAATGGAATGGAATGGAATGGAATGGAATGGAATGGCATCAACCCGAATGAAATGGAATGGAATGGAAAGGAATCAACCCGAATGGAATGAAATGCAATGGAATGGGATGCTATGGAATTGAATGGAATGGAATGCCATGGAATGGAATGGAATGGAATTTAATGGAATGGAATCTACCCGAATACAATGGAATGGAATGGAATGGAATGGAATGGCACAGAATGGAAATGAATGGAATCAACACGAATGGAATGGAATGGAATGGAATGGAATGGAATCAACCCAAATGGAATGGAATGGAATAGAATGGAATGGAATGGAATGGAATGGAATGGAATTAAATGTAACGGAATCAACCCGAATGGAATGGAATGTAATGCAATGGAATGGAATGGATTGGAATGGAATGGAATCAACGCGAATGGAATGGAATGGAATGGAATGGAATGGATTCATCCCGAATTTAATGGAATGGAATGGAATGGAATGGAATGGAATGGAATGCAATGGAATGGAATGGAATCAACCAGAATGGAATTAAATTGAATGGAATGGAATGGAGTGCAGTGGAATGGAATGGAATGGAATGGAATGGAATGGAATGGAAAGGAATAGAATGGAATCAACCAGAGAGGAATGGAATGGAATGGAATGGAATGGAATGGAATCAATCGAAATGGAATGGAATGGATTGAAAGGGAATGAAATGGAATCAACAGGAACGGAGTGGAATGGAAGGGAATAGAACGGAATCTACCTGAATGGAATGGAATGGAATGGAGTGGAATGGAATGGAATGGAATCAACCCGAATGGAATGGAATGGAATGGAATGGAATGGAATCAACCCGTATGGAATGGAATGGTATGGAATGGAATGGAATGGAATCAACCCGAATGGAATGGAATGGAATGGAATGGAATGGAATGGAATCAACTGGAATGGAAAGGAATGGAATGGAATGGAATGGAATGTTCTGGAATGGAATGGAATGGAATCAACTGGAATGGAAAGGAATGGAATGGAATGGAATGGAATGTTCTGGAATGGAATGGAAGCAACCGAATGGAATGGAATGGAATGGAATCAACCCAAATGGAATGGAATGGAATGGAATGGAATAGAATGGAGTCAACCAGAATTGAATGGAATGGATTGGAATGAAATTGAAAGGAATCTACCCGAATTGAATGAAATGGAATGCAATGGAATGGAATAAATTGGAATGAAATGGAATGGAAAGGAGTCAACCCGAATGGAATGGATTCCAATGGAATGGATTCGAATGGAATGGAATGGAATCAACCCGAACGGAATGGAATGGTATGGAATGGAATGGAATGGAATAAATCCGAATGGAATGGAATGGAATGGAATGCAATGGTATGGAATGGAATGGAATGGAATGGAATAAACCCGAATGGAATGGAATGGAATGGAATGCAATGGAATGGAATGGAACGGAAAGGAATGGAATCAACACGAATGGGATGGAATGGAATGGAATGGAATGGAATCAAACCGAATGGAATGGAATGGAATAGAATGGAATGGAATGGAATGGAATGGAATGGAATTAAATGGAATGGAATCAAACCGATTGGAATGGAATGGAATGGAATGCAATGTAATGGAATGGAATGGAGTGGAATGGAATGGAATCAACGACAATGGAATGGAATGGAATGGAATGGAATGGAATGGATTCATTCCGAATGGAATGGAATGGAATGGAATGGAATGCAATGGAATGGAATGGAATCAACCAGAATGGAATGAAATTGAATGGAATGGAATGGAGTGCAGTGGAATGGAATGGAATGGAATGGAAAGGAATGGAATGGAATCAACAAGAGAGGAATGGAATGGAATGGAACGGAATGAAATCAATCGGAATGCAATGGAATGGATTGAAATGGAATGTAATGGAATCAACCAGAACGGAATTTAATGGAATGGAATGGAAGGGAATAGAACGGAATCTACCTGAATGGAATGGAATGGAATTGAGTCGAATGGAATGGAATGGAATGGAGTGGAATGGAATGCAATGGAATCAACCCGAATGGAATGGAATGGAATGGAATGGAATCAACCCGTATGGAATGGAATGGTATGGAATGGAACGGAATGAAATAAACCCGAATGGAATGGAATGGAATGGAATGGAATGGAGTGGAATGGATTCAACCTGAATGGAAAGGAAAGGAATGGAATGGAATGGAATGTTCTGGAATGGACTGGAATGGAATCAACCGGAATGGAATGGAATGGAATGGAATGGAATGGAATGGAATCAACCCCAATGGAATGGAGTGGAATGAAAGGAATCAACCCGAATGGAATGAAATGCAATGGAATGGGATGCTATGGAATGGAATGGAATGGAATGCCATGGAATGGAATGGAATGGAATTTAATGGAATGGAATCAACCCGAATACAATGGAATGGAACGGAATGGAATGGAATGGAATGGATTGGAATGGAATGGAATAAACCCAAATGGAATGGATGGAATGGAATGGAATGGTATGGAATGCAATCAACCCGAATGGAATGGAATGGAATGGGATGGAATGGAATGGAATGGGATGGAATGGAATCAACCCAAATAGAATGGAATGGAATTGAATAGAATGGAATGGCATACAATCAACCAGAATGGAATGGAATGGAATGGCATCAACCCTAATGGAATGAAATGGAATGGAATGGAATGCATTGGAATGGAATAGAATGGAATCAAACCAAATGGATTGGAATGGAATGGAATGGAACGGAATCAACCAGAATGGAATGGAATGGAATGTTCTGGAAAGGAATGGAAGCAACCGAATGGAATGGAATGCAATGGAATGGAATCGAATCAACCCAAATTGAATGGAATGAAATGGAATGGAATTAACCCAAATGGAAGGGAATGGAACGGAATGGAATGAAATGGAATGGAATGGAATCAACCCGAATGCAATGGAATTGAATGGAATTGAATGGAAAGGAACTGAATGGAATGGAATCAACCCATATTGAATGGAATGGAATGGAATGGAATGGAGTCAACCCGAATGGAATGGAATGGAATGTTTTGGAATGGAATGGAACGTTCTGGAATGGAATGGAAGCAAACGAATGGAATGGAATGGAATGGCATCACCCCAAATAGAAGGGAATGGAGTGGAATGGAATTAACCCAAATGGAATGCAATGGAATGGAATGGAATGGAATCGGCCGGACTGGAATGGAATGGATTGGAATGGAATAGAAAGGAATCTACCCGAATGGAATGAAATGGAATGCAATGGAATGGAATAGAATTGAATGAAATGGAATGGAATGGATTCAACCAGAATGGAATGGAATGGAATGGAATGAAATGGAATCAACCCCAATGTAATGGAATGAAATGGAATGGAATGGAATGGAATGGAATGGAATGGCATCAACCCGAATGAAATGGAATGGAATGGAAAGGAATCAACCCGAATGGAATGAAATGCAATGGAATGGGATGCTATGGAATTGAATGGAATGGAATGCCATGGAATGGAATGGAATGGAATTTAATGGAATGGAATCAACCCGAATACAATGGAATGGAATGGAATGGAATGGAATGGCACAGAATGGAAATGAATGGAATCAACACGAATGGAATGGAATGGAATGGAATGGAATGGAATCAACCCAAATGGAATGGAATGGAATGGAATAGAATGGAATGGAATGGAATGGAATGGAATGGAATTAAATGTAATGGAATCAACCCGAATGGAATGGAATGTAATGCAATGGAATGGAATGGATTGGAATGGAATGGAATCAACGCGAATGGAATGGAATGGAATGGATTCATCCCGAATTTAATGGAATGGAATGGAATGGAATGGAATGGAATGGAATCCAATGGAATGGAATGGAATCAACCAGAATGGAATTAAATTGAATGGAATGGAATGGAGTGCAGTGGAATGGAATGGAATGGAATGGAATGGAATGGAAAGGAATAGAATGGAATCAACCAGAGAGGAATGGAATGGAATGGAATGGAATGGAATGGAATCAATCGAAATGGAATGGAATGGATTGAAAGGGAATGAAATGGAATCAACAGGAACGGAGTGGAATGGAAGGGAATAGAACGGAATCTACCTGAATGGAATGGAATGGAATGGAGTGGAATGGAATGGAATGGAATCAACCCGAATGGAATGGAATGGAATGGAATGGAATGGAATCAACCCGTATGGAATGGAATGGTATGGAATGGAATGGAATGGAATCAACCCGAATGGAATGGAATGGAATGGAATGGAATGGAATGGAATCAACTGGAATGGAAAGGAATGGAATGGAATGGAATGGAATGTTCTGGAATGGAATGGAATGGAATCAACTGGAATGGAAAGGAATGGAATGGAATGGAATGGAATGTTCTGGAATGGAATGGAAGCAACCGAATGGAATGGAATGGAATGGAATCAACCCAAATGGAATGGAATGGAATGGAATGGAATAGAATGGAGTCAACCAGAATTGAATGGAATGGATTGGAATGAAATTGAAAGGAATCTACCCGAATTGAATGAAATGGAATGCAATGGAATGGAATAAATTGGAATGAAATGGAATGGAAAGGAGCCAACCCGAATGGAATGGATTCCAATGGAATGGATTCGAATGGAATGGAATGGAATCAACCCGAACGGAATGGAATGGTATGGAATGGAATGGAATGGAATAAATCCGAATGGAATGGAATGGAATGGAATGCAATGGTATGGAATGGAATGGAATGGAATGGAATAAACCCGAATGGAATGGAATGGAATGGAATGCAATGGAATGGAATGGAACGGAAAGGAATGGAATCAACACGAATGGGATGGAATGGAATGGAATGGAATGGAATCAAACCGAATGGAATGGAATGGAATAGAATGGAATGGAATGGAATGGAATGGAATGGAATTAAATGGAATGGAATCAAACCGATTGGAATGGAATGGAATGGAATGGAATGGAATGCAATGTAATGGAATGGAATGGAGTGGAATGGAATGGAATCAACGACAATGGAATGGAATGGAATGGAATGGAATGGATTCATTCCGAATGGAATGGAATGGAATGGAATGGAATGCAATGGAATGGAATGGAATCAACCAGAATGGAATGAAATTGAATGGAATGGAATGGAGTGCAGTGGAATGGAATGGAATGGAATGGAAAGGAATGGAATGGAATCAACAAGAGAGGAATGGAATGGAATGGAACGGAATGAAATCAATCGGAATGCAATGGAATGGATTGAAATGGAATGTAATGGAATCAACCAGAACGGAATTTAATGGAATGGAATGGAAGGGAATAGAACGGAATCTACCTGAATGGAATGGAATGGAATTGAGTCGAATGGAATGGAATGGAATGGAGTGGAATGGAATGCAATGGAATCAACCCGAATGGAATGGAATGGAATGGAATGGAATCAACCCGTATGGAATGGAATGGTATGGAATGGAACGGAATGAAATAAACCCGAATGGAATGGAATGGAATGGAATGGAATGGAGTGGAATGGATTCAACCTGAATGGAAAGGAAAGGAATGGAATGGAATGGAATGTTCTGGAATGGACTGGAATGGAATCAACCGGAATGGAATGGAATGGAATGGAATGGAATGGAATGGAATCAACCCCAATGGAATGGAATGAAATGGAATGGAATGGAATGGAATGGAATGGAATGGAATGGCATCAACCCGAATGGAATGGAGTGGAATGAAAGGAATCAACCCGAATGGAATGAAATGCAATGGAATGGGATGCTATGGAATGGAATGGAATGGAATGCCATGGAATGGAATGGAATGGAATTTAATGGAATGGAATCAACCCGAATACAATGGAATGGAACGGAATGGAATGGAATGGAATGGATTGGAATGGAATGGAATAAACCCAAATGGAATGGATGGAATGGAATGGAATGGTATGGAATGCAATCAACCCGAATGGAATGGAATGGAATGGGATGGAATGGAATGGAATGGGATGGAATGGAATCAACCCAAATAGAATGGAATGGAATTGAATAGAATGGAATGGCATACAATCAACCAGAATGGAATGGAATGGAATGGAATCAACCCTAATGGAATGAAATGGAATGGAATGGAATGCATTGGAATGGAATAGAATGGAATCAAACCAAATGGATTGGAATGGAATGGAATGGAACGGAATCAACCAGAATGGAATGGAATGGAATGTTCTGGAAAGGAATGGAAGCAACCGAATGGAATGGAATGCAATGGAATGGAATCGAATCAACCCAAATTGAATGGAATGAAATGGAATGGAATTAACCCAAATGGAAGGGAATGGAACGGAATGGAATGAAATGGAATGGAATGGAATCAACCCGAATGCAATGGAATTGAATGGAATTGAATGGAAAGGAACTGAATGGAATGGAATCAACCCATATTGAATGGAATGGAATGGAATGGAATGGAGTCAACCCGAATGGAATGGAATGGAATGTTTTGGAATGGAATGGAACGTTCTGGAATGGAATGGAAGCAAACGAATGGAATGGAATGGAATGGCATCACCCCAAATAGAAGGGAATGGAGTGGAATGGAATTAACCCAAATGGAATGCAATGGAATGGAATGGAATGGAATCGGCCGGACTGGAATGGAATGGATTGGAATGGAATAGAAAGGAATCTACCCGAATGGAATGAAATGGAATGCAATGGAATGGAATAGAATTGAATGAAATGGAATGGAATGGATTCAACCAGAATGGAATGGAATGGAATGGAATGAAATGGAATCAACCCCAATGTAATGGAATGAAATGGAATGGAATGGAATGGAATGGAATGGAATGGCATCAACCCGAATGAAATGGAATGGAATGGAAAGGAATCAACCCGAATGGAATGAAATGCAATGGAATGGGATGCTATGGAATTGAATGGAATGGAATGCCATGGAATGGAATGGAATGGAATTTAATGGAATGGAATCAACCCGAATACAATGGAATGGAATGGAATGGAATGGAATGGAATGGCACAGAATGGAAATGAATGGAATCAACACGAATGGAATGGAATGGAATGGAATGGAATGGAATCAACCCAAATGGAATAGAATGGAATGGAATAGAATGGAATGGAATGGAATGGAATGGAATGGAATTAAATGTAATGGAATCAACCCGAATGGAATGGAATGTAATGCAATGGAATGGAATGGATTGGAATGGAATGGAATCAACGCGAATGGAATGGAATGGAATGGAATGGAATGGATTCATCCCGAATTTAATGGAATGGAATGGAATGGAATGGAATGGAATCCAATGGAATGGAATGGAATCAACCAGAATGGAATTAAATTGAATGGAATGGAATGGAGTGCAGTGGAATGGAATGGAATGGAATGGAATGGAATGGAAAGGAATAGAATGGAATCAACCAGAGAGGAATGGAATGGAATGGAATGGAATGGAATGGAATCAATCGAAATGGAATGGAATGGATTGAAAGGGAATGAAATGGAATCAACAGGAACGGAGTGGAATGGAAGGGAATAGAACGGAATCTACCTGAATGGAATGGAATGGAATGGAGTGGAATGGAATGGAATGGAATCAACCCGAATGGAATGGAATGGAATGGAATGGAATGGAATCAACCCGTATGGAATGGAATGGTATGGAATGGAATGGAATGGAATCAACCCGAATGGAATGGAATGGAATGGAATGGAATGGAATGGAATCAACTGGAATGGAAAGGAATGGAATGGAATGGAATGGAATGTTCTGGAATGGAATGGAATGGAATCAACTGGAATGGAAAGGAATGGAATGGAATGGAATGGAATGTTCTGGAATGGAATGGAAGCAACCGAATGGAATGGAATGGAATGGAATCAACCCAAATGGAATGGAATGGAATGGAATGGAATAGAATGGAGTCAACCAGAATTGAATGGAATGGATTGGAATGAAATTGAAAGGAATCTACCCGAATTGAATGAAATGGAATGCAATGGAATGGAATAAATTGGAATGAAATGGAATGGAAAGGAGCCAACCCGAATGGAATGGATTCCAATGGAATGGATTCGAATGGAATGGAATGGAATCAACCCGAACGGAATGGAATGGTATGGAATGGAATGGAATGGAATAAATCCGAATGGAATGGAATGGAATGGAATGCAATGGTATGGAATGGAATGGAATGGAATGGAATAAACCCGAATGGAATGGAATGGAATGGAATGCAATGGAATGGAATGGAACGGAAAGGAATGGAATCAACACGAATGGGATGGAATGGAATGGAATGGAATGGAATCAAACCGAATGGAATGGAATGGAATAGAATGGAATGGAATGGAATGGAATGGAATGGAATTAAATGGAATGGAATCAAACCGATTGGAATGGAATGGAATGGAATGGAATGGAATGCAATGTAATGGAATGGAATGGAGTGGAATGGAATGGAATCAACGACAATGGAATGGAATGGAATGGAATGGAATGGATTCATTCCGAATGGAATGGAATGGAATGGAATGGAATGGAATGGAATGGAATGGAATCAACCCGAATGGAATGAAATGGAATGGAATGGAATGCATTGGAATGGAATGGAAAGGAATGGAATCAAAGTGAATGGAATGGAATGGAATGGAATCAAAAGGAATGGAATGGAATAGAATGGAATGGAATGGAATGGAATCAACCGGAATGGAATGGAATGGATTGGAATGGAATAGAAAGGAATCTACTCGAATGGAATGAAATGGAGTGCAATGGAATGGAATAGAATGGAATGAAATGGAAGGGAATGGAGTCAACCCGAATGGAATGGAATGCAATGGAATGGAAACAACACGAATTGAATGGAATGGATTGGAATGGAATGGAATAGAATGGAATGGAATGCAATGGAATGCAATAAACCCGAGTGGAATGGAATGGAATGGAATGGAATCAACAGGAAAGGAATGGAATGGAATGGAATGGAATGGAATCAACGCAAATAGAATGGAATAGAATGGAATGAAATGGAATGGATGGAATGGAATGGAATCAACCCGAATGGAATGGAGTGCAATGGAATGGAATGAAATAGCATGGAATCACACAGAATGGAATGGAATGGAAGGGAATAAACTCGAATGGAATGAAATGGAATGGAATGGAATGCAGTGGAATGGAATGGAATGGAATCAACCGGAATGGAATGGAATGGAATGGAATGGAATCAAAACGAATGGAATGGAATAGAATGGAATGGAAGGGATTGGAATGGAATGGAATGGAATGGAGTCAACAGGAATGGAATGGAATGGAATGGAATGGAAAGGAATGTTCCGGAATGGAAAGGAAGTAACCCGAGTGGAATGAAATGGAATGGAATGGAATGGAATGGAATCAACCGGAATGGAATGGAATGGAATGGAAAGGAATGGACTGTTCTGTAATGGAATGGAAACAACCCGAATGGAATGGAATGGAATGCAATGCAATGGAATGGGAAAGAATCAACCGGAATGGATTGGAATGGATTGGAATGGAACCAATCCGAATGGAATGGAATGCAATGAAACAGAATATACCGGAATGGAATGGAACGGAATCTACCAGAATGGAATGGAATGGAATGGAATGGAATGGAATGGAATGGAATGGAATGGAATCAACCCGAATGGAATGGAATGAAATGGAATGGAATGGAATGGAATGGAATCAACCCCAATGGAATGGAATGGTATGGAATGGAATGGAATGGAATCAACACAAATGGAATAGAACGGAATGGAATGGAATGGAATGGAATGGAATGGAATGGAATGGAATCAACCCGAATGGAATGGAATAGATTGGAATGGAATGGAATGGAATGGAATGGAATGGAATCAACACGAATGGAATGGAATGGCATGGAATGGAATCAACCAGAATGGAATGCAATTGAATGGAATGGAAAGGAATGCAATGGAATGGAAAGCAATGGAATGGAATGGAATGGAATGGAATGGAATGGAATCAACCAGAATGAAATGGAATGGAATTGAATGGAATCAACCCAAATGGAATGGAATGGAATGGAATTAAACAAAATGGAATGGAATGGAATAGAATGGAATGAAATGGAATGGAATGGAGTCAACCCGAATGCAATGGAATGGAATGGAATTGAATGGAATGGAATGGTATGGAATGGAATCAACGCGAATAGAATGGAATGGAATGGAATACAATGGAATAGAATGGAATCAACCAGAATGGCATGGAATGGAATGGAATGGAATGGAACGGAATGGAATGGAATGGAATCAACCCGAATGGAATGAAATGGAATGTAATGGAATGCATTGGAATGGAATGAAAAGGAATGGAATCAAACCGAATGGAATGGAATGGAATGGAATGGAACGGAATCAAAAGGAATGGAATGGAATAGAATGGAATGAATGGAATGTAGTGGAATGGAATGGAATGGAATGGAATCAACCGGAATGGAATGGAATGGAATGGAATCTTCTGGAATGGAATGGAATCAACCCGAATGGAATGGAATGGAATGGAATGGAATAGAATGGAATGGAATGGAATGAAATGGAATGCAATTAACCCAAATGGAATGGTATGGAATGGAATGGAATGTAATCAACCGGAATGGAATGGATTGGATTGGAATGGAATAGAAAGGAATCTACTCCAATGGAATGAAATGGAATGCAATGGAATGGAATAGAATGGAATGAAATGGAATGGAATGGAGTCAACCCGAATGGAATGGAATGGAATGGAATGGAATCAACCCCAATGGAATGGAATGGAATGGAATGCAATGGAATGGAATGGAATGGAATGGAATCAACCGGAATGGAATGGAATGGAATGGAATGGAATGGAATCAAAACGAATGGAATGGAATAGAATGGAACGGAAGGGACTGGAAGGGAATGGAACGGAATGGATTCAACAGGAATGGAATGGAATGCAATGGAAAGGAATGTTCTGGAATGGAAAGGAAGTAACCCGAGTGGAATGGAATGGAATGGAATGGATTGGAATCAAAAGGAATGGAATGGAATAGAATGGAATGGAATGGAATGGAATGGAATGAACCGGAATGGAATGGAATGGTTTGGAATGGAATAGAAAGGAATCTACTCGAATGGAATGAAATGGAATGCAATTGAAAGGAATAGAATGGAATGAAATGGAAGGGAATGGAGTCAACCCGAATGGAATGGAATGGAATGGAATGGAAAAAACACGAATTGAATGGAATGGATTCGAATGGAATGGAATGGAATGGAATGCAATGGAATGCAATCAACCCGAATGGAATGGAATGGAATGGAATGGAATGGAATCAACAGGAAAGGAATGGAATGGAATGGAATGGAATGGAATCAACGCAAATAGAATGGAATAGAATGGAATAGAATGTAATGAAATGGAATGGAATGGAATTGAATGGAATGGAATGGAATGGAATGGAATCAACACGAATGGAATGGAGTGCAATGGAATGGAATGGAATGGAATGGAATCACACAGAATGGAATGGAATGGAAGGGAATCAACCGGAATGGAATAGAATGGAATGGAAGGGACTGGAGTGGAATGGAATGGAATGGAGACAACCGGAATGGAATTTAATGGAATGTGTTGGAATGGAATGGAATGGGATGGAATGGAATCAGCGCGAATAGAATGGAATGGAATGGAATAGAATGGAATCAACCAGAATGGAATGGAATGGAATGGAATGGAGTGGAATGGAATGGAATGGAATGGAATCAACCGGAATGGAATGGAATGGATTGGAATGGAATAGAAAGGAATCTACTCGAATGGAATGAAAAGGAATGCAATTGAATCGAATAGAATGGAATGAAATGGAAGGGAATGGAGTAAACCCGAATGGAATGGAATGGAATGGAATGGAATGGAAACAACAGGAATTGAATGGAATGGATTGGAATGGAATGGAATGCAATGCAATGGAATACCATCAACCCGAGTGGAATGGAATGGAATGGAATGGAATGGAATGGAATGGAATGGAATCAACAGGAAAGGAATGGAATGGAATGGAATGGAATGGAATGGAATCAACTGGAATGGAATGGAATGGATTGGAATGGAATAGAAAGGAATCTACCCGAATGGAATGAAATGGAATGCAATGGATTGAAGTAGAATGCAATGAAATGGAATGGAATGGAGTCAACCCGAATGGAATGGAATGCAATGGAATGGAATGGAATCAAACCGAAAGGAATGGAACAGTAAGTAATGGAATGGAATGAAATGGAATCAAAAGGAATGGAATGATATAGAATGGAATGGAATGGAATGGAATCAACCGGAATGGAATGGAATGTTCTGGAATGGAATGGAAGTAACCGAGTGGAATGGAATGGAATTGAATGGAATGGAATCAACCCAAATGGAATGGAACGGAATGGAATGGAATGGAATGGAATTAACCCAAATGGAATGGAATGGAATGGAATGGAATAGAATGGAATCAACCAGAATTGAATGGAATGGAGTAGAATGGAATTGAAAGGAATCTACCCGAATGGAATGAAATGGAATGCAATGGAACGGAATAGATTGGAATGAAATGGAATGGAGTGGAGTGAACCCGAATGGAATGCAATGGAATGGAATGGAATGGAATGGAATGGAATAAACCCGAATGGAATGGAATGGAATGCAATGGAATGGAATGGAATGGAACGGAAAGGAATGGAATCAACAAGAATGGAATGGAATGGAATGGAATGGAATGGAATGGAATGGAATCAACCAGAATGGAATGAAATGGAATAGAATGGAACGGAATGGAATGGAATGGAATGGAATGGAATTAAATGGAATGGAATCAACCCGAATGGAATGGAATGGAATGGAATGGAATGCAATGGAATGGAATGGAATGCAATGGAATGGAATGGAATGGAATGGAATCAACGCGAATGGAATGGAGTGGAATGGAATGGAATGGATTCATCCCGAATGGAATGGAATGGAATGGAATGCAATGGAATGAAATGGAATCAACCAGAATGGAATGAAATTGAATGGAATGGAATGGAGTGCAGTGGAATGGAATGGAATGGAATGGAATGGAAAGGAATGGAATGGAATCAACAAGAGAGGAATGGAACGGAATGGAATGGAATGAAATCAATCGGAATGCAATGGAATGGATTGAAATGGAATGTAATGGAATCAAGCAGAACGGAATTTAATGGAATGAAATGGAAGGGAATAGGACGGAATCTACCTGAATGGAATGGAATGGAATGGAGTGGAATGGAATGGTATGGAATCAACCAGAATGGAATGGAATGGAATGGAATCAACCGGAAAGGAATGGAATGGTATGGAATGGAATGGAATGGAATCAAGCCGACTGGAATGGAATGGAATGCAATGGAATGGAATGGAATGGAATCAACCGGAATGGAAAGGAATGGAATGGAATGGAATGGAATGCTCTGGAATGGAATGGAATGGAATCAACCGGAATGGAAAGGAATGGAATGGAATGGAATGGAATGTTCTGGAATGGAATGGAAGCAACCGAATGGAATGGAATGGATTGGAATGGAATGTTCTGGAATGGAATGGAAGCAACCGAATGGAATGGAATGAAATGGATTGGAATCAACCCGAATGGAATGGAATGGAATGGAATGGAATGGAATGGAATGCAATGGAATCAACGCGAATGGAATGGAATGGAATGGAATGGAATCAACACAAATGGAATGAAATTGAATTGAATGGAATGGAATGCAGTGGAATGGAATGGAATGGAAAGGTATGGAATGGAATGGAATGGAATCAACCAGAATGGAATGGAATGGATTGGAATTGAATCAACACGAATGGAATGAAATTGAATTGAATGGAATGGAATGCAGTGGAATGGAATGGAATGGAAAGGTATGGAATGGAATGGAATGGAATCAACAAGAATGGAATGGAATGGAATGGAATTGAATGGAATGGAATGGAATGGAATCAATCGGAATGGCATGGAATCAATCGGAATGGAATGGAATGGATTGAAATGGAATGTAATGGAATCAACCGGAACTGAATGGAATGGAATGGAATGGAAGGGAATAGAACGGAATCTACCTGAATGGAATATAATGGAATGGAGTGGAATGGAATGGAATGGAATCAACCCGAATGGAATGGCATGGAATGGAATGGAATCAACCCGTATGGAATGGAATAGTATGGAATGGAACGGAATGAAATCAACCCGAATGGAATGGAATGGAATGGAATGGAATGGAATGGAATCAACCGGAATGGAAAGGAATGGAGTGGAATGGAATGGAATGTTCTGGAATGGAATGGAATTGAATCAATCGGAATGGAAAGGAATGGAATGGAATGGAATGTTCTGGAATGGAATGGAAGCAACCGAATGGAATGGAATGGAATGGAATCAACCCAAATGGAATGGAATGGAATGGAATGGAATGGAATGGAATGGAATTAACCCGAATGGAATGGAATGGAATGGAATTGAGTGGAATGGAATCAACCGGAATGGAATGGAATGGATTGGAATGGAATAGAAAGGAATCTACCCAAATGGAATGAAATGGAATGCAATGGAATGGAATAGAATTGAATGAAATGGAATGGAATGGATTCAACCAGAATGGAATGGAATGGAATGGAATGAAATGGAATCAACCCCAATGTAATGGAATGAAATGGAATGGAATGGAATGGAATGGAATGGAATGGCATCAACCCGAATGAAATGGAATGGAATGGAAAGGAATCAACCCGAATGGAATGAAATGCAATGGAATGGGATGCTATGGAATTGAATGGAATGGAATGCCATGGAATGGAATGGAATGGAATTTAATGGAATGGAATCAACCCGAATACAATGGAATGGAATGGAATGGAATGGAATGGCACAGAATGGAAATGAATGGAATCAACACGAATGGAATGGAATGGAATGGAATCAACCGGAATGGAAAGGAATGGAGTGGAATGGAATGGAATGTTCTGGAATGGAATGGAATTGAATCAATCGGAATGGAAAGGAATGGAATGGAATGGAATGTTCTGGAATGGAATGGAAGCAACCGAATGGAATGGAATGGAATGGAATCAACCCAAATGGAATGGAATGGAATGGAATGGAATCAACCCCAATGTAATGGAATGAAATGGAATGGAATGGAATGGAATGGAATGGAATGGCATCAACCCGAATGAAATGGAATGGAATGGAAAGGAATCAACCCGAATGGAATGAAATGCAATGGAATGGGATGCTATGGAATTGAATGGAATGGAATGCCATGGAATGGAATGGAATGGAATTTAATGGAATGGAATCTACCCGAATACAATGGAATGGAATGGAATGGAATGGAATGGCACAGAATGGAAATGAATGGAATCAACACGAATGGAATGGAATGGAATGGAATGGAATGGAATCAACCGGAATGGAATGGAATGGAATGGAATCTTCTGGAATGGAATGGAATCAACCCGAATGGAATGGAATGGAATGGAATGGAATAGAATGGAATGGAATGGAATGAAATGGAATGCAATTAACCCAAATGGAATGGTATGGAATGGAATGGAATGTAATCAACCGGAATGGAATGGATTGGATTGGAATGGAATAGAAAGGAATCTACTCCAATGGAATGAAATGGAATGCAATGGAATGGAATAGAATGGAATGAAATGGAATGGAATGGAGTCAACCCGAATGGAATGGAATGGAATGGAATGGAATCAACCCCAATGGAATGGAATGGAATGGAATGCAATGGAATGGAATGGAATGGAATGGAATCAACCGGAATGGAATGGAATGGAATGGAATGGAATGGAATCAAAACGAATGGAATGGAATAGAATGGAACGGAAGGGACTGGAAGGGAATGGAACGGAATGGATTCAACAGGAATGGAATGGAATGCAATGGAAAGGAATGTTCTGGAATGGAAAGGAAGTAACCCGAGTGGAATGGAATGGAATGGAATGGATTGGAATCAAAAGGAATGGAATGGAATAGAATGGAATGGAATGGAATGGAATGGAATGAACCGGAATGGAATGGAATGGTTTGGAATGGAATAGAAAGGAATCTACTCGAATGGAATGAAATGGAATGCAATTGAAAGGAATAGAATGGAATGAAATGGAAGGGAATGGAGTCAACCCGAATGGAATGGAATGGAATGGAATGGAAAAAACACGAATTGAATGGAATGGATTCGAATGGAATGGAATGGAATGGAATGCAATGGAATGCAATCAACCCGAATGGAATGGAATGGAATGGAATGGAATGGAATCAACAGGAAAGGAATGGAATGGAATGGAATGGAATGGAATCAACGCAAATAGAATGGAATAGAATGGAATAGAATGTAATGAAATGGAATGGAATGGAATTGAATGGAATGGAATGGAATGGAATGGAATCAACACGAATGGAATGGAGTGCAATGGAATGGAATGGAATGGAATGGAATCACACAGAATGGAATGGAATGGAAGGGAATCAACCGGAATGGAATAGAATGGAATGGAAGGGACTGGAGTGGAATGGAATGGAATGGAGACAACCGGAATGGAATTTAATGGAATGTGTTGGAATGGAATGGAATGGGATGGAATGGAATCAGCGCGAATAGAATGGAATGGAATGGAATAGAATGGAATCAACCAGAATGGAATGGAATGGAATGGAATGGAGTGGAATGGAATGGAATGGAATGGAATCAACCGGAATGGAATGGAATGGATTGGAATGGAATAGAAAGGAATCTACTCGAATGGAATGAAAAGGAATGCAATTGAATCGAATAGAATGGAATGAAATGGAAGGGAATGGAGTAAACCCGAATGGAATGGAATGGAATGGAATGGAATGGAAACAACAGGAATTGAATGGAATGGATGGGAATGGAATGGAATGCAATGCAATGGAATACCATCAACCCGAGTGGAATGGAATGGAATGGAATGGAATGGAATGGAATGGAATGGAATCAACAGGAAAGGAATGGAATGGAATGGAATGGAATGGAATGGAATCAACTGGAATGGAATGGAATGGATTGGAATGGAATAGAAAGGAATCTACCCGAATGGAATGAAATGGAATGCAATGGATTGAAGTAGAATGCAATGAAATGGAATGGAATGGAGTCAACCCGAATGGAATGGAATGCAATGGAATGGAATGGAATCAAACCGAAAGGAATGGAACAGTAAGTAATGGAATGGAATGAAATGGAATCAAAAGGAATGGAATGATATAGAATGGAATGGAATGGAATGGAATCAACCGGAATGGAATGGAATGTTCTGGAATGGAATGGAAGTAACCGAGTGGAATGGAATGGAATTGAATGGAATGGAATCAACCCAAATGGAATGGAACGGAATGGAATGGAATGGAATGGAATTAACCCAAATGGAATGGAATGGAATGGAATGGAATAGAATGGAATCAACCAGAATTGAATGGAATGGAGTAGAATGGAATTGAAAGGAATCTACCCGAATGGAATGAAATGGAATGCAATGGAACGGAATAGATTGGAATGAAATGGAATGGAGTGGAGTGAACCCGAATGGAATGCAATGGAATGGAATGGAATGGAATGGAATGGAATAAACCCGAATGGAATGGAATGGAATGCAATGGAATGGAATGGAATGGAACGGAAAGGAATGGAATCAACAAGAATGGAATGGAATGGAATGGAATGGAATGGAATGGAATGGAATCAACCAGAATGGAATGAAATGGAATAGAATGGAACGGAATGGAATGGAATGGAATGGAATGGAATTAAATGGAATGGAATCAACCCGAATGGAATGGAATGGAATGGAATGGAATGCAATGGAATGGAATGGAATGCAATGGAATGGAATGGAATGGAATGGAATCAACGCGAATGGAATGGAGTGGAATGGAATGGAATGGATTCATCCCGAATGGAATGGAATGGAATGGAATGCAATGGAATGAAATGGAATCAACCAGAATGGAATGAAATTGAATGGAATGGAATGGAGTGCAGTGGAATGGAATGGAATGGAATGGAATGGAAAGGAATGGAATGGAATCAACAAGAGAGGAATGGAACGGAATGGAATGGAATGAAATCAATCGGAATGCAATGGAATGGATTGAAATGGAATGTAATGGAATCAAGCAGAACGGAATTTAATGGAATGAAATGGAAGGGAATAGGACGGAATCTACCTGAATGGAATGGAATGGAATGGAGTGGAATGGAATGGTATGGAATCAACCAGAATGGAATGGAATGGAATGGAATCAACCGGAAAGGAATGGAATGGTATGGAATGGAATGGAATGGAATCAAGCCGACTGGAATGGAATGGAATGCAATGGAATGGAATGGAATGGAATCAACCGGAATGGAAAGGAATGGAATGGAATGGAATGGAATGCTCTGGAATGGAATGGAATGGAATCAACCGGAATGGAAAGGAATGGAATGGAATGGAATGGAATGTTCTGGAATGGAATGGAAGCAACCGAATGGAATGGAATGGATTGGAATGGAATGTTCTGGAATGGAATGGAAGCAACCGAATGGAATGGAATGAAATGGATTGGAATCAACCCGAATGGAATGGAATGGAATGGAATGGAATGGAATGGAATGCAATGGAATCAACGCGAATGGAATGGAATGGAATGGAATGGAATCAACACAAATGGAATGAAATTGAATTGAATGGAATGGAATGCAGTGGAATGGAATGGAATGGAAAGGTATGGAATGGAATGGAATGGAATCAACCAGAATGGAATGGAATGGATTGGAATTGAATCAACACGAATGGAATGAAATTGAATTGAATGGAATGGAATGCAGTGGAATGGAATGGAATGGAAAGGTATGGAATGGAATGGAATGGAATCAACAAGAATGGAATGGAATGGAATGGAATTGAATGGAATGGAATGGAATGGAATCAATCGGAATGGCATGGAATCAATCGGAATGGAATGGAATGGATTGAAATGGAATGTAATGGAATCAACCGGAACTGAATGGAATGGAATGGAATGGAAGGGAATAGAACGGAATCTACCTGAATGGAATATAATGGAATGGAGTGGAATGGAATGGAATGGAATCAACCCGAATGGAATGGCATGGAATGGAATGGAATCAACCCGTATGGAATGGAATAGTATGGAATGGAACGGAATGAAATCAACCCGAATGGAATGGAATGGAATGGAATGGAATGGAATGGAATCAACCGGAATGGAAAGGAATGGAGTGGAATGGAATGGAATGTTCTGGAATGGAATGGAATTGAATCAATCGGAATGGAAAGGAATGGAATGGAATGGAATGTTCTGGAATGGAATGGAAGCAACCGAATGGAATGGAATGGAATGGAATCAACCCAAATGGAATGGAATGGAATGGAATGGAATGGAATGGAATGGAATTAACCCGAATGGAATGGAATGGAATGGAATTGAGTGGAATGGAATCAACCGGAATGGAATGGAATGGATTGGAATGGAATAGAAAGGAATCTACCCAAATGGAATGAAATGGAATGCAATGGAATGGAATAGAATTGAATGAAATGGAATGGAATGGATTCAACCAGAATGGAATGGAATGGAATGGAATGAAATGGAATCAACCCCAATGTAATGGAATGAAATGGAATGGAATGGAATGGAATGGAATGGAATGGCATCAACCCGAATGAAATGGAATGGAATGGAAAGGAATCAACCCGAATGGAATGAAATGCAATGGAATGGGATGCTATGGAATTGAATGGAATGGAATGCCATGGAATGGAATGGAATGGAATTTAATGGAATGGAATCAACCCGAATACAATGGAATGGAATGGAATGGAATGGAATGGCACAGAATGGAAATGAATGGAATCAACACGAATGGAATGGAATGGAATGGAATCAACCGGAATGGAAAGGAATGGAGTGGAATGGAATGGAATGTTCTGGAATGGAATGGAATTGAATCAATCGGAATGGAAAGGAATGGAATGGAATGGAATGTTCTGGAATGGAATGGAAGCAACCGAATGGAATGGAATGGAATGGAATCAACCCAAATGGAATGGAATGGAATGGAATGGAATGGAATGGAATTAACCCGAATGGAATGGAATGGAATGGAATTGAGTGGAATGGAATCAACCGGAATGGAATGGAATGGATTGGAATGGAATAGAAAGGAATCTACCCAAATGGAATGAAATGGAATGCAATGGAATGGAATAGAATTGAATGAAATGGAATGGAATGGATTCAACCAGAATGGAATGGAATGGAATGGAATGAAATGGAATCAACCCCAATGTAATGGAATGAAATGGAATGGAATGGAATGGAATGGAATGGAATGGAATGGCATCAACCCGAATGAAATGGAATGGAATGGAAAGGAATCAACCCGAATGGAATGAAATGCAATGGAATGGGATGCTATGGAATTGAATGGAATGGAATGCCATGGAATGGAATGGAATGGAATTTAATGGAATGGAATCTACCCGAATACAATGGAATGGAATGGAATGGAATGGAATGGCACAGAATGGAAATGAATGGAATCAACACGAATGGAATGGAATGGAATGGAATGGAATGGAATCAACCCAAATGGAATGGAATGGAATAGAATGGAATGGAATGGAATGGAATGGAATGGAATTAAATGTAATGGAATCAACCCGAATGGAATGGAATGTAATGCAATGGAATGGAATGGATTGGAATGGAATGGAATCAACGCGAATGGAATGGAATGGAATGGAATGGAATGGATTCATCCCGAATTTAATGGAATGGAATGGAATGGAATGGAATGGAATGGAATGCAATGGAATGGAATGGAATCAACCAGAATGGAATTAAATTGAATGGAATGGAATGGAGTGCAGTGGAATGGAATGGAATGGAATGGAATGGAATGGAAAGGAATAGAAGGGAATCAACCAGAGAGGAATGGAATGGAATGGAATGGAATGGAATGGAATCAATCGAAATGGAATGGAATGGATTGAAAGGGAATGAAATGGAATCAACAGGAACGGAGTGGAATGGAAGGGAATAGAACGGAATCTACCTGAATGGAATGGAATGGAATGGAGTGGAATGGAATGGAATGGAATCAACCCGAATGGAATGGAATGGAATGGAATGGAATGGAATCAACCCGTATGGAATGGAATGGTATGGAATGGAATGGAATGGAATCAACCCGAATGGAATGGAATGGAATGGAATGGAATGGAATGGAATCAACTGGAATGGAAAGGAATGGAATGGAATGGAATGGAATGTTCTGGAATGGAATGGAATGGAATCAACTGGAATGGAAAGGAATGGAATGGAATGGAATGGAATGTTCTGGAATGGAATGGAAGCAACCGAATGGAATGGAATGGAATGGAATCAACCCAAATGGAATGGAATGGAATGGAATGGAATGGAATAGAATGGAGTCAACCAGAATTGAATGGAATGGATTGGAATGAAATTGAAAGGAATCTACCCGAATTGAATGAAATGGAATGCAATGGAATGGAATAAATTGGAATGAAATGGAATGGAAAGGAGTCAACCCGAATGGAATGGATTCCAATGGAATGGATTCGAATGGAATGGAATGGAATCAACCCGAACGGAATGGAATGGTATGGAATGGAATGGAATGGAATAAATCCGAATGGAATGGAATGGAATGGAATGCAATGGTATGGAATGGAATGGAATGGAATGGAATAAACCCGAATGGAATGGAATGGAATGGAATGCAATGGAATGGAATGGAACGGAAAGGAATGGAATCAACACGAATGGGATGGAATGGAATGGAATGGAATGGAATCAAACCGAATGGAATGGAATGGAATAGAATGGAATGGAATGGAATGGAATGGAATGGAATTAAATGGAATGGAATCAAACCGATTGGAATGGAATGGAATGGAATGCAATGTAATGGAATGGAATGGAGTGGAATGGAATGGAATCAACGACAATGGAATGGAATGGAATGGAATGGAATGGAATGGATTCATTCCGAATGGAATGGAATGGAATGGAATGGAATGCAATGGAATGGAATGGAATCAACCAGAATGGAATGAAATTGAATGGAATGGAATGGAGTGCAGTGGAATGGAATGGAATGGAATGGAAAGGAATGGAATGGAATCAACAAGAGAGGAATGGAATGGAATGGAACGGAATGAAATCAATCGGAATGCAATGGAATGGATTGAAATGGAATGTAATGGAATCAACCAGAACGGAATTTAATGGAATGGAATGGAAGGGAATAGAACGGAATCTACCTGAATGGAATGGAATGGAATTGAGTCGAATGGAATGGAATGGAATGGAGTGGAATGGAATGCAATGGAATCAACCCGAATGGAATGGAATGGAATGGAATGGAATCAACCCGTATGGAATGGAATGGTATGGAATGGAACGGAATGAAATAAACCCGAATGGAATGGAATGGAATGGAATGGAATGGAGTGGAATGGATTCAACCTGAATGGAAAGGAAAGGAATGGAATGGAATGGAATGTTCTGGAATGGACTGGAATGGAATCAACCGGAATGGAATGGAATGGAATGGAATGGAATGGAATGGAATCAACCCCAATGGAATGGAGTGGAATGAAAGGAATCAACCCGAATGGAATGAAATGCAATGGAATGGGATGCTATGGAATGGAATGGAATGGAATGCCATGGAATGGAATGGAATGGAATTTAATGGAATGGAATCAACCCGAATACAATGGAATGGAACGGAATGGAATGGAATGGAATGGATTGGAATGGAATGGAATAAACCCAAATGGAATGGATGGAATGGAATGGAATGGTATGGAATGCAATCAACCCGAATGGAATGGAATGGAATGGGATGGAATGGAATGGAATGGGATGGAATGGAATCAACCCAAATAGAATGGAATGGAATTGAATAGAATGGAATGGCATACAATCAACCAGAATGGAATGGAATGGAATGGCATCAACCCTAATGGAATGAAATGGAATGGAATGGAATGCATTGGAATGGAATAGAATGGAATCAAACCAAATGGATTGGAATGGAATGGAATGGAACGGAATCAACCAGAATGGAATGGAATGGAATGTTCTGGAAAGGAATGGAAGCAACCGAATGGAATGGAATGCAATGGAATGGAATCGAATCAACCCAAATTGAATGGAATGAAATGGAATGGAATTAACCCAAATGGAAGGGAATGGAACGGAATGGAATGAAATGGAATGGAATGGAATCAACCCGAATGCAATGGAATTGAATGGAATTGAATGGAAAGGAACTGAATGGAATGGAATCAACCCATATTGAATGGAATGGAATGGAATGGAATGGAGTCAACCCGAATGGAATGGAATGGAATGTTTTGGAATGGAATGGAACGTTCTGGAATGGAATGGAAGCAAACGAATGGAATGGAATGGAATGGCATCACCCCAAATAGAAGGGAATGGAGTGGAATGGAATTAACCCAAATGGAATGCAATGGAATGGAATGGAATGGAATCGGCCGGACTGGAATGGAATGGATTGGAATGGAATAGAAAGGAATCTACCCGAATGGAATGAAATGGAATGCAATGGAATGGAATAGAATTGAATGAAATGGAATGGAATGGATTCAACCAGAATGGAATGGAATGGAATGGAATGAAATGGAATCAACCCCAATGTAATGGAATGAAATGGAATGGAATGGAATGGAATGGAATGGAATGGAATGGCATCAACCCGAATGAAATGGAATGGAATGGAAAGGAATCAACCCGAATGGAATGAAATGCAATGGAATGGGATGCTATGGAATTGAATGGAATGGAATGCCATGGAATGGAATGGAATGGAATTTAATGGAATGGAATCAACCCGAATACAATGGAATGGAATGGAATGCAATGGAATGGCACAGAATGGAAATGAATGGAATCAACACGAATGGAATGGAATGGAATGGAATGGAATGGAATCAACCCAAATGGAATGGAATGGAATGGAATAGAATGGAATGGAATGGAATGGAATGGAATGGAATTAAATGTAATGGAATCAACCCGAATGGAATGGAATGTAATGCAATGGAATGGAATGGATTGGAATGGAATGGAATCAACGCGAATGGAATGGAATGGAATGGATTCATCCCGAATTTAATGGAATGGAATGGAATGGAATGGAATGGAATGGAATCCAATGGAATGGAATGGAATCAACCAGAATGGAATTAAATTGAATGGAATGGAATGGAGTGCAGTGGAATGGAATGGAATGGAATGGAATGGAATGGAAAGGAATAGAATGGAATCAACCAGAGAGGAATGGAATGGAATGGAATGGAATGGAATGGAATCAATCGAAATGGAATGGAATGGATTGAAAGGGAATGAAATGGAATCAACAGGAACGGAGTGGAATGGAAGGGAATAGAACGGAATCTACCTGAATGGAATGGAATGGAATGGAGTGGAATGGAATGGAATGGAATCAACCCGAATGGAATGGAATGGAATGGAATGGAATGGAATCAACCCGTATGGAATGGAATGGTATGGAATGGAATGGAATGGAATCAACCCGAATGGAATGGAATGGAATGGAATGGAATGGAATGGAATCAACTGGAATGGAAAGGAATGGAATGGAATGGAATGGAATGTTCTGGAATGGAATGGAATGGAATCAACTGGAATGGAAAGGAATGGAATGGAATGGAATGGAATGTTCTGGAATGGAATGGAAGCAACCGAATGGAATGGAATGGAATGGAATCAACCCAAATGGAATGGAATGGAATGGAATGGAATAGAATGGAGTCAACCAGAATTGAATGGAATGGATTGGAATGAAATTGAAAGGAATCTACCCGAATTGAATGAAATGGAATGCAATGGAATGGAATAAATTGGAATGAAATGGAATGGAAAGGAGCCAACCCGAATGGAATGGATTCCAATGGAATGGATTCGAATGGAATGGAATGGAATCAACCCGAACGGAATGGAATGGTATGGAATGGAATGGAATGGAATAAATCCGAATGGAATGGAATGGAATGGAATGCAATGGTATGGAATGGAATGGAATGGAATGGAATAAACCCGAATGGAATGGAATGGAATGGAATGCAATGGAATGGAATGGAACGGAAAGGAATGGAATCAACACGAATGGGATGGAATGGAATGGAATGGAATGGAATCAAACCGAATGGAATGGAATGGAATAGAATGGAATGGAATGGAATGGAATGGAATGGAATTAAATGGAATGGAATCAAACCGATTGGAATGGAATGGAATGGAATGGAATGGAATGCAATGTAATGGAATGGAATGGAGTGGAATGGAATGGAATCAACGACAATGGAATGGAATGGAATGGAATGGAATGGATTCATTCCGAATGGAATGGAATGGAATGGAATGGAATGCAATGGAATGGAATGGAATCAACCAGAATGGAATGAAATTGAATGGAATGGAATGGAGTGCAGTGGAATGGAATGGAATGGAATGGAAAGGAATGGAATGGAATCAACAAGAGAGGAATGGAATGGAATGGAACGGAATGAAATCAATCGGAATGCAATGGAATGGATTGAAATGGAATGTAATGGAATCAACCAGAACGGAATTTAATGGAATGGAATGGAAGGGAATAGAACGGAATCTACCTGAATGGAATGGAATGGAATTGAGTCGAATGGAATGGAATGGAATGGAGTGGAATGGAATGCAATGGAATCAACCCGAATGGAATGGAATGGAATGGAATGGAATCAACCCGTATGGAATGGAATGGTATGGAATGGAACGGAATGAAATAAACCCGAATGGAATGGAATGGAATGGAATGGAATGGAGTGGAATGGATTCAACCTGAATGGAAAGGAAAGGAATGGAATGGAATGGAATGTTCTGGAATGGACTGGAATGGAATCAACCGGAATGGAATGGAATGGAATGGAATGGAATGGAATGGAATCAACCCCAATGGAATGGAATGAAATGGAATGGAATGGAATGGAATGGAATGGAATGGAATGGCATCAACCCGAATGGAATGGAGTGGAATGAAAGGAATCAACCCGAATGGAATGAAATGCAATGGAATGGGATGCTATGGAATGGAATGGAATGGAATGCCATGGAATGGAATGGAATGGAATTTAATGGAATGGAATCAACCCGAATACAATGGAATGGAACGGAATGGAATGGAATGGAATGGATTGGAATGGAATGGAATAAACCCAAATGGAATGGATGGAATGGAATGGAATGGTATGGAATGCAATCAACCCGAATGGAATGGAATGGAATGGGATGGAATGGAATGGAATGGGATGGAATGGAATCAACCCAAATAGAATGGAATGGAATTGAATAGAATGGAATGGCATACAATCAACCAGAATGGAATGGAATGGAATGGAATCAACCCTAATGGAATGAAATGGAATGGAATGGAATGCATTGGAATGGAATAGAATGGAATCAAACCAAATGGATTGGAATGGAATGGAATGGAACGGAATCAACCAGAATGGAATGGAATGGAATGTTCTGGAAAGGAATGGAAGCAACCGAATGGAATGGAATGCAATGGAATGGAATCGAATCAACCCAAATTGAATGGAATGAAATGGAATGGAATTAACCCAAATGGAAGGGAATGGAACGGAATGGAATGAAATGGAATGGAATGGAATCAACCCGAATGCAATGGAATTGAATGGAATTGAATGGAAAGGAACTGAATGGAATGGAATCAACCCATATTGAATGGAATGGAATGGAATGGAATGGAGTCAACCCGAATGGAATGGAATGGAATGTTTTGGAATGGAATGGAACGTTCTGGAATGGAATGGAAGCAAACGAATGGAATGGAATGGAATGGCATCACCCCAAATAGAAGGGAATGGAGTGGAATGGAATTAACCCAAATGGAATGCAATGGAATGGAATGGAATGGAATCGGCCGGACTGGAATGGAATGGATTGGAATGGAATAGAAAGGAATCTACCCGAATGGAATGAAATGGAATGCAATGGAATGGAATAGAATTGAATGAAATGGAATGGAATGGATTCAACCAGAATGGAATGGAATGGAATGGAATGAAATGGAATCAACCCCAATGTAATGGAATGAAATGGAATGGAATGGAATGGAATGGAATGGAATGGCATCAACCCGAATGAAATGGAATGGAATGGAAAGGAATCAACCCGAATGGAATGAAATGCAATGGAATGGGATGCTATGGAATTGAATGGAATGGAATGCCATGGAATGGAATGGAATGGAATTTAATGGAATGGAATCAACCCGAATACAATGGAATGGAATGGAATGGAATGGAATGGAATGGCACAGAATGGAAATGAATGGAATCAACACGAATGGAATGGAATGGAATGGAATGGAATGGAATCAACCCAAATGGAATAGAATGGAATGGAATAGAATGGAATGGAATGGAATGGAATGGAATGGAATTAAATGTAATGGAATCAACCCGAATGGAATGGAATGTAATGCAATGGAATGGAATGGATTGGAATGGAATGGAATCAACGCGAATGGAATGGAATGGAATGGAATGGAATGGATTCATCCCGAATTTAATGGAATGGAATGGAATGGAATGGAATGGAATCCAATGGAATGGAATGGAATCAACCAGAATGGAATTAAATTGAATGGAATGGAATGGAGTGCAGTGGAATGGAATGGAATGGAATGGAATGGAATGGAAAGGAATAGAATGGAATCAACCAGAGAGGAATGGAATGGAATGGAATGGAATGGAATGGAATCAATCGAAATGGAATGGAATGGATTGAAAGGGAGTGAAATGGAATCAACAGGAACGGAGTGGAATGGAAGGGAATAGAACGGAATCTACCTGAATGGAATGGAATGGAATGGAGTGGAATGGAATGGAATGGAATCAACCCGAATGGAATGGAATGGAATGGAATGGAATGGAATCAACCCGTATGGAATGGAATGGTATGGAATGGAATGGAATGGAATCAACCCGAATGGAATGGAATGGAATGGAATGGAATGGAATGGAATCAACTGGAATGGAAAGGAATGGAATGGAATGGAATGGAATGTTCTGGAATGGAATGGAATGGAATCAACTGGAATGGAAAGGAATGGAATGGAATGGAATGGAATGTTCTGGAATGGAATGGAAGCAACCGAATGGAATGGAATGGAATGGAATCAACCCAAATGGAATGGAATGGAATGGAATGGAATGGAATAGAATGGAGTCAACCAGAATTGAATGGAATGGATTGGAATGAAATTGAAAGGAATCTACCCGAATTGAATGAAATGGAATGCAATGGAATGGAATAAATTGGAATGAAATGGAATGGAAAGGAGTCAACCCGAATGGAATGGATTCCAATGGAATGGATTCGAATGGAATGGAATGGAATCAACCCGAACGGAATGGAATGGTATGGAATGGAATGGAATGGAATAAATCCGAATGGAATGGAATGGAATGGAATGCAATGGTATGGAATGGAATGGAATGGAATGGAATAAACCCGAATGGAATGGAATGGAATGGAATGCAATGGAATGGAATGGAACGGAAAGGAATGGAATCAACACGAATGGGATGGAATGGAATGGAATGGAATGGAATCAAACCGAATGGAATGGAATGGAATAGAATGGAATGGAATGGAATGGAATGGAATGGAATTAAATGGAATGGAATCAAACCGATTGGAATGGAATGGAATGGAATGGAATGGAATGGAATGCAATGTAATGGAATGGAATGGAGTGGAATGGAATGGAATCAACGACAATGGAATGGAATGGAATGGAATGGAATGGAATGGATTCATTCCGAATGGAATGGAATGGAATGGAATGGAATGCAATGGAATGGAATGGAATCAACCAGAATGGAATGAAATTGAATGGAATGGAATGGAGTGCAGTGGAATGGAATGGAATGGAATGGAAAGGAATGGAATGGAATCAACAAGAGAGGAATGGAATGGAATGGAACGGAATGAAATCAATCGGAATGCAATGGAATGGATTGAAATGGAATGTAATGGAATCAACCAGAACGGAATTTAATGGAATGGAATGGAAGGGAATAGAACGGAATCTACCTGAATGGAATGGAATGGAATTGAGTCGAATGGAATGGAATGGAATGGAGTGGAATGGAATGCAATGGAATCAACCCGAATGGAATGGAATGGAATGGAATGGAATCAACCCGTATGGAATGGAATGGTATGGAATGGAACGGAATGAAATAAACCCGAATGGAATGGAATGGAATGGAATGGAATGGAGTGGAATGGATTCAACCTGAATGGAAAGGAAAGGAATGGAATGGAATGGATTGTTCTGGAATGGACTGGAATGGAATCAACCGGAATGGAATGGAATGGAATGGAATGGAATGGAATCAACCCCAATGGAATGGAATGAAATGGAATGGAATGGAATGGAATGGAATGGAATGGAATGGCATCAACCCGAATGGAATGGAGTGGAATGAAAGGAATCAACCCGAATGGAATGAAATGCAATGGAATGGGATGCTATGGAATGGAATGGAATGGAATGCCATGGAATGGAATGGAATGGAATTTAATGGAATGGAATCAACCCGAATACAATGGAATGGAACGGAATGGAATGGAATGGAATGGATTGGAATGGAATGGAATAAACCCAAATGGAATGGATGGAATGGAATGGAATGGTATGGAATGCAATCAACCCGAATGGAATGGAATGGAATGGGATGGAATGGAATGGAATGGGATGGAATGGAATCAACCCAAATAGAATGGAATGGAATTGAATAGAATGGAATGGCATACAATCAACCAGAATGGAATGGAATGGAATGGAATCAACCCTAATGGAATGAAATGGAATGGAATGGAATGCATTGGAATGGAATAGAATGGAATCAAACCAAATGGATTGGAATGGAATGGAATGGAACGGAATCAACCAGAATGGAATGGAATGGAATGTTCTGGAAAGGAATGGAAGCAACCGAATGGAATGGAATGCAATGGAATGGAATCGAATCAACCCAAATTGAATGGAATGAAATGGAATGAAATTAACCCAAATGGAAGGGAATGGAACGGAATGGAATGAAATGGAATGGAATGGAATCAACCCGAATGCAATGGAATTGAATGGAATTGAATGGAAAGGAACTGAATGGAATGGAATCAACCCATATTGAATGGAATGGAATGGAATGGAATGGAGTCAACCCGAATGGAATGGAATGGAATGTTTTGGAATGGAATGGAACGTTCTGGAATGGAATGGAAGCAAACGAATGGAATGGAATGGAATGGCATCACCCCAAATAGAAGGGAATGGAGGGGAATGGAATTAACCCAAAGGGAATGCAATGGAATGGAATGGAATGGAATCGGCCGGACTGGAATGGAATGGATTGGAATGGAATAGAAAGGAATCTACCCGAATGGAATGAAATGGAATGCAATGGAATGGAATAGAATGGAATGAAATGGAATGGAATGGAGTCAACCCAAATGGCATGGAATGGAATGGAATGGAATGGAATGGAATCAACCCCAATGGAACGGAATGAAATGGAATGGAATGGAATGGAATCAACCCGAATGGAATGAAATGGAATAGAATGGAATGCAATGGAATGGAACGGAATGGAATGGAATGCAATGGAATGGATTGGAATGGAATGGAATCAAACCGAATGGAATGGAATGGAATGGAAAGCAATCAACCCGAATGGAATGAAAGGGAATGGAATGGAATGCCATGGAATGGAATGGAATGGAATGGATTCAACCCGAATGGAATGAAATGGAATGGAATGGAATGTATTGGAATGGTAAGGAACGGAATCAAACCGAATTGAATGGAATGGAATGCAATGGAATGGAATCAAAAGGAATGGAATGGAATAGAATGCAATGGAATGGAATGCAATGAAATGGAACCAACCGGAATGGAATGGAATCAACCGGAATGGAATGGAATGGAATTTTCTGGAATGGAAACGAAGCAACCGAATGGAATGGAACGGAATGGAATGGAATGCAATCAACCCAAATGGAACTGAATGGAATGCAGTGGAATGGAATGGAATGGAATCAACCAGAATGGAATGGAAAGGATTGGAATGGAATAGAAAGGAATCTACCAGAATGGAATGAAATGGAATGCTATGGAATGGAATAGAATGGAATGAAATGGAATGGTATGGAATCAACCCGAATGGAATGGATTCGAATGGAATGGAATCGAATGGAAAGGAATGGTATGGAATGGAATGGAATGGAATCAACCCGAATGGAATGGAATGCAATGCAATGCAATGGAATGGAATGGAATGGAATGGAATGGAATCAACACGAAAGGAATGGAATGGAATGGAATGGAATGGAATGGAGTCATCCAGAATGGAATGGATTCGAATGGAATGGAAGCGAAAGGAATGGAATGGTATGGAATGGAATAGAATGGAATCAACCCGAATGGAATGGCATGGAATGCAATGCAATGGAATGGAATGGAATGGAGTGGAATGGAATCAAACCAAATGGAATGAAATGCAATGGAAAGGAATGGAATGGAATGGAGTCAAACCAAATGGAATGGAATAGAATGGGATGGAATAGAATGGAATGGAATGGAATGGAATGGAATGGAATGGAATGGAATGGAATACCATCAACCCAAATGGAATGAAATGGAATGGAATGGAATGGAATGGAATCAACCCGAATGGAAAGGAAGGGAATGGAATGGGATGCAATGGAATGGAATGGGATGGAATGGCATCAACACGAACAGAATGGAATAGAATGGAATAAAATGGAATGGAATGGAATCAACCAGAATGGAATGGAATAAAATGGAATGGAATGAACCCGAATGGAATGAAATGGAATGGAATGGAATGCATGGCAATGGAATGGAATGAAATCAAACCGAGTGGAATGGAATGGAATGGAATGGAATGGAATGGAATCAACCGGAATGGAATGGAATGGAATGTGCTGGAATGGAATGGAAGCAACCGAATGGAATGGAATGGAATGGAATGGAATGGAATGGAATCAACACAAATGCAATGGAATGGAATGGAATGGAATGGAATTAAACCAAATGGAATGGAATGGAATAGAATGGAATGGAATGGAATGGAATGGAGTCAACCCGAATGCAATGGAATGGAATGGAACGGAATGGAATGGAATGGAATCAACCAGAAGGGAATGGAATGGAATGGAAGGGAATGGAATCAACCCGAATGGAATGAAATGGAATGGAACGGAATGCATTGGAATGGAATGGATTCAACCGGAATTGAATTGAATGGAATGTGATGGAATGGAATGGAATGGGATGGAATGGAATCAACGCGAATAGAATGGAATGGAATGGAAAAGAATGGAATAGAATGGAATCAACCAGAAGGGAATGGAATGGAATGGAAGGGAATGGAATCAACTCGAATGGAATGAAATGGAATGGAATGGAATGCATTGGAATGGAATGGAAAGGCATGGAAACAAACCGAATGGATTGGAAAGGAATGGAATGGAATCAAAAGGAATGGAATGGAATAGAATGGAATGGAAAGGAATGGAATCAACCGGAATGGAATGGAATGGATTGGAATGGAATAGAAATGAATCTACTCGAATGGAATGAAATGGAATGCAATGGAATGGAATAGAATGGAATGAAATGGAATGGAATGGAGTCAACCCGAATGGAATGGAATGGAGTGGAATGGAAACAACACGAATTGAATGGAATGGAGTGGAATGGAATGGAATGGAATGGAATGCAATGGAATGCAATCAACCCCAATGGAATGGAATGGAATGGAATGGAATCAACAGGAAAGGAATGCAATGGAATGGAATGGAATCAACCCGAATGGAATGGAGTGCAATGGAATGGAATGGACTGGAATCAACGCAAATAGAATGGAATAGAATGGAATAGAATGGAATGAAATGGAATGGTATGGAATGGAATGGAATCAACCCGAATGGAATGGAGTGCAATGGAATGGAATGGACTGGAATCAACGCAAATAGAATGGAATAGAGTGGAATAGAATGGAATGAAATGGAATGGAATGGAATGGAATGGAATGAACAAAAATGGAATGGAGTGCAATGGAATGGAATGGAATGGAATGGAATGGAATCACACAGAATGGAATGGAATGGAAGGGAGACAACTCGAATGGAATGAAATGGAATGGAATGGAATACAGTGGAATGGAATGGAATGGAATCAACCGGAATGGAATGGAATGGAATGGAATGGAATCAAAAGGAATGGAATGGAACAGAATCGAATGGAAGGGACTGGAATGGAATGGAACGGAATGGACTCAACAGGAATGGAATGGAATGGAATGGAATGGAATGGAATGGAATGTTCTGGAATGGAAAGGATGCAACCCGATTGAAATGGAATGGAATGCAATGGAATGGAATGCAATGGAAACAACCGGAATGGAATGGAATGGAATGGAAAGGAATGGATTGTTCTGAAATGGAATGGAAACAACCCGAATGGAATGGAATGGAATGCACTGGAATGGGGAGGAATCAACCGGAATGGAATGGAATGGATTGGAATGGATTGGAATGGAACCTATCCGAATGGAATGGAATGCAATGAAACAGAATATACTGGAATGGAATGGAACGGAATGTACCAGAATGGAATGGAATGGAATGGAATGGAATGGAATGGAACGGAATCAAACCGAATGGAATGGAATGGAATGGAATGGAATCAACCCTAATGGAATGGAATGGCATGGAATGGAATTGAATGGAATGGAATCAACACGAATGGAATAGAACGGAATGGAATGGAATGGAAAGGAAAGGAATCAACCCGAATGGAATGGAATAGAATGGAATGGAATGGAATGGAATGGAATGGAATGGAATGGAATGGAATGCATTCAACATGAATGGAATGGAATGGAATGGAATCAACCAGAATGGAACGCAATTGAATGGAATGGAATGGAATGCAATCGAATGAAAAGCAATGGAATGGAATGGAATGGAATGGAATGGAATGGAATGCAATCAACCAGAATGGAATGGAATGGAATTGAATGGAATCAACCCAAAAGGAATGGAGTGGAATGGAATGGAATGGAATGGAATGGAATGGAATGGAATGGAATTAAACCAAATGGAATAGAATGGAATGGAATGGAATGGAATGGAATGGAATGGAATGGACTCAACCCGAATGCAATGGAATGGAATGGAATTGAATGGAATGGAATGGTATGGAATGGAATCAACCCAAATGGAATGGAATGGAATGGAATGAAATGGAATGGAGTCAACCCGAATGGAAAGGAATGGAATGTGATGGAATGGAATGGAATGTGATGGAATGGAATGGAATGGGATGGAATGGAATGAACGCGAATGGAATGGAATGGAATGGAATAGAACGGAATAGAATGGAATCAACCAGAATGGAATGGAATGGAATGGAATGGAATGGAATCAACACGAATGGAATGAAATGGAATGGAATGGAATGCATTGGAATTTAATGGAAAGGAATGGAATCAAATCGAATGGAATGGAATGAAATGGCATGGAATCAAAAGGAATGGAATGGAATAGAATGGAATGGAATGGAATGGAATAGAATGGAATGGAATCAACTGGAATGGAATGGAATGGAACGTTCTGGAATGGAATGGAAGCAAACGAAAGGAATGGAATGGAATGTAATGGAATCACCCCAAATGGAATGGAATGGAATGGAATGGAATTAACCCAAATGGAATGGAATGGAATGGTATGGAATGGAATTGAATGTAATCAACCAGAATGGAATGGAATGGATTGGAATGGAATAGAAAGGAATCTACTCGAATGGAATGAAATGGAATGCAATGGAATGGAATAGAATGGAATGAAATGGAATGGAATGGAGTCAACCCGAATGGAATGGAATGGAATGGAATGGAATCAACCCCAATGGAATGGAATGAAATGGAATGGAATGGAATGGAATGGTATGGAATCAACCCGAATGGAATGAATTGGAATAGAATAGAATGCAATGGAATGGAATGGAATGCAATGGAATGGAATGGAATGGAATGGAATCAACCCAAATGGAATGGAATGGAATGGAAAGGAAACAACCCGAACGGAATAAAATGGATTGGAATGGAATGCAATCAAATGGAATGGAATGGAATGGAATGCCATGGAATGGAATGGAATGGAATGGAGAGGAATGGAAAGGAATGGAATCAACCCGAATGCAATGGAATGGAATGGAATGGAATGGAATGCAATGGAATGGAATGGAATCAACCCAAATGGAATGGAATGGAATGGAATCAACCCGAATGGAATGGAATGGAATTGGATGGAAAGGAATGGAATGGGATGGAACGGAATCAATACGAATAGAATGGAATGGAATGGAATAGAATGTAATGCAATCAACCGAAATGGAATCTAATGGAATGGAATGGAATCAACCCAATCTGAATGAAATGGAATGGAATGCAATGGAATGGGATGGAATCAACACAAATGGAATGGAATGGAATAGAATGGAATGCAATGGAATGGAATGGAATCAAGGGGAATGGAATGGAATGGAATGTAATAGAATGGAATGCAATGGAATGGAATGGAATCAACGGGAATGGAAGGGAATCGAATGGAATGAACCCAAATCCAATGGAGTGGAAATGAGTGGAATGGAATGGAATCAACCCGAATGGAATGGAATGGAATGGAATGTGATGGAATGGAATCAACCCCAATGGAATGGAATGGAATGGAATGGAATTAACCCAAATGGAATGGAATGGAATGGAATAGAATGGAATGGAATGGAATCAACCGGAATGGAATGGAATGGATTT
Organism: Pan troglodytes; assembly: GCF_028858775.2. NCBI lineage: Eukaryota > Metazoa > Chordata > Mammalia > Primates > Hominidae > Pan > Pan troglodytes. The sequence goes on along the minus strand of NC_072416.2, from coordinate 39,920,563 downwards.
GGAATGGAATAGAAAGGAATCTACCCGAACGGAATGAAATGGAATGCAATGGAATGGAATAGGATGGAATTAAATGGAATGGAATGGAGTCAACCCGAATGGAATGGCATGGAAAGGAAAGGAATGGAAAGGAATGGAATGGAATCAACCTCAATGGAATGGAATGAATTGGAATGGAATGGAATTGAATGGAATGGAATGGAATGGAATCAACCCGAATGGAATGAAATGGAATGGAATGGAATGCAATGGAATGGAATGGAGTGGATTGGAATGCAATGTAATGGAATGGAATGGAATGGAATCAACCCGCATGGAATGGAATGGAATGGAATGGAAAGGAATCAACCTGAATGGAATGAAATGGAATGGAAGGGAATGCAATGGAATGGAATGGAATGGAATGCCATGGAATGGAATGGAATGGAGTGGAATGGTATGGAATGGAATGGAATGGAATGGAATGGAATCAAACCGAATGCAATGGAATGTAGTGGAATGGAATGGAATGGAACGGAATCAACACGAATGCAATGGAATGGAATGGAATGGAATGCCATGGAATGGAATGGAATAGGATGGAATGAAATGGAATGGAATGGAATGGAATGCAATGGAATTAAATGGAATCAAACCGAAAGGAATGGAATAGTAATTAACGGAATGGAATGGAATGGAATAAAAAGGAATGGAATGAAACAGAATGGAATGGAATGGAATTGAATGGAATGAAACCGAATGGAATGGAATAGTAATTAACGGAATGGAATGGAATGGAATCAAAAGGAATGGAATGAAATAGAATGGAATGGAATGGAATGGAATGGAATGGAATGGAATCAACCGGAATGGAATGGAATGGAATGTTCTGGAATGGAATGGAAGCAACCGAATGGAATGGAATGGAATTGAATGGAATGGAATCAACCCAAATGGAATGGAACGCAATGGAATGGAATGGAATGGAATTAACCCAAATGGAATGGAATGGAATGGAATGGAATCAACCAGAATGGAATGGAATGGATTGGAAGGGAATAGAAAGGAATCTACCCGAATGCAATGAAATGGATTTCAATGGAATGGAATAGAATGGAATGAATTGGAATGGAATGGAGTCAACATGAATGGAATGGATTCCAATGGAATGGAATCGAATGGAATGGAACGGAATCAACCCGAATGGAATGGAATGTTATGGAATGGAATGGAAAGGAATAAACCCGAATGGAATGAAATGGAATTCAATGGAATGGAATGGAATGGAATGGAAAGGAATGGAATTAACACGAATGGAATGGAATGGAATGGAATGGAATCAACCCGAATGGAGTGGAATGGATTGGAGTGGAATGGAATGGAATTAAATTGAATGGAATCAACCCGAATGGAATGGAATGGAACGGAATGGAATGGAATGGAATGGAATGGAATGGAATGCAATGGAATGGAATGGAATGCAATGGAATGGAATCAACGCGAATGGAATGGAATGGAATGGAATGGAATGGGTTCATCCCGAGTGGAATGGAATGGAATGGAATGGAATGGAATGGAATGCAATGAAATGGAATGGAATCAACCAGAATGGAATGAAATTGAATGGAATGGAATGGAGTGCAGTGGAATGGAATGGAATGGAATGGAATGGAATGGAATGGAATGGAATCAACCAGAGAGGAATGGAATGGATTGGAATGGAATGGAATCAATCGGAATGGAATGGAATGGATTGAAATGGAATGAAATGGAATCAACCGGAACGGAATGGAATGAAATGGAATGGAAGGGAATAGAATGGAATCTACCTGAATGGAATGGAATGGAGTGGAATGGAATGGAATGGAATCAACCCGAATGGAATGGAATGGAATGGAATGGAATGGAATGGAATCAAACCTTATGGAATGGAATGGTATGGAATGGAATGGAATGGAATCAACCAGAATGGAATGGAATGGAATGGAATGGAATGGAATGAAATCAACCGGAATGGAAAGGAATGAAATGGAATGGAATGGAATGTTCTGGAATGGAATGGAATGGAATCAACCGGAATGGAAAGGAATGGAATGCAATGTTCTGGAATGGAATGGAAGCAACCGAATGGAATGGAATGAACTCCACCCAAATAGAATGGAATGGAATGGAATGGAATGGAATTAACCCAAATGGAACGGAATGGAATGGAATGCAATGGAATGGAATCAACCGGAATGGAATGGAATGGATTGGAATGGAATAGACTGGAATCTACCCGAATGGAATGAAATGGAATGCAAAGGAATGCATTAGAATGGAATGAAATGGAATGGAATGGAGTCAACCCGAATGGAATGGAATGGAATGGAATGGAAACAACACGAATTGAATGGAATGGAGTGGAATGGAATGGAGTGGAATGGAATGGAATGGAATGGAACCCAATGGAATGCAATCAACCCGAATGGAATGGAATGGAATGGAATGGAATGGAATCGAATCAACAGGTAAGGAATGGAATGGAATGGAATGGAATGGAATGGAATGGAATCAACGCAAATAGAATGGAATAGAATGGAATAGAATGGAATGGAATGGAATGGAATGGAATGGAATGGAATCAACACGAATGGAATGGAGTGCAATGGAATGGAATGGAATGGAATGGAATCACACAGAATGGAATGGAATGGAAGGGAGACAACTCGAATGCAATGAAATGGAATGGAATGGAATGCAGTGGAATGGAATGGAAGGGAATCAAAAGGAATGGAATGGAATAGAATGGAATGGAAGGGACTGGAATGGAATGGAACGGAAGGGCTCAACAGGAATGGAATGGAATGGAATAGAATGGAATGGAATGTTCTGTAATGGAAAGGAAGCAACCTGAGTGGAATGGAATGTAATGGAATGGAATGGAATGGAATCAACCGGTATGGAATGGAATGGAATGGAAAGGAATGGACTGTTCTGAAATGGAATGGAATCAACCCGAATGGAATGGAATGGAATGCAATGGAATGGGAAGGAATCAACCGGAATGGAATGGAATGGATTGGAATGGATTGGAATGGAACCAATCCGAATGGAATGGAATGCAATGAAACAGAATATACTGGAATGGAATGGAACGGAATCTACCAGAATGGAATGAAATGGAATGGAATGGAATGGAATGGAATCAACCCGAATGGAATGGAATGGAATGAAATGGAATCAACCCCAATGGAATGGAATGGTATGGAATGGAATGGAATTGAATCAACACGAATGGAATAAAACGGAATGGATTGTAATGGAATGGAATGGAATCTACCCGAATGGAATGGAATAGAATGGAATGGAATGGAATGGAATGGAATGGAATGGAATGGAATGGAATCAACACGAATGGAATGGAATGGATTGGAATCAACCAGAATGGAATGCAATGGAATGGAATGGAATGGAATGCAATGGAAAGGAAAGCAATGGAATGGAATGGAATGGAATGGAATGCAATCAACCAGAATGGAATGGAATGGAATTGAATGGAATCAACCCAAAAGGAATGGAATGGAATGAAATGGAATGGAATGGAATTGAATGGAATCAACCCAAAAGGAATGGAATGGAATGAAATGGAATCAACCCCAATGGAATGGAATGGTATGGAATGGAATGGAATTGAATCAACACGAATGGAATAGAACGGAATGGATTGTAATGGAATGGAATGGAATCTACCCGAATGGAATGGAATAGAATGGAATGGAATGGAATGGAATGGAATGGAATGGAATGGAATGGAATCAACACGAATGGAATGGAATGGATTGGAATCAACCAGAATGGAATGCAATGGAATGGAATGGAATGGAATGCAATGGAAAGGAAAGCAATGGAATGGAATGGAATGGAATGGAATGCAATCAACCAGAATGGAATGGAATGGAATTGAATGGAATCAACCCAAATGGAATGGAATGGAATGAAATGGAATGGAATGGAATTGAATGGAATCAACCCAAAAGGAATGGAATGGAATGAAATGGAATAGAATGGAATTAAACCAAATGGAATGTAATGGAATAGAATGAAATGGAATGGAATGGAATGGTATCGAATGGAATCAACCCAAATGGAATGGAATGGAATGGAATGAAATGGAATGGAGTCAACCCGAATGGAATTGAATGGAATGTGATGGAATGGAATGGAATGGGATGGAATGGAATCAACGCGAATAGAATGGAATGGAATGGAATAGAATGGAATAGAATGGAATCAACCAGAATGGAATGGAATAGAATGAAATGGAATGGAGTCAACCCGAATGGAATGGAATGGAATGTGATGGAATGGAATGGAATGGGATGGAATGGAATCAACGTGAATAGAGTGGAATGGAATGGAATAAAATGGAATAGAATGGAATCAACCAGAATGGAATGCAATGGAATGGAATGGAATGGAATGGAATGGAATCAACCCGAATGGAATGAAATGGAATGGAATGGAATGCATTGGAATGGAATGGAAAGGAATGGAATCAAACCGAAAGGAATGGAATGAAATGGAATGGAATGGAATGGAATCAAAAGGAATGGAATGGAATAGAATGGAATGGAATGGAATGGAATGGAATGGAATGGAATCAACCCGAATGGAATTGAATGGAATGGAATGGAATCAACCCGTATGGAATGGAATGGTATGGAATGGAATGGAATGGAATCAACCCGAATGGAATGGAATGTAATGTAATGGAATGGAATGGAATGGAATCAATCGGAATGGAAAGGAATGGAATGGAATGAAATGGAATGTTCTGGAATGGAATGGAATGGAATCAACCGGAATGGAAAGGAATGGAATGGAATGGAATGTTCTGGAATGGAATGGAAGCAACCGAATGGAATGGAATGGAATAGAATGAACTCCAACCAAATGGAATGGAATGGAATGGAATGGAATGGAATTAACCCAAATGGAACGGAATGCAATGGAATGGAATGGAAAGGAATCAACTGGAATGGAATGGAATGGATTGGAATGGAATAGACAGGAATCTACACGAATGGAATGAAATGGAATGCAATGGAATGGAATAGTATGGAATGAAATGGAATGGAATGGAGTCAACCCGAATGGAATGGAATGGAATGGAATGGAATGGAAAGGAATCAACGCGAATGTAATGGAGTGCAATGGAATGGAATGGAATGGAATGGAATGGAATGGAATGGAATGGAATCACACAGAATGAAATGGAATGGAAGGGAATCAACCCGAATGGAATGAAATGGAATGGAATGGAATGCAGTGGAATGGAATGGAATGGAATCAACCGGAATGGAATGGAATGGAATGGAATGGAATCAAAACGAATGGAATGGAATAGAATGGAATGGAAGGGACTGGAATGGAATGGAACGGAATGCAGTCAACAGGAAAGGAATGGAACGGAATGGAATGGAATCCTCTGGAATGGAATGGAAGCAACCCGAAAGGAATGGAATGGAATGGAATGGAATGGAATGGAATGGAATCAACCGGAATGGAATGGAAAGGAATGGACTGTTCTGAAATGGAATGGAAACAACCCAAATGGAATGGAAAGGAATGAAATGGAATGGGAAGGAATCAACCAGAATGGAATGGAATGGATTGGAATGGATTGGAAGGGAACCAATCCGAATGGAATGGAATGCAATCAAACAGAATATACTGGAATGGAATGGAACGGAATCTACCAGAATAGAATGAAATGGAATGGAATGGAATGCAATGGAATGGAATCGAATCAACCCCAATGGAATGGTATGGTATGGAATGGAATACAATGGAATCAACACGAATGCAATAGCATGGAATGGAATGGAATGGAATGGAATGGAATGGAATGGAATGGAATGGAATCAACTCGAATGGAATGGAATAGAATGGAATGGAATGGAATGGAATGGAATGGAATGGAATTAAACCAAATGGAATGGAATGGAATAGAACGGAATGGAATGGAATGGAATGGAATGGAATGGAATGGTATGGAATGGAATCAACCCAAATGGAATGGAATGGAATGGAATGAAATGGAATGGAGTTAACCCGAATGGAATGGAATGGAATGTGATGGAATGGAATGGAATGGGATGGAATGGAATCAACGCGAATAGAATGGAATGAAATAGAATAGAATGCAATCAACCAGAATGGAATGGAATGGAATGGAATGGAATGGAATGGAATGGAATGCAATCAATAGGAATGGAGTATAATAGAATGGAATGGAATGGAATGTTCAGGAATGGAATGGAAGCAAACGAATGGAATGGAATGGAATGGAATAAAATGGCATGGAATGGAATCACCCCAAATGGAATGGAATGGAATGGAATGGAATCAACCCGAATGGAATGGAATGGATTGGAATGGAATAGAATGGAATCTACTTGAATGGAATGAAATGGAATGCAATGGAATGGAATAGAATGGAATGAAATGGAATGGAATGGAGTCCATCCTCATGGAATGGAATGGAATGGAATGGGTTGGAATCAACCCCAATGTAATGTAATGGAATGGAATGGAATGGAATGGAATGGAATGGAATCAACCTGAATGGAATGAAATGGAATAGAATAGAATGCAATGGAATGGAATGGAATGGAATGCAATGGAATGGAATGGAATGGAATGGAATGGAATGCAATGGAATGGAATGGAATGGAATGGAATGGAATGGAATGGAATGGAATCAACCCGAATGGAATGGAATGGAATGAAAAGAATCAACCCGAATGGAATGAAATGGATTGCAGTGGAATGCAATCGAATGGAATGGAATGGAATGGAATGCCATGGAATGGAATGGAATTGAATGGAGTGGAATGGAATGGAATGGAATCAACCCGAATGCAATGGAATGGAATGGATTGGAATGGAATCAACCCAAATGGAATGGAATGGAATGGAATTGAATGGAATGGAATGGAATTTAATGGAATGGAATGGAATAGAATCAACCCGAATGGAATGGAATGGAATGGGATGGACTGGAATGGAATGGGATGGAATGGAATCAACGTGAATAGAATGGATTGGAATGGAATCAACCCAAATGGAATGGAATGGAATGGAATGGAATTGAATGGAATGGAATGGAATTGAATGGAATGGAATGGAATAGAATCAACCCAAATGGAATGGAATGGAATGGGATGGAATGGAATGGAATGGGATGGAATGGAATCAACGCGAATAGAATGGAATGGAATGGAATAGATTGGAATGGAACGGAATCAACCAGAATGGAATGGAATGGAATGGAATGGAATGGAATCAACCCGAATGGAATGAAATGGAATGGAATGGAATGCATTGGAATGGAATGGAATGGATTGCAATCAAACCGAATGGAATGGAATGGAATGGAATGGAATCAAAAGGAATGGAATGGAATATAATGTAATGGAATGGAATGGAATGGAATGGAATGGAATCAACCGGAATGGATTGCAATGGAATGCTCTGGAATGAAATGGAAGCAACCGAATTGAATGGAATGCGGTGAAATGGAATGGTATGGAATCAACCCAAATGGAATGGAATGGAAAGGAATGCAATGGAATTAACCCAAATGGAATGGAATGGAATGGAATGGAATGGAATCAACCAGAATGGAATGGTTTCGAATGGAATGGAAACGAATGGAATGGAATTGAATCAACCCGAATGGAATGGAATGGAATGAAAAAGAATGTACTAGAATGGAATGGAACAGAATATACCAGAATGGAATGAAATGGAATGGAATGGAGTCAATCCTAATGGAATGGAATGGAATGGAATGGAATGGAATGGAATCAACCCCAATGTTGTGTAATGTAATGTAATGTAATGGAATGGAATGGAATGGAATCAACCCGAATGGAATGAAATGGATTAGAATAGAATGCAATCGAATGGAATGGAATGGAATGGAATGCCATGGAATGGAATGGAATGGAATGGAGTGGAATGGCATGGAATGGAATGGAATGGAGTGGAATGGAATGGAATGGAATCAACCCAAATGCAATGGAATGGATTGGAATGGAATCAACCCAAATGGAATGGAACGGAATGGATTGGAATTAACCCAAATGGAATGGAAAGGAATCAACCCCAATGGAATGGAATGAAATGGAATGGAATAGAACGGAATGGAATGGAATGCAATCAACCCAAATGGAATGAAATGGAATAGAATGGAATGCAATGGAATGCAATGGATTGTAATGGAATGGAATGGAATGGAATGGAATCTACCCGAATGGAATGGAATGAAATGGAAAGGAATCAACACGAATGGAATGAAATGGATTGGAATGGAATGCAATCGAATGGAATGGAATGGAATACCATCAACCGAAATGGAATGAAATTGAATGGAATGGAATGGAATCAACCCAAATGAAATGGAATGGAATGGAATGGAATGGAATGGAATGGAATGGAATGGAATCAACCCACATGTAATGGAATGGAATGGAATTGAATGGAATGGAATGGAATCAACCGAAATGGAATGGAATAGAATGGAATGGAATGGAACAGAATGGAATGCAATCAACCGAAATGGAATTTAATGGAATGGAAAGGAATCAACCCAATCTGAATGACATGGAACGGAATGCAATGGAATGGAATGGAATCAACACAAGTGGAATGGATTGGAATAGAATGGAATGCAATGGAATGGAATGGAATCAACGGGAGTGGAACGGAATCGAAAGGAATGAACCTGAATGGAATGGAGTGGAATTGAGTGGAATGGAATGGAATCAACCCGAATGGAATGGAATGGAATGGCATGGAATGGAATCTGCCAGAATGGAATGGAATAGAATGGAATGGAATTGAATTGAATGGAATGGAATGGAAACAACATGAATTGAATGGAATGGAGTGGAATGGAATGGAATGGAATGGGATGGAATGCAATGGAATGCAATCAACCTGAATGGAATGGAATGGAATGGAGTGGAATGGAATCAACAGGAAAGGAATGGAATGGAATGGAATGGAATGGAATGGAATGGAATGGAATGGAATGAAAAGGAGTGGAATCAACCCGAATGCAATGGAATGGAGTGGAATGGAATGGAATGGAGTGGAATCAACCCAAATGGAATGGAATGGAATGGAATGGAATGGAATTGAATGGAATGGAATGGAATGGAATCAACCCGAATGGAATGGAATGGAATGGGATGGAATGGAATGGAATGGAATGGAATGGAATGGAATGGAATGGATTGGAATCAACGCGAATAGAATGGAATAGAATGGAAAAGAATGGAATGGAATGGAATGGAATGGAATGGAATGGAATGAAAAGGAATGGAATGGAATGGAATGTAGTGAAATGGAATGTAATGGAATCACCCCAAATGGAATGGAATGGAATGGAATGGAATTAACCCAAATGGAATGGAATGGAATGGAATGAAATGGGATGGAATGAAATGGAATCAACCGGAATGGAATTTAATGGATTTGGAATGGAATAGAAAGGAATCTACCGGAATGGAATGAAATGGAATGCAATGGAATGGAATAGAATGGAATGAAATTGAATGGAATGGAGTCAACCCGAATGGAATGGAATGGAATGGAATGGAATGGAATGGAATGGAAAGGAATCAACACGAATGGAATGAAATGGAATAGAATGGAATGCAATGGAATGGAATGGATTGGAATTGAATGCAATGTAATGTAATGGAATGAAATGGAATCAACCAGAATGGAATGGAATGGAATGGAATGGAATGGAATGGAATGGAATCAACCCGAATGGAATGGAATGGAATGGAATAGAATGGAATGAAATGGAATGGAATGGAATTGAAAGAAATCAAACCGAATGGAATGGAATAGAAATTAACGGAATGGAATGGAACTGAATCAAAAGGAAAGGAATGAAATAGAATGGAATGGAATGGAATGGAATGGAATGGAATGGAATGGTATCAACTGGAATGAAATGGAATGGAGTGTTCTGGAATGGAATGGAAGCAACCGAATGGAATGTAATGGAATTGAATCTAATGGAATCAACCCAAATGGAATGGAACGGAATGGAATGGAATGGAATGGAATTTACCCAAATGGAACGGAATGGAATGGAATGGAATGGAACGGAATCAACCAGAATGCAATGGAATGGATTGGAAGGGAATTGAAAGGAATCTACCAGAATGGAATGAAATGAAATTCCATGGAATGGAATAGAATGGAATGAAATGGAATGGAATGGAGTCAAGCCGAATGGAATGGATTCCAATAGAATGGAATCGAATGGAATGGAATGGAATCAACCCGAATGGAATGGAATGTTATGGAATGGAATGGAATAAACACGAAGGGAATTGAATGGAATGCAATGGAATGGAATGGAATGGAATGGAAAGGAATGGAATCAACACGAATGGAATGGAATGGAATGCAATGGAATGGAATGGAATCATCCCGAATGGAATGGAATGGAATGGAATGGAATAGAATGGAATGGAGTGGAATTGAAAGGAATTGAATGGAATTAAGTGGAATGGAATCAACCAGAATGGAATGGAATGGAATGGAATGGAATGGAATGGAATAGAATGCAATGGAATGGAATGGAATGGAATGGAATGGAATGGAATCAACGCGAATGGAATGGAATGGAATGGAATGGAATGGGTTCATTCCGAATGGAATGGAATGGAATGGAATGAAATGAAATGAAATGGAATGGAATCAACCAGAATGGAATGAAATTGAATGGAATGGAATGGAGTGCAGTGGAATGGAATGGAATGGAATGGAATGGAAAGGAATGGAATGGAATCAAACAGAGAGGAATGGAATGGAATGGAATGGATTGGTATCAATCGGAGTGGAATGGAATGGATTGAAATGGAATGTAATGGAATCAACTGGAACGGAATGGAATTGAATGGAATGGAAGGGAATAGAACGGAATCTACCTGAATGGAATGGAATGGAATGGAATGGAGTGGAATGGAATGGAATGGAATCAACCCGAATGGAATGGAATGGAATGGAATGGAATCAACCGGAATGGAAAGGAATGGAATGGAATGTAATGGAATGTTCTGGAATGAAATGGAATGGAAGCAACCGGAATGGAAAGGAATGGAATGGAATGGAATGTTCTGGAATGGAATGGAAGCAACCGAATGGAATGGAATGGAATGGAATGAACTCCACAGAAATGGAGAGAAATGGAATGGAATGGAATGGAATTAACCCAAATGGAACGGAATGGAATGGAATGGAATGGAAAGGAATCAACCGGAATGGAATGGAATGGATTGGAATGGAATACACAGGAATCTACCCGAAAGGAATGAAATGGAATGCAATGGAATGGAATAGAATGGAACGAAATGGAATGGAATGGAGTCAACCCGAATGGAATGGAATGGAATGGAATGGAATGGAATCAACCCCAATATAATAGAATGAAATGGAATGGAATGGAATGGAATGGAATGGAATGGAATGGAATCAAACCGAAAGGAATGGAATAGTAAGTAATGGAATGGAATGGAATGGAATCAAAAGGAATGGAATGAAATAGAACAGAATGGAATGGAATGGAATGGAATGGAATGGAGTCAACCGGAATGGAATGGAATGGAATGTTCTGGAATGGAATGGAAGCAACCGAATGGAATGCAATGGAATTGAATGGAATGGAATTAAACCAAGTGGAATGGAACGGAATGGAATGGAATGAAATGGAATGGAATTAATCCAAATGAATGGAATGGAATGGAATCAACCCGAATGGAATGAAATGGAATGGAATGGTATGCATTAGAATGGAATGGAAAGGAATGGAATCAAACTGAATGGAATGCAATGGAATGGAATGGAATGGAATGGAATCAACCAGAATGGAATGGAATGGATTGGAATGGAATGGAACGGAATGGAATGCAATGGAATGCAATCAACCCGAGTGGAATGGAATGGAATGGAATGGAATGGAATGGAATCAACAGGAAAGGAATGGAATGGAATGGAATGGAATCAACGCAAATAGAATGGAATAGAATGGAATAGAATGGAAAGAAATGGAATGGAATGGAATGGAATGGAATGGAATCAACCCGAATGGAATGGAGTGCAATGGAATGGAATGGAATGGAATGGAATCACACAGAATGGAATGGAATGGAAGGGAATCAACTAGAATGGAACGAAATGGAATGGAATGGAATGCAGTGGAATGGAATGGAATGCATTGGAATGGAATGGAATGGAATCAACCTGAATGGAATGGAATGGAATGGAATGGAATCAAAACGAATGGAATGGAATAGAATGGAATGGAAGGGACTAGAATGGAATGGAACGGAATGGAGTCAACAGGAATGGAATGGAATGGAATGGAAAGAAATGTTCTTTAATGGAAAGGAATTAACCCGAGTGGAATGGAATGGAATGGAATGGAATGGAATGCAATGGAAGGGAATCAAAAGGAATGGAATGTAATAGAATGGAATTAATGGAATGGAATGGAATGGAATCAACCAGAATGGAATGGAATGGAATGGAATCTTCTGGAATGGAATGGAAGCAAACGAATGGAATGGAATGGAATCACCCCAAATGGAATGGAATGGAATTGAATTTAATTAACCCAAATGGAATGGTATGGAATGGAATGGAATGGAATCGACTGGAATGCAATGGAATGGATTGGAATGGAATAGAAAGTAATCTACTCGAATGGAATGAAATGGAATGCAATGGAATGGAATAGAATGGAATGAAATGGAATGGAATAGAGTCAACCCGAATGGAATGGAATGGAATCGAATGGAATGGAATAGAATCAACCCCAATGGAATGCAATGAAATGGAATGGAATGGAATGGAATGGAATAAACCCGAATGGAATGAAATGGAATAGAATGGAATGCAATGGAATGGAATGGAATGGAATGGAATGCAATGGAATGGAATGGAATGGAATCAACTCGAACGGAATGGAATGGAATGGAAAGGAATCAACCCGAATGGAATGAAATGGGGTGGAATGGAATGCAATCGAATGGAATGGAATGGAATGGAATGCCATGGAACGGAATGGAATGGAATGGAATTGGGTGGAATGGAATGGAATGGAATCAACACGAATGCAATGGAATGGAATGGAATGGAATGGAATGGAATGGAATGGAATGAACGCAAATGGAATGGAATGGAATGGAATGGAATCAACCCGAATGGAATGGAATGGAAAGGAATGAAATGGGATGGAATGGAATCAACGCGAATAGAATGGAAAGGAATGGAATAGAATGGAATGGAATGGAATCAACCAGAATGGAATGGAATGGAATGGAATCAACCCGAATGGAATGAAATTAAATGGAATGGAATGCATTGGAATGGAATGGAATGGAATCAAACCGAATGGAATGGAATGGAATGGAATGGAATGGAATGGAATGGAATGGAATCAAAAGGAATGGAATGGAATGGAATGTTATGTAATGGAAAGGAATGGAATGGAATCAACCGGAATGGATTGCAATGGAATGTTCTGGAATGGAATGGAAGCAATCGAATTGAATGGAATGGAATGGAATGTTATGGAATCAACCCAAAAGGAATGGAATGGAATGAAATGGAATCAACCCCAATGGAATGGAATGGTATGGAATGGAATGGAATTGAATCAACACGAATGGAATAGAACGGAATGGATTGTAATGGAATGGAATGGAATCTACCCGAATGGAATGGAATAGAATGGAATGGAATGGAATGGAATGGAATGGAATGGAATGGAATGGAATCAACACGAATGGAATGGAATGGATTGGAATCAACCAGAATGGAATGCAATGGAATGGAATGGAATGGAATGCAATGGAAAGGAAAGCAATGGAATGGAATGGAATGGAATGGAATGCAATCAACCAGAATGGAATGGAATGGAATTGAATGGAATCAACCCAAATGGAATGGAATGGAATGAAATGGAATGGAATGGAATTGAATGGAATCAACCCAAAAGGAATGGAATGGAATGAAATGGAATAGAATGGAATTAAACCAAATGGAATGTAATGGAATAGAATGAAATGGAATGGAATGGAATGGTATCGAATGGAATCAACCCAAATGGAATGGAATGGAATGGAATGAAATGGAATGGAGTCAACCCGAATGGAATTGAATGGAATGTGATGGAATGGAATGGAATGGGATGGAATGGAATCAACGCGAATAGAATGGAATGGAATGGAATAGAATGGAATAGAATGGAATCAACCAGAATGGAATGCAATGGAATGGAATGGAATGGAATGGAATGGAATCAACCCGAATGGAATGAAATGGAATGGAATGGAATGCATTGGAATGGAATGGAAAGGAATGGAATCAAACCGAAAGGAATGGAATGAAATGGAATGGAATGGAATGGAATCAAAAGGAATGGAATGGAATAGAATGGAATGGAATGGAATGGAATGGAATGGAATGGAATCAACCCGAATGGAATTGAATGGAATGGAATGGAATGGAATCAACCCGTATGGAATGGAATGGTATGGAATGGAATGGAATGGAATCAACCCGAATGGAATGGAATGTAATGTAATGGAATGGAATGGAATGGAATCAATCGGAATGGAAAGGAATGGAATGGAATGAAATGGAATGTTCTGGAATGGAATGGAATGGAATCAACCGGAATGGAAAGGAATGGAATGGAATGGAATGTTCTGGAATGGAATGGAAGCAACCGAATGGAATGGAATGGAATAGAATGAACTCCAACCAAATGGAATGGAATGGAATGGAATGGAATGGAATTAACCCAAATGGAACGGAATGCAATGGAATGGAATGGAAAGGAATCAACTGGAATGGAATGGAATGGATTGGAATGGAATAGACAGGAATCTACACGAATGGAATGAAATGGAATGCAATGGAATGGAATAGTATGGAATGAAATGGAATGGAATGGAGTCAACCCGAATGGAATGGAATGGAATGGAATGGAATGGAAAGGAATCAACGCGAATGTAATGGAGTGCAATGGAATGGAATGGAATGGAATGGAATGGAATGGAATGGAATGGAATGGAATCACACAGAATGAAATGGAATGGAAGGGAATCAACCCGAATGGAATGAAATGGAATGGAATGGAATGCAGTGGAATGGAATGGAATGGAATCAACCGGAATGGAATGGAATGGAATGGAATGGAATCAAAACGAATGGAATGGAATAGAATGGAATGGAAGGGACTGGAATGGAATGGAACGGAATGCAGTCAACAGGAAAGGAATGGAACGGAATGGAATGGAATCCTCTGGAATGGAATGGAAGCAACCCGAAAGGAATGGAATGGAATGGAATGGAATGGAATGGAATGGAATCAACCGGAATGGAATGGAAAGGAATGGACTGTTCTGAAATGGAATGGAAACAACCCAAATGGAATGGAAAGGAATGAAATGGAATGGGAAGGAATCAACCAGAATGGAATGGAATGGATTGGAATGGATTGGAAGGGAACCAATCCGAATGGAATGGAATGCAATCAAACAGAATATACTGGAATGGAATGGAACGGAATCTACCAGAATAGAATGAAATGGAATGGAATGGAATGCAATGGAATGGAATCGAATCAACCCCAATGGAATGGTATGGTATGGAATGGAATACAATGGAATCAACACGAATGCAATAGCATGGAATGGAATGGAATGGAATGGAATGGAATGGAATGGAATGGAATGGAATCAACTCGAATGGAATGGAATAGAATGGAATGGAATGGAATGGAATGGAATGGAATGGAATTAAACCAAATGGAATGGAATGGAATAGAACGGAATGGAATGGAATGGAATGGAATGGAATGGAATGGTATGGAATGGAATCAACCCAAATGGAATGGAATGGAATGGAATGAAATGGAATGGAGTTAACCCGAATGGAATGGAATGGAATGTGATGGAATGGAATGGAATGGGATGGAATGGAATCAACGCGAATAGAATGGAATGAAATAGAATAGAATGCAATCAACCAGAATGGAATGGAATGGAATGGAATGGAATGGAATGGAATGGAATGCAATCAATAGGAATGGAGTATAATAGAATGGAATGGAATGGAATGTTCAGGAATGGAATGGAAGCAAACGAATGGAATGGAATGGAATGGAATAAAATGGCATGGAATGGAATCACCCCAAATGGAATGGAATGGAATGGAATGGAATCAACCCGAATGGAATGGAATGGATTGGAATGGAATAGAATGGAATCTACTTGAATGGAATGAAATGGAATGCAATGGAATGGAATAGAATGGAATGAAATGGAATGGAATGGAGTCCATCCTCATGGAATGGAATGGAATGGAATGGGTTGGAATCAACCCCAATGTAATGTAATGGAATGGAATGGAATGGAATGGAATGGAATGGAATCAACCTGAATGGAATGAAATGGAATAGAATAGAATGCAATGGAATGGAATGGAATGGAATGCAATGGAATGGAATGGAATGGAATGGAATGGAATGCAATGGAATGGAATGGAATGGAATGGAATGGAATGGAATGGAATGGAATCAACCCGAATGGAATGGAATGGAATGAAAAGAATCAACCCGAATGGAATGAAATGGATTGCAGTGGAATGCAATCGAATGGAATGGAATGGAATGGAATGCCATGGAATGGAATGGAATTGAATGGAGTGGAATGGAATGGAATGGAATCAACCCGAATGCAATGGAATGGAATGGATTGGAATGGAATCAACCCAAATGGAATGGAATGGAATGGAATTGAATGGAATGGAATGGAATTTAATGGAATGGAATGGAATAGAATCAACCCGAATGGAATGGAATGGAATGGGATGGACTGGAATGGAATGGGATGGAATGGAATCAACGCGAATAGAATGGATTGGAATGGAATCAACCCAAATGGAATGGAATGGAATGGAATGGAATTGAATGGAATGGAATGGAATTGAATGGAATGGAATGGAATAGAATCAACCCAAATGGAATGGAATGGAATGGGATGGAATGGAATGGAATGGGATGGAATGGAATCAACGCGAATAGAATGGAATGGAATGGAATAGATTGGAATGGAACGGAATCAACCAGAATGGAATGGAATGGAATGGAATGGAATGGAATCAACCCGAATGGAATGAAATGGAATGGAATGGAATGCATTGGAATGGAATGGAATGGATTGCAATCAAACCGAATGGAATGGAATGGAATGGAATGGAATCAAAAGGAATGGAATGGAATATAATGTAATGGAATGGAATGGAATGGAATGGAATGGAATCAACCGGAATGGATTGCAATGGAATGCTCTGGAATGAAATGGAAGCAACCGAATTGAATGGAATGCGGTGAAATGGAATGGTATGGAATCAACCCAAATGGAATGGAATGGAAAGGAATGCAATGGAATTAACCCAAATGGAATGGAATGGAATGGAATGGAATGGAATCAACCAGAATGGAATGGTTTCGAATGGAATGGAAACGAATGGAATGGAATTGAATCAACCCGAATGGAATGGAATGGAATGAAAAAGAATGTACTAGAATGGAATGGAACAGAATCTACCAGAATGGAATGAAATGGAATGGAATGGAGTCAATCCTAATGGAATGGAATGGAATGGAATGGAATGGAATGGAATCAACCCCAATGTTGTGTAATGTAATGTAATGGAATGGAATGGAATGGAATGGAATCAACCCGAATGGAATGAAATGGATTAGAATAGAATGCAATCGAATGGAATGGAATGGAATGGAATGCCATGGAATGGAATGGAATGGAATGGAGTGGAATGGCATGGAATGGAATGGAATGGAGTGGAATGGAATGGAATGGAATCAACCCAAATGCAATGGAATGGATTGGAATGGAATCAACCCAAATGGAATGGAACGGAATGGATTGGAATTAACCCAAATGGAATGGAAAGGAATCAACCCCAATGGAATGGAATGAAATGGAATGGAATAGAACGGAATGGAATGGAATGCAATCAACCCAAATGGAATGAAATGGAATAGAATGGAATGCAATGGAATGCAATGGATTGTAATGGAATGGAATGGAATGGAATGGAATCTACCCGAATGGAATGGAATGAAATGGAAAGGAATCAACACGAATGGAATGAAATGGATTGGAATGGAATGCAATCGAATGGAATGGAATGGAATACCATCAACCGAAATGGAATGAAATTGAATGGAATGGAATGGAATCAACCCAAATGAAATGGAATGGAATGGAATGGAATGGAATGGAATGGAATGGAATGGAATGGAATGGAATCAACCCACATGTAATGGAATGGAATGGAATTGAATGGAATGGAATGGAATCAACCGAAATGGAATGGAATAGAATGGAATGGAATGGAACAGAATGGAATGCAATCAACCGAAATGGAATTTAATGGAATGGAAAGGAATCAACCCAATCTGAATGACATGGAACGGAATGCAATGGAATGGAATGGAATCAACACAAGTGGAATGGATTGGAATAGAATGGAATGCAATGGAATGGAATGGAATCAACGGGAGTGGAACGGAATCGAAAGGAATGAACCTGAATGGAATGGAGTGGAATTGAGTGGAATGGAATGGAATCAACCCGAATGGAATGGAATGGAATGGCATGGAATGGAATCTGCCAGAATGGAATGGAATAGAATGGAATGGAATTGAATTGAATGGAATGGAATGGAAACAACATGAATTGAATGGAATGGAGTGGAATGGAATGGAATGGAATGGGATGGAATGCAATGGAATGCAATCAACCTGAATGGAATGGAATGGAATGGAGTGGAATGGAATCAACAGGAAAGGAATGGAATGGAATGGAATGGAATGGAATGGAATGGAATGGAATGGAATGAAAAGGAGTGGAATCAACCCGAATGCAATGGAATGGAGTGGAATGGAATGGAATGGAGTGGAATCAACCCAAATGGAATGGAATGGAATGGAATGGAATGGAATTGAATGGAATGGAATGGAATGGAATCAACCCGAATGGAATGGAATGGAATGGGATGGAATGGAATGGAATGGAATGGAATGGAATGGAATGGAATGGATTGGAATCAACGCGAATAGAATGGAATAGAATGGAAAAGAATGGAATGGAATGGAATGGAATGGAATGGAATGGAATGAAAAGGAATGGAATGGAATGGAATGTAGTGAAATGGAATGTAATGGAATCACCCCAAATGGAATGGAATGGAATGGAATGGAATTAACCCAAATGGAATGGAATGGAATGGAATGAAATGGAATGGAATGAAATGGAATCAACCGGAATGGAATTTAATGGATTTGGAATGGAATAGAAAGGAATCTACCGGAATGGAATGAAATGGAATGCAATGGAATGGAATAGAATGGAATGAAATTGAATGGAATGGAGTCAACCCGAATGGAATGGAATGGAATGGAATGGAATGGAATGGAAAGGAATCAACACGAATGGAATGAAATGGAATAGAATGGAATGCAATGGAATGGAATGGATTGGAATTGAATGCAATGTAATGTAATGGAATGAAATGGAATCAACCAGAATGGAATGGAATGGAATGGAATGGAATCAACCCGAATGGAATGGAATGGAATGGAATAGAATGGAATGAAATGGAATGGAATGGAATTGAAAGAAATCAAACCGAATGGAATGGAATAGAAATTAACGGAATGGAATGGAACTGAATCAAAAGGAAAGGAATGAAATAGAATGGAATGGAATGGAATGGAATGGAATGGAATGGAATGGAATGGTATCAACTGGAATGAAATGGAATGGAGTGTTCTGGAATGGAATGGAAGCAACCGAATGGAATGTAATGGAATTGAATCTAATGGAATCAACCCAAATGGAATGGAACGGAATGGAATGGAATGGAATGGAATTTACCCAAATGGAACGGAATGGAATGGAATGGAATGGAACGGAATCAACCAGAATGCAATGGAATGGATTGGAAGGGAATTGAAAGGAATCTACCCGAATGGAATGAAATGAAATTCCATGGAATGGAATAGAATGGAATGAAATGGAATGGAATGGAGTCAAGCCGAATGGAATGGATTCCAATAGAATGGAATCGAATGGAATGGAATGGAATCAACCCGAATGGAATGGAATGTTATGGAATGGAATGGAATAAACACGAAGGGAATTGAATGGAATGCAATGGAATGGAATGGAATGGAATGGAAAGGAATGGAATCAACACGAATGGAATGGAATGGAATGCAATGGAATGGAATGGAATCATCCCGAATGGAATGGAATGGAATGGAATGGAATAGAATGGAATGGAGTGGAATTGAAAGGAATTGAATGGAATTAAGTGGAATGGAATCAACCAGAATGGAATGGAATGGAATGGAATGGAATGGAATGGAATGGAATGGAATAGAATGCAATGGAATGGAATGGAATGGAATGGAATGGAATGGAATCAACGCGAATGGAATGGAATGGAATGGAATGGAATGGGTTCATTCCGAATGGAATGGAATGGAATGGAATGAAATGAAATGAAATGGAATGGAATCAACCAGAATGGAATGAAATTGAATGGAATGGAATGGAGTGCAGTGGAATGGAATGGAATGGAATGGAATGGAAAGGAATGGAATGGAATCAAACAGAGAGGAATGGAATGGAATGGAATGGATTGGTATCAATCGGAGTGGAATGGAATGGATTGAAATGGAATGTAATGGAATCAACTGGAACGGAATGGAATTGAATGGAATGGAAGGGAATAGAACGGAATCTACCTGAATGGAATGGAATGGAATGGAATGGAGTGGAATGGAATGGAATGGAATCAACCCGAATGGAATGGAATGGAATGGAATGGAATCAACCGGAATGGAAAGGAATGGAATGGAATGTAATGGAATGTTCTGGAATGAAATGGAATGGAATCAACCGGAATGGAAAGGAATGGAATGGAATGGAATGGAATGTTCTGGAATGGAATGGAAGCAACCGAATGCAATGGAATGGAATGGAATGAACTCCACAGAAATGGAGAGAAATGGAATGGAATGGAATGGAATTAACCCAAATGGAACGGAATGGAATGGAATGGAATGGAAAGGAATCAACCGGAATGGAATGGAATGGATTGGAATGGAATACACAGGAATCTACCCGAAAGGAATGAAATGGAATGCAATGGAATGGAATAGAATGGAACGAAATGGAATGGAATGGAGTCAACCCGAATGGAATGGAATGGAATGGAATGGAATGGAATCAACCCCAATATAATAGAATGAAATGGAATGGAATGGAATGGAATGGAATGGAATGGAATGGAATCAAACCGAAAGGAATGGAATAGTAAGTAATGGAATGGAATGGAATGGAATCAAAAGGAATGGAATGAAATAGAACAGAATGGAATGGAATGGAATGGAATGGAATGGAGTCAACCGGAATGGAATGGAATGGAATGTTCTGGAATGGAATGGAAGCAACCGAATGGAATGCAATGGAATTGAATGGAATGGAATTAAACCAAGTGGAATGGAACGGAATGGAATGGAATGAAATGGAATGGAATTAATCCAAATGAATGGAATGGAATGGAATCAACCCGAGTGGAATGAAATGGAATGGAATGGTATGCATTAGAATGGAATGGAAAGGAATGGAATCAAACTGAATGGAATGCAATGGAATGGAATGGAATGGAATGGAATCAACCAGAATGGAATGGAATGGATTGGAATGGAATGGAACGGAATGGAATGCAATGGAATGCAATCAACCCGAGTGGAATGGAATGGAATGGAATGGAATCAACAGGAAAGGAATGGAATGGAATGGAATGGAATCAACGCAAATAGAATGGAATAGAATGGAATAGAATGGAAAGAAATGGAATGGAATGGAATGGAATGGAATGGAATCAACCCGAATGGAATGGAGTGCAATGGAATGGAATGGAATGGAATGGAATCACACAGAATGGAATGGAATGGAAGGGAATCAACTAGAATGGAACGAAATGGAATGGAATGGAATGCAGTGGAATGGAATGGAATGCATTGGAATGGAATGGAATGGAATCAACCGGAATGGAATGGAATGGAATGGAATGGAATCAAAACGAATGGAATGGAATAGAATGGAATGGAAGGGACTAGAATGGAATGGAACGGAATGGAGTCAACAGGAATGGAATGGAATGGAATGGAAAGAAATGTTCTTTAATGGAAAGGAATTAACCCGAGTGGAATGGAATGGAATGGAATGGAATGGAATGCAATGGAAGGGAATCAAAAGGAATGGAATGTAATAGAATGGAATTAATGGAATGGAATGGAATGGAATCAACCAGAATGGAATGGAATGGAATGGAATCTTCTGGAATGGAATGGAAGCAAACGAATGGAATGGAATGGAATCACCCCAAATGGAATGGAATGGAATTGAATTTAATTAACCCAAATGGAATGGTATGGAATGGAATGGAATGGAATCGACTGGAATGCAATGGAATGGATTGGAATGGAATAGAAAGTAATCTACTCGAATGGAATGAAATGGAATGCAATGGAATGGAATAGAATGGAATGAAATGGAATGGAATAGAGTCAACCCGAATGGAATGGAATGGAATCGAATGGAATGGAATAGAATCAACCCCAATGGAATGCAATGAAATGGAATGGAATGGAATGGAATGGAATAAACCCGAATGGAATGAAATGGAATAGAATGGAATGCAATGGAATGGAATGGAATGGAATGGAATGCAATGGAATGGAATGGAATGGAATCAACTCGAACGGAATGGAATGGAATGGAAAGGAATCAACCCGAATGGAATGAAATGGGGTGGAATGGAATGCAATCGAATGGAATGGAATGGAATGGAATGCCATGGAACGGAATGGAATGGAATGGAATTGGGTGGAATGGAATGGAATGGAATCAACACGAATGCAATGGAATGGAATGGAATGGAATGGAATGGAATGGAATGGAATGAACGCAAATGGAATGGAATGGAATGGAATGGAATCAACCCGAATGGAATGGAATGGAAAGGAATGAAATGGGATGGAATGGAATCAACGCGAATAGAATGGAAAGGAATGGAATAGAATGGAATGGAATGGAATCAACCAGAATGGAATGGAATGGAATGGAATCAACCCGAATGGAATGAAATTAAATGGAATGGAATGCATTGGAATGGAATGGAATGGAATCAAACCGAATGGAATGGAATGGAATGGAATGGAATGGAATGGAATGGAATCAAAAGGAATGGAATGGAATGGAATGTTATGTAATGGAAAGGAATGGAATGGAATCAACCGGAATGGATTGCAATGGAATGTTCTGGAATGGAATGGAAGCAATCGAATTGAATGGAATGGAATGGAATGTTATGGAATCAAACCAAATGGAATGGAATGGAATGGAATGGAGTCAACCGGAATGGAATTGAATGGAATGTGATGGAATGGAATGGAATGGGATGGAATGGAATCAACGCGAATAGAATGGAATGGAATGGAAGAGAATGGAATAGAATGAAATCAACCAGAATGGAATGGAATGGAATGGAATGGAATGGAGTGGAATGGAATCAACCCGAATGGAATGAAATGGAATGGAATGGAATGCGTTGGAATGGAATAGAAAGGAATGGAATCAAACTGAATGGAATGGAATGGAATGGAATGGAATCAAAAGGAATGGAATGGAATAGAATGGAATGGAATGGAATGGAATGGAATGGAATGGAATGGAATGGAATAAACCGGAATGGAGTGGAATGGTTTGGAATGGAATAGAAAGGAATCAACTCGAATGGAATGAAATTGAATGCAATGAAATGGAATAGAATGGAATGAAATGGAAGGGAATGGAGTCAACCCGAATGGAATGGAATGGAATGGAATGGAAACAACACGAATTGAATGGAAAGGATTGGAATCGAATGGAATGGAATGGAATGCAATGGAATGCAATCAACCGGAATGGAATGGAATGGAATGGAATGGAATCAACAGGAAAGGAATGGAATGGAATGGAATGGAATGGAATCAACGCAAATAGAATCTAATAGAATGGAATAGAATGGAATGAAATGGAATGGAATGGAATGGAATTGAAACAACCCTAATGGAATGAAGTGCAATGGAATGGAATGGAATGGAATGGAATCACACAGAATGGAATGGAAGGGAATCAACTCGAATGGAATGAAATGGAATGGAATGGAATGCAGTGGAATGGAATGGAATGGAATCAACCGGAATGGAATGGAATGGAATGGAATGGAATCAAAACGAATGGAATGGATTAGAATGGAATGGAAGGGACTGGAATGGAATGGAATGGAATGGAGTCAACAGGAATGGAATGGAATGGAATGGAAAGGAATGTTCTGGAATGGAAAGGAAGAAATCCGAGTGGAATGGAATGGAATGGAATGGAATGGAATCAACCGGAATGGAATGGAATGGAATGGAATTGAATGGAATGGAATGATATGGAATGGAATCAACCCAAATGGAGTGGAATGGAATGGAATGGAATGGAATGAAATGGAATGGACTCAACCCGAATGGAATGGAATGGAATGTGATGGAATGGAATGGAATGGGATGGAATGGAATCAACGTGAATAGAATGGAATGGAATGGAATAGAATGGAATAGAATGGAATCAACCAGAATGACATGGAATGGAATGGAATGGAATGGAATGGAATGGAATGGAATCAACCCGAATGGAATGAAATGGAATGGGATGGAATGCATTGGAATGGAATGGAAAGGAATGGAATCATACCGAATGGAATGGAATGGAATGGAATGGAACGGAATCAAAAGGAATGGAATGGAATAGAATGGAATGAATGGAATGGAGTGGAATGGAATGGAACGGAATGGAATCCACCGGAATGGAATGGAATGGAATGGAATGGAATCTTCTGGAATTGAATGGAAGCAAACGAATGGAATGGAATGGAATGGAATGCAATGGAATCACCCCAAATGGAATGTAATGGAGTGGAATGGAATTAACCCAAATGGAATGCAATGGAATGGAATGGAATGGAATCGGCCGGACTGGAATGGAATGGATTGGAATGGAATAGAAAGGAATCTACCCGAATGGAATGAAATGGAATGCAATGGAATGGAATAGAATGGAATGAAATGGAATGGAATGGAGTCAACACAAATGGCATGGAATGGAATGGAATGGAATGGAATGGAATCAACCCCAATGGAACGGAATGAAATGGAATGGAATGGAATGGAATGGAATCAACCCGAATGGAATGAAATGGAATAGAATGGAATGCAATGGAATGGAACGGAATGGAATGGAATGCAATGGAATGGATTGGAATGGAATGGAATCAAACCGAATGGAATGGAATGGAATGGAAAGGAAGCAACCCGAATGGAATGAAAGGAAATGGAATGGATTGCCATGGAATGGAATGGAATTGAATGGATTCAACCCGAATGGAATGAAATGGAATGGAATGGAATGCATTGGAATGGTAAGGAACGGAATCAAACCGAATAGAATGGAATGGAGTGGAATGGAATGGAATGGTATCAAAAGGAATGGAATGGAATAGAATGCAATGGAATGGAATGGAATGGAATGGAATGGAATGGAATGGAATGGAATCAACCGGAATGGAATGGAATCAACCGGAATGGAATGGAATGGAATTTTCTGGAATGGAAACGAAGCAACCGAATGGAATGGAACGGAATGGAATGGAATGCAATCCACCCAAATGGAACGGAATGGAATGGAGTGGAATGGAATGGAATGGAATCAACCAGAATGGAATGGAATGGATTGGAATGGAATAGAAAGCAATCTACCCGAATGGAATGAAATGGAATGCTATGGAATGGAATAGAATGGAATGAAATGCAATGGAATGGAGTCAACCCGAATGGAATGCATTCGAATGGAAAGGAATCAAATGGAATGGAATGGTATGGAATGGAATGGAATGGAATCAACCCGAATGGAATGGAATGGAATGCAATGGAATGGAATGGAATGGAATGGAATGGAATCAACACGAAAGGAATGGAATAGAATGGAATGGAATGGAATGGAATGGAATGGAGTGGAACTGAATGGAGTCATCCAGAATGGAATGGATTCGAATGGAATGGAATTGAAAGGAATGGAATGGTATGGAATGGAATAGAATGGAATCAACCCGAATGGAATGGAATGGAATGCAATGCAATGGAATGGAATGGAATGGAGTGGAATGGAATCAAACCAAATGGAATGAAAAGCAATGGAATGGAATGGAATGGAATGGAATCAACCCAAATGGAATGGAATAGAATGGGATGGAATAGAATGGATTGGAATGGAATGGAATGGAATGGAATGGAATACCATCAACCCAAATGGAATGAAATGGAATGGAATGGAATGGAATGGAATCAACCCGAATGGAAAGGAAGGGAATGGAATGGGATGGAATGGAATGGAATGGGATGGATTGGAATCAACACGAACGGAATGGAATAGAATGGAATAGAATTGAATGGAATGGAATCAACCAGAATGGAATGGAATGGAATGGAATGGAATGAACCCGAATGGAATGAAATGGAATGGAATTGAATACATGGCAATGGAATGGAATGAAATCAAACCGAGTGGAATGGAATGGAATGGAATGGAATGGAATGGAATCAACCGGAATGGAATGGAATGGAATGTGCTGGAATGGAATGGAAGCAATCGAATGGAATGGAATGGAATGGAATGGAATGGAATGGTATGGAATGGAATGGAATGGAATCAACCCGAATGGAATGGAATGGAATGGAATGGAATGGAATGGAATGGAATGGAATGGAATTAAAAGGAGTGGAATGGAATAGAATAGAGTGGAATGGAATGGAATGGAATGGAATGGAATGGAATGGAATCAACCGGAATGGAATGGAATGGAATGGAAGCAACCGAATGGAATGGAATGGAATGGAGTCACCCCAAATGGAATGGAATGGAATGGAATGGAATTAACGCAAATGGAATGGAATGGAATGGAATGGAATGGAATCAACCGGAATGGAATGGAATGGATTTCGAATGGAATAGAAAGGAATCTACCCGAATGGAATGAAATGGAATGCAATGGAATGGAATAGAATGGAATGAAATGGAATGGAATGGAGTCAACCGGAGTGGAATGGAATGGAATGGAATGGAATGGAATGGAATGGAATCAACCTCAATGGAATGGAATGAATTGGAATGGAATGGAATGGAATTGAATGGAATGGAATGGAATGGAATCAACCCGAATGGAATGTAATGGAATAGAATGGAATGCAATGGAATGGAATGGAGTGGAATGGAATGCAATGTAATGGAAAGGAATGGAATGGAATCAACCCGCAGTGAATGGAATGGAATGGAATGGAAAGGAATCAACCTGAATGGAATAAAATGGAATGGAATGGAATGCAATGGAATACAATGGAATGGAATGCCATGGAATGGAATGGAATGGAATGCAATGTTTTGGAATCAACCCGAATGCAATGGAATGGAGTGGAATGGAATGGAATGGAATGTAATCAACCCAAATGGAATGGAATGGGATGGAATGGAATGGAATGGAATGGAATGGGATGGAATGGAATGGAATGGGATGGAATGGAAACAACGCGAATAGAATGGAATGGAATGGAATAGAATAGTATGGAATGGAATCAACCAGAATGGAATGGAATGGAATGGAATGGAATGGAATCAACCCGAATGGAATGGAATGGAATGGAATAGTATGGAATGAAATGGAATGGAATGGAATGGAATGGAATCAAACCGAATGGAATGGAATAGTAAGTAATGGAATGGAATGGAATGGAATCAAAAGGAATGGAATGAAATAGAATGGAATGGAATGGAATGGAATGGAATGGAATGGAATGGAATCAACCGGAATGGAATGGAATGGAATGTTCTGGAATGGAATGGAAGCAACCGAATGGAATGGAATGGAATTGAATGGAATGGAATCAACCCAAATGGAATAGAACGGAATGGGATCGAATGGAATGGAATTAACCCAAATGAAACAGAATGGAATGGAATGGAATGGAATGGAATCAACCAGAATAGAATGGAAAGGATTGGAATGGAATAGAAAGGAATCTACCCGAATGGAATGAAATGGAATTCGATGGAATGGAATAGAATGGAATGAAATGGAATGGAATGGAGTCAACCTGAATGGAATGGATTCCAATGGAATGGAATGGAATGGAATCAACCCGAATGGAATAGTATGGTATGGAATGGAATGGAATGGAATAAACCCGAATGGAATGGAATGGAATGCAATGGAATGGAATGGAATGGAATGGAAAGGAATGGAATCAACACGAATGGAATGGATTGGAATGGAATGGAATGGAGTCAACCCGAATGGAATGGAATCGAATAGAATGGAATGGAAAGGAATGGAATGGAATGGAATTAAATGGAATGGAATCAACCCGAATGGAACGGAATGGAATGCAATGGAATGGAATGGAATGGAATGGAATAGAATGGAATGGAATTGGATCAACGCGAATGGAATGGAATCGAATGGAATGGAATGCAATGCAATGGAATGGAATGGAATGGAATGCAATGGAATGGAATGGAATGGAATGGAATGGAATGGAATGGAATAGGATGGAATGAAATGGAATGGAATGTAATGGAATTTAATGGAATGGAATGGAATGGAATGGAATCAAACCGAATGGAACGGAATAGTAAGTAATGGAATGGAATGGAATGGAACCAAAAGGAATGGAATGAAATAGAATGGAATGGAATCGAATGGAATGCAATGGAATCAACCGGAATGGAATGGAATGGAATGTTCTGGAATGGAATGGAAGCAACCGAATGGAATGGAATGGAAATGAATGGAATGGAATCAACCCAAAAGGAATGGAACGGAATGGAATGGAATGGAATGGAATTAAACTAAATGGAACGGATTGGAATGGAATGGAATGGCATGGAATCAACCAGAATGGAATGGAATGGATTGGAATGGAATAGAAAGGAATCTACCCGAATGGAATGAAATGGAATTCAATGGAATGGAATAGAATGGAGTGAAATGGAATGGAATGGAGTCAACCCGAATGGAATGGATTCCAATGGAATGGATTCGAATGGAATGGAATGGAATCAACCCGAATGAAATGGAATGGTATGGAATGGAATGGAATAAACCCGAATGGAATGGAATGGAATGCAACGGAATGGAATGGAATGGAATGGAAAGGAATGGAATCAACACGAATGGAATGGAATGGAATGGAATGGAATCGAATGGAATCAACCCGAATTGAATGGAATGGAATAGAATGGAATGGAATGGAATGGAATGGAATGGAATGGAATTAAATGGAATGGAATCAAACCGAATGGAATGAAATGTAATGCAATGGAATGGAATGGATTGGAATGGAATGGAATTAAAAGGAGTGGAATGGAATGGAATGGAATGGAACGGAATGGATTCATCCCGAATGGAACGGAATGGAATGGAATGGAATGGAATTAAACTAAATGGAACGGATTGGAATGGAATGGAATGGCATGGAATCAACCAGAATGGAATGGAATGGATTGGAATGGAATAGAAAGGAATCTACCCGAATGGAATGAAATGGAATTCAATGGAATGGAATAGAATGGAGTGAAATGGAATGGAATGGAGTCAACCCGAATGGAATGGATTCCAATGGAATGGATTCGAATGGAATGGAATGGAATCAACCCGAATGAAATGGAATGGTATGGAATGGAATGGAATAAACCCGAATGGAATGGAATGGAATGCAACGGAATGGAATGGAATGGAATGGAAAGGAATGGAATCAACGCGAATGGAATGGAATGGAATGGAATGGAACGGAATGGATTCATCCCGAATGGAACGGAATGGAATGGAATGGAATGCAAAGGAATGGAATGGAATCAACCAGAAAGGAATGAAATTGAATGGAATGGAATGGAGTGCAGTGGAATGGAATGGAATGGAATCTAATGGAATGGAAAGGAATGGAATGGAACCAACCAGAGAGGAATGGAATGGAATGGAATGGAATCAATCGGAATGGAATGGATTGGATTGAAATGGAATGTAATGGAATCAACCGGAACGTAATGGAATGGAAGGGAATAGAACGGAATCAACCTGAAAGGAATGGAATGGAATGGAGTGGAATGGAATGGAATGGAATTAACCCGAATGGAATGGAATGGAATGGAATGCAATCAACCCGTATGGCATGGAATGGTATGGAATGGAATGGAATGGAATCAACCCGAATGGAATGGAATGGAATGGAATGGAAACAACCGGAATGGAAAGGAATGGAATGGAATGGAATGTTCTGGAATGGAATGGAATGGAATCATCCGGAATGGAAAGGAATGGAATGGAATGGAATGTTCTGGAATGGAATGGAAGCAACCGAATGGAATGGAATGGAATGGAATGGAATGGAATCAACCCAAATGGAATGGAATGGAATGGAATCGAATGGAATTAACCCAAATGGAACGGAATGGAATGGAATGGAATGGAATGGAATGGAATGGAATCAACCGGAATGGAATGGAATGGATTGGAATGGAATAGAAAGGAATCTACCCGAATGGAATGAAATGGAATGCAATGGAATGAAGTAGAATGCAATGAAATGGAATGGAATGGAGTCAACCCGAATGGAATGGAATGCAATGGAATGGAATGGAATCAAACCGAAAGGAATGGAACAGTAAGTAATGGAATGGAAAGAAATGGAATCAAAAGGAATGGAATGATATAGAATGGAATGGAATGGAATGGAATCAACCGGAATGGAATGGAATGGAATGTTCTGGAATGGAATGGAAGTAACCGAGTGGAATGGAATGGAATTGAATGGAATGGAATCAACCCAAATGGAATGGAACGGAATGGAATGGAATGGAATGGAATTAACCCAAATGGAATGGAATGGAATGGAATAGAATGGAATCAACCAGAATTGAATGGAATGGAGTAGAATGGAATAGAAAGGAATCTACCCGAATGGAATGAAATGGAATGCAATGGAACGGAATAGATTGGAATGAAATGGAATGGAATGGAGTCAACCCGAATGGAATGCAATGGAATGGAATGGAATGGAATGGAATGGAATAAACCCGAATGGAATGGAATGGAATGCAATGGAATGGAATGGAATGGAACGGAAAGGAATGGAATCAACAAGAATGGAATGGAATGGAATGGAATGGAATGGAATGGAATGGAATGGAATGGAATCAACCAGAATGGAATGAAATGGAATAGAATGGAACGGAATGGAATGGAATGGAATGGAATGGAATGGAATTAAATGGAATGGAATCAACCCGAATGGAATGGAATGGAATGGAATGGAATGCAATGGAATGGAATGGAATCAACCAGAATGGAATGAAATTGAATGGAATGGAATGGAGTGCAGTGGAATGGAATGGAATGGAATGGAATGGAAAGGAATGGAATGGAATCAACAAGAGAGGAATGGAACGGAATGGAATGGAATGAAATCAATCGGAATGCAATGGAATGGATTGAAATGGAATGTAATGGAATCAAGCAGAACGGAATTTAATGGAATGAAATGGAAGGGAATAGGACGGAATCTACCTGAATGGAATGGAATGGAATGGAGTGGAATGGAATGGTATGGAATCAACCAGAATGGAATGGAATGGAATGGAATAGAATCAACCGGAAAGGAATGGAATGGTATGGAATGGAATGGAATGGAATCAAGCCGACTGGAATGGAATGGAATGCAATGGAATGGAATGGAATGGAATCAACCGGAATGGAAAGGAATGGAATGGAATGGAATGTTCTGGAATGGAATGGAATGGAATCATCCGGAATGGAAAGGAATGGAATGGAATGGAATGGAATGTTCTGGAATGGAATGGAAGCAACCGAATGGAATGGAATGGAATGGAATGGAATGGAATCAACCCAAATGGAATGGAATGGAATGGAATCGAATGGAATTAACCCAAATGGAACGGAATGGAATGGAATGGAATGGAATGGAATGGAATCAACCGGAATGGAATGGAATGGATTGGAATGGAATAGAAAGGAATCTACCCGAATGGAATGAAATGGAATGCAATAGAATGAAGTAGAATGCAATGAAATGGAATGGAATGGAGTCAACCCGAATGGAATGGAATGCAATGGAATGGAATGGAATCAAACCGAAAGGAATGGAACAGTAAGTAATGGAATGGAAAGAAATGGAATCAAAAGGAATGGAATGATATAGAATGGAATGGAATGGAATGGAATCAACCGGAATGGAATGGAATGGAATGTTCTGGAATGGAATGGAAGTAACCGAGTGGAATGGAATGGAATTGAATGGAATGGAATCAACCCAAATGGAATGGAACGGAATGGAATGGAATGGAATGGAATTAACCCAAATGGAATGGAATGGAATGGAATGGAATAGAATGGAATCAACCAGAATTGAATGGAATGGAGTAGAATGGAATAGAAAGGAATCTACCCGAATGGAATGAAATGGAATGCAATGGAACGGAATAGATTGGAATGAAATGGAATGGAATGGAGTCAACCCGAATGGAATGCAATGGAATGGAATGGAATGGAATGGAATGGAATAAACCCGAATGGAATGGAATGGAATGCAATGGAATGGAATGGAATGGAACGGAAAGGAATGGAATCAACAAGAACGGAATGGAATGGAATGGAATGGAATGGAATGGAATGGAATGGAATCAACCAGAATGGAATGAAATGGAATAGAATGGAACGGAATGGAATGGAATGGAATGGAATGGAATTAAATGGAATGGAATCAACCCGAATGGAATGGAATGGAATGGAATGGAATGCAATGGAATGGAATGGAATCAACCAGAATGGAATGAAATTGAATGGAATGGAATGGAGTGCAGTGGAATGGAATGGAATGGAATGGAATGGAAAGGAATGGAATGGAATCAACAAGAGAGGAATGGAACGGAATGGAATGGAATGAAATCAATCGGAATGCAATGGAATGGATTGAAATGGAATGTAATGGAATCAAGCAGAACGGAATTTAATGGAATGAAATGGAAGGGAATAGGACGGAATCTACCTGAATGGAATGGAATGGAATGGAGTGGAATGGAATGGTATGGAATCAACCAGAATTGAACGGAATGGAATGGAATGGAATCAACCGGAAAGGAATGGAATGGTATGGAATGGAATGGAATGGAATCAAGCCGACTGGAATGGAATGGAATGCAATGGAATGGAATGGAATGGAATCAACTGGAATGGAAAGGAATGGAATGGAATGCAATGATCTGGAATGGAATGGAATGGAATCAACCGGAATGGAAAGGAGTGGAATGGAATGGAATGGAATGTTCTGGAATGGAATGGAAGCAACCGAATGGAATGAAATGGATTGGAATGGAATGTTCTGGAATGGAATGGAAGCAACCGAATGGCATGGAATGAAATGGATTGGAATCAACCCGAATGGAATGGAATGGAATGGAATGGAATGCAATGGAATGGAATGGAATCAACGCGAATGGAATGGAATGGAATGGAATGGAATCAACACAAATGGAATGAAATTGAATTGAATGGAATGGAATGCAGTGGAATGGAATGGAATGGAAAGGTATGGAATGGAATGGAATGGAATCAACCAGAATGAAATGGAATGGATTGGAATTGAATCAACACGAATGGAATGAAATTGAATTGAATGGAATGGAATGCAGTGGAATGGAATGGAATGGAAAGGTATGGAATGGAATGGAATGGAATCAACCAGAATGGAATGGAATGGAATGGAATTGAATGGAATGGAATGGAATGGAATGGAATCAATCGGAATGGAATGGAATCAATCGGAATGGAATGGAATGGATTGAAATGGAATGTAATGGAATCAACCGGAACTGAATGGAATGGAATGGAAGGGAAGGGAATAGAACGGAATCTACCTGAATGGAATATAATGGAATGGAGTGGAATGGAATGGAATGGAATCAACCCGAATGGAATGGAATGGAATGGAATGGAATCAACCCGTATGGAATGGAATAGTATGGAATGGAACGGAATGAAATCAACCCGAATGGAATGGAATGGAATGGAATGGAATGGAATGGAATGGAATCAACCGGAATGGAAAGGAATGGAGTGGAATGGAATGGAATGTTCTGGAATGGAATGGAATTGAATCAATCGGAATGGAAAGGAATGGAATGGAATGGAATGTTCTGGAATGGAATGGAAGCAACCGAATGGAATGGAATGGAATGGAATCACCCCAAATGGAATGGAATGGAATGGAATTAACCCGAATGGAATGGAATGGAATGGAATTGAGTGGAATGGAATCAACCGGAATGGAATGGAATGGATTGGAATGGAATAGAAAGGAATCTACCCAAATGGAATGAAATGGAATGCAATGGAATGGAATAGAATTGAATGAAATGGAATGGAATGGATTCAACCAGAAAGGAATGGAATGGAATGGAATGAAATGGAATCAACCCCAATGTAATGGAATGAAATGGAATGGAATGGAATGGAATGGAATGGAATGGCATCAACCCGAATGAAATGGAATGGAATGGAAAGGAATCAACCCGAATGGAATGAAATGCAATGGAATGGGATGCTATGGAATTGAATGGAATGGAATGCCATGGAATGGAATGGAATGGAATTTAATGGAATGGAATCAACCCGAATACAATGGAATGGAATGGAATGGAATGGAATGGCACAGAATGGAAATGAATGGAATCAACACGAATGGAATGGAATGGAATGGAATGGAATGGAATCAACCCAAATGGAATGGAATGGAATGGAATAGAATGGAATGGAATGGAATGGAATGGAATGGAATGGAATTAAATGTAATGGAATCAACCCGAATGGAATGGAATGTAATGCAATGGAATGGAATGGATTGGAATGGAATGGAATCAACACGAATGGAATGGAATGGAAGGGAATGGAATGGAATGGAATGGATTCATCCCGAATTTAATGGAATGGAATGGAATGGAATGGAATGCAATGCAATGGAATGGAATGGAATCAACCAGAATGGAATTAAATTGAATGGAATGGAATGGAGTGCAGTGGAATGGAATGGAATGGAATGGAATGGAATGGAAAGGAATAGAATGGAATCAACCAGAGAGGAATGGAATGGAATGGAATGGAATGGAATGGAATCAATCGAAATGGAATGGAATGGATTGAAAGGGAATGAAATGGAATCAACCGGAACGGAGTGGAATGGAAGGGAATAGAACGGAATCTACCTGAATGGAATGGAATGGAATGGAGTGGAATGGAATGGAATGGAATCAACCCGAATGGAATGGAATGGAATGGAATGGAATCAACTGGAATGGAAAGGAATGGAATGGAATGGAATGGAATGTTCTGGAATGGAATGGAATGGAATCAACTGGAATGGAAAGGAATGGAATGGAATGGAATGGAATGTTCTGGAATGGAATGGAAGCAACCGAATGGAATGGAATGGAATGGAATCAACCCAAATGGAATGGAATGGAATGGAATGGAATAGAATGGAATCAACAAGAATTGAATGGAATGGATTGGAATGAAATTGAAAGGAATCTACCCGAATGGAATGAAATGGAATGCAATGGAATGGAATAAATTGGAATGAAATGGAATGGAATGAAGTCAACCCGAATGGAATGGATTCCAATGGAATGGATTCGAATGGAATGGAATGGAATCAACCCGAACGGAATGGAATGGTATGGAATTGAATGGAATGGAATAAATCCGAATGGAATGGAATGGAATGGAATGCAATGGTATGGAATGGAATGGAATGGAATAAACCCGAATGGAATGGAATGGAATGGAATGCAATGGAATGGAATGGAACGGAAAGGAATGGAATCAACACGAATGGGATGGAATGGAATGGAATGGAATGGAATCAAATCGAATGGAATGGAATGGAATAGAATGGAATGGAATGGAATGGAATGGAATTAAATGGAATGGAATCAAACCGAATGGAATGGAATGGAATGGAATGGAATGGAATGGAATGCAATGTAATGGAATGGAATGGAGTGGAATGGAATGGAATCAACGAGAATGGAATGGAATGGAATGGAATGGAATGGAATGGAATGGATTCATTCCGAATGGAATGGAATGGAATGGAATGGAATGCAATGGAATGGAATGGAATCCACCAGAATGGAATGAAATTGAATGGAATGGAATGGAGTGCAGTGGAATGGAATGGAATGAAATGGAAAGGAATGGAATGGAATCAACAAGAGAGGAATGGAATGGAATGGAACGGAATGAAATCAATCGGAATGCAATGGAATGGATTGCAATGGAATGTAATGGAATCAACCAGAACGGAATTTAATGGAATGGAATGGAAGGGAATAGAACGGAATCTACCTGAATGGAATGGAATGGAATGGAGTCGAATGGAATGGAATGGAATGGAGTGGAATGGAATGCAATGGAATCAACCCGAATGGAATGGAATGGAATGGAATGGAATCAACCCGTATGGAATGGAATGGTATGGAATGGAATGGAATGGAATCAACCAGAATGGAATGGAATGGAATGGAATGGAATGGAATGAAATCAACCGGAATGGAAAGGAATGAAATGGAATGGAATGGAATGTTCTGGAATGGAATGGAATGGAATCAACCGGAATGGAAAGTAATGGAATGGAATGCAAGGTTCTGGAATGGAATGGAAGCAACCGAATGGAATGGAATGAACTCCACC
The DNA here is from genome assembly GCF_028858775.2 of Pan troglodytes. Classification (NCBI taxonomy): domain Eukaryota; kingdom Metazoa; phylum Chordata; class Mammalia; order Primates; family Hominidae; genus Pan; species Pan troglodytes. Next base: position 39,883,501 of record NC_072416.2, on the reverse strand, counting down.
CAAATAGAATGGAATGGAATGGAATGGAATGGAATTAACCCAAATGGAACGGAATGGAATGGAATGGAATGGAATGGAATCAACCGGAATGGAATGGAATGGATTGGAATGGAATAGACTGGAATCTACCCGAATGGAATGAAATGGAATGCAAAGGAATGGATTAGAATGGAATGAAATGGAATGGAATGGAGTCAACCCGAATGGAATGGAATGGAATGGAATGGAAACAACACGAATTGAATGGAATGGAGTGTAATGGAATGGAATGGAATGGAATGGAATGGAATGGAACGCAATGGAATGCAATCAACCCGAATGGAATGGAATGGAATGGAATGGAATGGAATCAACAGGTAAGGAATGGAATGGAATGGAATGGAATCAACGCAAATAGAATGGAATAGAATGGAATAGAATTGAATGGAATGGAATGGAATGGAATGGAATGGAATGGAATGGAATCAACACGAATGGAATGGAGTGCAATGGAATGGAATGGAATGGAATGGAATCACACAGAATGGAATGGAATGGAAGGGAGACAACTCGAATGGAATGAAATGGAATGGAATGGAATGCAGTGGAATGGAATGGAAGGGAATCAAAAGGAATGGAATGGAATAGAATGGAATGGAAGGGACTGGAATGGAATGGAACGGAAGGGCTCAACAGGAATGGAATGGAATGGAATAGAATGGAATGGAATGTTCTGTAATGGAAAGAAGCAACCTGAGTGGAATGGAATGTAATGGAATGGAAAGGAATGGAATCAACCGGTATGGAATGGAATGGAATGGAAAGGAATGGGCTGTTCTGAAATGGAATGGAATCAACCCGAATGGAATGGAATGGAATGCAATGGAATGGGAAGGAATCAACCGGAATGGAATGGAATGGATTGGAATGGATTGGAATGGAACCAATCCGAATGCAATGGAACGCAATGAAACAGAATATACTGGAATGGAATGGAACGGAATCTACCAGAATGGAATGAAATGGAATGGAATGGAATGGAATGGAATCAACCCGAATGGAATGGAATGGAATGAAATGGAATCAACCCCAATGGAATGGAATGGTATGGAATGGAATGGAATTGAATCAACACGAATGGAATAGAACGGAATGGATTGTAATGGAATGGAATGGAATCTACCCGAATGGAATGGAAAAGAATGGAATGGAATGGAAAGGAATGGAATGGAATGGAATCAACACGAATGGAATGGAATGGAATGGAATCAACCAGAATGGAATGCAATGGAATGGAATGGAATGGAATGCAATGGAAAGGAAAGCAATGGAATGGAATGGAATGGAATGGAATGCAATCGACCAGAATGGAATGGAATGGAATTGAATGGAATCAACCCAAAAGGAATGGAATGGAATGAAATGGAATAGAATGGAATTAAACCAAATGGAATGTAATGGAATAGAATGAAATGGAATGGAATGGAATGGTATCGAATGGAATCAACCCAAATGGAATGGAATGGAATGGAATGAAATGGAATGGAGTCAACCCAAATGGAATGGAATGGAATGTGATGGAATGGAATGGAATGGGATGGAATGGAATCAACGCGAATAGAATGGAATGGAATGGAATAGAATGGAATAGAATGGAATCAACCAGAATGGAATGGAATAGAATGAAATGGAATGGAGTCAACCCGAATGGAATGGAATGGAATGTGATGGAATGGAATGGAATGGGATGGAATGGAATCAACGCGAATAGAATGGAATGGAATGGAATAAAATGGAATAGAATGGAGTCAACCAGAATGGAATGGAATGGAATGGAATGGAATGGAATGGAATGGAATCAACCCGAATGGAATGAAATGGAATGGAATGGAATGCATTGGAATGGAATGGAAAGGAATGGAATCAAACCGAATGGAATGGAATGAAATGGAATGGAATGGAATGGAATCAAAAGGAATGGAATGGAATAGAATGGAATGGAATGGAATGGAATGGAATGGAATGGAATGGAATGGAATGGAATCAACCCGAATGGAATTGAATGGAATGGAATGGAATGGAATCAACCCGTATGGAATGGAATGGTATGGAATGGAATGGAATGGAATCAACCCGAATGGAATGGAATGGTTTGGAATGGAATGGAATGGAATGGAATGGAATCAATCGGAATGGAAAGGAATGGAATGGAATGAAATGGAATGTTCTGGAATGGAATGGAATGGAATCAACCGGAATGAAAAGGAATGGAATGTAATGGAATGTTCTGGAATGGAATGGAAGCAACCGAATGGAATGGAATGGAATAGAATGAACTCCAACCAAATGGAATGGAATGGAATGGAGTGGAATGGAATTAAACCAAATGGAAAGGAATGGAATGGAATGGAATGGAAAGGAATCAACTGGAATGGAATGGAATGGATTGGAATGGAATAGACAGGAATCTACCCGAATGGAATGAAATGGAATGCAATGGAATCGAATAGTATGGAATGAAATGGAATGGAATGGAGTCAACCCGAATGGAATGGAATGGAATGGAATGGAATGGAAAGGAATCAACCCGAATGTAATGGAGTGCAATGGAATGGAATGGAATGGAATGGAATGGAATGGAATGGAATCACACAGAATGAAATGGAATGGAAGGGAATCAACCCGAATGGAATGAAATGGAATGGAATGGAATGCAGTGGAATGGAATGGAATGGAATCAACCGGAATGGAATGGAATGGAATGGAATGGAATCAAAACGAATGGAATGGAATAGAATGGAATGGAAGGGACTGGAATGGCATGGAACGGAATGCAGTCAACAGGAAAGGAATGGAATGGAATGGAATGGAATCCTCTGGAATGGAATGGAAGCAACCCGAAAGGAATGGAATGGAATGGAATGGAATGGAATGGAATGGAATGGAATCAACCGGAATGGAATGGAAAGGAATGGACTGTTCTGAAATGGAATGGAAACAACCCAAATGGAATGGAATGGAATGAAATGGAATGGGAAGGAATCAACCAGAATGGAATGGAATGGATTGGAATGGATTGGAATGGAACCAATCCGAATGGAATGGAATGCAATCAAACAGAATATACTGGAATGGAATGGAACGGAATCTACCAGAATAGAATGAAATGGAATGGAATGCAATGGAATGGAATCGAATCAACCCCAATGGAATGGTAAGGTATGGAATGTAATATAATGGAATCAACACGAATGCAATAGCATGGAATGGAATGGAATGGAATGGAATGGAATGGAATCAACTCGAATGGAATGGAATAGAATGGAATGGAATGGAATGGAATGGAATGGAATGGAATGGAATGGAATGGAATTAAACCAAATGGAATGGAATGGAATAGAATGGAATGGAATGGAATGGAATGGAATGGAATGGAATGGTATGGAATGGAATCAACCCAAATGGAATGGAATGGAATGGAATGGAATGGAATGGAATGGAATGAAATGGAATGGAATTAACCCGAATGGAATGGAATGGAATGTGATGGAATGGAATGGAATGGGATGGAATGGAATCAACGCGAATAGAATGGAATGAAATAGAATAGAATGCAATCAACCAGAATGGAATGGAATGGAATGGAATGGAATGGAATGGAATGCAATCAATAGGAATGGAGTAGAATAGAATGGAATGGAATGGAATGGAATGGAATGGAATGGAATGGAATCAACCGGAATGGAATGGAATGGAATGGAATGTTCAGGAATGGAATGGAAGCAAACGAATGGAATGGAATGGAATAGAATGGCATGGAATGGAATCACCCCAAATGGAATGGAAAGGAATGGAATGGAATTAACCCAAATGGAATGGAATGGAATGTTATGGAATGGAATGGAATGGAATCAACCCGAATGGAATGGAATGGATTGGAATGGAATAGAATGGAATCTACTTGAATGGAATGAAATGGAATGCAATGGAATGGAATAGAATGGAATGAAATGGAATGGAATGGAGTCAATCCTCATGGAATGGAATGGAATGGAATGGATTGGAATCAACCCCAATGTAATGTAATGTAATGGAATGGAATGGAATGGAATGGAATGGAATGGAATCAACCTGAATGGAATGAAATGGAATAGAATAGAATGCAATGGAATGGAATGGAATGGAATGCAATGGAATGGAATGGAATGGAATGGAATGGAATGCAATGCAATGCAATGGAATGGAATGGAATGGAATGGAATGGAATGGAATGGAATGGAATCAACCCGAATGGAATGGAATGGAATGAAAAGAATCAACCCGAATGGAATGAAATGGATTGCAGTGGAATGCAATCGAATGGAATGGAATGGAATGGAATGCCATGGAATGGAATGGAATTGAATGGAGTGGAATGGAATGGAATGGAATCAACCCGAATGCAATGGAATGGAATGGATTGGAATGGAATCAACCAAAATGGAATGGAATGGAATGGAATTGAATGGAATGGAATGGAATTTAATGGAATGGAATGGAAGAGAATCAACCCGAATGGAATGGAATGGAATGGGATGGACTGGAATGGAATGGGATGGAATGGAATCAACGCGAATAGAATGGATTGGAATGGAATCAACCCAAATGTAATGTAATGGAATGGAATGGAATTGAATGGAATGGAATGGAATTGAATGGAATGGAATGGAATAGAATCAACCCAAATGGAATGGAATGGAATGGGATGGAATGGAATGGAATGGGATGGAATGCAATCAACGCGAATAGAATGGAATGGAATGGAATAGATTGGAATGGAATGGAATCAACCAGAATGGAATGGAATGGAATGGAATCAACCCGAATGGAATGGAATGGAATGGAATGGAATGCATTGGAATGGAATGGAATGGATTGCAATCAAACCGAATGGAATGGAATGGAATGGAATGGAATCAAAAGGAATGGAATGGAATATAATGTAATGGAATGGAATGGAATGGAATGGAATGGAATGGAATGGAATCAACCGGAATGGATTGCAATGGAATGCTCTGGAATGAAATGGAAGCAACCGAATTGAATGGAATGCGGTGAAATGGAATGGTATGGAATCAACCCAAATGGAATGGAATGGAAAGGAATGCAATGGAATTAACCCAAATGGAATGGAATGGAATGGAATGGAATGGAATCAACCAGAATGGAATGGTTTCGAATGGAATGGAAACGAATGGAATGGAATGGAATGAAAAAGAATGTACTAGAATGGAATGGAACAGAATCTACCAGAATGGAATGAAATGGAATGGAATGGAGTCAATCCTAATGAAATGGAATGGAATGGAATGGAATGGAATGGAATGGAATGGAATGGAATCAACCCCAATGTTGTGTAATGTAATGTAATGTAATGTAATGGAATGGAATGGAATGGAATCAACCCGAATGGAATGAAATGGATTAGAATAGAATGCAATGGAATGGAATGGAATGGAATGGAATGCCATGGAATGGAATGGAATGGAATGGAGTGGAATGGCATGGAATGGAATGGAATGGAGTGGAATGGAATGGAATGGAATCAACCCGAATGCAATGGAATGGATTGGAATGGAATCAACCCAAATGGAATGGAACGGAAGGGATTGGAATTAACCCAAATGGAATGGAATGGAATCAACCCCAATGGAATGGAATGAAATGGAATGGAATAGAACGGAATGGAATGGAATGCAATCAACCCAAATGGAATGAAATGGAATAGAATGGAATGCAATGGATTGTAATGGAATGGAATGGAATGGAATGGAATGGAATGGAATCTACCCGAATGGAATGGAATGGAATGGAAAGGAATCAACACGAATGGAATGAAATGGATTGGAATGGAATGCAATCGAATGGAATGGAATGGAATACCATCAACCGAAATGGAATGAAATTGAATGGAATGGAATGGAATCAACCCAAATGAAATGGAATGGAATGGAATGGAATGGAATGGAATGGAACGGAATCAACCCACATGTAATGGAATGGAATGGAATTGAATGGAATGGAATGGAATCAACCGAAATGGAATGGAATAGAATGGAATGGAATGGAACAGAATGGAATGCAATCAACCGAAATGGAATTTAATGGAATGGAAAGGAATCAACCCAATCTGAATGACATGGAACGGAATGCAATGGAATGGAATGGAATCAACACAAGTGGAATGGATTGGAATAGAATGGAATGCAATGGAATGGAATGGAATCAACGGGAGTGGAACGGAATCGAAAGGAATGAACCTGAATGGAATGGAGTGGAATTGAGTGGAATGGAATGGAATCAACCCGAATGGAATGGAATGGAATGGCATGGAATGGAATCTGCCAGAATGGAATGGAATAGAATGGAATGGAATTGAATTGAATGGAATGGAATGGAATGGAAACAACATGAATTGAATGGAATGGACTGGAATGGAATGGAATGGAATGGGATGGAATGCAATGGAATGCAATCAACCTGAATGGAATGGAATGGAATGGAGTGGAATGGAATCAACAGGAAAGGAATGGAATGGAATGGAATGGAATGGAATGGAATCAACGCGAATGGAATGGAATGGAATGGAATGGAATGGAATGAAAAGGAGTGGAATCAACCCGAATGCAATGGAATGGAGTGGAATGGAATGGAATGGAGTGGAATCAACCCAAATGGAATGGAATGGAATGGAATGGAATGGAATGGAATCAAACCGAATGGAATGGAATGGAATGGGATGGAATGGAATGGAATGGAATGGAATGGATTGGAATCAACGCGAATAGAATGGAATAGAATGGAAAAGAATGGAATGGAATGGAATGGAATGGAATGGAATGAAAAGGAATGGAATGGAATGGAATGTAGTGAAATGGAATGTAATGGAATCACCCCAAATGGAATGGAATGGAATGGAATGGAATTAACCCAAATGGAATGGAATGGAATGGAATGAAATGGAATGGAATGAAATGGAATCAACCGGAATGGAATGGAATGGATTTGGAATGGAATAGAAAGGAATCTACCCGAATGGAATGAAATGGAATGCAATGGAATGGAATAGAATGGAATGAAATTGAATGGAATGGAGTCAACCCGAATGGAATGGAATGGAATGGAATGGAATGGAAAGGAATCAACCCGAATGGAATGAAATGGAATAGAATGGAATGCAATGGAATGGAATGGATTGGAATTGAATGCAATGTAATGTAATGGAATGAAATGGAATCAACCAGAATGGAATGGAATGGAATGGAATGGAATGGAATGGAATGGAATGGAATCAACCCGAATGGACTGGAATGGAATGGAATAGAATGGAATGAAATGGAATGGAATGGAATTGAAAGAAATCAAACCGAATGGAATGGAATAGTAATTAACGGAATGGAATGGAACTGAATCAAAAGGAAAGGAATGAAATAGAATGGAATGGAATGGAATGGAATGGAATGGAATGGAATGGAATGGTATCAACTGGAATGGAATGGAATGGAGTGTTCTGGAATGGAATGGAAGCAACCGAATGGAATGGAATGGAATGGAATCTAATGGAATAAACCCAAATGGAATGGAACGGAATGGAATGGAATGGAATGGAATTAACCCAAATGGAGCGGAATGGAATGGAATGGAATGGAACGGAATCAACCAGAATGGAATGGAATGGATTGGAAGGGAATTGAAAGGAATCTACCCGAATGGAATGAAATGAAATTCCATGGAATGGAATAGAATGGAATGAAATGGAATGGAATGGAGTCAAGCCAAATGGAATGGATTCCAATGGAATGGAATCGAATGGAATGGAATGGAATCAACCCGAATGGAATGGAATGTTATGGAATGGAATGGAATAAACACGAAGGGAATTGAATGGAATGCAATGGAATGGAATGGAATGGAATGGAAAGGAATGGAATCAACACGAATGGAATGGAATGGAATGCAATGGAATGGAATGGAATCATCCCGAATGGAATGGAATGGAATGGAATGGAATGGAATGGAATTGAATGGAATTGAATGGAATTAAATGGAATGGAATCAACCAGAATGGAATGGAATGGAATGGAATGGAATGGAATAGAATGCAAAGGAATGGAATGGAATGGGATGGAATGGAATGGAATCAACGCGAATGGAATGGAATGGAATGGAATGGAATGGAATGGGTTCATTCCAAATGGAATGGAATGGAATGGAATGGAATGGAATGAAATGAAATGAAATGGAATGGAATCAACCAGAATGGAATGAAATTGAATGGAATGGAATGGAGTGCAGTGGAATGGAATGGAATGGAATGGAAAGGAATGGAATGGAATCAAACAGAGAGGAATGGAATGGAATGGAATGGATTGGTATCAATCGGAGCGGAATGGAATGGATTGAAATGGAATGTAATGGAATCAACCGGAATGGAATGGAATTGAATGGAATGGAAGGGAATAGAACGGAATCTACCTGAATGGAATGGAATGGAATGGAATGGAGTGGAATGGAATGGAATGGAATCAACCCGAATGGAATGGAATGGAATGGAATGGAATCAACCGGAATGGAAAGGAATGGAATGGAATGTAATGGAATGTTCTGGAATGAAATGGAATGGAATCAACCGGAATGGAAAGGAATGGAATGGAATGGAATGGAATGTTCTGGAATGGAATGGAAGCAACCGAATGGAATGGAATGGAATGGAATGAACTCCACAGAAATGGAAAGAAATGGAATGGAATGGAATGGAATTAACCCAAATGGAACGGAATGGAATGGAATGGAATGGAAAGGAATCAACCGGAATGGAATGGAATGGATTGGAATGGAATACACAGGAATCTACCCGAAAGGAATGAAATGGAATGCAATGGAATGGAATAGAATGGAACGAAATGGAATGGAATGGATTCAACCCGAATGGAATGGAATGGAATGGAATGGAATGGAATCAACCCCAATATAATAGAATGAAATGGAATGGAATGGAATGGAATGGAATGGAATGGAATCAAACCGAAAGGAATGGAATAGTAAGTAATGGAATGGAATGGAATGGAATCAAAAGGAATGGAATGAAATAGAATAGAATGGAATGAAATGGAATGGAATGGAATGGAATGGAATGGAGTCAACCGGAATGGAATGGAATGGAATGTTCTGGAATGGAATGGAAGCAACCGAATGGAATGCAATGGAATTGAATGGAATGGAATTAAACCAAGTGGAATGGAACGGAATGGAATGGAATGAAATGGAATGGAATTAATCCAAATGAATGGAATGGAATGGAATCAACCCGAATGGAATGAAATGGAATGGAATGGTATGCATTAGAATGGAATGGAAAGGAATGGAATCAAACTGAATGGAATGCAATGGAATGGAATGGAATGGAATGGAATGGAATCAACCAGAATGGAATGGAATTGATTGGAATGGAATGGAACGGAATGGAATGCAATGGAATGCAATCAACCCGAGTGGAATGGAATGGAATGGAATGGAATGGAATGGAATCAACAGGAAAGGAATGGAATGGAATGGAATGGAATCAACGCAAATAGAATGGAATAGAATGGAATAGAATGGAAAGAAATGGAATGGAATGGAATGGAATGGAATGCAATCAACCCGAATGGAATGGAGTGCAATGGAATGGAATGGAATGGAATGGAATCACACAGAATGGAATGGAATGGAAGGGAATCAACTAGAATGGAATGAAATGGAATGGAATGGAATGCAGTGGAATGGAATGGAATGGAATCAACCGGAATGGAATGGAATGGAATGGAATGGAATCAAAACGAATGGAATGGAATAGAATGGAATGGAAGGGACTAGAATGGAATGGAACGGAATGGAGTCAACAGGAATGGAATGGAATGGAATGGAAAGAAATGTTCTGGAATGGAAAGGAATTAACCCGAGTGGAATGGAATGGAATGGAATGGAATGGAATGGAAGGGAATCAAAAGGAATGGAATGTAATAGAATGGAATGAATGGAATGGAATCGAATGGAATCAACCAGAATGGAATGGAATGGAATGGAATCTTCTGGAATGGAATGGAAGCAAACGAATGGAATGGAATGGAATCACCCCAAATGGAATGGAATGGAATTGAATTTAATTAACCCAAATGGAATGGAATGGAATGGTATGGAATGGAATGGAATGGAATCAACTGGAATGCAATGGAATGGATTGGAATGGAATAGAAAGTAATCTACTCGAATGGAATGAAATGGAATGCAATGGAATGGAATAGAATGGAATGAAATGGAATGGAATAGAGTCAACCCGAATGGAATGGAATGGAATCGAATGGAATGGAATAGAATCAACCCCAATGGAATGCAATGAAATGGAATGGAATGGAATGGAATGGAATGGAATCAACCCGAATGGAATGGAATGGAATGGAATGGAATGCAATGGAATGGAATGGAATGGAATGGAATGGAATGGAATGGAATGGAATGGAATGGAATCAACTCGAACGGAATGGAATGGAATGGAAAGGAATCAACCCGAATGGAATGAAATGGGGTTGAATGGAATGCAATCGAATGGAATGGAATGGAATGGAATGCCATGGAATGGAATGGAATGGAATGGAATTGGGTGGAATGGAATGGAATGGAATCAACACGAATGCAATGGAATGGAATGGAATGGAATGGAATGGAATGGAATGGAATGGAATGAACACAAATGGAATGGAATGGAATGGAATGGAATGGAATCAACCCGAATGGGATGGAATGGAAAGGAATGAAATGGGATGGAATGGAATCAACGCGAATAGAATGGAAAGGAATGGAATAGAATGGAATGGAATGGAATCAACCAGAATGGAATGGAATCAACCCGAATGGAATGAAATTAAATGGAATGGAATGCATTGGAATGGAATGGAATGGAATCAAACCGAATGGAATGGAATGGAATGGAATGGAATGGAATGGAATCAAAAGGAATGGAATGGAATGGAATGTTATGTAATGGAAAGGAATGGAATGGAATCAACCGGAATGGATTGCAATGGAATGTTCTGGAATGGAATGGAAGCAATCGAATTGAATGGAACGGAATGGAATGTTATGGAATCAAACCAAATGGAATGGAATGGAATTGAATGGAATGGAATGGAGTCAACCGGAATGGAATTGAATGGAATGTGATGGAATGGAATGGAATGGGATGGAATGGAATCAACGCGAATAGAATGGAATGGAATGGAAGAGAATGGAATAGAATGAAATCAACCAGAATGGAATGGAATGGAATGGAATGGAATGGAGTGGAATGGAATCAACCCGAATGGAATGAAATGGAATGGAATGGAGTGCATTGGAATGGAATAGAAAGGAATGGAATCAAACTGAATGGAATGGAATGGAATGGAATGGAATCAAAAGGAATGGAATGGAATAGAATGGAATGGAATGGAATGGAATGGAATGGAATAAACCGGAATGGAGTGGAATGGTTTGGAATGGAATAGAAAGGAATCAACTCGAATGGAATGAAATGGAATGCAATGAAATGGAATAGAATGGAATGAAATGGAAGGGAATGGAGTCAACCCGAATGGAATGGAATGGAATGGAATGGAAACAACACGAATTGAATGGAATGGATTGGAATGGAATGGAATGGAATGGAATGCAATGGAATGCAATCAACCGGAATGGAATGGAATGGAATGGAATGGAATCAACAGGAAAGGAATGGAATGGAATGGAATGGAATGGAATGGAATCAACGCAAATAGAATCTAATAGAATGGAATAGAATGGAATGAAATGGAATGGAATGGAATGGAATGGAAACAACCCTAATGGAATGAAGTGCAATGGAATGGAATGGAATGGAATAGAATCACACAGAATGGAATGGAAGGGAATCAACTCGAATGGAATGAAATGGAATGGAATGGAATGCAGTGGAATGGAATGGAATGGAATCAACCGGAATGGAATGGAATGGAATGGAATGGAATGGAATCAAAACGAATGGAATGGATTAGAATGGAATGGAAGGGACTGGAATGGAATGGAATGGAATGGAGTCAACAGGAATGGAATGGAATGGAATGGAAAGGAATGTTCTGGAATGGAAAGGAAGAAATCCGAGTGGAATGGAATGGAATGGAATGGAATGGAATGGAATGGAATCAACCGGAATGGAATGGAATGGAATGGAATTGAATGGAATGGAATGATATGGAATGGAATCAACCCAAATGGAATGGAATGGAATGGAATGGAATGGAATGAAATGGAATGGACTCAACCCGAATGGAATGGAATGGAATGTGATGGAATGGAATGGAATGGGATGGAATGGAATCAACGTGAATAGAATGGAATGGAATGGAATAGAATGGAATAGAATGGAATCAACCAGAATGACATGGAATGGAATGGAATGGAATGGAATGGAATCAACCCGAATGGAATGAAATGGAATGTGATGGAATGCATTGGAAAGGAATGGAAAGGAATGGAATGAAACCGAATGGAATGGAATGGAATGGAATGGAACGGAATCAAAAGGAATGGAATGGAATAGAATGGAATGAATGGAATGGAGTGGAATGGAATGGAACGGAATGGAATCCACCGGAATGGAATGGAATGGAATGGAATGGAATGGAATGATCTGGAATGGAATGGAATGGAATCAACCGGAATGGAAAGGAGTGGAATGGAATGGAATGGAATGTTCTGGAATGGAATGGAAGCAACCGAATGGAATGAAATGGATTGGAATGGAATGTTCTGGAATGGAATGGAAGCAACCGAATGGAATGGAATGAAATGGATTGGAATCAACCCGAATGGAATGGAATGGAATGGAATGGAATGCAATGGAATGGAATGGAATCAACCAGAATGGAATGAAATTGAATGGAATGGAATGGAGTGCAGTGGAATGGAATGGAATGGAATGGAATGGAAAGGAATGGAATGGAATCAACAAGAGAGGAATGGAACGGAATGGAATGGAATGAAATCAATCGGAATGCAATGGAATGGATTGAAATGGAATGTAATGGAATCAAGCAGAACGGAATTTAATGGAATGAAATGGAAGGGAATAGGACGGAATCTACCTGAATGGAATGGAATGGAATGGAGTGGAATGGAATGGTATGGAATCAACCAGAATTGAACGGAATGGAATGGAATGGAATCAACCGGAAAGGAATGGAATGGTATGGAATGGAATGGAATGGAATCAAGCCGACTGGAATGGAATGGAATGCAATGGAATGGAATGGAATGGAATCAACCGGAATGGAAAGGAATGGAATGGAATGGAATGGAATGATCTGGAATGGAATGGAATGGAATCAACCGGAATGGAAAGGAGTGGAATGGAATGGAATGGAATGTTCTGGAATGGAATGGAAGCAACCGAATGGAATGAAATGGATTGGAATGGAATGTTCTGGAATGGAATGGAAGCAACCGAATGGAATGGAATGAAATGGATTGGAATCAACCCGAATGGAATGGAATGGAATGGAATGGAATGCAATGGAATGGAATGGAATCAACGCGAATGGAATGGAATGGAATGGAATGGAATCAACACAAATGGAATGAAATTGAATTGAATGGAATGGAATGCAGTGGAATGGAATGGAATGGAAAGGTATGGAATGGAATGGAATGGAATCAACCAGAATGAAATGGAATGGATTGGAATTGAATCAACACGAATGGAATGAAATTGAATTGAATGGAATGGAATGCAGTGGAATGGAATGGAATGGAAAGGTATGGAATGGAATGGAATGGAATCAACCAGAATGGAATGGAATGGAATGGAATTGAATGGAATGGAATGGAATGGAATGGAATCAATCGGAATGGAATGGAATCAATCGGAATGGAATGGAATGGATTGAAATGGAATGTAATGGAATCAACCGGAACTGAATGGAATGGAATGGAAGGGAAGGGAATAGAACGGAATCTACCTGAATGGAATATAATGGAATGGAGTGGAATGGAATGGAATGGAATCAACCCGAATGGAATGGAATGGAATGGAATGGAATCAACCCGTATGGAATGGAATAGTATGGAATGGAACGGAATGAAATCAACCCGAATGGAATGGAATGGAATGGAATGGAATGGAATGGAATGGAATCAACCGGAATGGAAAGGAATGGAGTGGAATGGAATGGAATGTTCTGGAATGGAATGGAATTGAATCAATCGGAATGGAAAGGAATGGAATGGAATGGAATGTTCTGGAATGGAATGGAAGCAACCGAATGGAATGGAATGGAATGGAATCACCCCAAATGGAATGGAATGGAATGGAATTAACCCGAATGGAATGGAATGGAATGGAATTGAGTGGAATGGAATCAACCGGAATGGAATGGAATGGATTGGAATGGAATAGAAAGGAATCTACCCAAATGGAATGAAATGGAATGCAATGGAATGGAATAGAATTGAATGAAATGGAATGGAATGGATTCAACCAGAAAGGAATGGAATGGAATGGAATGAAATGGAATCAACCCCAATGTAATGGAATGAAATGGAATGGAATGGAATGGAATGGAATGGAATGGAATGGCATCAACCCGAATGAAATGGAATGGAATGGAAAGGAATCAACCCGAATGGAATGAAATGCAATGGAATGGGATGCTATGGAATTGAATGGAATGGAATGCCATGGAATGGAATGGAATGGAATTTAATGGAATGGAATCAACCCGAATACAATGGAATGGAATGGAATGGAATGGAATGGCACAGAATGGAAATGAATGGAATCAACACGAATGGAATGGAATGGAATGGAATGGAATGGAATCAACCCAAATGGAATGGAATGGAATAGAATGGAATGGAATGGAATGGAATGGAATGGAATGGAATGGAATTAAATGTAATGGAATCAACCCGAATGGAATGGAATGTAATGCAATGGAATGGAATGGATTGGAATGGAATGGAATCAACACGAATGGAATGGAATGGAAGGGAATGGAATGGAATGGAATGGATTCATCCCGAATTTAATGGAATGGAATGGAATGGAATGGAATGCAATGCAATGGAATGGAATGGAATCAACCAGAATGGAATTAAATTGAATGGAATGGAATGGAGTGCAGTGGAATGGAATGGAATGGAATGGAATGGAATGGAAAGGAATAGAATGGAATCAACCAGAGAGGAATGGAATGGAATGGAATGGAATGGAATGGAATCAATCGAAATGGAATGGAATGGATTGAAAGGGAATGAAATGGAATCAACCGGAACGGAGTGGAATGGAAGGGAATAGAACGGAATCTACCTGAATGGAATGGAATGGAATGGAGTGGAATGGAATGGAATGGAATCAACCCGAATGGAATGGAATGGAATGGAATGGAATGGAATCAACTGGAATGGAAAGGAATGGAATGGAATGGAATGGAATGTTCTGGAATGGAATGGAATGGAATCAACTGGAATGGAAAGGAATGGAATGGAATGGAATGGAATGTTCTGGAATGGAATGGAAGCAACCGAATGGAATGGAATGGAATGGAATCAACCCAAATGGAATGGAATGGAATGGAATGGAATAGAATGGAATCAACAAGAATTGAATGGAATGGATTGGAATGAAATTGAAAGGAATCTACCCGAATGGAATGAAATGGAATGCAATGGAATGGAATAAATTGGAATGAAATGGAATGGAATGAAGTCAACCCGAATGGAATGGATTCCAATGGAATGGATTCGAATGGAATGGAATGGAATCAACCCGAACGGAATGGAATGGTATGGAATGGAATGGAATGGAATAAATCCGAATGGAATGCAATGGAATGGAATGCAATGGTATGGAATGGAATGGAATGGAATAAACCCGAATGGAATGGAATTGAATGGAATGCAATGGAATGGAATGGAACGGAAAGGAATGGAATCAACAGAAATGGGATGGAATGGAATGGAATGGAATGGAATCAAATCGAATGGAATGGAATGGAATAGAATGGAATGGAATGGAATGGAATGGAATGGAATTAAATGGAATGGAATCAAACCGAATGGAATGGAATGGAATGGAATGGAATGGAATGCAATGTAATGGAATGGAATGGAGTGGAATGGAATGGAATCAACGAGAATGGAATGGAATGGAATGGAATGGAATGGAATGGAATGGATTCATTCCGAATGGAATGGAATGGAATGGAATGGAATGCAATGGAATGGAATGGAATCCACCAGAATGGAATGAAATTGAATGGATTGGAATGGAGTGCAGTGGAATGGAATGGAATGAAATGGAAAGGAATGGAATGGAATCAACAAGAGAGGAATGGAATGGAATGGAACGGAATGAAATCAATCGGAATGCAATGGAATGGATTGAAATGGAATGTAATGGAATCAACCAGAACGGAATTTAATGGAATGGAATGGAAGGGAATAGAACGGAATCTACCTGAATGGAATGGAATGGAATGGAGTCGAATGGAATGGAATGGAATGGAGTGGAATGGAATGCAATGGAATCAACCCGAATGGAATGGAATGGAATGGAATGGAATCAACCCGTATGGAATGGAATGGTATGGAATGGAATGGAATGGAATCAACCAGAATGGAATGGAATGGAATGGAATGGAATGGAATGAAATCAACCGGAATGGAAAGGAATGAAATGGAATGGAATGGAATGTTCTGGAATGGAATGGAATGGAATCAACCGGAATGGAAAGTAATGGAATGGAATGCAAGGTTCTGGAATGGAATGGAAGCAACCGAATGGAATGGAATGAACTCCACCCAAATAGAATGGAATGGAATGGAATGGAATGGAATTAACCCAAATGGAACGGAATGGAATGGAATGGAATGGAATGGAATCAACCGGAATGGAATGGAATGGATTGGAATGGAATAGACTGGAATCTACCCGAATGGAATGAAATGGAATGCAAAGGAATGGATTAGAATGGAATGAAATGGAATGGAATGGAGTCAACCCGAATGGAATGGAATGGAATGGAATGGAAACAACACGAATTGAATGGAATGGAGTGTAATGGAATGGAATGGAATGGAATGGAATGGAATGGAATGGAACGCAATGGAATGCAATCAACCCGAATGGAATGGAATGGAATGGAATGGAATGGAATCAACAGGTAAGGAATGGAATGGAATGGAATGGAATCAACGCAAATAGAATGGAATAGAATGGAATAGAATTGAATGGAATGGAATGGAATGGAATGGAATGGAATGGAATGGAATCAACACGAATGGAATGGAGTGCAATGGAATGGAATGGAATGGAATGGAATCACACAGAATGGAATGGAATGGAAGGGAGACAACTCGAATGGAATGAAATGGAATGGAATGGAATGCAGTGGAATGGAATGGAAGGGAATCAAAAGGAATGGAATGGAATAGAATGGAATGGAAGGGACTGGAATGGAATGGAACGGAAGGGCTCAACAGGAATGGAATGGAATGGAATAGAATGGAATGGAATGTTCTGTAATGGAAAGGAAGCAACCTGAGTGGAATGGAATGTAATGGAATGGAAAGGAATGGAATCAACCGGTATGGAATGGAATGGAATGGAAAGGAATGGGCTGTTCTGAAATGGAATGGAATCAACCCGAATGGAATGGAATGGAATGCAATGGAATGGGAAGGAATCAACCGGAATGGAATGGAATGGATTGGAATGGATTGGAATGGAACCAATCCGAATGCAATGGAACGCAATGAAACAGAATATACTGGAATGGAATGGAACGGAATCTACCAGAATGGAATGAAATGGAATGGAATGGAATGGAATGGAATCAACCCGAATGGAATGGAATGGAATGAAATGGAATCAACCCCAATGGAATGGAATGGTATGGAATGGAATGGAATTGAATCAACACGAATGGAATAGAACGGAATGGATTGTAATGGAATGGAATGGAATCTACCCGAATGGAATGGAAAAGAATGGAATGGAATGGAAAGGAATGGAATGGAATGGAATCAACACGAATGGAATGGAATGGAATGGAATCAACCAGAATGGAATGCAATGGAATGGAATGGAATGGAATGCAATGGAAAGGAAAGCAATGGAATGGAATGGAATGGAATGGAATGCAATCGACCAGAATGGAATGGAATGGAATTGAATGGAATCAACCCAAAAGGAATGGAATGGAATGAAATGGAATAGAATGGAATTAAACCAAATGGAATGTAATGGAATAGAATGAAATGGAATGGAATGGAATGGTATCGAATGGAATCAACCCAAATGGAATGGAATGGAATGGAATGAAATGGAATGGAGTCAACCCGAATGGAATGGAATGGAATGTGATGGAATGGAATGGAATGGGATGGAATGGAATCAACGCGAATAGAATGGAATGGAATGGAATAGAATGGAATAGAATGGAATCAACCAGAATGGAATGGAATAGAATGAAATGGAATGGAGTCAACCCGAATGGAATGGAATGGAATGTGATGGAATGGAATGGAATGGGATGGAATGGAATCAACGCGAATAGAATGGAATGGAATGGAATAAAATGGAATAGAATGGAGTCAACCAGAATGGAATGGAATGGAATGGAATGGAATGGAATGGAATGGAATGGAATCAACCCGAATGGAATGAAATGGAATGGAATGGAATGCATTGGAATGGAATGGAAAGGAATGGAATCAAACCGAATGGAATGGAATGAAATGGAATGGAATGGAATGGAATCAAAAGGAATGGAATGGAATAGAATGGAATGGAATGGAATGGAATGGAATGGAATGGAATGGAATGGAATGGAATCAACCCGAATGGAATTGAATGGAATGGAATGGAATGGAATCAACCCGTATGGAATGGAATGGTATGGAATGGAATGGAATGGAATCAACCCGAATGGAATGGAATGGTTTGGAATGGAATGGAATGGAATGGAATGGAATCAATCGGAATGGAAAGGAATGGAATGGAATGAAATGGAATGTTCTGGAATGGAATGGAATGGAATCAACCGGAATGGAAAGGAATGGAATGTAATGGAATGTTCTGGAATGGAATGGAAGCAACCGAATGGAATGGAATGGAATAGAATGAACTCCAACCAAATGGAATGGAATGGAATGGAGTGGAATGGAATTAAACCAAATGGAAAGGAATGGAATGGAATGGAATGGAAAGGAATCAACTGGAATGGAATGGAATGGATTGGAATGGAATAGACAGGAATCTACCCGAATGGAATGAAATGGAATGCAATGGAATCGAATAGTATGGAATGAAATGGAATGGAATGGAGTCAACCCGAATGGAATGGAATGGAATGGAATGGAATGGAAAGGAATCAACCCGAATGTAATGGAGTGCAATGGAATGGAATGGAATGGAATGGAATGGAATGGAATGGAATCACACAGAATGAAATGGAATGGAAGGGAATCAACCCGAATGGAATGAAATGGAATGGAATGGAATGCAGTGGAATGGAATGGAATGGAATCAACCAGAATGGAATGGAATGGAATGGAATGGAATCAAAACGAATGGAATGGAATAGAATGGAATGGAAGGGACTGGAATGGCATGGAACGGAATGCAGTCAACAGGAAAGGAATGGAATGGAATGGAATGGAATCCTCTGGAATGGAATGGAAGCAACCCGAAAGGAATGGAATGGAATGGAATGGAATGGAATGGAATGGAATGGAATCAACCGGAATGGAATGGAAAGGAATGGACTGTTCTGAAATGGAATGGAAACAACCCAAATGGAATGGAATGGAATGAAATGGAATGGGAAGGAATCAACCAGAATGGAATGGAATGGATTGGAATGGATTGGAATGGAACCAATCCGAATGGAATGGAATGCAATCAAACAGAATATACTGGAATGGAATGGAACGGAATATACCAGAATAGAATGAAATGGAATGGAATGCAATGGAATGGAATCGAATCAACCCCAATGGAATGGTATGGTATGGAATGTAATACAATGGAATCAACACGAATGCAATAGCATGGAATGGAATGGAATGGAATGGAATGGAATGGAATCAACTCGAATGGAATGGAATAGAATGGAATGGAATGGAATGGAATGGAATGGAATGGAATTAAACCAAATGGAATGGAATGGAATAGAATGGAATGGAATGGAATGGAATGGAATGGAATGGAATGGTATGGAATGGAATCAACCCAAATGGAATGGAATGGAATGGAATGGAATGGAATGAAATGGAATGGAGTTAACCCGAATGGAATGGAATGGAATGTGATGGAATGGAATGGAATGGGATGGAATGGAATCAACGCGAATAGAATGGAATGAAATAGAATAGAATGCAATCAACCAGAATGGAATGGAATGGAATGGAATGGAATGGAATGGAATGGAATGCAATCAATAGGAATGGAGTAGAATAGAATGGAATGGAATGGAATGGAATGGAATGGAATGGAATGGAATCAACCGGAATGGAATGGAATGGAATGGAATGTTCAGGAATGGAATGGAAGCAAACGAATGGAATGGAATGGAATGGAATAGAATGGCATGGAATGGAATCACCCCAAATGGAATGGAAAGGAATGGAATGGAATTAACCCAAATGGAATGGAATGGAATGTTATGGAATGGAATGGAATGGAATCAACCCGAATGGAATGGAATGGATTGGAATGGAATAGAATGGAATCTACTTGAATGGAATGAAATGGAATGCAATGGAATGGAATAGAATGGAATGAAATGGAATGGAATGGAGTCAATCCTCATGGAATGGAATGGAATGGAATGGATTGGAATCAACCCCAATGTAATGTAATGGAATGGAATGGAATGGAATGGAATGGAATGGAATGGAATGGAATGGAATCAACCTGAATGGAATGAAATGGAATAGAATAGAATGCAATGGAATGGAATGGAATGGAATGCAATGGAATGGAATGGAATGGAATGGAATGGAATGCAATGCAATGCAATGGAATGGAATGGAATGGAATGGAATGGAATGGAATGGAATGGAATCAACCCGAATGGAATGGAATGGAATGAAAAGAATCAACCCGAATGGAATGAAATGGATTGCAGTGGAATGCAATCGAATGGAATGGAATGGAATGGAATGCCATGGAATGGAATGGAATTGAATGGAGTGGAATGGAATGGAATGGAATCAACCCGAATGCAATGGAATGGAATGGATTGGAATGGAATCAACCCAAATGGAATGGAATGGAATGGAATTGAATGGAATGGAATGGAATTTAATGGAATGGAATGGAATAGAATCAACCCGAATGGAATGGAATGGAATGGGATGGACTGGAATGGAATGGGATGGAATGGAATCAACGCGAATAGAATGGATTGGAATGGAATCAACCCAAATGTAATGTAATGGAATGGAATGGAATTGAATGGAATGGAATGGAATTGAATGGAATGGAATGGAATAGAATCAACCCAAATGGAATGGAATGGAATGGGATGGAATGGAATGGAATGGGATGGAATGGAATCAACGCGAATAGAATGGAATGGAATGGAATAGATTGGAATGGAATGGAATCAACCAGAATGGAATGGAATGGAATGGAATCAACCCGAATGGAATGGAATGGAATGGAATGGAATGCATTGGAATGGAATGGAATGGATTGCAATCAAACCGAATGGAATGGAATGGAATGGAATGGAATCAAAAGGAATGGAATGGAATATAATGTAATGGAATGGAATGGAATGGAATGGAATGGAATGGAATGGAATCAACCGGAATGGATTGCAATGGAATGCTCTGGAATGAAATGGAAGCAACCGAATTGAATGGAATGCGGTGAAATGGAATGGTATGGAATCAACCCAAATGGAATGGAATGGAAAGGAATGCAATGGAATTAACCCAAATGGAATGGAATGGAATGGAATGGAATGGAATCAACCAGAATGGAATGGTTTCGAATGGAATGGAAACGAATGGAATGGAATTGAATCAACCCGAATGGAATGGAATGGAATGAAAAAGAATGTACTAGAATGGAATGGAACAGAATCTACCAGAATGGAATGAAATGGAATGGAATGGAGTCAATCCTAATGAAATGGAATGGAATGGAATGGAATGGAATGGAATGGAATGGAATGGAATCAACCCCAATGTTGTGTAATGTAATGTAATGTAATGGAATGGAATGGAATGGAATGGAATCAACCCGAATGGAATGAAATGGATTAGAATAGAATGCAATGGAATGGAATGGAATGGAATGGAATGCCATGGAATGGAATGGAATGGAATGGAGTGGAATGGCATGGAATGGAATGGAATGGAGTGGAATGGAATGGAATGGAATCAACCCGAATGCAATGGAATGGATTGGAATGGAATCAACCCAAATGGAATGGAACGGAAGGGATTGGAATTAACCCAAATGGAATGGAATGGAATCAACCCCAATGGAATGGAATGAAATGGAATGGAATAGAACGGAATGGAATGGAATGCAATCAACCCAAATGGAATGAAATGGAATAGAATGGAATGCAATGGAATGCAATGGATTGTAATGGAATGGAATGGAATGGAATGGAATGGAATGGAATCTACCCGAATGGAATGGAATGGAATGGAAAGGAATCAACACGAATGGAATGAAATGGATTGGAATGGAATGCAATCGAATGGAATGGAATGGAATACCATCAACCGAAATGGAATGAAATTGAATGGAATGGAATGGAATCAACCCAAATGAAATGGAATGGAATGGAATGGAATGGAATGGAATGGAATGGAACGGAATCAACCCACATGTAATGGAATGGAATGGAATTGAATGGAATGGAATGGAATCAACCGAAATGGAATGGAATAGAATGGAATGGAATGGAACAGAATGGAATGCAATCAACCGAAATGGAATTTAATGGAATGGAAAGGAATCAACCCAATCTGAATGACATGGAACGGAATGCAATGGAATGGAATGGAATCAACACAAGTGGAATGGATTGGAATAGAATGGAATGCAATGGAATGGAATGGAATCAACGGGAGTGGAACGGAATCGAAAGGAATGAACCTGAATGGAATGGAGTGGAATTGAGTGGAATGGAATGGAATCAACCCGAATGGAATGGAATGGAATGGCATGGAATGGAATCTGCCAGAATGGAATGGAATAGAATGGAATGGAATTGAATTGAATGGAATGGAATGGAATGGAAACAACATGAATTGAATGGAATGGACTGGAATGGAATGGAATGGAATGGGATGGAATGCAATGGAATGCAATCAACCTGAATGGAATGGAATGGAATGGAGTGGAATGGAATCAACAGGAAAGGAATGGAATGGAATGGAATGGAATGGAATGGAATCAACGCGAATGGAATGGAATGGAATGGAATGGAATGGAATGGAATGGAATGAAAAGGAGTGGAATCAACCCGAATGCAATGGAATGGAGTGGAATGGAATGGAATGGAGTGGAATCAACCCAAATGGAATGGAATGGAATGGAATGGAATGGAATGGAATGGAATGGAATGGAATCAACCCGAATGGAATGGAATGGAATGGGATGGAATGGAATGGAATGGAATGGAATGGAATGGATTGGAATCAACGCGAATAGAATGGAATAGAATGGAAAAGAATGGAATGGAATGGAATGGAATGGAATGGAATGAAAAGGAATGGAATGGAATGGAATGTAGTGAAATGGAATGTAATGGAATCACCCCAAATGGAATGGAATGGAATGGAATGGAATTAACCCAAATGGAATGGAATGGAATGGAATGAAATGGAATGGAATGAAATGGAATCAACCGGAATGGAATGGAATGGATTTGGAATGGAATAGAAAGGAATCTACCCGAATGGAATGAAATGGAATGCAATGGAATGGAATAGAATGGAATGAAATTGAATGGAATGGAGTCAACCCGAATGGAATGGAATGGAATGGAATGGAAAGGAATCAACCCGAATGGAATGAAATGGAATAGAATGGAATGCAATGGAATGGAATGGATTGGAATTGAATGCAATGTAATGTAATGGAATGAAATGGAATCAACCAGAATGGAATGGAATGGAATGGAATGGAATGGAATGGAATGGAATGGAATCAACCCGAATGGACTGGAATGGAATGGAATAGAATGGAATGAAATGGAATGGAATGGAATTGAAAGAAATCAAACCGAATGGAATGGAATAGTAATTAACGGAATGGAATGGAACTGAATCAAAAGGAAAGGAATGAAATAGAATGGAATGGAATGGAATGGAATGGAATGGAATGGAATGGTATCAACTGGAATGGAATGGAATGGAGTGTTCTGGAATGGAATGGAAGCAACCGAATGGAATGGAATGGAATGGAATCTAATGGAATAAACCCAAATGGAATGGAACGGAATGGAATGGAATGGAATGGAATTAACCCAAATGGAACGGAATGGAATGGAATGGAATGGAACGGAATCAACCAGAATGGAATGGAATGGATTGGA
This sequence comes from Pan troglodytes, assembly GCF_028858775.2. NCBI lineage: Eukaryota > Metazoa > Chordata > Mammalia > Primates > Hominidae > Pan > Pan troglodytes. The sequence goes on along the minus strand of NC_072416.2, from coordinate 39,858,863 downwards.
AGGGAATTGAAAGGAATCTACCCGAATGGAATGAAATGAAATTCCATGGAATGGAATAGAATGGAATGAAATGGAATGGAATGGAGTCAAGCCAAATGGAATGGATTCCAATGGAATGGAATCGAATGGAATGGAATGGAATCAACCCGAATGGAATGGAATGTTATGGAATGGAATGGAATAAACACGAAGGGAATTGAATGGAATGCAATGGAATGGAATGGAATGGAATGGAAAGGAATGGAATCAACACGAATGGAATGGAATGGAATGCAATGGAATGGAATGGAATCATCCCGAATGGAATGGAATGGAATGGAATGGAATGGAATGGAATTGAATGGAATTGAATGGAATTAAATGGAATGGAATCAACCAGAATGGAATGGAATGGAATGGAATGGAATGGAATAGAATGCAAAGGAATGGAATGGAATGGGATGGAATGGAATGGAATCAACGCGAATGGAATGGAATGGAATGGAATGGAATGGAATGGGTTCATTCCAAATGGAATGGAATGGAATGGAATGGAATGGAATGAAATGAAATGAAATGGAATGGAATCAACCAGAATGGAATGAAATTGAATGGAATGGAATGGAGTGCAGTGGAATGGAATGGAATGGAATGGAATGGAAAGGAATGGAATGGAATCAAACAGAGAGGAATGGAATGGAATGGAATGGATTGGTATCAATCGGAGCGGAATGGAATGGATTGAAATGGAATGTAATGGAATCAACCGGAATGGAATGGAATTGAATGGAATGGAAGGGAATAGAACGGAATCTACCTGAATGGAATGGAATGGAATGGAATGGAGTGGAATGGAATGGAATGGAATCAACCCGAATGGAATGGAATGGAATGGAATGGAATCAACCGGAATGGAAAGGAATGGAATGGAATGTAATGGAATGTTCTGGAATGAAATGGAATGGAATCAACCGGAATGGAAAGGAATGGAATGGAATGGAATGGAATGTTCTGGAATGGAATGGAAGCAACCGAATGGAATGGAATGGAATGGAATGAACTCCACAGAAATGGAAAGAAATGGAATGGAATGGAATGGAATTAACCCAAATGGAACGGAATGGAATGGAATGGAATGGAAAGGAATCAACCGGAATGGAATGGAATGGATTGGAATGGAATACACAGGAATCTACCCGAAAGGAATGAAATGGAATGCAATGGAATGGAATAGAATGGAACGAAATGTAATGGAATGGATTCAACCCGAATGGAATGGAATGGAATGGAATGGAATGGAATCAACCCCAATATAATAGAATGAAATGGAATGGAATGGAATGGAATGGAATGGAATGGAATCAAACCGAAAGGAATGGAATAGTAAGTAATGGAATGGAATGGAATGGAATCAAAAGGAATGGAATGAAATAGAATAGAATGGAATGAAATGGAATGGAATGGAATGGAATGGAGTCAACCGGAATGGAATGGAATGGAATGTTCTGGAATGGAATGGAAGCAACCGAATGGAATGCAATGGAATTGAATGGAATGGAATTAAACCAAGTGGAATGGAACGGAATGGAATGGAATGAAATGGAATGGAATTAATCCAAATGAATGGAATGGAATGGAATCAACCCGAATGGAATGAAATGGAATGGAATGGTATGCATTAGAATGGAATGGAAAGGAATGGAATCAAACTGAATGGAATGCAATGGAATGGAATGGAATGGAATGGAATGGAATCAACCAGAATGGAATGGAATTGATTGGAATGGAATGGAACGGAATGGAATGCAATGGAATGCAATCAACCCGAGTGGAATGGAATGGAATGGAATGGAATCAACAGGAAAGGAATGGAATGGAATGGAATGGAATCAACGCAAATAGAATGGAATAGAATGGAATAGAATGGAAAGAAATGGAATGGAATGGAATGGAATGGAATGCAATCAACCCGAATGGAATGGAGTGCAATGGAATGGAATGGAATGGAATGGAATCACACAGAATGGAATGGAATGGAAGGGAATCAACTAGAATGGAATGAAATGGAATGGAATGGAATGCAGTGGAATGGAATGGAATGGAATCAACCGGAATGGAATGGAATGGAATGGAATGGAATCAAAACGAATGGAATGGAATAGAATGGAATGGAAGGGACTAGAATGGAATGGAACGGAATGGAGTCAACAGGAATGGAATGGAATGGAATGGAAAGAAATGTTCTGGAATGGAAAGGAATTAACCCGAGTGGAATGGAATGGAATGGAATGGAATGGAATGGAAGGGAATCAAAAGGAATGGAATGTAATAGAATGGAATGAATGGAATGGAATCGAATGGAATCAACCAGAATGGAATGGAATGGAATGGAATCTTCTGGAATGGAATGGAAGCAAACGAATGGAATGGAATGGAATCACCCCAAATGGAATGGAATGGAATTGAATTTAATTAACCCAAATGGAATGGAATGGAATGGTATGGAATGGAATGGAATGGAATCAACTGGAATGCAATGGAATGGATTGGAATGGAATAGAAAGTAATCTACTCGAATGGAATGAAATGGAATGCAATGGAATGGAATAGAATGGAATGAAATGGAATGGAATAGAGTCAACCCGAATGGAATGGAATGGAATCGAATGGAATGGAATAGAATCAACCCCAATGGAATGCAATGAAATGGAATGGAATGGAATGGAATGGAATGGAATCAACCCGAATGGAATGGAATGGAATGGAATGGAATGCAATGGAATGGAATGGAATGGAATGGAATGGAATGGAATGGAATGGAATCAACTCGAACGGAATGGAATGGAATGGAAAGGAATCAACCCGAATGGAATGAAATGGGGTGGAATGGAATGCAATCGAATGGAATGGAATGGAATGGAATGCCATGGAATGGAATGGAATGGAATGGAATTGGGTGGAATGGAATGGAATGGAATCAACACGAATGCAATGGAATGGAATGGAATGGAATGGAATGGAATGGAATGGAATGGAATGAACACAAATGGAATGGAATGGAATGGAATGGAATGGAATCAACCCGAATGGGATGGAATGGAAAGGAATGAAATGGGATGGAATGGAATCAACGCGAATAGAATGGAAAGGAATGGAATAGAATGGAATGGAATGGAATCAACCAGAATGGAATGGAATCAACCCGAATGGAATGAAATTAAATGGAATGGAATGCATTGGAATGGAATGGAATGGAATCAAACCGAATGGAATGGAATGGAATGGAATGGAATGGAATGGAATCAAAAGGAATGGAATGGAATGGAATGTTATGTAATGGAAAGGAATGGAATGGAATCAACCGGAATGGATTGCAATGGAATGTTCTGGAATGGAATGGAAGCAATCGAATTGAATGGAACGGAATGGAATGTTATGGAATCAAACCAAATGGAATGGAATGGAATTGAATGGAATGGAATGGAGTCAACCGGAATGGAATTGAATGGAATGTGATGGAATGGAATGGAATGGGATGGAATGGAATCAACGCGAATAGAATGGAATGGAATGGAAGAGAATGGAATAGAATGAAATCAACCAGAATGGAATGGAATGGAATGGAATGGAATGGAGTGGAATGGAATCAACCCGAATGGAATGAAATGGAATGGAATGGAGTGCATTGGAATGGAATAGAAAGGAATGGAATCAAACTGAATGGAATGGAATGGAATGGAATGGAATCAAAAGGAATGGAATGGAATAGAATGGAATGGAATGGAATGGAATGGAATGGAATAAACCGGAATGGAGTGGAATGGTTTGGAATGGAATAGAAAGGAATCAACTCGAATGGAATGAAATGGAATGCAATGAAATGGAATAGAATGGAATGAAATGGAAGGGAATGGAGTCAACCCGAATGGAATGGAATGGAATGGAATGGAAACAACACGAATTGAATGGAATGGATTGGAATGGAATGGAATGCAATGGAATGCAATGGAATGCAATCAACCGGAATGGAATGGAATGGAATGGAATGGAATCAACAGGAAAGGAATGGAATGGAATGGAATGGAATGGAATGGAATGGAATCAACGCAAATAGAATCTAATAGAATGGAATAGAATGGAATGAAATGGAATGGAATGGAATGGAATGGAAACAACCCTAATGGAATGAAGTGCAATGGAATGGAATGGAATGGAATAGAATCACACAGAATGGAATGGAAGGGAATCAACTCGAATGGAATGAAATGGAATGGAATGGAATGGAATCAACCGGAATGGAATGGAATGGAATGGAATGGAATGGAATGGAATCAAAACGAATGGAATGGATTAGAATGGAATGGAAGGGACTGGAATGGAATGGAATGGAATGGAGTCAACAGGAATGGAATGGAATGGAATGGAAAGGAATGTTCTGGAATGGAAAGGAAGAAATCCGAGTGGAATGGAATGGAATGGAATGGAATGGAATGGAATGGAATCAACCGGAATGGAATGGAATGGAATGGAATTGAATGGAATGGAATGATATGGAATGGAATCAACCCAAATGGAATGGAATGGAATGGAATGGAATGGAATGAAATGGAATGGACTCAACCCGAATGGAATGGAATGGAATGTGATGGAATGGAATGGAATGGGATGGAATGGAATCAACGTGAATAGAATGGAATGGAATGGAATAGAATGGAATAGAATGGAATCAACCAGAATGACATGGAATGGAATGGAATGGAATGGAATGGAATCAACCCGAATGGAATGAAATGGAATGTGATGGAATGCATTGGAAAGGAATGGAAAGGAATGGAATCAAACCGAATGGAATGGAATGGAATGGAATGGAACGGAATCAAAAGGAATGGAATGGAATAGAATGGAATGAATGGAATGGAGTGGAATGGAATGGAACGGAATGGAATCCACCGGAATGGAATGGAATGGAATGGAATGGAATGGAATGATCTGGAATGGAATGGAATGGAATCAACCGGAATGGAAAGGAGTGGAATGGAATGGAATGGAATGTTCTGGAATGGAATGGAAGCAACCGAATGGAATGAAATGGATTGGAATGGAATGTTCTGGAATGGAATGGAAGCAACCGAATGGAATGGAATGAAATGGATTGGAATCAACCCGAATGGAATGGAATGGAATGGAATGGAATGCAATGGAATGGAATGGAATCAACCAGAATGGAATGAAATTGAATGGAATGAAATGGAGTGCAGTGGAATGGAATGGAATGGAATGGAATGGAAAGGAATGGAATGGAATCAACAAGAGAGGAATGGAACGGAATGGAATGGAATGAAATCAATCGGAATGCAATGGAATGGATTGAAATGGAATGTAATGGAATCAAGCAGAACGGAATTTAATGGAATGAAATGGAAGGGAATAGGACGGAATCTACCTGAATGGAATGGAATGGAATGGAGTGGAATGGAATGGTATGGAATCAACCAGAATTGAACGGAATGGAATGGAATGGAATCAACCGGAAAGGAATGGAATGGTATGGAATGGAATGGAATGGAATCAAGCCGACTGGAATGGAATGGAATGCAATGGAATGGAATGGAATGGAATCAACCGGAATGGAAAGGAATGGAATGGAATGGAATGGAATGATCTGGAATGGAATGGAATGGAATCAACCGGAATGGAAAGGAGTGGAATGGAATGGAATGGAATGTTCTGGAATGGAATGGAAGCAACCGAATGGAATGAAATGGATTGGAATGGAATGTTCTGGAATGGAATGGAAGCAACCGAATGGAATGGAATGAAATGGATTGGAATCAACCCGAATGGAATGGAATGGAATGGAATGGAATGCAATGGAATGGAATGGAATCAACGCGAATGGAATGGAATGGAATGGAATGGAATCAACACAAATGGAATGAAATTGAATTGAATGGAATGGAATGCAGTGGAATGGAATGGAATGGAAAGGTATGGAATGGAATGGAATGGAATCAACCAGAATGAAATGGAATGGATTGGAATTGAATCAACACGAATGGAATGAAATTGAATTGAATGGAATGGAATGCAGTGGAATGGAATGGAATGGAAAGGTATGGAATGGAATGGAATGGAATCAACCAGAATGGAATGGAATGGAATGGAATTGAATGGAATGGAATGGAATGGAATGGAATCAATCGGAATGGAATGGAATCAATCAGAATGGAATGGAATGGATTGAAATGGAATGTAATGGAATCAACCGGAACTGAATGGAATGGAATGGAAGGGAAGGGAATAGAACGGAATCTACCTGAATGGAATATAATGGAATGGAGTGGAATGGAATGGAATGGAATCAACCCGAATGGAATGGAATGGAATGGAATGGAATCAACCCGTATGGAATGGAATAGTATGGAATGGAACGGAATGAAATCAACCCGAATGGAATGGAATGGAATGGAATGGAATGGAATGGAATGGAATGGAATCAACCGGAATGGAAAGGAATGGAGTGGAATGGAATGGAATGTTCTGGAATGGAATGGAATTGAATCAATCGGAATGGAAAGGAATGGAATGGAATGGAATGTTCTGGAATGGAATGGAAGCAACCGAATGGAATGGAATGGAATGGAATCACCCCAAATGGAATGGAATGGAATGGAATTAACCCGAATGGAATGGAATGGAATGGAATTGAGTGGAATGGAATCAACCGGAATGGAATGGAATGGATTGGAATGGAATAGAAAGGAATCTACCCAAATGGAATGAAATGGAATGCAATGGAATGGAATAGAATTGAATGAAATGGAATGGAATGGATTCAACCAGAAAGGAATGGAATGGAATGGAATGAAATGGAATCAACCCCAATGTAATGGAATGAAATGGAATGGAATGGAATGGAATGGAATGGAATGGAATGGCATCAACCCGAATGAAATGGAATGGAATGGAAAGGAATCAACCCGAATGGAATGAAATGCAATGGAATGGGATGCTATGGAATTGAATGGAATGGAATGCCATGGAATGGAATGGAATGGAATTTAATGGAATGGAATCAACCCGAATACAATGGAATGGAATGGAATGGAATGGAATGGCACAGAATGGAAATGAATGGAATCAACACGAATGGAATGGAATGGAATGGAATGGAATGGAATCAACCCAAATGGAATGGAATGGAATAGAATGGAATGGAATGGAATGGAATGGAATGGAATGGAATTAAATGTAATGGAATCAACCCGAATGGAATGGAATGTAATGCAATGGAATGGAATGGATTGGAATGGAATGGAATCAACGCGAATGGAATGGAATGGAAGGGAATGGAATGGAATGGAATGGATTCATCCCGAATTTAATGGAATGGAATGGAATGGAATGGAATGCAATGCAATGGAATGGAATGGAATCAACCAGAATGGAATTAAATTGAATGGAATGGAATGGAGTGCAGTGGAATGGAATGGAATGGAATGGAATGGAATGGAAAGGAATAGAATGGAATCAACCAGAGAGGAATGGAATGGAATGGAATGGAATGGAATGGAATCAATCGAAATGGAATGGAATGGATTGAAAGGGAATGAAATGGAATCAACCGGAACGGAGTGGAATGGAAGGGAATAGAACGGAATCTACCTGAATGGAATGGAATGGAATGGAGTGGAATGGAATGGAATGGAATCAACCCGAATGGAATGGAATGGAATGGAATGGAATGGAATGGAATCAACTGGAATGGAAAGGAATGGAATGGAATGGAATGGAATGTTCTGGAATGGAATGGAATGGAATCAACTGGAATGGAAAGGAATGGAATGGAATGGAATGGAATGTTCTGGAATGGAATGGAAGCAACCGAATGGAATGGAATGGAATGGAATCAACCCAAATGGAATGGAATGGAATGGAATGGAATAGAATGGAATCAACAAGAATTGAATGGAATGGATTGGAATGAAATTGAAAGGAATCTACCCGAATGGAATGAAATGGAATGCAATGGAATGGAATAAATTGGAATGAAATGGAATGGAATGAAGTCAACCCGAATGGAATGGATTCCAATGGAATGGATTCGAATGGAATGGAATGGAATCAACCCGAACGGAATGGAATGGTATGGAATGGAATGGAATGGAATAAATCCGAATGGAATGCAATGGAATGGAATGCAATGGTATGGAATGGAATGGAATGGAATAAACCCGAATGGAATGGAATGGAATGGAATGCAATGGAATGGAATGGAACGGAAAGGAATGGAATCAACACGAATGGGATGGAATGGAATGGAATGGAATGGAATCAAATCGAATGGAATGGAATGGAATAGAATGGAATGGAATGGAATGGAATGGAATGGAATTAAATGGAATGGAATCAAACCGAATGGAATGGAATGGAATGGAATGGAATGGAATGCCATGTAATGGAATGGAATGGAGTGGAATGGAATGGAATCAACGAGAATGGAATGGAATGGAATGGAATGGAATGGAATGGAATGGATTCATTCCGAATGGAATGGAATGGAATGGAATGGAATGCAATGGAATGGAATGGAATCCACCAGAATGGAATGAAATTGAATGGATTGGAATGGAGTGCAGTGGAATGGAATGGAATGAAATGGAAAGGAATGGAATGGAATCAACAAGAGAGGAATGGAATGGAATGGAACGGAATGAAATCAATCGGAATGCAATGGAATGGATTGAAATGGAATGTAATGGAATCAACCAGAACGGAATTTAATGGAATGGAATGGAAGGGAATAGAACGGAATCTACCTGAATGGAATGGAATGGAATGGAGTCGAATGGAATGGAATGGAATGGAGTGGAATGGAATGCAATGGAATCAACCCGAATGGAATGGAATGGAATGGAATGGAATCAACCCGTATGGAATGGAATGGTATGGAATGGAATGGAATGGAATCAACCAGAATGGAATGGAATGGAATGGAATGGAATGGAATGAAATCAACCGGAATGGAAAGGAATGAAATGGAATGGAATGGAATGTTCTGGAATGGAATGGAATGGAATCAACCGGAATGGAAAGTAATGGAATGGAATGCAAGGTTCTGGAATGGAATGGAAGCAACCGAATGGAATGGAATGAACTCCACCCAAATAGAATGGAATGGAATGGAATTAACCCAAATGGAACGGAATGGAATGGAATGGAATGGAATGGAATCAACCGGAATGGAATGGAATGGATTGGAATGGAATAGACTGGAATCTACCCGAATGGAATGAAATGGAATGCAAAGGAATGGATTAGAATGGAATGAAATGGAATGGAATGGAGTCAACCCGAATGGAATGAAATGGAATGGAATGGAAACAACACGAATTGAATGGAATGGAGTGTAATGGAATGGAATGGAATGGAATGGAATGGAATGGAATGGAACGCAATGGAATGCAATCAACCCGAATGGAATGGAATGGAATGGAATGGAATGGAATCAACAGGTAAGGAATGGAATGGAATGGAATGGAATGGAATGGAATGGAATGGAATCAACGCAAATAGAATGGAATAGAATGGAATAGAATTGAATGGAATGGAATGGAATGGAATGGAATGGAATGGAATGGAATGGAATGGAATCAACACGAATGGAATGGAGTGCAATGGAATGGAATGGAATGGAATGGAATCACACAGAATGGAATGGAATGGAAGGGAGACAACTCGAATGGAATGAAATGGAATGGAATGGAATGCAGTGGAATGGAATGGAAGGGAATCAAAAGGAATGGAATGGAATAGAATGGAATGGAAGGGACTGGAATGGAATGGAACGGAAGGGCTCAACAGGAATGGAATGGAATGGAATAGAATGGAATGGAATGTTCTGTAATGGAAAGGAAGCAACCTGAGTGGAATGGAATGTAATGGAATGGAATGGAATGGAATCAACCGGTATGGAATGGAATGGAATGGAAAGGAATGGGCTGTTCTGAAATGGAATGGAATCAACCCGAATGGAATGGAATGGAATGCAATGGAATGGGAAGGAATCAACCGGAATGGAATGGAATGGATTGGAATGGATTGGAATGGAACCAATCCGAATGCAATGGAACGCAATGAAACAGAATATACTGGAATGGAATGGAACGGAATCTACCAGAATGGAATGAAATGGAATGGAATGGAATGGAATGGAATCAACCCGAATGGAATGGAATGGAATGAAATGGAATCAACCCCAATGGAATGGAATGGTATGGAATGGAATGGAATTGAATCAACACGAATGGAATAGAACGGAATGGATTGTAATGGAATGGAATGGAATCTACCCGAATGGAATGGAAAAGAATGGAATGGAATGGAAAGGAATGGAATGGAATGGAATCAACACGAATGGAATGGAATGGAATGGAATCAACCAGAATGGAATGCAATGGAATGGAATGGAATGGAATGCAATGGAAAGGAAAGCAATGGAATGGAATGGAATGGAATGGAATGCAATCAACCAGAATGGAATGGAATGGAATTGAATGGAATCAACCCAAAAGGAATGGAATGGAATGAAATGGAATAGAATGGAATTAAACCAAATGGAATGTAATGGAATAGAATGAAATGGAATGGAATGGAATGGTATCGAATGGAATCAACCCAAATGGAATGGAATGGAATGGAATGAAATGGAATGGAGTCAACCCGAATGGAATGGAATTGAATGTGATGGAATGGAATGGAATGGGATGGAATGGAATCAACGCGAATAGAATGGAATGGAATGGAATAGAATGGAATAGAATGGAATCAACCAGAATGGAATGGAATAGAATGAAATGGAATGGAGTCAACCCGAATGGAATGGAATGGAATGTGATGGAATGGAATGGAATGGGATGGAATGGAATCAACGCGAATAGAATGGAATGGAATGGAATAAAATGGAATAGAATGGAGTCAACCAGAATGGAATGGAATGGAATGGAATGGAATGGAATGGAATGGAATCAACCCGAATGGAATGAAATGGAATGGAATGGAATGCATTGGAATGGAATGGAAAGGAATGGAATCAAACCGAATGGAATGGAATGAAATGGAATGGAATGGAATGGAATCAAAAGGAATGGAATGGAATAGAATGGAATGGAATGGAATGGAATGGAATGGAATGGAATGGAATCAACCCGAATGGAATTGAATGGAATGGAATGGAATGGAATCAACCCGTATGGAATGGAATGGTATGGAATGGAATGGAATGGAATCAACCCGAATGGAATGGAATGGAATGGAATGGAATGGAATGGAATGGAATGGAATGGAATCAATCGGAATGGAAAGGAATGGAATGGAATGAAATGGAATGTTCTGGAATGGAATGGAATGGAATCAACCAGAATGGAAAGGAATGGAATGGAATGGAATGTTCTGGAATGGAATGGAAGCAACCGAATGGAATGGAATGGAATAGAATGAACTCCAACCAAATGGAATGGAATGGAATGGAGTGGAATGGAATTAAACCAAATGGAACGGAATGGAATGGAATGGAATGGAAAGGAATCAACTGGAATGGAATGGAATGGGTTGGAATGGAATAGACAGGAATCTACCCGAATGGAATGAAATGGAATGCAATGGAATCGAATAGTATGGAATGAAATGGAATGGAATGGAGTCAACCCGAATGGAATGGAATGGAATGGAATGGAATGGAATGGAAAGGAATCAACCCGAATGTAATGGAGTGCAATGGAATGGAATGGAATGGAATCACACAGAATGAAATGGAATGGAAGGGAATCAACCCGAATGGAATGAAATGGAATGGAATGGAATGCAGTGGAATGGAATGGAATGGAATCAACCGGAATGGAATGGAATGGAATGGAATGGAATGGAATCAAAACGAATGGAATGGAATAGAATGGAATGGAAGGGACTGGAATGGAATGGAACGGAATGCAGTCAACAGGAAAGGAATGGAATGGAATGGAATGGAATCCTCTGGAATGGAATGGAAGCAACCCGAAAGGAATGGAATGGAATGGAATGGAATGGAATGGAATGGAATCAACCGGAATGGAATGGAAAGGAATGGACTGTTCTGAAATGGAATGGAAACAACCCAAATGGAATGGAATGGAATGAAATGGAATGGGAAGGAATCAACCAGAATGGAATGGAATGGATTGGAATGGATTGGAATGGAACCAATCCGAATGGAATGGAATGCAATCAAACAGAATATACTGGAATGGAATGGAACGGAATCTACCAGAATAGAATGAAATGGAATGGAATGCAATGGAATGGAATCGAATCAACCCCAATGGAATGGTATGGTATGGAATGTAATACAATGGAATCAACACGAATGCAATAGCATGGAATGGAATGGAATGGAATGGAATGGAATGGAATCAACTCGAATGGAATGGAATAGAATGGAATGGAATGGAATGGAATGGAATGGAATGGAATGGAATGGAATTAAACCAAATGGAATGGAATGGAATAGAATGGAATGGAATGGAATGGAATGGAATGGAATGGAATGGTATGGAATGGAATCAACCCAAATGGAATGGAATGGAATGGAATGGAATGGAATGAAATGGAATGGAGTTAACCCGAATGGAATGGAATGGAATGTGATGGAATGGAATGGAATGGGATGGAATGGAATCAACGCGAATAGAATGGAATGAAATAGAATAGAATGCAATCAACCAGAATGGAATGGAATGGAATGGAATGGAATGGAATGGAATGGAATGCAATCAATAGGAATGGAGTAGAATAGAATGGAATGGAATGGAATGGAATGGAATGGAATGGAATCAACCGGAATGGAATGGAATGGAATGGAATGTTCAGGAATGGAATGGAAGCAAACGAATGGAATGGAATGGAATGGAATAGAATGGCATGGAATGGAATCACCCCAAATGGAATGGAAAGGAATGGAATGGAATTAACCCAAATGGAATGGAATGGAATGTTATGGAATGGAATGGAATGGAATCAACCCGAATGGAATGGAATGGATTGGAATGGAATAGAATGGAATCTACTTGAATGGAATGAAATGGAATGCAATGGAATGGAATAGAATGGAATGAAATGGAATGGAATGGAGTCAATCCTCATGGAATGGAATGGAATGGAATGGATTGGAATCAACCCCAATGTAATGTAATGGAATGGAATGGAATGGAATGGAATGGAATGGAATCAACCTGAATGGAATGAAATGGAATAGAATAGAATGCAATGGAATGGAATGGAATGGAATGCAATGGAATGGAATGGAATGGAATGCAATGCAATGCAATGGAATGGAATGGAATGGAATGGAATGGAATGGAATGGAATGGAATCAACCCGAATGGAATGGAATGGAATGAAAAGAATCAACCCGAATGGAATGAAATGGATTGCAGTGGAATGCAATCGAATGGAATGGAATGGAATGGAATGCCATGGAATGGAATGGAATTGAATGGAGTGGAATGGAATGGAATGGAATCAACCCGAATGCAATGGAATGGAATGGATTGGAATGGAATCAACCCAAATGGAATGGAATGGAATGGAATTGAATGGAATGGAATGGAATTTAATGGAATGGAATGGAATAGAATCAACCCGAATGGAATGGAATGGAATGGGATGGACTGGAATGGAATGGGATGGAATGGAATCAACGCGAATAGAATGGATTGGAATGGAATCAACCCAAATGTAATGTAATGGAATGGAATGGAATTGAATGGAATGGAATGGAATTGAATGGAATGGAATGGAATAGAATCAACCCAAATGGAATGGAATGGAATGGGATGGAATGGAATGGAATGGGATGGAATGGAATCAACGCGAATAGAATGGAATGGAATGGAATAGATTGGAATGGAATGGAATCAACCAGAATGGAATGGAATGGAATGAAATCAACCCGAATGGAATGGAATGGAATGGAATGGAATGCATTGGAATGGAATGGAATGGATTGCAATCAAACCGAATGGAATGGAATGGAATGGAATGGAATCAAAAGGAATGGAATGGAATATAATGTAATGGAATGGAATGGAATGGAATGGAATGGAATGGAATGGAATCAACCGGAATGGATTGCAATGGAATGCTCTGGAATGAAATGGAAGCAACCGAATTGAATGGAATGCGGTGAAATGGAATGGTATGGAATCAACCCAAATGGAATGGAATGGAAAGGAATGCAATGGAATTAACCCAAATGGAATGGAATGGAATGGAATGGAATGGAATCAACCAGAATGGAATGGTTTCGAATGGAATGGAAACGAATGGAATGGAATTGAATCAACCCGAATGGAATGGAATGGAATGAAAAAGAATGTACTAGAATGGAATGGAACAGAATCTACCAGAATGGAATGAAATGGAATGGAATGGAGTCAATCCTAATGAAATGGAATGGAATGGAATGGAATGGAATGGAATGGAATCAACCCCAATGTTGTGTAATGTAATGTAATGGAATGGAATGGAATGGAATGGAATGGAATCAACCCGAATGGAATGAAATGGATTAGAATAGAATGCAATGGAATGGAATGGAATGGAATGGAATGCCATGGAATGGAATGGAATGGAATGGAGTGGAATGGCATGGAATGGAATGGAATGGAGTGGAATGGAATGGAATGGAATCAACCCGAATGCAATGGAATGGATTGGAATGGAATCAACCCAAATGGAATGGAACGGAAGGGATTGGAATTAACCCAAATGGAATGGAATGGAATCAACCCCAATGGAATGGAATGAAATGGAATGGAATAGAACGGAATGGAATGGAATGCAATCAACCCAAATGGAATGAAATGGAATAGAATGGAATGCAATGGAATGCAATGGATTGTAATGGAATGGAATGGAATGGAATGGAATGGAATGGAATCTACCCGAATGGAATGGAATGGAATGGAAAGGAATCAACACGAATGGAATGAAATGGATTGGAATGGAATGCAATCGAATGGAATGGAATGGAATACCATCAACCGAAATGGAATGAAATTGAATGGAATGGAATGGAATCAACCCAAATGAAATGGAATGGAATGGAATGGAATGGAATGGAATGGAACGGAATCAACCCACATGTAATGGAATGGAATGGAATTGAATGGAATGGAATGGAATCAACCGAAATGGAATGGAATAGAATGGAATGGAATGGAACAGAATGGAATGCAATCAACCGAAATGGAATTTAATGGAATGGAAAGGAATCAACCCAATCTGAATGACATGGAACGGAATGCAATGGAATGGAATGGAATCAACACAAGTGGAATGGATTGGAATAGAATGGAATGCAATGGAATGGAATGGAATCAACGGGAGTGGAACGGAATCGAAAGGAATGAACCTGAATGGAATGCAGTGGAATTGAGTGGAATGGAATGGAATCAACCCGAATGGAATGGAATGGAATGGCATGGAATGGAATCTGCCAGAATGGAATGGAATAGAATGGAATGGAATTGAATTGAATGGAATGGAATGGAATGGAAACAACATGAATTGAATGGAATGGACTGGAATGGAATGGAATGGAATGGGATGGAATGCAATGGAATGCAATCAACCTGAATGGAATGGAATGGAATGGAGTGGAATGGAATCAACAGGAAAGGAAAGGAATGGAATGGAATGGAATGGAATGGAATGGAATCAACGCGAATGGAATGGAATGGAATGGAATGGAATGGAATGGAATGAAAAGGAGTGGAATCAACCCGAATGCAATGGAATGGAGTGGAATGGAATGGAATGGAGTGGAATCAACCCAAATGGAATGGAATGGAATGGAATGGAATGGAATGGAATGGAATGGAATCAACCCGAATGGAATGGAATGGAATGGGATGGAATGGAATGGAATGGAATGGAATGGAATGGAATGGATTGGAATCAACGCGAATAGAATGGAATAGAATGGAAAAGAATGGAATGGAATGGAATGGAATGGAATGGAATGAAAAGGAATGGAATGGAATGGAATGTAGTGAAATGGAATGTAATGGAATCACCCCAAATGGAATGGAATGGAATGGAATGGAATTAACCCAAATGGAATGGAATGGAATGGAATGAAATGGAATGGAATGAAATGGAATCAACCGGAATGGAATGGAATGGATTTGGAATGGAATAGAAAGGAATCTACCCGAATGGAATGAAATGGAATGCAATGGAATGGAATAGAATGGAATGAAATTGAATGGAATGGAGTCAACCCGAATGGAATGGAATGGAATGGAATGGAATGGAAAGGAATCAACCCGAATGGAATGAAATGGAATAGAATGGAATGCAATGGAATGGAATGGATTGGAATTGAATGCAATGTAATGTAATGGAATGAAATGGAATCAACCAGAATGGAATGGAATGGAATGGAATGGAATGGAATGGAATGGAATCAACCCGAATGGACTGGAATGGAATGGAATAGAATGGAATGAAATGGAATGGAATGGAATTGAAAGAAATCAAACCGAATGGAATGGAATAGTAATTAACGGAATGGAATGGAACTGAATCAAAAGGAAAGGAATGAAATAGAATGGAATGGAATGGAATGGAATGGAATGGAATGGAATGGTATCAACTGGAATGGAATGGAATGGAGTGTTCTGGAATGGAATGGAAGCAACCGAATGGAATGGAATGGAATGGAATCTAATGGAATAAACCCAAATGGAATGGAACGGAATGGAATGGAATGGAATGGAATTAACCCAAATGGAACGGAATGGAATGGAATGGAATGGAACGGAATCAACCAGAATGGAATGGAATGGATTGGAAGGGAATTGAAAGGAATCTACCCGAATGGAATGAAATGAAATTCCATGGAATGGAATAGAATGGAATGAAATGGAATGGAATGGAGTCAAGCCAAATGGAATGGATTCCAATGGAATGGAATCGAATGGAATGGAATGGAATCAACCCGAATGGAATGGAATGTTATGGAATGGAATGGAATAAACACGAAGGGAATTGAATGGAATGCAATGGAATGGAATGGAATGGAATGGAAAGGAATGGAATCAACACGAATGGAATGGAATGGAATGCAATGGAATGGAATGGAATCATCCCGAATGGAATGGAATGGAATGGAATGGAATGGAATTGAATGGAATTGAATGGAATTAAATGGAATGGAATCAACCAGAATGGAATGGAATGGAATGGAATGGAATGGAATAGAATGCAAAGGAATGGAATGGAATGGGATGGAATGGAATGGAATCAACGCGAATGGAATGGAATGGAATGGAATGGAATGGAATGGGTTCATTCCAAATGGAATGGAATGGAATGGAATGGAATGGAATGAAATGAAATGAAATGGAATGGAATCAACCAGAATGGAATGAAATTGAATGGAATGGAATGGAGTGCAGTGGAATGGAATGGAATGGAATGGAATGGAAAGGAATGGAATGGAATCAAACAGAGAGGAATGGAATGGAATGGAATGGATTGGTATCAATCGGAGCGGAATGGAATGGATTGAAATGGAATGTAATGGAATCAACCGGAATGGAATGGAATTGAATGGAATGGAAGGGAATAGAACGGAATCTACCTGAATGGAATGGAATGGAATGGAATGGAGTGGAATGGAATGGAATGGAATCAACCCGAATGGAATGGAATGGAATGGAATGGAATCAACCGGAATGGAAAGGAATGGAATGGAATGGAATGGAATGTTCTGGAATGAAATGGAATGGAATCAACCGGAATGGAAAGGAATGGAATGGAATGGAATGGAATGTTCTGGAATGGAATGGAAGCAACCGAATGGAATGGAATGGAATGGAATGAACTCCACAGAAATGGAAAGAAATGGAATGGAATGGAATGGAATGGAATTAACCCAAATGGAACGGAATGGAATGGAATGGAATGGAAAGGAATCAACCGGAATGGAATGGAATGGATTGGAATGGAATACACAGGAATCTACCCGAAAGGAATGAAATGGAATGCAATGGAATGGAATAGAATGGAACGAAATGTAATGGAATGGATTCAACCCGAATGGAATGGAATGGAATGGAATGGAATGGAATCAACCCCAATATAATAGAATGAAATGGAATGGAATGGAATGGAATGGAATGGAATGGAATCAAACCGAAAGGAATGGAATAGTAAGTAATGGAATGGAATGGAATGGAATCAAAAGGAATGGAATGAAATAGAATAGAATGGAATGAAATGGAATGGAATGGAATGGAATGGAATGGAGTCAACCGGAATGGAATGGAATGGAATGTTCTGGAATGGAATGGAAGCAACCGAATGGAATGCAATGGAATTGAATGGAATGGAATTAAACCAAGTGGAATGGAACGGAATGGAATGGAATGAAATGGAATGGAATTAATCCAAATGAATGGAATGGAATGGAATCAACCCGAATGGAATGAAATGGAATGGAATGGTATGCATTAGAATGGAATGGAAAGGAATGGAATCAAACTGAATGGAATGCAATGGAATGGAATGGAATGGAATGGAATCAACCAGAATGGAATGGAATTGATTGGAATGGAATGGAACGGAATGGAATGCAATGGAATGCAATCAACCCGAGTGGAATGGAATGGAATGGAATGGAATGGAATGGAGTCAACAGGAAAGGAATGGAATGGAATGGAATGGAATCAACGCAAATAGAATGGAATAGAATGGAATAGAATGGAAAGAAATGGAATGGAATGGAATGGAATGGAATGCAATCAACCCGAATGGAATGGAGTGCAATGGAATGGAATGGAATGGAATGGAATCACACAGAATGGAATGGAATGGAAGGGAATCAACTAGAATGGAATGAAATGGAATGGAATGGAATGCAGTGGAATGGAATGGAATGGAATCAACCGGAATGGAATGGAATGGAATGGAATGGAATCAAAACGAATGGAATGGAATAGAATGGAATGGAAGGGACTAGAATGGAATGGAACGGAATGGAGTCAACAGGAATGGAATGGAATGGAATGGAAAGAAATGTTCTGGAATGGAAAGGAATTAACCCGAGTGGAATGGAATGGAATGGAATGGAATGGAATGGAAGGGAATCAAAAGGAATGGAATGTAATAGAATGGAATGAATGGAATGGAATCGAATGGAATCAACCAGAATGGAATGGAATGGAATGGAATCTTCTGGAATGGAATGGAAGCAAACGAATGGAATGGAATGGAATCACCCCAAATGGAATGGAATGGAATTGAATTTAATTAACCCAAATGGAATGGAATGGAATGGTATGGAATGGAATGGAATGGAATCAACTGGAATGCAATGGAATGGATTGGAATGGAATAGAAAGTAATCTACTCGAATGGAATGAAATGGAATGCAATGGAATGGAATAGAATGGAATGAAATGGAATGGAATAGAGTCAACCCGAATGGAATGGAATGGAATCGAATGGAATGGAATAGAATCAACCCCAATGGAATGCAATGAAATGGAATGGAATGGAATGGAATGGAATGGAATCAACCCGAATGGAATGGAATGGAATGGAATGGAATGCAATGGAATGGAATGGAATGGAATGGAATGGAATGGAATGGAATGGAATGGAATCAACTCGAACGGAATGGAATGGAATGGAAAGGAATCAACCCGAATGGAATGAAATGGGGTGGAATGGAATGCAATCGAATGGAATGGAATGGAATGGAATGCCATGGAATGGAATGGAATGGAATGGAATTGGGTGGAATGGAATGGAATGGAATCAACACGAATGCAATGGAATGGAATGGAATGGAATGGAATGGAATGGAATGGAATGGAATGAACACAAATGGAATGGAATGGAATGGAATGGAATGGAATCAACCCGAATGGGATGGAATGGAAAGGAATGAAATGGGATGGAATGGAATCAACGCGAATAGAATGGAAAGGAATGGAATAGAATGGAATGGAATGGAATCAACCAGAATGGAATGGAATCAACCCGAATGGAATGAAATTAAATGGAATGGAATGCATTGGAATGGAATGGAATGGAATCAAACCGAATGGAATGGAATGGAATGGAATGGAATGGAATGGAATCAAAAGGAATGGAATGGAATGGAATGTTATGTAATGGAAAGGAATGGAATGGAATCAACCGGAATGGATTGCAATGGAATGTTCTGGAATGGAATGGAAGCAATCGAATTGAAGGGAACGGAATGGAATGTTATGGAATCAAACCAAATGGAATGGAATGGAATTGAATGGAATGGAATGGAGTCAACCGGAATGGAATTGAATGGAATGTGATGGAATGGAATGGAATGGGATGGAATGGAATCAACGCGAATAGAATGGAATGGAATGGAAGAGAATGGAATAGAATGAAATCAACCAGAATGGAATGGAATGGAATGGAATGGAATGGAGTGGAATGGAATCAACCCGAATGGAATGAAATGGAATGGAATGGAGTGCATTGGAATGGAATAGAAAGGAATGGAATCAAACTGAATGGAATGGAATGGAATGGAATGGAATCAAAAGGAATGGAATGGAATAGAATGGAATGGAATGGAATGGAATGGAATGGAATAAACCGGAATGGAGTGGAATGGTTTGGAATGGAATAGAAAGGAATCAACTCGAATGGAATGAAATGGAATGCAATGAAATGGAATAGAATGGAATGAAATGGAAGGGAATGGAGTCAACCCGAATGGAATGGAATGGAATGGAATGGAAACAACACGAATTGAATGGAATGGATTGGAATGGAATGGAATGGAATGGAATGCAATGGAATGCAATCAACCGGAATGGAATGGAATGGAATGGAATGGAATCAACAGGAAAGGAATGGAATGGAATGGAATGGAATGGAATGGAATCAACGCAAATAGAATCTAATAGAATGGAATAGAATGGAATGAAATGGAATGGAATGGAATGGAATGGAAACAACCCTAATGGAATGAAGTGCAATGGAATGGAATGGAATGGAATAGAATCACACAGAATGGAATGGAAGGGAATCAACTCGAATGGAATGAAATGGAATGGAATGGAATGCAGTGGAATGGAATGGAATGGAATCAACCGGAATGGAATGGAATGGAATGGAATGGAATGGAATCAAAACGAATGGAATGGATTAGAATGGAATGGAAGGGACTGGAATGGAATGGAATGGAATGGAGTCAACAGGAATGGAATGGAATGGAATGGAAAGGAATGTTCTGGAATGGAAAGGAAGAAATCCGAGTGGAATGGAATGGAATGGAATGGAATGGAATGGAATGGAATCAACCGGAATGGAATGGAATGGAATGGAATTGAATGGAATGGAATGATATGGAATGGAATCAACCCAAATGGAATGGAATGGAATGGAATGGAATGGAATGAAATGGAATGGACTCAACCCGAATGGAATGGAATGGAATGTGATGGAATGGAATGGAATGGGATGGAATGGAATCAACGTGAATAGAATGGAATGGAATGGAATAGAATGGAATAGAATGGAATCAACCAGAATGACATGGAATGGAATGGAATGGAATGGAATGGAATCAACCCGAATGGAATGAAATGGAATGTGATGGAATGCATTGGAAAGGAATGGAAAGGAATGGAATCAAACCGAATGGAATGGAATGGAATGGAATGGAACGGAATCAAAAGGAATGGAATGGAATAGAATGGAATGAATGGAATGGAGTGGAATGGAATGGAACGGAATGGAATCCACCGGAATGGAATGGAATGGAATGGAATGGAATGGAATGATCTGGAATGGAATGGAATGGAATCAACCGGAATGGAAAGGAGTGGAATGGAATGGAATGGAATGTTCTGGAATGGAATGGAAGCAACCGAATGGAATGAAATGGATTGGAATGGAATATTCTGGAATGGAATGGAAGCAACCGAATGGAATGGAAAGAAATGGATTGGAATCAACCCGAATGGAATGGAATGGAATGGAATGGAATGCAATGGAATGGAATGGAATCAACCAGAATGGAATGAAATTGAATGGAATGGAGTGGAGTGCAGTGGAATGGAATGGAATGGAATGGAATGGAAAGGAATGGAATGTAATCAACAAGAGAGGAATGGAACGGAATGGAATGGAATGAAATCAATCGGAATGCAATGGAATGGATTGAAATGGAATGTAATGGAATCAAGCAGAACGGAATTTAATGGAATGAAATGGAAGGGAATAGGACGGAATCTACCTGAATGGAATGGAATGGAATGGAGTGGAATGGAATGGTATGGAATCAACCAGAATTGAACGGAATGGAATGGAATGGAATCAACCGGAAAGGAATGGAATGGTATGGAATGGAATGGAATGGAATCAAGCCGACTGGAATGGAATGGAATGCAATGGAATGGAATGGAATGGAATCAACCGGAATGGAAAGGAATGGAATGGAATGGAATGGAATGATCTGGAATGGAATGGAATGGAATCAACCGGAATGGAAAGGAGTGGAATGGAATGGAATGGAATGTTCTGGAATGGAATGGAAGCAACCGAATGGAATGAAATGGATTGGAATGGAATGTTCTGGAATGGAATGGAAGCAACCGAATGGAATGGAATGAAATGGATTGGAATCAACCCGAATGGAATGGAATGGAATGGAATGGAATGCAATGGAATGGAATGGAATCAACGCGAATGGAATGGAATGGAATGGAATGGAATCAACACAAATGGAATGAAATTGAATTGAATGGAATGGAATGCAGTGGAATGGAATGGAATGGAAAGGTATGGAATGGAATGGAATGGAATCAACCAGAATGAAATGGAATGGATTGGAATTGAATCAACACGAATGGAATGAAATTGAATTGAATGGAATGGAATGCAGTGGAATGGAATGGAATGGAAAGGTATGGAATGGAATGGAATGGAATCAACCAGAATGGAATGGAATGGAATGGAATTGAATGGAATGGAATGGAATGGAATGGAATCAATCGGAATGGAATGGAATCAATCGGAATGGAATGGAATGGATTGAAATGGAATGTAATGGAATCAACCGGAACTGAATGGAATGGAATGGAAGGGAAGGGAATAGAACGGAATCTACCTGAATGGAATATAATGGAATGGAGTGGAATGGAATGGAATGGAATCAACCCGAATGGAATGGAATGGAATGGAATGGAATCAACCCGTATGGAATGGAATAGTATGGAATGGAACGGAATGAAATCAACCCGAATGGAATGGAATGGAATGGAATGGAATGGAATGGAATGGAATCAACCGGAATGGAAAGGAATGGAGTGGAATGGAATGGAATGTTCTGGAATGGAATGGAATTGAATCAATCGGAATGGAAAGGAATGGAATGGAATGGAATGTTCTGGAATGGAATGGAAGCAACCGAATGGAATGGAATGGAATGGAATCACCCCAAATGGAATGGAATGGAATGGAATTAACCCGAATGGAATGGAATGGAATGGAATTGAGTGGAATGGAATCAACCGGAATGGAATGGAATGGATTGGAATGGAATAGAAAGGAATCTACCCAAATGGAATGAAATGGAATGCAATGGAATGGAATAGAATTGAATGAAATGGAATGGAATGGATTCAACCAGAAAGGAATGGAATGGAATGGAATGAAATGGAATCAACCCCAATGTAATGGAATGGAATGGAATGGAATGGAATGGAATGGAATGGAATGGAATGGCATCAACCCGAATGAAATGGAATGGAATGGAAAGGAATCAACCCGAATGGAATGAAATGCAATGGAATGGGATGCTATGGAATTGAATGGAATGGAATGCCATGGAATGGAATGGAATGGAATTTAATGGAATGGAATCAACCCGAATACAATGGAATGGAATGGAATGGAATGGAATGGCACAGAATGGAAATGAATGGAATCAACACGAATGGAATGGAATGGAATGGAATGGAATGGAATCAACCCAAATGGAATGGAATGGAATGGAATAGAATGGAATGGAATGGAATGGAATGGAATGGAATGGAATGGAATTAAATGTAATGGAATCAACCCGAATGGAATGGAATGTAATGCAATGGAATGGAATGGATTGGAATGGAATGGAATCAACGCGAATGGAATGGAATGGAAGGGAATGGAATGGAATGGAATGGATTCATCCCGAATTTAATGGAATGGAATGGAATGGAATGGAATGCAATGCAATGGAATGGAATGGAATCAACCAGAATGGAATTAAATTGAATGGAATGGAATGGAGTGCAGTGGAATGGAATGGAATGGAATGGAATGGAATGGAAAGGAATAGAATGGAATCAACCAGAGAGGAATGGAATGGAATGGAATGGAATGGAATGGAATGGAATCAATCGAAATGGAATGGAATGGATTGAAAGGGAATGAAATGGAATCAACCGGAACGGAGTGGAATGGAAGGGAATAGAACGGAATCTACCTGAATGGAATGGAATGGAATGGAGTGGAATGGAATGGAATGGAATCAACCCGAATGGAATGGAATGGAATGGAATGGAATGGAATCAACTGGAATGGAAAGGAATGGAATGGAATGGAATGGAATGTTCTGGAATGGAATGGAATGGAATCAACTGGAATGGAAAGGAATGGAATGGAATGGAATGGAATGTTCTGGAATGGAATGGAAGCAACCGAATGGAATGGAATGGAATGGAATCAACCCAAATGGAATGGAATGGAATGGAATGGAATAGAATGGAATCAACAAGAATTGAATGGAATGGATTGGAATGAAATTGAAAGGAATCTACCCGAATGGAATGAAATGGAATGCAATGGAATGGAATAAATTGGAATGAAATGGAATGGAATGAAGTCAACCCGAATGGAATGGATTCCAATGGAATGGATTCGAATGGAATGGAATGGAATCAACCCGAACGGAATGGAATGGTATGGAATGGAATGGAATGGAATAAATCCGAATGGAATGCAATGGAATGGAATGCAATGGTATGGAATGGAATGGAATGGAATAAACCCGAATGGAATGGAATGGAATGGAATGCAATGGAATGGAATGGAACGGAAAGGAATGGAATCAACACGAATGGGATGGAATGGAATGGAATGGAATGGAATCAAATCGAATGGAATGGAATGGAATAGAATGGAATGGAATGGAATGGAATGGAATGGAATTAAATGGAATGGAATCAAACCGAATGGAATGGAATGGAATGGAATGGAATGCAATGTAATGGAATGGAATGGAGTGGAATGGAATGGAATCAACGAGAATGGAATGGAATGGAATGGAATGGAATGGAATGGAATGGATTCATTCCGAATGGAATGGAATGGAATGGAATGGAATGCAATGGAATGGAATGGAATCCACCAGAATGGAATGAAATTGAATGGATTGGAATGGAGTGCAGTGGAATGGAATGGAATGAAATGGAAAGGAATGGAATGGAATCAACAAGAGAGGAATGGAATGGAATGGAACGGAATGAAATCAATCGGAATGCAATGGAATGGATTGAAATGGAATGTAATGGAATCAACCAGAACGGAATTTAATGGAATGGAATGGAAGGGAATAGAACGGAATCTACCTGAATGGAATGGAATGGAATGGAGTCGAATGGAATGGAATGGAATGGAGTGGAATGGAATGCAATGGAATCAACCCGAATGGAATGGAATGGAATGGAATGGAATCAACCCGTATGGAATGGAATGGTATGGAATGGAATGGAATGGAATCAACCAGAATGGAATGGAATGGAATGGAATGGAATGGAATGAAATCAACCGGAATGGAAAGGAATGAAATGGAATGGAATGGAATGTTCTGGAATGGAATGGAATGGAATCAACCGGAATGGAAAGTAATGGAATGGAAGGCAAGGTTCTGGAATGGAATGGAAGCAACCGAATGGAATGGAATGAACTCCACCCAAATAGAATGGAATGGAATGGAATTAACCCAAATGGAACGGAATGGAATGGAATGGAATGGAATGGAATCAACCGGAATGGAATGGAATGGATTGGAATGGAATAGACTGGAATCTACCCGAATGGAATGAAATGGAATGCAAAGGAATGGATTAGAATGGAATGAAATGGAATGGAATGGAGTCAACCCGAATGGAATGAAATGGAATGGAATGGAAACAACACGAATTGAATGGAATGGAGTGTAATGGAATGGAATGGAATGGAATGGAATGGAACGCAATGGAATGCAATCAACCCGAATGGAATGGAATGGAATGGAATGGAATGGAATCAACAGGTAAGGAATGGAATGGAATGGAATGGAATGGAATGGAATGGAATCAACGCAAATAGAATGGAATAGAATGGAATAGAATTGAATGGAATGGAATGGAATGGAATGGAATGGAATGGAATGGAATGGAATCAACACGAATGGAATGGAGTGCAATGGAATGGAATGGAATGGAATGGAATCACACAGAATGGAATGGAATGGAAGGGAGACAACTCGAATGGAATGAAATGGAATGGAATGGAATGCAGTGGAATGGAATGGAAGGGAATCAAAAGGAATGGAATGGAATAGAATGGAATGGAAGGGACTGGAATGGAATGGAACGGAAGGGCTCAACAGGAATGGAATGGAATGGAATAGAATGGAATGGAATGTTCTGTAATGGAAAGGAAGCAACCTGAGTGGAATGGAATGTAATGGAATGGAATGGAATGGAATCAACCGGTATGGAATGGAATGGAATGGAAAGGAATGGGCTGTTCTGAAATGGAATGGAATCAACCCGAATGGAATGGAATGGAATGCAATGGAATGGGAAGGAATCAACCGGAATGGAATGGAATGGATTGGAATGGATTGGAATGGAACCAATCCGAATGCAATGGAACGCAATGAAACAGAATATACTGGAATGGAATGGAACGGAATCTACCAGAATGGAATGAAATGGAATGGAATGGAATGGAATGGAATCAACCCGAATGGAATGGAATGGAATGAAATGGAATCAACCCCAATGGAATGGAATGGTATGGAATGGAATGGAATTGAATCAACACGAATGGAATAGAACGGAATGGATTGTAATGGAATGGAATGGAATCTACCCGAATGGAATGGAAAAGAATGGAATGGAATGGAAAGGAATGGAATGGAATGGAATCAACACGAATGGAATGGAATGGAATGGAATCAACCAGAATGGAATGCAATGGAATGGAATGGAATGGAATGCAATGGAAAGGAAAGCAATGGAATGGAATGGAATGGAATGGAATGCAATCAACCAGAATGGAATGGAATGGAATTGAATGGAATCAACCCAAAAGGAATGGAATGGAATGAAATGGAATAGAATGGAATTAAACCAAATGGAATGTAATGGAATAGAATGAAATGGAATGGAATGGAATGGTATCGAATGGAATCAACCCAAATGGAATGGAATGGAATGGAATGAAATGGAATGGAGTCAACCCGAATGGAATGGAATTGAATGTGATGGAATGGAATGGAATGGGATGGAATGGAATCAACGCGAATAGAATGGAATGGAATGGAATAGAATGGAATAGAATGGAATCAACCAGAATGGAATGGAATAGAATGAAATGGAATGGAGTCAACCCGAATGGAATGGAATGGAATGTGATGGAATGGAATGGAATGGGATGGAATGGAATCAACGCGAATAGAATGGAATGGAATGGAATAAAATGGAATAGAATGGAGTCAACCAGAATGGAATGGAATGGAATGGAATGGAATGGAATGGAATGGAATCAACCCGAATGGAATGAAATGGAATGGAATGGAATGCATTGGAATGGAATGGAAAGGAATGGAATCAAACCGAATGGAATGGAATGAAATGGAATGGAATGGAATGGAATCAAAAGGAATGGAATGGAATAGAATGGAATGGAATGGAATGGAATGGAATGGAATGGAATGGAATCAACCCGAATGGAATTGAATGGAATGGAATGGAATGGAATCAACCCGTATGGAATGGAATGGTATGGAATGGAATGGAATGGAATCAACCCGAATGGAATGGAATGGAATGGAATGGAATGGAATGGAATGGAATGGAATCAATCGGAATGGAAAGGAATGGAATGGAATGAAATGGAATGTTCTGGAATGGAATGGAATGGAATCAACCGGAATGGAAAGGAATGGAATGGAATGGAATGTTCTGGAATGGAATGGAAGCAACCGAATGGAATGGAATGGAATAGAATGAACTCCAACCAAATGGAATGGAATGGAATGGAGTGGAATGGAATTAAACCAAATGGAACGGAATGGAATGGAATGGAATGGAAAGGAATCAACTGGAATGGAATGGAATGGGTTGGAATGGAATAGACAGGAATCTACCCGAATGGAATGAAATGGAATGCAATGGAATCGAATAGTATGGAATGAAATGGAATGGAATGGAGTCAACCCGAATGGAATGGAATGGAATGGAATGGAATGGAAAGGAATCAACCCGAATGTAATGGAGTGCAATGGAATGGAATGGAATGGAATGGAATGGAATGGAATGGAATCACACAGAATGAAATGGAATGGAAGGGAATCAACCCGAATGGAATGAAATGGAATGGAATGGAATGCAGTGGAATGGAATGGAATGGAATCAACCGGAATGGAATGGAATGGAATGGAATGGAATCAAAACGAATGGAATGGAATAGAATGGAATGGAAGGGACTGGAATGGAATGGAACGGAATGCAGTCAACAGGAAAGGAATGGAATGGAATGGAATGGAATCCTCTGGAATGGAATGGAAGCAACCCGAAAGGAATGGAATGGAATGGAATGGAATGGAATGGAATGGAATCAACCGGAATGGAATGGAAAGGAATGGACTGTTCTGAAATGGAATGGAAACAACCCAAATGGAATGGAATGGAATGAAATGGAATGGGAAGGAATCAACCAGAATGGAATGGAATGGATTGGAATGGATTGGAATGGAACCAATCCGAATGGAATGGAATGCAATCAAACAGAATATACTGGAATGGAATGGAACGGAATCTACCAGAATAGAATGAAATGGAATGGAATGCAATGGAATGGAATCGAATCAACCCCAATGGAATGGTATGGTATGGAATGTAATACAATGGAATCAACACGAATGCAATAGCATGGAATGGAATGGAATGGAATGGAATGGAATGGAATCAACTCGAATGGAATGGAATAGAATGGAATGGAATGGAATGGAATGGAATGGAATGGAATGGAATGGAATTAAACCAAATGGAATGGAATGGAATAGAATGGAATGGAATGGAATGGAATGGAATGGAATGGAATGGAATGGTATGGAATGGAATCAACCCAAATGGAATGGAATGGAATGGAATGGAATGGAATGAAATGGAATGGAGTTAACCCGAATGGAATGGAATGGAATGTGATGGAATGGAATGGAATGGGATGGAATGGAATCAACGCGAATAGAATGGAATGAAATAGAATAGAATGCAATCAACCAGAATGGAATGGAATGGAATGGAATGGAATGGAATGGAATGCAATCAATAGGAATGGAGTAGAATAGAATGGAATGGAATGGAATGGAATGGAATGGAATGGAATGGAATCAACCGGAATGGAATGGAATGGAATGGAATGTTCAGGAATGGAATGGAAGCAAACGAATGGAATGGAATGGAATGGAATAGAATGGCATGGAATGGAATCACCCCAAATGGAATGGAAAGGAATGGAATGGAATTAACCCAAATGGAATGGAATGGAATGTTATGCAATGGAATGGAATGGAATCAACCCGAATGGAATGGAATGGATTGGAATGGAATAGAATGGAATCTACTTGAATGGAATGAAATGGAATGCAATGGAATGGAATAGAATGGAATGAAATGGAATGGAATGGAGTCAATCCTCATGGAATGGAATGGAATGGAATGGATTGGAATCAACCCCAATGTAATGTAATGTAATGGAATGGAATGGAATGGAATGGAATCAACCTGAATGGAATGAAATGGAATAGAATAGAATGCAATGGAATGGAATGGAATGGAATGCAATGGAATGGAATGGAATGGAATGGAATGGAATGCAATGCAATGCAATGGAATGGAATGGAATGGAATGGAATGGAATGGAATGGAATCAACCCGAATGGAATGGAATGGAATGAAAAGAATCAACCCGAATGGAATGAAATGGATTGCAGTGGAATGCAATCGAATGGAATGGAATGGAATGGAATGCCATGGAATGGAATGGAATTGAATGGAGTGGAATGGAATGGAATGGAATCAACCCGAATGCAATGGAATCGAATGGATTGGAATGGAATCAACCCAAATGGAATGGAATGGAATGGAATTGAATGGAATGGAATGGAATTTAATGGAATGGAATGGAATAGAATCAACCCGAATGGAATGGAATGGAATGGGATGGACTGGAATGGAATGGGATGGAATGGAATCAACGCGAATAGAATGGATTGGAATGGAATCAACCCAAATGTAATGTAATGGAATGGAATGGAATTGAATGGAATGGAATGGAATTGAATGGAATGGAATGGAATAGAATCAACCCAAATGGAATGGAATGGAATGGGATGGAATGGAATGGAATGGGATGGAATGGAATCAACGCGAATAGAATGGAATGGAATGGAATAGATTGGAATGGAATGGAATCAACCAGAATGGAATGGAATGGAATGGAATCAACCCGAATGGAATGGAATGGAATGGAATGGAATGCATTGGAATGGAATGGAATGGATTGCAATCAAACCGAATGGAATGGAATGGAATGGAATGGAATCAAAAGGAATGGAATGGAATATAATGGAATGGATTGGAATGGAATGGAATGGAATGGAATGCAACGGAATGCAATCGACCCGAATGGAATGGAATGGAATGGAATGGAATGGAATCAACAAGAAAGGAATGGAATGGAATGGAATGGAATGGAATCAACGCAAATAGAATGGAATAGAATGGAATAGAATGGAATGGAATGGAAAGGAATGGAATGGAATGGAATGGAATGGAATGGAATCAACCCGAATGGAATGGAGTGCAATGGAATGGAATGGAATGGAATGGAATCACACAGAATGGAATGGAATGGAAGGGAATGGAATGGATTGGAATGGAACCAATCCGAATGGAATGGAATGCAATGAAACAGAATACACCGGAATGGAATGGAACGGAATCTACCAGAATGGAATGAAATGGAATGGAATGGAATGGAATGGAATGGAATGGAATCAACCCGAATGCAACGGAAGGGAATGGAATGGAATGGAATCAACCCCAATGGAATGGAATGTTATGGAATGGAATGGAATTTAATCAACACAAATGGAATAGAACGAAATGGAATGGAATGGAATGGAATGGAATGGAATGGAATCAACCCGAATGGAATGAAATGGAATGGAATGGAATGCATTGGAATGGAATGGAAAGGAATGGAATCAAAGTGAATGGAATGGAATGGAATGGAATCAAAAGGAATGGAATGGAATAGAATGGAATGGAATGGAATGGAATCAACCGGAATGGAATGGAATGGATTGGAATGGAATAGAAAGGAATCTACTCGAATGGAATGAAATGGAGTGCAATGGAATGGAATAGAATGGAATGAAATGGAAGGGAATGGAGTCAACCCGAATGGAATGGAATGCAATGGAATGGAAACAACACGAATTGAATGGAATGGATTGGAATGGAATGGAATAGAATGGAATGGAATGCAATGGAATGCAATAAACCCGAGTGGAATGGAATGGAATGGAATGGAATGGAATCAACAGGAAAGGAATGGAATGGAATGGAATGGAATGGAATCAACGCAAATAGAATGGAATAGAATGGAATGAAATGGAATGGATGGAATGGAATGGAATCAACCCGAATGGAATGGAGTGCAATGGAATGGAATGAAATAGCATGGAATCACACAGAATGGAATGGAATGGAAGGGAATAAACTCGAATGGAATGAAATGGAATGGAATGGAATGCAGTGGAATGGAATGGAATGGAATCAACCGGAATGGAATGGAATGGAATGGAATGGAATCAAAACGAATGGAATGGAATAGAATGGAATGGAAGGGATTGGAATGGAATGGAATGGAATGGAGTCAACAGGAATGGAATGGAATGGAATGGAATGGAAAGGAATGTTCCGGAATGGAAAGGAAGTAACCCGAGTGGAATGAAATGGAATGGAATGGAATGGAATGGAATCAACCGGAATGGAATGGAATGGAATGGAAAGGAATGGACTGTTCTGTAATGGAATGGAAACAACCCGAATGGAATGGAATGGAATGCAATGCAATGGAATGGGAAAGAATCAACCGGAATGGATTGGAATGGATTGGAATGGAACCAATCCGAATGGAATGGAATGCAATGAAACAGAATATACCGGAATGGAATGGAACGGAATCTACCAGAATGGAATGAAATGGAATGGAATGGAATGGAATGGAATGGAATGGAATGGAATCAACCCGAATGGAATGGAATGAAATGGAATGGAATGGAATGGAATGGAATCAACCCCAATGGAATGGAATGGTATGGAATGGAATGGAATGGAATCAACACAAATGGAATAGAACGGAATGGAATGGAATGGAATGGAATGGAATGGAATGGAATGGAATGGAATCAACCCGAATGGAATGGAATAGATTGGAATGGAATGGAATGGAATGGAATCAACACGAATGGAATGGAATGGCATGGAATGGAATCAACCAGAATGGAATGCAATTGAATGGAATGGAATGGAATGCAATGGAATGGAAAGCAATGGAATGGAATGGAATGGAATGGAATGGAATGGAATCAACCAGAATGAAATGGAATGGAATTGAATGGAATCAACCCAAATGGAATGGAATGGAATGGAATTAAACAAAATGGAATGGAATGGAATAGAATGGAATGAAATGGAATGGAATGGAGTCAACCCGAATGCAATGGAATGGAATGGAATTGAATGGAATGGAATGGTATGGAATGGAATCAACGCGAATAGAATGGAATGGAATGGAATACAATGGAATAGAATGGAATCAACCAGAATGGCATGGAATGGAATGGAATGGAATGGAACGGAATGGAATGGAATGGAATCAACCCGAATGGAATGAAATGGAATGTAATGGAATGCATTGGAATGGAATGAAAAGGAATGGAATCAAACCGAATGGAATGGAATGGAATGGAATGGAACGGAATCAAAAGGAATGGAATGGAATAGAATGGAATGAATGGAATGTAGTGGAATGGAATGGAATGGAATGGAATCAACCGGAATGGAATGGAATGGAATGGAATCTTCTGGAATGGAATGGAATCAACCCGAATGGAATGGAATGGAATGGAATGGAATAGAATGGAATGGAATGGAATGAAATGGAATGCAATTAACCCAAATGGAATGGTATGGAATGGAATGGAATGTAATCAACCGGAATGGAATGGATTGGATTGGAATGGAATAGAAAGGAATCTACTCCAATGGAATGAAATGGAATGCAATGGAATGGAATAGAATGGAATGAAATGGAATGGAATGGAGTCAACCCGAATGGAATGGAATGGAATGGAATGGAATCAACCCCAATGGAATGGAATGGAATGGAATGCAATGGAATGGAATGGAATGGAATGGAATCAACCGGAATGGAATGGAATGGAATGGAATGGAATGGAATCAAAACGAATGGAATGGAATAGAATGGAACGGAAGGGACTGGAAGGGAATGGAACGGAATGGATTCAACAGGAATGGAATGGAATGCAATGGAAAGGAATGTTCTGGAATGGAAAGGAAGTAACCCGAGTGGAATGGAATGGAATGGAATGGATTGGAATCAAAAGGAATGGAATGGAATAGAATGGAATGGAATGGAATGGAATGGAATGAACCGGAATGGAATGGAATGGTTTGGAATGGAATAGAAAGGAATCTACTCGAATGGAATGAAATGGAATGCAATTGAAAGGAATAGAATGGAATGAAATGGAAGGGAATGGAGTCAACCCGAATGGAATGGAATGGAATGGAATGGAAAAAACACGAATTGAATGGAATGGATTCGAATGGAATGGAATGGAATGGAATGCAATGGAATGCAATCAACCCGAATGGAATGGAATGGAATGGAATGGAATGGAATCAACAGGAAAGGAATGGAATGGAATGGAATGGAATGGAATCAACGCAAATAGAATGGAATAGAATGGAATAGAATGTAATGAAATGGAATGGAATGGAATTGAATGGAATGGAATGGAATGGAATGGAATCAACACGAATGGAATGGAGTGCAATGGAATGGAATGGAATGGAATGGAATCACACAGAATGGAATGGAATGGAAGGGAATCAACCGGAATGGAATGGAATGGAATGGAATGGAATGGAATGGAATGGAATCAAAACGAATGGAATGGAATAGAATGGAATGGAAGGGACTGGAGTGGAATGGAATGGAATGGAGACAACCGGAATGGAATTTAATGGAATGTGTTGGAATGGAATGGAATGGGATGGAATGGAATCAGCGCGAATAGAATGGAATGGAATGGAATAGAATGGAATCAACCAGAATGGAATGGAATGGAATGGAATGGAGTGGAATGGAATGGAATGGAATGGAATCAACCGGAATGGAATGGAATGGATTGGAATGGAATAGAAAGGA
Organism: Pan troglodytes; assembly: GCF_028858775.2. Classification (NCBI taxonomy): domain Eukaryota; kingdom Metazoa; phylum Chordata; class Mammalia; order Primates; family Hominidae; genus Pan; species Pan troglodytes. The sequence continues at coordinate 39,823,997 of NC_072416.2, read as the reverse complement.
ATCTACTCGAATGGAATGAAAAGGAATGCAATTGAATCGAATAGAATGGAATGAAATGGAAGGGAATGGAGTAAACCCGAATGGAATGGAATGGAATGGAATGGAATGGAATGGAAACAACAGGAATTGAATGGAATGGATTGGAATGGAATGGAATGCAATGCAATGGAATACCATCAACCCGAGTGGAATGGAATGGAATGGAATGGAATGGAATGGAATGGAATCAACAGGAAAGGAATGGAATGGAATGGAATGGAATGGAATGGAATCAACTGGAATGGAATGGAATGGATTGGAATGGAATAGAAAGGAATCTACCCGAATGGAATGAAATGGAATGCAATGGATTGAAGTAGAATGCAATGAAATGGAATGGAATGGAGTCAACCCGAATGGAATGGAATGCAATGGAATGGAATGGAATCAAACCGAAAGGAATGGAACAGTAAGTAATGGAATGGAATGAAATGGAATCAAAAGGAATGGAATGATATAGAATGGAATGGAATGGAATGGAATCAACCGGAATGGAATGGAATGTTCTGGAATGGAATGGAAGTAACCGAGTGGAATGGAATGGAATTGAATGGAATGGAATCAACCCAAATGGAATGGAACGGAATGGAATGGAATGGAATGGAATTAACCCAAATGGAATGGAATGGAATGGAATGGAATAGAATGGAATCAACCAGAATTGAATGGAATGGAGTAGAATGGAATTGAAAGGAATCTACCCGAATGGAATGAAATGGAATGCAATGGAACGGAATAGATTGGAATGAAATGGAATGGAGTGGAGTGAACCCGAATGGAATGCAATGGAATGGAATGGAATGGAATGGAATGGAATAAACCCGAATGGAATGGAATGGAATGCAATGGAATGGAATGGAATGGAACGGAAAGGAATGGAATCAACAAGAATGGAATGGAATGGAATGGAATGGAATGGAATGGAATGGAATCAACCAGAATGGAATGAAATGGAATAGAATGGAACGGAATGGAATGGAATGGAATGGAATGGAATTAAATGGAATGGAATCAACCCGAATGGAATGGAATGGAATGGAATGGAATGCAATGGAATGGAATGGAATGCAATGGAATGGAATGGAATGGAATGGAATGGAATGGAATCAACGCGAATGGAATGGAGTGGAATGGAATGGAATGGATTCATCCCGAATGGAATGGAATTTAATGGAATGCAATGGAATGAAATGGAATCAACCAGAATGGAATGAAATTGAATGGAATGGAATGGAGTGCAGTGGAATGGAATGGAATGGAATGGAATGGAAAGGAATGGAATGGAATCAACAAGAGAGGAATGGAACGGAATGGAATGGAATGAAATCAATCGGAATGCAATGGAATGGATTGAAATGGAATGTAATGGAATCAAGCAGAACGGAATTTAATGGAATGAAATGGAAGGGAATAGGACGGAATCTACCTGAATGGAATGGAATGGAATGGAGTGGAATGGAATGGTATGGAATCAACCAGAATGGAATGGAATGGAATGGAATCAACCGGAAAGGAATGGAATGGTATGGAATGGAATGGAATGGAATCAAGCCGACTGGAATGGAATGGAATGCAATGGAATGGAATGGAATGGAATCAACCGGAATGGAAAGGAATGGAATGGAATGGAATGGAATGCTCTGGAATGGAATGGAATGGAATCAACCGGAATGGAAAGGAATGGAATGGAATGGAATGGAATGTTCTGGAATGGAATGGAAGCAACCGAATGGAATGGAATGGATTGGAATGGAATGTTCTGGAATGGAATGGAAGCAACCGAATGGAATGGAATGAAATGGATTGGAATCAACCCGAATGGAATGGAATGGAATGGAATGGAATGGAATGCAATGGAATCAACGCGAATGGAATGGAATGGAATGGAATGGAATCAACACAAATGGAATGAAATTGAATTGAATGGAATGGAATGCAGTGGAATGGAATGGAATGGAAAGGTATGGAATGGAATGGAATGGAATCAACCAGAATGGAATGGAATGGATTGGAATTGAATCAACACGAATGGAATGAAATTGAATTGAATGGAATGGAATGCAGTGGAATGGAATGGAATGGAAAGGTATGGAATGGAATGGAATGGAATCAACAAGAATGGAATGGAATGGAATGGAATTGAATGGAATGGAATGGAATGGAATCAATCGGAATGGCATGGAATCAATCGGAATGGAATGGAATGGATTGAAATGGAATGTAATGGAATCAACCGGAACTGAATGGAATGGAATGGAATGGAAGGGAATAGAACGGAATCTACCTGAATGGAATATAATGGAATGGAGTGGAATGGAATGGAATGGAATCAACCCGAATGGAATGGCATGGAATGGAATGGAATCAACCCGTATGGAATGGAATAGTATGGAATGGAACGGAATGAAATCAACCCGAATGGAATGGAATGGAATGGAATGGAATGGAATGGAATCAACCGGAATGGAAAGGAATGGAGTGGAATGGAATGGAATGTTCTGGAATGGAATGGAATTGAATCAATCGGAATGGAAAGGAATGGAATGGAATGGAATGTTCTGGAATGGAATGGAAGCAACCGAATGGAATGGAATGGAATGGAATCAACCCAAATGGAATGGAATGGAATGGAATGGAATGGAATGGAATGGAATTAACCCGAATGGAATGGAATGGAATGGAATTGAGTGGAATGGAATCAACCGGAATGGAATGGAATGGATTGGAATGGAATAGAAAGGAATCTACCCAAATGGAATGAAATGGAATGCAATGGAATGGAATAGAATTGAATGAAATGGAATGGAATGGATTCAACCAGAATGGAATGGAATGGAATGGAATGAAATGGAATCAACCCCAATGTAATGGAATGAAATGGAATGGAATGGAATGGAATGGAATGGAATGGCATCAACCCGAATGAAATGGAATGGAATGGAAAGGAATCAACCCGAATGGAATGAAATGCAATGGAATGGGATGCTATGGAATTGAATGGAATGGAATGCCATGGAATGGAATGGAATGGAATTTAATGGAATGGAATCAACCCGAATACAATGGAATGGAATGGAATGGAATGGAATGGCACAGAATGGAAATGAATGGAATCAACACGAATGGAATGGAATGGAATGGAATCAACCGGAATGGAAAGGAATGGAGTGGAATGGAATGGAATGTTCTGGAATGGAATGGAATTGAATCAATCGGAATGGAAAGGAATGGAATGGAATGGAATGTTCTGGAATGGAATGGAAGCAACCGAATGGAATGGAATGGAATGGAATCAACCCAAATGGAATGGAATGGAATGGAATGGAATCAACCCCAATGTAATGGAATGAAATGGAATGGAATGGAATGGAATGGAATGGAATGGAATGGCATCAACCCGAATGAAATGGAATGGAATGGAAAGGAATCAACCCGAATGGAATGAAATGCAATGGAATGGGATGCTATGGAATTGAATGGAATGGAATGCCATGGAATGGAATGGAATGGAATTTAATGGAATGGAATCTACCCGAATACAATGGAATGGAATGGAATGGAATGGAATGGCACAGAATGGAAATGAATGGAATCAACACGAATGGAATGGAATGGAATGGAATGGAATGGAATCAACCCAAATGGAATGGAATGGAATAGAATGGAATGGAATGGAATGGAATGGAATGGAATTAAATGTAACGGAATCAACCCGAATGGAATGGAATGTAATGCAATGGAATGGAATGGATTGGAATGGAATGGAATCAACGCGAATGGAATGGAATGGAATGGAATGGAATGGATTCATCCCGAATTTAATGGAATGGAATGGAATGGAATGGAATGGAATGGAATGCAATGGAATGGAATGGAATCAACCAGAATGGAATTAAATTGAATGGAATGGAATGGAGTGCAGTGGAATGGAATGGAATGGAATGGAATGGAATGGAATGGAAAGGAATAGAATGGAATCAACCAGAGAGGAATGGAATGGAATGGAATGGAATGGAATGGAATCAATCGAAATGGAATGGAATGGATTGAAAGGGAATGAAATGGAATCAACAGGAACGGAGTGGAATGGAAGGGAATAGAACGGAATCTACCTGAATGGAATGGAATGGAATGGAGTGGAATGGAATGGAATGGAATCAACCCGAATGGAATGGAATGGAATGGAATGGAATGGAATCAACCCGTATGGAATGGAATGGTATGGAATGGAATGGAATGGAATCAACCCGAATGGAATGGAATGGAATGGAATGGAATGGAATGGAATCAACTGGAATGGAAAGGAATGGAATGGAATGGAATGGAATGTTCTGGAATGGAATGGAATGGAATCAACTGGAATGGAAAGGAATGGAATGGAATGGAATGGAATGTTCTGGAATGGAATGGAAGCAACCGAATGGAATGGAATGGAATGGAATCAACCCAAATGGAATGGAATGGAATGGAATGGAATAGAATGGAGTCAACCAGAATTGAATGGAATGGATTGGAATGAAATTGAAAGGAATCTACCCGAATTGAATGAAATGGAATGCAATGGAATGGAATAAATTGGAATGAAATGGAATGGAAAGGAGTCAACCCGAATGGAATGGATTCCAATGGAATGGATTCGAATGGAATGGAATGGAATCAACCCGAACGGAATGGAATGGTATGGAATGGAATGGAATGGAATAAATCCGAATGGAATGGAATGGAATGGAATGCAATGGTATGGAATGGAATGGAATGGAATGGAATAAACCCGAATGGAATGGAATGGAATGGAATGCAATGGAATGGAATGGAACGGAAAGGAATGGAATCAACACGAATGGGATGGAATGGAATGGAATGGAATGGAATCAAACCGAATGGAATGGAATGGAATAGAATGGAATGGAATGGAATGGAATGGAATGGAATTAAATGGAATGGAATCAAACCGATTGGAATGGAATGGAATGGAATGCAATGTAATGGAATGGAATGGAGTGGAATGGAATGGAATCAACGACAATGGAATGGAATGGAATGGAATGGAATGGAATGGATTCATTCCGAATGGAATGGAATGGAATGGAATGGAATGCAATGGAATGGAATGGAATCAACCAGAATGGAATGAAATTGAATGGAATGGAATGGAGTGCAGTGGAATGGAATGGAATGGAATGGAAAGGAATGGAATGGAATCAACAAGAGAGGAATGGAATGGAATGGAACGGAATGAAATCAATCGGAATGCAATGGAATGGATTGAAATGGAATGTAATGGAATCAACCAGAACGGAATTTAATGGAATGGAATGGAAGGGAATAGAACGGAATCTACCTGAATGGAATGGAATGGAATTGAGTCGAATGGAATGGAATGGAATGGAGTGGAATGGAATGCAATGGAATCAACCCGAATGGAATGGAATGGAATGGAATGGAATCAACCCGTATGGAATGGAATGGTATGGAATGGAACGGAATGAAATAAACCCGAATGGAATGGAATGGAATGGAATGGAATGGAGTGGAATGGATTCAACCTGAATGGAAAGGAAAGGAATGGAATGGAATGGAATGTTCTGGAATGGACTGGAATGGAATCAACCGGAATGGAATGGAATGGAATGGAATGGAATGGAATGGAATCAACCCCAATGGAATGGAGTGGAATGAAAGGAATCAACCCGAATGGAATGAAATGCAATGGAATGGGATGCTATGGAATGGAATGGAATGGAATGCCATGGAATGGAATGGAATGGAATTTAATGGAATGGAATCAACCCGAATACAATGGAATGGAACGGAATGGAATGGAATGGAATGGATTGGAATGGAATGGAATAAACCCAAATGGAATGGATGGAATGGAATGGAATGGTATGGAATGCAATCAACCCGAATGGAATGGAATGGAATGGGATGGAATGGAATGGAATGGGATGGAATGGAATCAACCCAAATAGAATGGAATGGAATTGAATAGAATGGAATGGCATACAATCAACCAGAATGGAATGGAATGGAATGGCATCAACCCTAATGGAATGAAATGGAATGGAATGGAATGCATTGGAATGGAATAGAATGGAATCAAACCAAATGGATTGGAATGGAATGGAATGGAACGGAATCAACCAGAATGGAATGGAATGGAATGTTCTGGAAAGGAATGGAAGCAACCGAATGGAATGGAATGCAATGGAATGGAATCGAATCAACCCAAATTGAATGGAATGAAATGGAATGGAATTAACCCAAATGGAAGGGAATGGAACGGAATGGAATGAAATGGAATGGAATGGAATCAACCCGAATGCAATGGAATTGAATGGAATTGAATGGAAAGGAACTGAATGGAATGGAATCAACCCATATTGAATGGAATGGAATGGAATGGAATGGAGTCAACCCGAATGGAATGGAATGGAATGTTTTGGAATGGAATGGAACGTTCTGGAATGGAATGGAAGCAAACGAATGGAATGGAATGGAATGGCATCACCCCAAATAGAAGGGAATGGAGTGGAATGGAATTAACCCAAATGGAATGCAATGGAATGGAATGGAATGGAATCGGCCGGACTGGAATGGAATGGATTGGAATGGAATAGAAAGGAATCTACCCGAATGGAATGAAATGGAATGCAATGGAATGGAATAGAATTGAATGAAATGGAATGGAATGGATTCAACCAGAATGGAATGGAATGGAATGGAATGAAATGGAATCAACCCCAATGTAATGGAATGAAATGGAATGGAATGGAATGGAATGGAATGGAATGGCATCAACCCGAATGAAATGGAATGGAATGGAAAGGAATCAACCCGAATGGAATGAAATGCAATGGAATGGGATGCTATGGAATTGAATGGAATGGAATGCCATGGAATGGAATGGAATGGAATTTAATGGAATGGAATCAACCCGAATACAATGGAATGGAATGGAATGGAATGGAATGGCACAGAATGGAAATGAATGGAATCAACACGAATGGAATGGAATGGAATGGAATGGAATGGAATCAACCCAAATGGAATGGAATGGAATGGAATAGAATGGAATGGAATGGAATGGAATGGAATGGAATTAAATGTAATGGAATCAACCCGAATGGAATGGAATGTAATGCAATGGAATGGAATGGATTGGAATGGAATGGAATCAACGCGAATGGAATGGAATGGAATGGATTCATCCCGAATTTAATGGAATGGAATGGAATGGAATGGAATGGAATGGAATCCAATGGAATGGAATGGAATCAACCAGAATGGAATTAAATTGAATGGAATGGAATGGAGTGCAGTGGAATGGAATGGAATGGAATGGAATGGAATGGAAAGGAATAGAATGGAATCAACCAGAGAGGAATGGAATGGAATGGAATGGAATGGAATGGAATCAATCGAAATGGAATGGAATGGATTGAAAGGGAATGAAATGGAATCAACAGGAACGGAGTGGAATGGAAGGGAATAGAACGGAATCTACCTGAATGGAATGGAATGGAATGGAGTGGAATGGAATGGAATGGAATCAACCCGAATGGAATGGAATGGAATGGAATGGAATGGAATCAACCCGTATGGAATGGAATGGTATGGAATGGAATGGAATGGAATCAACCCGAATGGAATGGAATGGAATGGAATGGAATGGAATGGAATCAACTGGAATGGAAAGGAATGGAATGGAATGGAATGGAATGTTCTGGAATGGAATGGAATGGAATCAACTGGAATGGAAAGGAATGGAATGGAATGGAATGGAATGTTCTGGAATGGAATGGAAGCAACCGAATGGAATGGAATGGAATGGAATCAACCCAAATGGAATGGAATGGAATGGAATGGAATAGAATGGAGTCAACCAGAATTGAATGGAATGGATTGGAATGAAATTGAAAGGAATCTACCCGAATTGAATGAAATGGAATGCAATGGAATGGAATAAATTGGAATGAAATGGAATGGAAAGGAGCCAACCCGAATGGAATGGATTCCAATGGAATGGATTCGAATGGAATGGAATGGAATCAACCCGAACGGAATGGAATGGTATGGAATGGAATGGAATGGAATAAATCCGAATGGAATGGAATGGAATGGAATGCAATGGTATGGAATGGAATGGAATGGAATGGAATAAACCCGAATGGAATGGAATGGAATGGAATGCAATGGAATGGAATGGAACGGAAAGGAATGGAATCAACACGAATGGGATGGAATGGAATGGAATGGAATGGAATCAAACCGAATGGAATGGAATGGAATAGAATGGAATGGAATGGAATGGAATGGAATGGAATTAAATGGAATGGAATCAAACCGATTGGAATGGAATGGAATGGAATGGAATGGAATGCAATGTAATGGAATGGAATGGAGTGGAATGGAATGGAATCAACGACAATGGAATGGAATGGAATGGAATGGAATGGATTCATTCCGAATGGAATGGAATGGAATGGAATGGAATGCAATGGAATGGAATGGAATCAACCAGAATGGAATGAAATTGAATGGAATGGAATGGAGTGCAGTGGAATGGAATGGAATGGAATGGAAAGGAATGGAATGGAATCAACAAGAGAGGAATGGAATGGAATGGAACGGAATGAAATCAATCGGAATGCAATGGAATGGATTGAAATGGAATGTAATGGAATCAACCAGAACGGAATTTAATGGAATGGAATGGAAGGGAATAGAACGGAATCTACCTGAATGGAATGGAATGGAATTGAGTCGAATGGAATGGAATGGAATGGAGTGGAATGGAATGCAATGGAATCAACCCGAATGGAATGGAATGGAATGGAATGGAATCAACCCGTATGGAATGGAATGGTATGGAATGGAACGGAATGAAATAAACCCGAATGGAATGGAATGGAATGGAATGGAATGGAGTGGAATGGATTCAACCTGAATGGAAAGGAAAGGAATGGAATGGAATGGAATGTTCTGGAATGGACTGGAATGGAATCAACCGGAATGGAATGGAATGGAATGGAATGGAATGGAATGGAATCAACCCCAATGGAATGGAATGAAATGGAATGGAATGGAATGGAATGGAATGGAATGGAATGGCATCAACCCGAATGGAATGGAGTGGAATGAAAGGAATCAACCCGAATGGAATGAAATGCAATGGAATGGGATGCTATGGAATGGAATGGAATGGAATGCCATGGAATGGAATGGAATGGAATTTAATGGAATGGAATCAACCCGAATACAATGGAATGGAACGGAATGGAATGGAATGGAATGGATTGGAATGGAATGGAATAAACCCAAATGGAATGGATGGAATGGAATGGAATGGTATGGAATGCAATCAACCCGAATGGAATGGAATGGAATGGGATGGAATGGAATGGAATGGGATGGAATGGAATCAACCCAAATAGAATGGAATGGAATTGAATAGAATGGAATGGCATACAATCAACCAGAATGGAATGGAATGGAATGGAATCAACCCTAATGGAATGAAATGGAATGGAATGGAATGCATTGGAATGGAATAGAATGGAATCAAACCAAATGGATTGGAATGGAATGGAATGGAACGGAATCAACCAGAATGGAATGGAATGGAATGTTCTGGAAAGGAATGGAAGCAACCGAATGGAATGGAATGCAATGGAATGGAATCGAATCAACCCAAATTGAATGGAATGAAATGGAATGGAATTAACCCAAATGGAAGGGAATGGAACGGAATGGAATGAAATGGAATGGAATGGAATCAACCCGAATGCAATGGAATTGAATGGAATTGAATGGAAAGGAACTGAATGGAATGGAATCAACCCATATTGAATGGAATGGAATGGAATGGAATGGAGTCAACCCGAATGGAATGGAATGGAATGTTTTGGAATGGAATGGAACGTTCTGGAATGGAATGGAAGCAAACGAATGGAATGGAATGGAATGGCATCACCCCAAATAGAAGGGAATGGAGTGGAATGGAATTAACCCAAATGGAATGCAATGGAATGGAATGGAATGGAATCGGCCGGACTGGAATGGAATGGATTGGAATGGAATAGAAAGGAATCTACCCGAATGGAATGAAATGGAATGCAATGGAATGGAATAGAATTGAATGAAATGGAATGGAATGGATTCAACCAGAATGGAATGGAATGGAATGGAATGAAATGGAATCAACCCCAATGTAATGGAATGAAATGGAATGGAATGGAATGGAATGGAATGGAATGGCATCAACCCGAATGAAATGGAATGGAATGGAAAGGAATCAACCCGAATGGAATGAAATGCAATGGAATGGGATGCTATGGAATTGAATGGAATGGAATGCCATGGAATGGAATGGAATGGAATTTAATGGAATGGAATCAACCCGAATACAATGGAATGGAATGGAATGGAATGGAATGGAATGGCACAGAATGGAAATGAATGGAATCAACACGAATGGAATGGAATGGAATGGAATGGAATGGAATCAACCCAAATGGAATAGAATGGAATGGAATAGAATGGAATGGAATGGAATGGAATGGAATGGAATTAAATGTAATGGAATCAACCCGAATGGAATGGAATGTAATGCAATGGAATGGAATGGATTGGAATGGAATGGAATCAACGCGAATGGAATGGAATGGAATGGAATGGAATGGATTCATCCCGAATTTAATGGAATGGAATGGAATGGAATGGAATGGAATCCAATGGAATGGAATGGAATCAACCAGAATGGAATTAAATTGAATGGAATGGAATGGAGTGCAGTGGAATGGAATGGAATGGAATGGAATGGAATGGAAAGGAATAGAATGGAATCAACCAGAGAGGAATGGAATGGAATGGAATGGAATGGAATGGAATCAATCGAAATGGAATGGAATGGATTGAAAGGGAATGAAATGGAATCAACAGGAACGGAGTGGAATGGAAGGGAATAGAACGGAATCTACCTGAATGGAATGGAATGGAATGGAGTGGAATGGAATGGAATGGAATCAACCCGAATGGAATGGAATGGAATGGAATGGAATGGAATCAACCCGTATGGAATGGAATGGTATGGAATGGAATGGAATGGAATCAACCCGAATGGAATGGAATGGAATGGAATGGAATGGAATGGAATCAACTGGAATGGAAAGGAATGGAATGGAATGGAATGGAATGTTCTGGAATGGAATGGAATGGAATCAACTGGAATGGAAAGGAATGGAATGGAATGGAATGGAATGTTCTGGAATGGAATGGAAGCAACCGAATGGAATGGAATGGAATGGAATCAACCCAAATGGAATGGAATGGAATGGAATGGAATAGAATGGAGTCAACCAGAATTGAATGGAATGGATTGGAATGAAATTGAAAGGAATCTACCCGAATTGAATGAAATGGAATGCAATGGAATGGAATAAATTGGAATGAAATGGAATGGAAAGGAGCCAACCCGAATGGAATGGATTCCAATGGAATGGATTCGAATGGAATGGAATGGAATCAACCCGAACGGAATGGAATGGTATGGAATGGAATGGAATGGAATAAATCCGAATGGAATGGAATGGAATGGAATGCAATGGTATGGAATGGAATGGAATGGAATGGAATAAACCCGAATGGAATGGAATGGAATGGAATGCAATGGAATGGAATGGAACGGAAAGGAATGGAATCAACACGAATGGGATGGAATGGAATGGAATGGAATGGAATCAAACCGAATGGAATGGAATGGAATAGAATGGAATGGAATGGAATGGAATGGAATGGAATTAAATGGAATGGAATCAAACCGATTGGAATGGAATGGAATGGAATGGAATGGAATGCAATGTAATGGAATGGAATGGAGTGGAATGGAATGGAATCAACGACAATGGAATGGAATGGAATGGAATGGAATGGATTCATTCCGAATGGAATGGAATGGAATGGAATGGAATGGAATGGAATGGAATGGAATCAACCCGAATGGAATGAAATGGAATGGAATGGAATGCATTGGAATGGAATGGAAAGGAATGGAATCAAAGTGAATGGAATGGAATGGAATGGAATCAAAAGGAATGGAATGGAATAGAATGGAATGGAATGGAATGGAATCAACCGGAATGGAATGGAATGGATTGGAATGGAATAGAAAGGAATCTACTCGAATGGAATGAAATGGAGTGCAATGGAATGGAATAGAATGGAATGAAATGGAAGGGAATGGAGTCAACCCGAATGGAATGGAATGCAATGGAATGGAAACAACACGAATTGAATGGAATGGATTGGAATGGAATGGAATAGAATGGAATGGAATGCAATGGAATGCAATAAACCCGAGTGGAATGGAATGGAATGGAATGGAATCAACAGGAAAGGAATGGAATGGAATGGAATGGAATGGAATCAACGCAAATAGAATGGAATAGAATGGAATGAAATGGAATGGATGGAATGGAATGGAATCAACCCGAATGGAATGGAGTGCAATGGAATGGAATGAAATAGCATGGAATCACACAGAATGGAATGGAATGGAAGGGAATAAACTCGAATGGAATGAAATGGAATGGAATGGAATGCAGTGGAATGGAATGGAATGGAATCAACCGGAATGGAATGGAATGGAATGGAATGGAATCAAAACGAATGGAATGGAATAGAATGGAATGGAAGGGATTGGAATGGAATGGAATGGAATGGAGTCAACAGGAATGGAATGGAATGGAATGGAATGGAAAGGAATGTTCCGGAATGGAAAGGAAGTAACCCGAGTGGAATGAAATGGAATGGAATGGAATGGAATGGAATCAACCGGAATGGAATGGAATGGAATGGAAAGGAATGGACTGTTCTGTAATGGAATGGAAACAACCCGAATGGAATGGAATGGAATGCAATGCAATGGAATGGGAAAGAATCAACCGGAATGGATTGGAATGGATTGGAATGGAACCAATCCGAATGGAATGGAATGCAATGAAACAGAATATACCGGAATGGAATGGAACGGAATCTACCAGAATGGAATGGAATGGAATGGAATGGAATGGAATGGAATGGAATGGAATGGAATCAACCCGAATGGAATGGAATGAAATGGAATGGAATGGAATGGAATGGAATCAACCCCAATGGAATGGAATGGTATGGAATGGAATGGAATGGAATCAACACAAATGGAATAGAACGGAATGGAATGGAATGGAATGGAATGGAATGGAATGGAATGGAATCAACCCGAATGGAATGGAATAGATTGGAATGGAATGGAATGGAATGGAATGGAATGGAATCAACACGAATGGAATGGAATGGCATGGAATGGAATCAACCAGAATGGAATGCAATTGAATGGAATGGAAAGGAATGCAATGGAATGGAAAGCAATGGAATGGAATGGAATGGAATGGAATGGAATGGAATCAACCAGAATGAAATGGAATGGAATTGAATGGAATCAACCCAAATGGAATGGAATGGAATGGAATTAAACAAAATGGAATGGAATGGAATAGAATGGAATGAAATGGAATGGAATGGAGTCAACCCGAATGCAATGGAATGGAATGGAATTGAATGGAATGGAATGGTATGGAATGGAATCAACGCGAATAGAATGGAATGGAATGGAATACAATGGAATAGAATGGAATCAACCAGAATGGCATGGAATGGAATGGAATGGAATGGAACGGAATGGAATGGAATGGAATCAACCCGAATGGAATGAAATGGAATGTAATGGAATGCATTGGAATGGAATGAAAAGGAATGGAATCAAACCGAATGGAATGGAATGGAATGGAATGGAACGGAATCAAAAGGAATGGAATGGAATAGAATGGAATGAATGGAATGTAGTGGAATGGAATGGAATGGAATGGAATCAACCGGAATGGAATGGAATGGAATGGAATCTTCTGGAATGGAATGGAATCAACCCGAATGGAATGGAATGGAATGGAATGGAATAGAATGGAATGGAATGGAATGAAATGGAATGCAATTAACCCAAATGGAATGGTATGGAATGGAATGGAATGTAATCAACCGGAATGGAATGGATTGGATTGGAATGGAATAGAAAGGAATCTACTCCAATGGAATGAAATGGAATGCAATGGAATGGAATAGAATGGAATGAAATGGAATGGAATGGAGTCAACCCGAATGGAATGGAATGGAATGGAATGGAATCAACCCCAATGGAATGGAATGGAATGGAATGCAATGGAATGGAATGGAATGGAATGGAATCAACCGGAATGGAATGGAATGGAATGGAATGGAATGGAATCAAAACGAATGGAATGGAATAGAATGGAACGGAAGGGACTGGAAGGGAATGGAACGGAATGGATTCAACAGGAATGGAATGGAATGCAATGGAAAGGAATGTTCTGGAATGGAAAGGAAGTAACCCGAGTGGAATGGAATGGAATGGAATGGATTGGAATCAAAAGGAATGGAATGGAATAGAATGGAATGGAATGGAATGGAATGGAATGAACCGGAATGGAATGGAATGGTTTGGAATGGAATAGAAAGGAATCTACTCGAATGGAATGAAATGGAATGCAATTGAAAGGAATAGAATGGAATGAAATGGAAGGGAATGGAGTCAACCCGAATGGAATGGAATGGAATGGAATGGAAAAAACACGAATTGAATGGAATGGATTCGAATGGAATGGAATGGAATGGAATGCAATGGAATGCAATCAACCCGAATGGAATGGAATGGAATGGAATGGAATGGAATCAACAGGAAAGGAATGGAATGGAATGGAATGGAATGGAATCAACGCAAATAGAATGGAATAGAATGGAATAGAATGTAATGAAATGGAATGGAATGGAATTGAATGGAATGGAATGGAATGGAATGGAATCAACACGAATGGAATGGAGTGCAATGGAATGGAATGGAATGGAATGGAATCACACAGAATGGAATGGAATGGAAGGGAATCAACCGGAATGGAATAGAATGGAATGGAAGGGACTGGAGTGGAATGGAATGGAATGGAGACAACCGGAATGGAATTTAATGGAATGTGTTGGAATGGAATGGAATGGGATGGAATGGAATCAGCGCGAATAGAATGGAATGGAATGGAATAGAATGGAATCAACCAGAATGGAATGGAATGGAATGGAATGGAGTGGAATGGAATGGAATGGAATGGAATCAACCGGAATGGAATGGAATGGATTGGAATGGAATAGAAAGGAATCTACTCGAATGGAATGAAAAGGAATGCAATTGAATCGAATAGAATGGAATGAAATGGAAGGGAATGGAGTAAACCCGAATGGAATGGAATGGAATGGAATGGAATGGAAACAACAGGAATTGAATGGAATGGATTGGAATGGAATGGAATGCAATGCAATGGAATACCATCAACCCGAGTGGAATGGAATGGAATGGAATGGAATGGAATGGAATGGAATGGAATCAACAGGAAAGGAATGGAATGGAATGGAATGGAATGGAATGGAATCAACTGGAATGGAATGGAATGGATTGGAATGGAATAGAAAGGAATCTACCCGAATGGAATGAAATGGAATGCAATGGATTGAAGTAGAATGCAATGAAATGGAATGGAATGGAGTCAACCCGAATGGAATGGAATGCAATGGAATGGAATGGAATCAAACCGAAAGGAATGGAACAGTAAGTAATGGAATGGAATGAAATGGAATCAAAAGGAATGGAATGATATAGAATGGAATGGAATGGAATGGAATCAACCGGAATGGAATGGAATGTTCTGGAATGGAATGGAAGTAACCGAGTGGAATGGAATGGAATTGAATGGAATGGAATCAACCCAAATGGAATGGAACGGAATGGAATGGAATGGAATGGAATTAACCCAAATGGAATGGAATGGAATGGAATGGAATAGAATGGAATCAACCAGAATTGAATGGAATGGAGTAGAATGGAATTGAAAGGAATCTACCCGAATGGAATGAAATGGAATGCAATGGAACGGAATAGATTGGAATGAAATGGAATGGAGTGGAGTGAACCCGAATGGAATGCAATGGAATGGAATGGAATGGAATGGAATGGAATAAACCCGAATGGAATGGAATGGAATGCAATGGAATGGAATGGAATGGAACGGAAAGGAATGGAATCAACAAGAATGGAATGGAATGGAATGGAATGGAATGGAATGGAATGGAATCAACCAGAATGGAATGAAATGGAATAGAATGGAACGGAATGGAATGGAATGGAATGGAATGGAATTAAATGGAATGGAATCAACCCGAATGGAATGGAATGGAATGGAATGGAATGCAATGGAATGGAATGGAATGCAATGGAATGGAATGGAATGGAATGGAATCAACGCGAATGGAATGGAGTGGAATGGAATGGAATGGATTCATCCCGAATGGAATGGAATGGAATGGAATGCAATGGAATGAAATGGAATCAACCAGAATGGAATGAAATTGAATGGAATGGAATGGAGTGCAGTGGAATGGAATGGAATGGAATGGAATGGAAAGGAATGGAATGGAATCAACAAGAGAGGAATGGAACGGAATGGAATGGAATGAAATCAATCGGAATGCAATGGAATGGATTGAAATGGAATGTAATGGAATCAAGCAGAACGGAATTTAATGGAATGAAATGGAAGGGAATAGGACGGAATCTACCTGAATGGAATGGAATGGAATGGAGTGGAATGGAATGGTATGGAATCAACCAGAATGGAATGGAATGGAATGGAATCAACCGGAAAGGAATGGAATGGTATGGAATGGAATGGAATGGAATCAAGCCGACTGGAATGGAATGGAATGCAATGGAATGGAATGGAATGGAATCAACCGGAATGGAAAGGAATGGAATGGAATGGAATGGAATGCTCTGGAATGGAATGGAATGGAATCAACCGGAATGGAAAGGAATGGAATGGAATGGAATGGAATGTTCTGGAATGGAATGGAAGCAACCGAATGGAATGGAATGGATTGGAATGGAATGTTCTGGAATGGAATGGAAGCAACCGAATGGAATGGAATGAAATGGATTGGAATCAACCCGAATGGAATGGAATGGAATGGAATGGAATGGAATGGAATGCAATGGAATCAACGCGAATGGAATGGAATGGAATGGAATGGAATCAACACAAATGGAATGAAATTGAATTGAATGGAATGGAATGCAGTGGAATGGAATGGAATGGAAAGGTATGGAATGGAATGGAATGGAATCAACCAGAATGGAATGGAATGGATTGGAATTGAATCAACACGAATGGAATGAAATTGAATTGAATGGAATGGAATGCAGTGGAATGGAATGGAATGGAAAGGTATGGAATGGAATGGAATGGAATCAACAAGAATGGAATGGAATGGAATGGAATTGAATGGAATGGAATGGAATGGAATCAATCGGAATGGCATGGAATCAATCGGAATGGAATGGAATGGATTGAAATGGAATGTAATGGAATCAACCGGAACTGAATGGAATGGAATGGAATGGAAGGGAATAGAACGGAATCTACCTGAATGGAATATAATGGAATGGAGTGGAATGGAATGGAATGGAATCAACCCGAATGGAATGGCATGGAATGGAATGGAATCAACCCGTATGGAATGGAATAGTATGGAATGGAACGGAATGAAATCAACCCGAATGGAATGGAATGGAATGGAATGGAATGGAATGGAATCAACCGGAATGGAAAGGAATGGAGTGGAATGGAATGGAATGTTCTGGAATGGAATGGAATTGAATCAATCGGAATGGAAAGGAATGGAATGGAATGGAATGTTCTGGAATGGAATGGAAGCAACCGAATGGAATGGAATGGAATGGAATCAACCCAAATGGAATGGAATGGAATGGAATGGAATGGAATGGAATGGAATTAACCCGAATGGAATGGAATGGAATGGAATTGAGTGGAATGGAATCAACCGGAATGGAATGGAATGGATTGGAATGGAATAGAAAGGAATCTACCCAAATGGAATGAAATGGAATGCAATGGAATGGAATAGAATTGAATGAAATGGAATGGAATGGATTCAACCAGAATGGAATGGAATGGAATGGAATGAAATGGAATCAACCCCAATGTAATGGAATGAAATGGAATGGAATGGAATGGAATGGAATGGAATGGCATCAACCCGAATGAAATGGAATGGAATGGAAAGGAATCAACCCGAATGGAATGAAATGCAATGGAATGGGATGCTATGGAATTGAATGGAATGGAATGCCATGGAATGGAATGGAATGGAATTTAATGGAATGGAATCAACCCGAATACAATGGAATGGAATGGAATGGAATGGAATGGCACAGAATGGAAATGAATGGAATCAACACGAATGGAATGGAATGGAATGGAATCAACCGGAATGGAAAGGAATGGAGTGGAATGGAATGGAATGTTCTGGAATGGAATGGAATTGAATCAATCGGAATGGAAAGGAATGGAATGGAATGGAATGTTCTGGAATGGAATGGAAGCAACCGAATGGAATGGAATGGAATGGAATCAACCCAAATGGAATGGAATGGAATGGAATGGAATCAACCCCAATGTAATGGAATGAAATGGAATGGAATGGAATGGAATGGAATGGAATGGCATCAACCCGAATGAAATGGAATGGAATGGAAAGGAATCAACCCGAATGGAATGAAATGCAATGGAATGGGATGCTATGGAATTGAATGGAATGGAATGCCATGGAATGGAATGGAATGGAATTTAATGGAATGGAATCTACCCGAATACAATGGAATGGAATGGAATGGAATGGAATGGCACAGAATGGAAATGAATGGAATCAACACGAATGGAATGGAATGGAATGGAATGGAATGGAATCAACCGGAATGGAATGGAATGGAATGGAATCTTCTGGAATGGAATGGAATCAACCCGAATGGAATGGAATGGAATGGAATGGAATAGAATGGAATGGAATGGAATGAAATGGAATGCAATTAACCCAAATGGAATGGTATGGAATGGAATGGAATGTAATCAACCGGAATGGAATGGATTGGATTGGAATGGAATAGAAAGGAATCTACTCCAATGGAATGAAATGGAATGCAATGGAATGGAATAGAATGGAATGAAATGGAATGGAATGGAGTCAACCCGAATGGAATGGAATGGAATGGAATGGAATCAACCCCAATGGAATGGAATGGAATGGAATGCAATGGAATGGAATGGAATGGAATGGAATCAACCGGAATGGAATGGAATGGAATGGAATGGAATGGAATCAAAACGAATGGAATGGAATAGAATGGAACGGAAGGGACTGGAAGGGAATGGAACGGAATGGATTCAACAGGAATGGAATGGAATGCAATGGAAAGGAATGTTCTGGAATGGAAAGGAAGTAACCCGAGTGGAATGGAATGGAATGGAATGGATTGGAATCAAAAGGAATGGAATGGAATAGAATGGAATGGAATGGAATGGAATGGAATGAACCGGAATGGAATGGAATGGTTTGGAATGGAATAGAAAGGAATCTACTCGAATGGAATGAAATGGAATGCAATTGAAAGGAATAGAATGGAATGAAATGGAAGGGAATGGAGTCAACCCGAATGGAATGGAATGGAATGGAATGGAAAAAACACGAATTGAATGGAATGGATTCGAATGGAATGGAATGGAATGGAATGCAATGGAATGCAATCAACCCGAATGGAATGGAATGGAATGGAATGGAATGGAATCAACAGGAAAGGAATGGAATGGAATGGAATGGAATGGAATCAACGCAAATAGAATGGAATAGAATGGAATAGAATGTAATGAAATGGAATGGAATGGAATTGAATGGAATGGAATGGAATGGAATGGAATCAACACGAATGGAATGGAGTGCAATGGAATGGAATGGAATGGAATGGAATCACACAGAATGGAATGGAATGGAAGGGAATCAACCGGAATGGAATAGAATGGAATGGAAGGGACTGGAGTGGAATGGAATGGAATGGAGACAACCGGAATGGAATTTAATGGAATGTGTTGGAATGGAATGGAATGGGATGGAATGGAATCAGCGCGAATAGAATGGAATGGAATGGAATAGAATGGAATCAACCAGAATGGAATGGAATGGAATGGAATGGAGTGGAATGGAATGGAATGGAATGGAATCAACCGGAATGGAATGGAATGGATTGGAATGGAATAGAAAGGAATCTACTCGAATGGAATGAAAAGGAATGCAATTGAATCGAATAGAATGGAATGAAATGGAAGGGAATGGAGTAAACCCGAATGGAATGGAATGGAATGGAATGGAATGGAAACAACAGGAATTGAATGGAATGGATGGGAATGGAATGGAATGCAATGCAATGGAATACCATCAACCCGAGTGGAATGGAATGGAATGGAATGGAATGGAATGGAATGGAATGGAATCAACAGGAAAGGAATGGAATGGAATGGAATGGAATGGAATGGAATCAACTGGAATGGAATGGAATGGATTGGAATGGAATAGAAAGGAATCTACCCGAATGGAATGAAATGGAATGCAATGGATTGAAGTAGAATGCAATGAAATGGAATGGAATGGAGTCAACCCGAATGGAATGGAATGCAATGGAATGGAATGGAATCAAACCGAAAGGAATGGAACAGTAAGTAATGGAATGGAATGAAATGGAATCAAAAGGAATGGAATGATATAGAATGGAATGGAATGGAATGGAATCAACCGGAATGGAATGGAATGTTCTGGAATGGAATGGAAGTAACCGAGTGGAATGGAATGGAATTGAATGGAATGGAATCAACCCAAATGGAATGGAACGGAATGGAATGGAATGGAATGGAATTAACCCAAATGGAATGGAATGGAATGGAATGGAATAGAATGGAATCAACCAGAATTGAATGGAATGGAGTAGAATGGAATTGAAAGGAATCTACCCGAATGGAATGAAATGGAATGCAATGGAACGGAATAGATTGGAATGAAATGGAATGGAGTGGAGTGAACCCGAATGGAATGCAATGGAATGGAATGGAATGGAATGGAATGGAATAAACCCGAATGGAATGGAATGGAATGCAATGGAATGGAATGGAATGGAACGGAAAGGAATGGAATCAACAAGAATGGAATGGAATGGAATGGAATGGAATGGAATGGAATGGAATCAACCAGAATGGAATGAAATGGAATAGAATGGAACGGAATGGAATGGAATGGAATGGAATGGAATTAAATGGAATGGAATCAACCCGAATGGAATGGAATGGAATGGAATGGAATGCAATGGAATGGAATGGAATGCAATGGAATGGAATGGAATGGAATGGAATCAACGCGAATGGAATGGAGTGGAATGGAATGGAATGGATTCATCCCGAATGGAATGGAATGGAATGGAATGCAATGGAATGAAATGGAATCAACCAGAATGGAATGAAATTGAATGGAATGGAATGGAGTGCAGTGGAATGGAATGGAATGGAATGGAATGGAAAGGAATGGAATGGAATCAACAAGAGAGGAATGGAACGGAATGGAATGGAATGAAATCAATCGGAATGCAATGGAATGGATTGAAATGGAATGTAATGGAATCAAGCAGAACGGAATTTAATGGAATGAAATGGAAGGGAATAGGACGGAATCTACCTGAATGGAATGGAATGGAATGGAGTGGAATGGAATGGTATGGAATCAACCAGAATGGAATGGAATGGAATGGAATCAACCGGAAAGGAATGGAATGGTATGGAATGGAATGGAATGGAATCAAGCCGACTGGAATGGAATGGAATGCAATGGAATGGAATGGAATGGAATCAACCGGAATGGAAAGGAATGGAATGGAATGGAATGGAATGCTCTGGAATGGAATGGAATGGAATCAACCGGAATGGAAAGGAATGGAATGGAATGGAATGGAATGTTCTGGAATGGAATGGAAGCAACCGAATGGAATGGAATGGATTGGAATGGAATGTTCTGGAATGGAATGGAAGCAACCGAATGGAATGGAATGAAATGGATTGGAATCAACCCGAATGGAATGGAATGGAATGGAATGGAATGGAATGGAATGCAATGGAATCAACGCGAATGGAATGGAATGGAATGGAATGGAATCAACACAAATGGAATGAAATTGAATTGAATGGAATGGAATGCAGTGGAATGGAATGGAATGGAAAGGTATGGAATGGAATGGAATGGAATCAACCAGAATGGAATGGAATGGATTGGAATTGAATCAACACGAATGGAATGAAATTGAATTGAATGGAATGGAATGCAGTGGAATGGAATGGAATGGAAAGGTATGGAATGGAATGGAATGGAATCAACAAGAATGGAATGGAATGGAATGGAATTGAATGGAATGGAATGGAATGGAATCAATCGGAATGGCATGGAATCAATCGGAATGGAATGGAATGGATTGAAATGGAATGTAATGGAATCAACCGGAACTGAATGGAATGGAATGGAATGGAAGGGAATAGAACGGAATCTACCTGAATGGAATATAATGGAATGGAGTGGAATGGAATGGAATGGAATCAACCCGAATGGAATGGCATGGAATGGAATGGAATCAACCCGTATGGAATGGAATAGTATGGAATGGAACGGAATGAAATCAACCCGAATGGAATGGAATGGAATGGAATGGAATGGAATGGAATCAACCGGAATGGAAAGGAATGGAGTGGAATGGAATGGAATGTTCTGGAATGGAATGGAATTGAATCAATCGGAATGGAAAGGAATGGAATGGAATGGAATGTTCTGGAATGGAATGGAAGCAACCGAATGGAATGGAATGGAATGGAATCAACCCAAATGGAATGGAATGGAATGGAATGGAATGGAATGGAATGGAATTAACCCGAATGGAATGGAATGGAATGGAATTGAGTGGAATGGAATCAACCGGAATGGAATGGAATGGATTGGAATGGAATAGAAAGGAATCTACCCAAATGGAATGAAATGGAATGCAATGGAATGGAATAGAATTGAATGAAATGGAATGGAATGGATTCAACCAGAATGGAATGGAATGGAATGGAATGAAATGGAATCAACCCCAATGTAATGGAATGAAATGGAATGGAATGGAATGGAATGGAATGGAATGGCATCAACCCGAATGAAATGGAATGGAATGGAAAGGAATCAACCCGAATGGAATGAAATGCAATGGAATGGGATGCTATGGAATTGAATGGAATGGAATGCCATGGAATGGAATGGAATGGAATTTAATGGAATGGAATCAACCCGAATACAATGGAATGGAATGGAATGGAATGGAATGGCACAGAATGGAAATGAATGGAATCAACACGAATGGAATGGAATGGAATGGAATCAACCGGAATGGAAAGGAATGGAGTGGAATGGAATGGAATGTTCTGGAATGGAATGGAATTGAATCAATCGGAATGGAAAGGAATGGAATGGAATGGAATGTTCTGGAATGGAATGGAAGCAACCGAATGGAATGGAATGGAATGGAATCAACCCAAATGGAATGGAATGGAATGGAATGGAATGGAATGGAATTAACCCGAATGGAATGGAATGGAATGGAATTGAGTGGAATGGAATCAACCGGAATGGAATGGAATGGATTGGAATGGAATAGAAAGGAATCTACCCAAATGGAATGAAATGGAATGCAATGGAATGGAATAGAATTGAATGAAATGGAATGGAATGGATTCAACCAGAATGGAATGGAATGGAATGGAATGAAATGGAATCAACCCCAATGTAATGGAATGAAATGGAATGGAATGGAATGGAATGGAATGGAATGGAATGGCATCAACCCGAATGAAATGGAATGGAATGGAAAGGAATCAACCCGAATGGAATGAAATGCAATGGAATGGGATGCTATGGAATTGAATGGAATGGAATGCCATGGAATGGAATGGAATGGAATTTAATGGAATGGAATCTACCCGAATACAATGGAATGGAATGGAATGGAATGGAATGGCACAGAATGGAAATGAATGGAATCAACACGAATGGAATGGAATGGAATGGAATGGAATGGAATCAACCCAAATGGAATGGAATGGAATAGAATGGAATGGAATGGAATGGAATGGAATGGAATTAAATGTAATGGAATCAACCCGAATGGAATGGAATGTAATGCAATGGAATGGAATGGATTGGAATGGAATGGAATCAACGCGAATGGAATGGAATGGAATGGAATGGAATGGATTCATCCCGAATTTAATGGAATGGAATGGAATGGAATGGAATGGAATGGAATGCAATGGAATGGAATGGAATCAACCAGAATGGAATTAAATTGAATGGAATGGAATGGAGTGCAGTGGAATGGAATGGAATGGAATGGAATGGAATGGAAAGGAATAGAAGGGAATCAACCAGAGAGGAATGGAATGGAATGGAATGGAATGGAATGGAATCAATCGAAATGGAATGGAATGGATTGAAAGGGAATGAAATGGAATCAACAGGAACGGAGTGGAATGGAAGGGAATAGAACGGAATCTACCTGAATGGAATGGAATGGAATGGAGTGGAATGGAATGGAATGGAATCAACCCGAATGGAATGGAATGGAATGGAATGGAATGGAATCAACCCGTATGGAATGGAATGGTATGGAATGGAATGGAATGGAATCAACCCGAATGGAATGGAATGGAATGGAATGGAATGGAATGGAATCAACTGGAATGGAAAGGAATGGAATGGAATGGAATGGAATGTTCTGGAATGGAATGGAATGGAATCAACTGGAATGGAAAGGAATGGAATGGAATGGAATGGAATGTTCTGGAATGGAATGGAAGCAACCGAATGGAATGGAATGGAATGGAATCAACCCAAATGGAATGGAATGGAATGGAATGGAATGGAATAGAATGGAGTCAACCAGAATTGAATGGAATGGATTGGAATGAAATTGAAAGGAATCTACCCGAATTGAATGAAATGGAATGCAATGGAATGGAATAAATTGGAATGAAATGGAATGGAAAGGAGTCAACCCGAATGGAATGGATTCCAATGGAATGGATTCGAATGGAATGGAATGGAATCAACCCGAACGGAATGGAATGGTATGGAATGGAATGGAATGGAATAAATCCGAATGGAATGGAATGGAATGGAATGCAATGGTATGGAATGGAATGGAATGGAATGGAATAAACCCGAATGGAATGGAATGGAATGGAATGCAATGGAATGGAATGGAACGGAAAGGAATGGAATCAACACGAATGGGATGGAATGGAATGGAATGGAATGGAATCAAACCGAATGGAATGGAATGGAATAGAATGGAATGGAATGGAATGGAATGGAATGGAATTAAATGGAATGGAATCAAACCGATTGGAATGGAATGGAATGGAATGCAATGTAATGGAATGGAATGGAGTGGAATGGAATGGAATCAACGACAATGGAATGGAATGGAATGGAATGGAATGGAATGGATTCATTCCGAATGGAATGGAATGGAATGGAATGGAATGCAATGGAATGGAATGGAATCAACCAGAATGGAATGAAATTGAATGGAATGGAATGGAGTGCAGTGGAATGGAATGGAATGGAATGGAAAGGAATGGAATGGAATCAACAAGAGAGGAATGGAATGGAATGGAACGGAATGAAATCAATCGGAATGCAATGGAATGGATTGAAATGGAATGTAATGGAATCAACCAGAACGGAATTTAATGGAATGGAATGGAAGGGAATAGAACGGAATCTACCTGAATGGAATGGAATGGAATTGAGTCGAATGGAATGGAATGGAATGGAGTGGAATGGAATGCAATGGAATCAACCCGAATGGAATGGAATGGAATGGAATGGAATCAACCCGTATGGAATGGAATGGTATGGAATGGAACGGAATGAAATAAACCCGAATGGAATGGAATGGAATGGAATGGAATGGAGTGGAATGGATTCAACCTGAATGGAAAGGAAAGGAATGGAATGGAATGGAATGTTCTGGAATGGACTGGAATGGAATCAACCGGAATGGAATGGAATGGAATGGAATGGAATGGAATGGAATCAACCCCAATGGAATGGAGTGGAATGAAAGGAATCAACCCGAATGGAATGAAATGCAATGGAATGGGATGCTATGGAATGGAATGGAATGGAATGCCATGGAATGGAATGGAATGGAATTTAATGGAATGGAATCAACCCGAATACAATGGAATGGAACGGAATGGAATGGAATGGAATGGATTGGAATGGAATGGAATAAACCCAAATGGAATGGATGGAATGGAATGGAATGGTATGGAATGCAATCAACCCGAATGGAATGGAATGGAATGGGATGGAATGGAATGGAATGGGATGGAATGGAATCAACCCAAATAGAATGGAATGGAATTGAATAGAATGGAATGGCATACAATCAACCAGAATGGAATGGAATGGAATGGCATCAACCCTAATGGAATGAAATGGAATGGAATGGAATGCATTGGAATGGAATAGAATGGAATCAAACCAAATGGATTGGAATGGAATGGAATGGAACGGAATCAACCAGAATGGAATGGAATGGAATGTTCTGGAAAGGAATGGAAGCAACCGAATGGAATGGAATGCAATGGAATGGAATCGAATCAACCCAAATTGAATGGAATGAAATGGAATGGAATTAACCCAAATGGAAGGGAATGGAACGGAATGGAATGAAATGGAATGGAATGGAATCAACCCGAATGCAATGGAATTGAATGGAATTGAATGGAAAGGAACTGAATGGAATGGAATCAACCCATATTGAATGGAATGGAATGGAATGGAATGGAGTCAACCCGAATGGAATGGAATGGAATGTTTTGGAATGGAATGGAACGTTCTGGAATGGAATGGAAGCAAACGAATGGAATGGAATGGAATGGCATCACCCCAAATAGAAGGGAATGGAGTGGAATGGAATTAACCCAAATGGAATGCAATGGAATGGAATGGAATGGAATCGGCCGGACTGGAATGGAATGGATTGGAATGGAATAGAAAGGAATCTACCCGAATGGAATGAAATGGAATGCAATGGAATGGAATAGAATTGAATGAAATGGAATGGAATGGATTCAACCAGAATGGAATGGAATGGAATGGAATGAAATGGAATCAACCCCAATGTAATGGAATGAAATGGAATGGAATGGAATGGAATGGAATGGAATGGAATGGCATCAACCCGAATGAAATGGAATGGAATGGAAAGGAATCAACCCGAATGGAATGAAATGCAATGGAATGGGATGCTATGGAATTGAATGGAATGGAATGCCATGGAATGGAATGGAATGGAATTTAATGGAATGGAATCAACCCGAATACAATGGAATGGAATGGAATGCAATGGAATGGCACAGAATGGAAATGAATGGAATCAACACGAATGGAATGGAATGGAATGGAATGGAATGGAATCAACCCAAATGGAATGGAATGGAATGGAATAGAATGGAATGGAATGGAATGGAATGGAATGGAATTAAATGTAATGGAATCAACCCGAATGGAATGGAATGTAATGCAATGGAATGGAATGGATTGGAATGGAATGGAATCAACGCGAATGGAATGGAATGGAATGGATTCATCCCGAATTTAATGGAATGGAATGGAATGGAATGGAATGGAATGGAATCCAATGGAATGGAATGGAATCAACCAGAATGGAATTAAATTGAATGGAATGGAATGGAGTGCAGTGGAATGGAATGGAATGGAATGGAATGGAATGGAAAGGAATAGAATGGAATCAACCAGAGAGGAATGGAATGGAATGGAATGGAATGGAATGGAATCAATCGAAATGGAATGGAATGGATTGAAAGGGAATGAAATGGAATCAACAGGAACGGAGTGGAATGGAAGGGAATAGAACGGAATCTACCTGAATGGAATGGAATGGAATGGAGTGGAATGGAATGGAATGGAATCAACCCGAATGGAATGGAATGGAATGGAATGGAATGGAATCAACCCGTATGGAATGGAATGGTATGGAATGGAATGGAATGGAATCAACCCGAATGGAATGGAATGGAATGGAATGGAATGGAATGGAATCAACTGGAATGGAAAGGAATGGAATGGAATGGAATGGAATGTTCTGGAATGGAATGGAATGGAATCAACTGGAATGGAAAGGAATGGAATGGAATGGAATGGAATGTTCTGGAATGGAATGGAAGCAACCGAATGGAATGGAATGGAATGGAATCAACCCAAATGGAATGGAATGGAATGGAATGGAATAGAATGGAGTCAACCAGAATTGAATGGAATGGATTGGAATGAAATTGAAAGGAATCTACCCGAATTGAATGAAATGGAATGCAATGGAATGGAATAAATTGGAATGAAATGGAATGGAAAGGAGCCAACCCGAATGGAATGGATTCCAATGGAATGGATTCGAATGGAATGGAATGGAATCAACCCGAACGGAATGGAATGGTATGGAATGGAATGGAATGGAATAAATCCGAATGGAATGGAATGGAATGGAATGCAATGGTATGGAATGGAATGGAATGGAATGGAATAAACCCGAATGGAATGGAATGGAATGGAATGCAATGGAATGGAATGGAACGGAAAGGAATGGAATCAACACGAATGGGATGGAATGGAATGGAATGGAATGGAATCAAACCGAATGGAATGGAATGGAATAGAATGGAATGGAATGGAATGGAATGGAATGGAATTAAATGGAATGGAATCAAACCGATTGGAATGGAATGGAATGGAATGGAATGGAATGCAATGTAATGGAATGGAATGGAGTGGAATGGAATGGAATCAACGACAATGGAATGGAATGGAATGGAATGGAATGGATTCATTCCGAATGGAATGGAATGGAATGGAATGGAATGCAATGGAATGGAATGGAATCAACCAGAATGGAATGAAATTGAATGGAATGGAATGGAGTGCAGTGGAATGGAATGGAATGGAATGGAAAGGAATGGAATGGAATCAACAAGAGAGGAATGGAATGGAATGGAACGGAATGAAATCAATCGGAATGCAATGGAATGGATTGAAATGGAATGTAATGGAATCAACCAGAACGGAATTTAATGGAATGGAATGGAAGGGAATAGAACGGAATCTACCTGAATGGAATGGAATGGAATTGAGTCGAATGGAATGGAATGGAATGGAGTGGAATGGAATGCAATGGAATCAACCCGAATGGAATGGAATGGAATGGAATGGAATCAACCCGTATGGAATGGAATGGTATGGAATGGAACGGAATGAAATAAACCCGAATGGAATGGAATGGAATGGAATGGAATGGAGTGGAATGGATTCAACCTGAATGGAAAGGAAAGGAATGGAATGGAATGGAATGTTCTGGAATGGACTGGAATGGAATCAACCGGAATGGAATGGAATGGAATGGAATGGAATGGAATGGAATCAACCCCAATGGAATGGAATGAAATGGAATGGAATGGAATGGAATGGAATGGAATGGAATGGCATCAACCCGAATGGAATGGAGTGGAATGAAAGGAATCAACCCGAATGGAATGAAATGCAATGGAATGGGATGCTATGGAATGGAATGGAATGGAATGCCATGGAATGGAATGGAATGGAATTTAATGGAATGGAATCAACCCGAATACAATGGAATGGAACGGAATGGAATGGAATGGAATGGATTGGAATGGAATGGAATAAACCCAAATGGAATGGATGGAATGGAATGGAATGGTATGGAATGCAATCAACCCGAATGGAATGGAATGGAATGGGATGGAATGGAATGGAATGGGATGGAATGGAATCAACCCAAATAGAATGGAATGGAATTGAATAGAATGGAATGGCATACAATCAACCAGAATGGAATGGAATGGAATGGAATCAACCCTAATGGAATGAAATGGAATGGAATGGAATGCATTGGAATGGAATAGAATGGAATCAAACCAAATGGATTGGAATGGAATGGAATGGAACGGAATCAACCAGAATGGAATGGAATGGAATGTTCTGGAAAGGAATGGAAGCAACCGAATGGAATGGAATGCAATGGAATGGAATCGAATCAACCCAAATTGAATGGAATGAAATGGAATGGAATTAACCCAAATGGAAGGGAATGGAACGGAATGGAATGAAATGGAATGGAATGGAATCAACCCGAATGCAATGGAATTGAATGGAATTGAATGGAAAGGAACTGAATGGAATGGAATCAACCCATATTGAATGGAATGGAATGGAATGGAATGGAGTCAACCCGAATGGAATGGAATGGAATGTTTTGGAATGGAATGGAACGTTCTGGAATGGAATGGAAGCAAACGAATGGAATGGAATGGAATGGCATCACCCCAAATAGAAGGGAATGGAGTGGAATGGAATTAACCCAAATGGAATGCAATGGAATGGAATGGAATGGAATCGGCCGGACTGGAATGGAATGGATTGGAATGGAATAGAAAGGAATCTACCCGAATGGAATGAAATGGAATGCAATGGAATGGAATAGAATTGAATGAAATGGAATGGAATGGATTCAACCAGAATGGAATGGAATGGAATGGAATGAAATGGAATCAACCCCAATGTAATGGAATGAAATGGAATGGAATGGAATGGAATGGAATGGAATGGCATCAACCCGAATGAAATGGAATGGAATGGAAAGGAATCAACCCGAATGGAATGAAATGCAATGGAATGGGATGCTATGGAATTGAATGGAATGGAATGCCATGGAATGGAATGGAATGGAATTTAATGGAATGGAATCAACCCGAATACAATGGAATGGAATGGAATGGAATGGAATGGAATGGCACAGAATGGAAATGAATGGAATCAACACGAATGGAATGGAATGGAATGGAATGGAATGGAATCAACCCAAATGGAATAGAATGGAATGGAATAGAATGGAATGGAATGGAATGGAATGGAATGGAATTAAATGTAATGGAATCAACCCGAATGGAATGGAATGTAATGCAATGGAATGGAATGGATTGGAATGGAATGGAATCAACGCGAATGGAATGGAATGGAATGGAATGGAATGGATTCATCCCGAATTTAATGGAATGGAATGGAATGGAATGGAATGGAATCCAATGGAATGGAATGGAATCAACCAGAATGGAATTAAATTGAATGGAATGGAATGGAGTGCAGTGGAATGGAATGGAATGGAATGGAATGGAATGGAAAGGAATAGAATGGAATCAACCAGAGAGGAATGGAATGGAATGGAATGGAATGGAATGGAATCAATCGAAATGGAATGGAATGGATTGAAAGGGAGTGAAATGGAATCAACAGGAACGGAGTGGAATGGAAGGGAATAGAACGGAATCTACCTGAATGGAATGGAATGGAATGGAGTGGAATGGAATGGAATGGAATCAACCCGAATGGAATGGAATGGAATGGAATGGAATGGAATCAACCCGTATGGAATGGAATGGTATGGAATGGAATGGAATGGAATCAACCCGAATGGAATGGAATGGAATGGAATGGAATGGAATGGAATCAACTGGAATGGAAAGGAATGGAATGGAATGGAATGGAATGTTCTGGAATGGAATGGAATGGAATCAACTGGAATGGAAAGGAATGGAATGGAATGGAATGGAATGTTCTGGAATGGAATGGAAGCAACCGAATGGAATGGAATGGAATGGAATCAACCCAAATGGAATGGAATGGAATGGAATGGAATGGAATAGAATGGAGTCAACCAGAATTGAATGGAATGGATTGGAATGAAATTGAAAGGAATCTACCCGAATTGAATGAAATGGAATGCAATGGAATGGAATAAATTGGAATGAAATGGAATGGAAAGGAGTCAACCCGAATGGAATGGATTCCAATGGAATGGATTCGAATGGAATGGAATGGAATCAACCCGAACGGAATGGAATGGTATGGAATGGAATGGAATGGAATAAATCCGAATGGAATGGAATGGAATGGAATGCAATGGTATGGAATGGAATGGAATGGAATGGAATAAACCCGAATGGAATGGAATGGAATGGAATGCAATGGAATGGAATGGAACGGAAAGGAATGGAATCAACACGAATGGGATGGAATGGAATGGAATGGAATGGAATCAAACCGAATGGAATGGAATGGAATAGAATGGAATGGAATGGAATGGAATGGAATGGAATTAAATGGAATGGAATCAAACCGATTGGAATGGAATGGAATGGAATGGAATGGAATGGAATGCAATGTAATGGAATGGAATGGAGTGGAATGGAATGGAATCAACGACAATGGAATGGAATGGAATGGAATGGAATGGAATGGATTCATTCCGAATGGAATGGAATGGAATGGAATGGAATGCAATGGAATGGAATGGAATCAACCAGAATGGAATGAAATTGAATGGAATGGAATGGAGTGCAGTGGAATGGAATGGAATGGAATGGAAAGGAATGGAATGGAATCAACAAGAGAGGAATGGAATGGAATGGAACGGAATGAAATCAATCGGAATGCAATGGAATGGATTGAAATGGAATGTAATGGAATCAACCAGAACGGAATTTAATGGAATGGAATGGAAGGGAATAGAACGGAATCTACCTGAATGGAATGGAATGGAATTGAGTCGAATGGAATGGAATGGAATGGAGTGGAATGGAATGCAATGGAATCAACCCGAATGGAATGGAATGGAATGGAATGGAATCAACCCGTATGGAATGGAATGGTATGGAATGGAACGGAATGAAATAAACCCGAATGGAATGGAATGGAATGGAATGGAATGGAGTGGAATGGATTCAACCTGAATGGAAAGGAAAGGAATGGAATGGAATGGATTGTTCTGGAATGGACTGGAATGGAATCAACCGGAATGGAATGGAATGGAATGGAATGGAATGGAATCAACCCCAATGGAATGGAATGAAATGGAATGGAATGGAATGGAATGGAATGGAATGGAATGGCATCAACCCGAATGGAATGGAGTGGAATGAAAGGAATCAACCCGAATGGAATGAAATGCAATGGAATGGGATGCTATGGAATGGAATGGAATGGAATGCCATGGAATGGAATGGAATGGAATTTAATGGAATGGAATCAACCCGAATACAATGGAATGGAACGGAATGGAATGGAATGGAATGGATTGGAATGGAATGGAATAAACCCAAATGGAATGGATGGAATGGAATGGAATGGTATGGAATGCAATCAACCCGAATGGAATGGAATGGAATGGGATGGAATGGAATGGAATGGGATGGAATGGAATCAACCCAAATAGAATGGAATGGAATTGAATAGAATGGAATGGCATACAATCAACCAGAATGGAATGGAATGGAATGGAATCAACCCTAATGGAATGAAATGGAATGGAATGGAATGCATTGGAATGGAATAGAATGGAATCAAACCAAATGGATTGGAATGGAATGGAATGGAACGGAATCAACCAGAATGGAATGGAATGGAATGTTCTGGAAAGGAATGGAAGCAACCGAATGGAATGGAATGCAATGGAATGGAATCGAATCAACCCAAATTGAATGGAATGAAATGGAATGAAATTAACCCAAATGGAAGGGAATGGAACGGAATGGAATGAAATGGAATGGAATGGAATCAACCCGAATGCAATGGAATTGAATGGAATTGAATGGAAAGGAACTGAATGGAATGGAATCAACCCATATTGAATGGAATGGAATGGAATGGAATGGAGTCAACCCGAATGGAATGGAATGGAATGTTTTGGAATGGAATGGAACGTTCTGGAATGGAATGGAAGCAAACGAATGGAATGGAATGGAATGGCATCACCCCAAATAGAAGGGAATGGAGGGGAATGGAATTAACCCAAAGGGAATGCAATGGAATGGAATGGAATGGAATCGGCCGGACTGGAATGGAATGGATTGGAATGGAATAGAAAGGAATCTACCCGAATGGAATGAAATGGAATGCAATGGAATGGAATAGAATGGAATGAAATGGAATGGAATGGAGTCAACCCAAATGGCATGGAATGGAATGGAATGGAATGGAATGGAATCAACCCCAATGGAACGGAATGAAATGGAATGGAATGGAATGGAATCAACCCGAATGGAATGAAATGGAATAGAATGGAATGCAATGGAATGGAACGGAATGGAATGGAATGCAATGGAATGGATTGGAATGGAATGGAATCAAACCGAATGGAATGGAATGGAATGGAAAGCAATCAACCCGAATGGAATGAAAGGGAATGGAATGGAATGCCATGGAATGGAATGGAATGGAATGGATTCAACCCGAATGGAATGAAATGGAATGGAATGGAATGTATTGGAATGGTAAGGAACGGAATCAAACCGAATTGAATGGAATGGAATGCAATGGAATGGAATCAAAAGGAATGGAATGGAATAGAATGCAATGGAATGGAATGCAATGAAATGGAACCAACCGGAATGGAATGGAATCAACCGGAATGGAATGGAATGGAATTTTCTGGAATGGAAACGAAGCAACCGAATGGAATGGAACGGAATGGAATGGAATGCAATCAACCCAAATGGAACTGAATGGAATGCAGTGGAATGGAATGGAATGGAATCAACCAGAATGGAATGGAAAGGATTGGAATGGAATAGAAAGGAATCTACCAGAATGGAATGAAATGGAATGCTATGGAATGGAATAGAATGGAATGAAATGGAATGGTATGGAATCAACCCGAATGGAATGGATTCGAATGGAATGGAATCGAATGGAAAGGAATGGTATGGAATGGAATGGAATGGAATCAACCCGAATGGAATGGAATGCAATGCAATGCAATGGAATGGAATGGAATGGAATGGAATGGAATCAACACGAAAGGAATGGAATGGAATGGAATGGAATGGAATGGAGTCATCCAGAATGGAATGGATTCGAATGGAATGGAAGCGAAAGGAATGGAATGGTATGGAATGGAATAGAATGGAATCAACCCGAATGGAATGGCATGGAATGCAATGCAATGGAATGGAATGGAATGGAGTGGAATGGAATCAAACCAAATGGAATGAAATGCAATGGAAAGGAATGGAATGGAATGGAGTCAAACCAAATGGAATGGAATAGAATGGGATGGAATAGAATGGAATGGAATGGAATGGAATGGAATGGAATGGAATGGAATGGAATACCATCAACCCAAATGGAATGAAATGGAATGGAATGGAATGGAATGGAATCAACCCGAATGGAAAGGAAGGGAATGGAATGGGATGCAATGGAATGGAATGGGATGGAATGGCATCAACACGAACAGAATGGAATAGAATGGAATAAAATGGAATGGAATGGAATCAACCAGAATGGAATGGAATAAAATGGAATGGAATGAACCCGAATGGAATGAAATGGAATGGAATGGAATGCATGGCAATGGAATGGAATGAAATCAAACCGAGTGGAATGGAATGGAATGGAATGGAATGGAATGGAATCAACCGGAATGGAATGGAATGGAATGTGCTGGAATGGAATGGAAGCAACCGAATGGAATGGAATGGAATGGAATGGAATGGAATGGAATCAACACAAATGCAATGGAATGGAATGGAATGGAATGGAATTAAACCAAATGGAATGGAATGGAATAGAATGGAATGGAATGGAATGGAATGGAGTCAACCCGAATGCAATGGAATGGAATGGAACGGAATGGAATGGAATGGAATCAACCAGAAGGGAATGGAATGGAATGGAAGGGAATGGAATCAACCCGAATGGAATGAAATGGAATGGAACGGAATGCATTGGAATGGAATGGATTCAACCGGAATTGAATTGAATGGAATGTGATGGAATGGAATGGAATGGGATGGAATGGAATCAACGCGAATAGAATGGAATGGAATGGAAAAGAATGGAATAGAATGGAATCAACCAGAAGGGAATGGAATGGAATGGAAGGGAATGGAATCAACTCGAATGGAATGAAATGGAATGGAATGGAATGCATTGGAATGGAATGGAAAGGCATGGAAACAAACCGAATGGATTGGAAAGGAATGGAATGGAATCAAAAGGAATGGAATGGAATAGAATGGAATGGAAAGGAATGGAATCAACCGGAATGGAATGGAATGGATTGGAATGGAATAGAAATGAATCTACTCGAATGGAATGAAATGGAATGCAATGGAATGGAATAGAATGGAATGAAATGGAATGGAATGGAGTCAACCCGAATGGAATGGAATGGAGTGGAATGGAAACAACACGAATTGAATGGAATGGAGTGGAATGGAATGGAATGGAATGGAATGCAATGGAATGCAATCAACCCCAATGGAATGGAATGGAATGGAATGGAATCAACAGGAAAGGAATGCAATGGAATGGAATGGAATCAACCCGAATGGAATGGAGTGCAATGGAATGGAATGGACTGGAATCAACGCAAATAGAATGGAATAGAATGGAATAGAATGGAATGAAATGGAATGGTATGGAATGGAATGGAATCAACCCGAATGGAATGGAGTGCAATGGAATGGAATGGACTGGAATCAACGCAAATAGAATGGAATAGAGTGGAATAGAATGGAATGAAATGGAATGGAATGGAATGGAATGGAATGAACAAAAATGGAATGGAGTGCAATGGAATGGAATGGAATGGAATGGAATGGAATCACACAGAATGGAATGGAATGGAAGGGAGACAACTCGAATGGAATGAAATGGAATGGAATGGAATACAGTGGAATGGAATGGAATGGAATCAACCGGAATGGAATGGAATGGAATGGAATGGAATCAAAAGGAATGGAATGGAACAGAATCGAATGGAAGGGACTGGAATGGAATGGAACGGAATGGACTCAACAGGAATGGAATGGAATGGAATGGAATGGAATGGAATGGAATGTTCTGGAATGGAAAGGATGCAACCCGATTGAAATGGAATGGAATGCAATGGAATGGAATGCAATGGAAACAACCGGAATGGAATGGAATGGAATGGAAAGGAATGGATTGTTCTGAAATGGAATGGAAACAACCCGAATGGAATGGAATGGAATGCACTGGAATGGGGAGGAATCAACCGGAATGGAATGGAATGGATTGGAATGGATTGGAATGGAACCTATCCGAATGGAATGGAATGCAATGAAACAGAATATACTGGAATGGAATGGAACGGAATGTACCAGAATGGAATGGAATGGAATGGAATGGAATGGAATGGAACGGAATCAAACCGAATGGAATGGAATGGAATGGAATGGAATCAACCCTAATGGAATGGAATGGCATGGAATGGAATTGAATGGAATGGAATCAACACGAATGGAATAGAACGGAATGGAATGGAATGGAAAGGAAAGGAATCAACCCGAATGGAATGGAATAGAATGGAATGGAATGGAATGGAATGGAATGGAATGGAATGGAATGGAATGCATTCAACATGAATGGAATGGAATGGAATGGAATCAACCAGAATGGAACGCAATTGAATGGAATGGAATGGAATGCAATCGAATGAAAAGCAATGGAATGGAATGGAATGGAATGGAATGGAATGGAATGCAATCAACCAGAATGGAATGGAATGGAATTGAATGGAATCAACCCAAAAGGAATGGAGTGGAATGGAATGGAATGGAATGGAATGGAATGGAATGGAATGGAATTAAACCAAATGGAATAGAATGGAATGGAATGGAATGGAATGGAATGGAATGGAATGGACTCAACCCGAATGCAATGGAATGGAATGGAATTGAATGGAATGGAATGGTATGGAATGGAATCAACCCAAATGGAATGGAATGGAATGGAATGAAATGGAATGGAGTCAACCCGAATGGAAAGGAATGGAATGTGATGGAATGGAATGGAATGTGATGGAATGGAATGGAATGGGATGGAATGGAATGAACGCGAATGGAATGGAATGGAATGGAATAGAACGGAATAGAATGGAATCAACCAGAATGGAATGGAATGGAATGGAATGGAATGGAATCAACACGAATGGAATGAAATGGAATGGAATGGAATGCATTGGAATTTAATGGAAAGGAATGGAATCAAATCGAATGGAATGGAATGAAATGGCATGGAATCAAAAGGAATGGAATGGAATAGAATGGAATGGAATGGAATGGAATAGAATGGAATGGAATCAACTGGAATGGAATGGAATGGAACGTTCTGGAATGGAATGGAAGCAAACGAAAGGAATGGAATGGAATGTAATGGAATCACCCCAAATGGAATGGAATGGAATGGAATGGAATTAACCCAAATGGAATGGAATGGAATGGTATGGAATGGAATTGAATGTAATCAACCAGAATGGAATGGAATGGATTGGAATGGAATAGAAAGGAATCTACTCGAATGGAATGAAATGGAATGCAATGGAATGGAATAGAATGGAATGAAATGGAATGGAATGGAGTCAACCCGAATGGAATGGAATGGAATGGAATGGAATCAACCCCAATGGAATGGAATGAAATGGAATGGAATGGAATGGAATGGTATGGAATCAACCCGAATGGAATGAATTGGAATAGAATAGAATGCAATGGAATGGAATGGAATGCAATGGAATGGAATGGAATGGAATGGAATCAACCCAAATGGAATGGAATGGAATGGAAAGGAAACAACCCGAACGGAATAAAATGGATTGGAATGGAATGCAATCAAATGGAATGGAATGGAATGGAATGCCATGGAATGGAATGGAATGGAATGGAGAGGAATGGAAAGGAATGGAATCAACCCGAATGCAATGGAATGGAATGGAATGGAATGGAATGCAATGGAATGGAATGGAATCAACCCAAATGGAATGGAATGGAATGGAATCAACCCGAATGGAATGGAATGGAATTGGATGGAAAGGAATGGAATGGGATGGAACGGAATCAATACGAATAGAATGGAATGGAATGGAATAGAATGTAATGCAATCAACCGAAATGGAATCTAATGGAATGGAATGGAATCAACCCAATCTGAATGAAATGGAATGGAATGCAATGGAATGGGATGGAATCAACACAAATGGAATGGAATGGAATAGAATGGAATGCAATGGAATGGAATGGAATCAAGGGGAATGGAATGGAATGGAATGTAATAGAATGGAATGCAATGGAATGGAATGGAATCAACGGGAATGGAAGGGAATCGAATGGAATGAACCCAAATCCAATGGAGTGGAAATGAGTGGAATGGAATGGAATCAACCCGAATGGAATGGAATGGAATGGAATGTGATGGAATGGAATCAACCCCAATGGAATGGAATGGAATGGAATGGAATTAACCCAAATGGAATGGAATGGAATGGAATAGAATGGAATGGAATGGAATCAACCGGAATGGAATGGAATGGATTTGGAATGGAATAGAAAGGAATCTACCCGAACGGAATGAAATGGAATGCAATGGAATGGAATAGGATGGAATTAAATGGAATGGAATGGAGTCAACCCGAATGGAATGGCATGGAAAGGAAAGGAATGGAAAGGAATGGAATGGAATCAACCTCAATGGAATGGAATGAATTGGAATGGAATGGAATTGAATGGAATGGAATGGAATGGAATCAACCCGAATGGAATGAAATGGAATGGAATGGAATGCAATGGAATGGAATGGAGTGGATTGGAATGCAATGTAATGGAATGGAATGGAATGGAATCAACCCGCATGGAATGGAATGGAATGGAATGGAAAGGAATCAACCTGAATGGAATGAAATGGAATGGAAGGGAATGCAATGGAATGGAATGGAATGGAATGCCATGGAATGGAATGGAATGGAGTGGAATGGTATGGAATGGAATGGAATGGAATGGAATGGAATCAAACCGAATGCAAT
The DNA here is from genome assembly GCF_028858775.2 of Pan troglodytes. Lineage (NCBI taxonomy): Eukaryota > Metazoa > Chordata > Mammalia > Primates > Hominidae > Pan > Pan troglodytes. Next base: position 39,783,910 of record NC_072416.2, on the reverse strand, counting down.
GGAATGTAGTGGAATGGAATGGAATGGAACGGAATCAACACGAATGCAATGGAATGGAATGGAATGGAATGCCATGGAATGGAATGGAATAGGATGGAATGAAATGGAATGGAATGGAATGGAATGCAATGGAATTAAATGGAATCAAACCGAAAGGAATGGAATAGTAATTAACGGAATGGAATGGAATGGAATAAAAAGGAATGGAATGAAACAGAATGGAATGGAATGGAATTGAATGGAATGAAACCGAATGGAATGGAATAGTAATTAACGGAATGGAATGGAATGGAATCAAAAGGAATGGAATGAAATAGAATGGAATGGAATGGAATGGAATGGAATGGAATGGAATCAACCGGAATGGAATGGAATGGAATGTTCTGGAATGGAATGGAAGCAACCGAATGGAATGGAATGGAATTGAATGGAATGGAATCAACCCAAATGGAATGGAACGCAATGGAATGGAATGGAATGGAATTAACCCAAATGGAATGGAATGGAATGGAATGGAATCAACCAGAATGGAATGGAATGGATTGGAAGGGAATAGAAAGGAATCTACCCGAATGCAATGAAATGGATTTCAATGGAATGGAATAGAATGGAATGAATTGGAATGGAATGGAGTCAACATGAATGGAATGGATTCCAATGGAATGGAATCGAATGGAATGGAACGGAATCAACCCGAATGGAATGGAATGTTATGGAATGGAATGGAAAGGAATAAACCCGAATGGAATGAAATGGAATTCAATGGAATGGAATGGAATGGAATGGAAAGGAATGGAATTAACACGAATGGAATGGAATGGAATGGAATGGAATCAACCCGAATGGAGTGGAATGGATTGGAGTGGAATGGAATGGAATTAAATTGAATGGAATCAACCCGAATGGAATGGAATGGAACGGAATGGAATGGAATGGAATGGAATGGAATGGAATGCAATGGAATGGAATGGAATGCAATGGAATGGAATCAACGCGAATGGAATGGAATGGAATGGAATGGAATGGGTTCATCCCGAGTGGAATGGAATGGAATGGAATGGAATGGAATGGAATGCAATGAAATGGAATGGAATCAACCAGAATGGAATGAAATTGAATGGAATGGAATGGAGTGCAGTGGAATGGAATGGAATGGAATGGAATGGAATGGAATGGAATGGAATCAACCAGAGAGGAATGGAATGGATTGGAATGGAATGGAATCAATCGGAATGGAATGGAATGGATTGAAATGGAATGAAATGGAATCAACCGGAACGGAATGGAATGAAATGGAATGGAAGGGAATAGAATGGAATCTACCTGAATGGAATGGAATGGAGTGGAATGGAATGGAATGGAATCAACCCGAATGGAATGGAATGGAATGGAATGGAATGGAATGGAATCAAACCTTATGGAATGGAATGGTATGGAATGGAATGGAATGGAATCAACCAGAATGGAATGGAATGGAATGGAATGGAATGGAATGAAATCAACCGGAATGGAAAGGAATGAAATGGAATGGAATGGAATGTTCTGGAATGGAATGGAATGGAATCAACCGGAATGGAAAGGAATGGAATGCAATGTTCTGGAATGGAATGGAAGCAACCGAATGGAATGGAATGAACTCCACCCAAATAGAATGGAATGGAATGGAATGGAATGGAATTAACCCAAATGGAACGGAATGGAATGGAATGCAATGGAATGGAATCAACCGGAATGGAATGGAATGGATTGGAATGGAATAGACTGGAATCTACCCGAATGGAATGAAATGGAATGCAAAGGAATGCATTAGAATGGAATGAAATGGAATGGAATGGAGTCAACCCGAATGGAATGGAATGGAATGGAATGGAAACAACACGAATTGAATGGAATGGAGTGGAATGGAATGGAGTGGAATGGAATGGAATGGAATGGAACCCAATGGAATGCAATCAACCCGAATGGAATGGAATGGAATGGAGTGGAATGGAATCGAATCAACAGGTAAGGAATGGAATGGAATGGAATGGAATGGAATGGAATGGAATCAACGCAAATAGAATGGAATAGAATGGAATAGAATGGAATGGAATGGAATGGAATGGAATGGAATGGAATCAACACGAATGGAATGGAGTGCAATGGAATGGAATGGAATGGAATGGAATCACACAGAATGGAATGGAATGGAAGGGAGACAACTCGAATGCAATGAAATGGAATGGAATGGAATGCAGTGGAATGGAATGGAAGGGAATCAAAAGGAATGGAATGGAATAGAATGGAATGGAAGGGACTGGAATGGAATGGAACGGAAGGGCTCAACAGGAATGGAATGGAATGGAATAGAATGGAATGGAATGTTCTGTAATGGAAAGGAAGCAACCTGAGTGGAATGGAATGTAATGGAATGGAATGGAATGGAATCAACCGGTATGGAATGGAATGGAATGGAAAGGAATGGACTGTTCTGAAATGGAATGGAATCAACCCGAATGGAATGGAATGGAATGCAATGGAATGGGAAGGAATCAACCGGAATGGAATGGAATGGATTGGAATGGATTGGAATGGAACCAATCCGAATGGAATGGAATGCAATGAAACAGAATATACTGGAATGGAATGGAACGGAATCTACCAGAATGGAATGAAATGGAATGGAATGGAATGGAATGGAATCAACCCGAATGGAATGGAATGGAATGAAATGGAATCAACCCCAATGGAATGGAATGGTATGGAATGGAATGGAATTGAATCAACACGAATGGAATAAAACGGAATGGATTGTAATGGAATGGAATGGAATCTACCCGAATGGAATGGAATAGAATGGAATGGAATGGAATGGAATGGAATGGAATGGAATGGAATGGAATCAACACGAATGGAATGGAATGGATTGGAATCAACCAGAATGGAATGCAATGGAATGGAATGGAATGGAATGCAATGGAAAGGAAAGCAATGGAATGGAATGGAATGGAATGGAATGCAATCAACCAGAATGGAATGGAATGGAATTGAATGGAATCAACCCAAAAGGAATGGAATGGAATGAAATGGAATGGAATGGAATTGAATGGAATCAACCCAAAAGGAATGGAATGGAATGAAATGGAATCAACCCCAATGGAATGGAATGGTATGGAATGGAATGGAATTGAATCAACACGAATGGAATAGAACGGAATGGATTGTAATGGAATGGAATGGAATCTACCCGAATGGAATGGAATAGAATGGAATGGAATGGAATGGAATGGAATGGAATGGAATGGAATGGAATCAACACGAATGGAATGGAATGGATTGGAATCAACCAGAATGGAATGCAATGGAATGGAATGGAATGGAATGCAATGGAAAGGAAAGCAATGGAATGGAATGGAATGGAATGGAATGCAATCAACCAGAATGGAATGGAATGGAATTGAATGGAATCAACCCAAATGGAATGGAATGGAATGAAATGGAATGGAATGGAATTGAATGGAATCAACCCAAAAGGAATGGAATGGAATGAAATGGAATAGAATGGAATTAAACCAAATGGAATGTAATGGAATAGAATGAAATGGAATGGAATGGAATGGTATCGAATGGAATCAACCCAAATGGAATGGAATGGAATGGAATGAAATGGAATGGAGTCAACCCGAATGGAATTGAATGGAATGTGATGGAATGGAATGGAATGGGATGGAATGGAATCAACGCGAATAGAATGGAATGGAATGGAATAGAATGGAATAGAATGGAATCAACCAGAATGGAATGGAATAGAATGAAATGGAATGGAGTCAACCCGAATGGAATGGAATGGAATGTGATGGAATGGAATGGAATGGGATGGAATGGAATCAACGTGAATAGAGTGGAATGGAATGGAATAAAATGGAATAGAATGGAATCAACCAGAATGGAATGCAATGGAATGGAATGGAATGGAATGGAATGGAATCAACCCGAATGGAATGAAATGGAATGGAATGGAATGCATTGGAATGGAATGGAAAGGAATGGAATCAAACCGAAAGGAATGGAATGAAATGGAATGGAATGGAATGGAATCAAAAGGAATGGAATGGAATAGAATGGAATGGAATGGAATGGAATGGAATGGAATGGAATCAACCCGAATGGAATTGAATGGAATGGAATGGAATCAACCCGTATGGAATGGAATGGTATGGAATGGAATGGAATGGAATCAACCCGAATGGAATGGAATGTAATGTAATGGAATGGAATGGAATGGAATCAATCGGAATGGAAAGGAATGGAATGGAATGAAATGGAATGTTCTGGAATGGAATGGAATGGAATCAACCGGAATGGAAAGGAATGGAATGGAATGGAATGTTCTGGAATGGAATGGAAGCAACCGAATGGAATGGAATGGAATAGAATGAACTCCAACCAAATGGAATGGAATGGAATGGAATGGAATGGAATTAACCCAAATGGAACGGAATGCAATGGAATGGAATGGAAAGGAATCAACTGGAATGGAATGGAATGGATTGGAATGGAATAGACAGGAATCTACACGAATGGAATGAAATGGAATGCAATGGAATGGAATAGTATGGAATGAAATGGAATGGAATGGAGTCAACCCGAATGGAATGGAATGGAATGGAATGGAATGGAAAGGAATCAACGCGAATGTAATGGAGTGCAATGGAATGGAATGGAATGGAATGGAATGGAATGGAATGGAATGGAATCACACAGAATGAAATGGAATGGAAGGGAATCAACCCGAATGGAATGAAATGGAATGGAATGGAATGCAGTGGAATGGAATGGAATGGAATCAACCGGAATGGAATGGAATGGAATGGAATGGAATCAAAACGAATGGAATGGAATAGAATGGAATGGAAGGGACTGGAATGGAATGGAACGGAATGCAGTCAACAGGAAAGGAATGGAACGGAATGGAATGGAATCCTCTGGAATGGAATGGAAGCAACCCGAAAGGAATGGAATGGAATGGAATGGAATGGAATGGAATGGAATCAACCGGAATGGAATGGAAAGGAATGGACTGTTCTGAAATGGAATGGAAACAACCCAAATGGAATGGAAAGGAATGAAATGGAATGGGAAGGAATCAACCAGAATGGAATGGAATGGATTGGAATGGATTGGAAGGGAACCAATCCGAATGGAATGGAATGCAATCAAACAGAATATACTGGAATGGAATGGAACGGAATCTACCAGAATAGAATGAAATGGAATGGAATGGAATGCAATGGAATGGAATCGAATCAACCCCAATGGAATGGTATGGTATGGAATGGAATACAATGGAATCAACACGAATGCAATAGCATGGAATGGAATGGAATGGAATGGAATGGAATGGAATGGAATGGAATCAACTCGAATGGAATGGAATAGAATGGAATGGAATGGAATGGAATGGAATGGAATGGAATTAAACCAAATGGAATGGAATGGAATAGAACGGAATGGAATGGAATGGAATGGAATGGAATGGAATGGTATGGAATGGAATCAACCCAAATGGAATGGAATGGAATGGAATGAAATGGAATGGAGTTAACCCGAATGGAATGGAATGGAATGTGATGGAATGGAATGGAATGGGATGGAATGGAATCAACGCGAATAGAATGGAATGAAATAGAATAGAATGCAATCAACCAGAATGGAATGGAATGGAATGGAATGGAATGGAATGGAATGGAATGCAATCAATAGGAATGGAGTATAATAGAATGGAATGGAATGGAATGTTCAGGAATGGAATGGAAGCAAACGAATGGAATGGAATGGAATGGAATAAAATGGCATGGAATGGAATCACCCCAAATGGAATGGAATGGAATGGAATGGAATCAACCCGAATGGAATGGAATGGATTGGAATGGAATAGAATGGAATCTACTTGAATGGAATGAAATGGAATGCAATGGAATGGAATAGAATGGAATGAAATGGAATGGAATGGAGTCCATCCTCATGGAATGGAATGGAATGGAATGGGTTGGAATCAACCCCAATGTAATGTAATGGAATGGAATGGAATGGAATGGAATGGAATGGAATCAACCTGAATGGAATGAAATGGAATAGAATAGAATGCAATGGAATGGAATGGAATGGAATGCAATGGAATGGAATGGAATGGAATGGAATGGAATGCAATGGAATGGAATGGAATGGAATGGAATGGAATGGAATGGAATGGAATCAACCCGAATGGAATGGAATGGAATGAAAAGAATCAACCCGAATGGAATGAAATGGATTGCAGTGGAATGCAATCGAATGGAATGGAATGGAATGGAATGCCATGGAATGGAATGGAATTGAATGGAGTGGAATGGAATGGAATGGAATCAACCCGAATGCAATGGAATGGAATGGATTGGAATGGAATCAACCCAAATGGAATGGAATGGAATGGAATTGAATGGAATGGAATGGAATTTAATGGAATGGAATGGAATAGAATCAACCCGAATGGAATGGAATGGAATGGGATGGACTGGAATGGAATGGGATGGAATGGAATCAACGTGAATAGAATGGATTGGAATGGAATCAACCCAAATGGAATGGAATGGAATGGAATGGAATTGAATGGAATGGAATGGAATTGAATGGAATGGAATGGAATAGAATCAACCCAAATGGAATGGAATGGAATGGGATGGAATGGAATGGAATGGGATGGAATGGAATCAACGCGAATAGAATGGAATGGAATGGAATAGATTGGAATGGAACGGAATCAACCAGAATGGAATGGAATGGAATGGAATGGAATGGAATCAACCCGAATGGAATGAAATGGAATGGAATGGAATGCATTGGAATGGAATGGAATGGATTGCAATCAAACCGAATGGAATGGAATGGAATGGAATGGAATCAAAAGGAATGGAATGGAATATAATGTAATGGAATGGAATGGAATGGAATGGAATGGAATCAACCGGAATGGATTGCAATGGAATGCTCTGGAATGAAATGGAAGCAACCGAATTGAATGGAATGCGGTGAAATGGAATGGTATGGAATCAACCCAAATGGAATGGAATGGAAAGGAATGCAATGGAATTAACCCAAATGGAATGGAATGGAATGGAATGGAATGGAATCAACCAGAATGGAATGGTTTCGAATGGAATGGAAACGAATGGAATGGAATTGAATCAACCCGAATGGAATGGAATGGAATGAAAAAGAATGTACTAGAATGGAATGGAACAGAATATACCAGAATGGAATGAAATGGAATGGAATGGAGTCAATCCTAATGGAATGGAATGGAATGGAATGGAATGGAATGGAATCAACCCCAATGTTGTGTAATGTAATGTAATGTAATGGAATGGAATGGAATGGAATCAACCCGAATGGAATGAAATGGATTAGAATAGAATGCAATCGAATGGAATGGAATGGAATGGAATGCCATGGAATGGAATGGAATGGAATGGAGTGGAATGGCATGGAATGGAATGGAATGGAGTGGAATGGAATGGAATGGAATCAACCCAAATGCAATGGAATGGATTGGAATGGAATCAACCCAAATGGAATGGAACGGAATGGATTGGAATTAACCCAAATGGAATGGAAAGGAATCAACCCCAATGGAATGGAATGAAATGGAATGGAATAGAACGGAATGGAATGGAATGCAATCAACCCAAATGGAATGAAATGGAATAGAATGGAATGCAATGGAATGCAATGGATTGTAATGGAATGGAATGGAATGGAATGGAATCTACCCGAATGGAATGGAATGAAATGGAAAGGAATCAACACGAATGGAATGAAATGGATTGGAATGGAATGCAATCGAATGGAATGGAATGGAATACCATCAACCGAAATGGAATGAAATTGAATGGAATGGAATGGAATCAACCCAAATGAAATGGAATGGAATGGAATGGAATGGAATGGAATGGAATGGAATGGAATCAACCCACATGTAATGGAATGGAATGGAATTGAATGGAATGGAATGGAATCAACCGAAATGGAATGGAATAGAATGGAATGGAATGGAACAGAATGGAATGCAATCAACCGAAATGGAATTTAATGGAATGGAAAGGAATCAACCCAATCTGAATGACATGGAACGGAATGCAATGGAATGGAATGGAATCAACACAAGTGGAATGGATTGGAATAGAATGGAATGCAATGGAATGGAATGGAATCAACGGGAGTGGAACGGAATCGAAAGGAATGAACCTGAATGGAATGGAGTGGAATTGAGTGGAATGGAATGGAATCAACCCGAATGGAATGGAATGGAATGGCATGGAATGGAATCTGCCAGAATGGAATGGAATAGAATGGAATGGAATTGAATTGAATGGAATGGAATGGAAACAACATGAATTGAATGGAATGGAGTGGAATGGAATGGAATGGAATGGGATGGAATGCAATGGAATGCAATCAACCTGAATGGAATGGAATGGAATGGAGTGGAATGGAATCAACAGGAAAGGAATGGAATGGAATGGAATGGAATGGAATGGAATGGAATGGAATGGAATGAAAAGGAGTGGAATCAACCCGAATGCAATGGAATGGAGTGGAATGGAATGGAATGGAGTGGAATCAACCCAAATGGAATGGAATGGAATGGAATGGAATGGAATTGAATGGAATGGAATGGAATGGAATCAACCCGAATGGAATGGAATGGAATGGGATGGAATGGAATGGAATGGAATGGAATGGAATGGAATGGAATGGATTGGAATCAACGCGAATAGAATGGAATAGAATGGAAAAGAATGGAATGGAATGGAATGGAATGGAATGGAATGGAATGAAAAGGAATGGAATGGAATGGAATGTAGTGAAATGGAATGTAATGGAATCACCCCAAATGGAATGGAATGGAATGGAATGGAATTAACCCAAATGGAATGGAATGGAATGGAATGAAATGGGATGGAATGAAATGGAATCAACCGGAATGGAATTTAATGGATTTGGAATGGAATAGAAAGGAATCTACCGGAATGGAATGAAATGGAATGCAATGGAATGGAATAGAATGGAATGAAATTGAATGGAATGGAGTCAACCCGAATGGAATGGAATGGAATGGAATGGAATGGAATGGAATGGAAAGGAATCAACACGAATGGAATGAAATGGAATAGAATGGAATGCAATGGAATGGAATGGATTGGAATTGAATGCAATGTAATGTAATGGAATGAAATGGAATCAACCAGAATGGAATGGAATGGAATGGAATGGAATGGAATGGAATGGAATCAACCCGAATGGAATGGAATGGAATGGAATAGAATGGAATGAAATGGAATGGAATGGAATTGAAAGAAATCAAACCGAATGGAATGGAATAGAAATTAACGGAATGGAATGGAACTGAATCAAAAGGAAAGGAATGAAATAGAATGGAATGGAATGGAATGGAATGGAATGGAATGGAATGGTATCAACTGGAATGAAATGGAATGGAGTGTTCTGGAATGGAATGGAAGCAACCGAATGGAATGTAATGGAATTGAATCTAATGGAATCAACCCAAATGGAATGGAACGGAATGGAATGGAATGGAATGGAATTTACCCAAATGGAACGGAATGGAATGGAATGGAATGGAACGGAATCAACCAGAATGCAATGGAATGGATTGGAAGGGAATTGAAAGGAATCTACCAGAATGGAATGAAATGAAATTCCATGGAATGGAATAGAATGGAATGAAATGGAATGGAATGGAGTCAAGCCGAATGGAATGGATTCCAATAGAATGGAATCGAATGGAATGGAATGGAATCAACCCGAATGGAATGGAATGTTATGGAATGGAATGGAATAAACACGAAGGGAATTGAATGGAATGCAATGGAATGGAATGGAATGGAATGGAAAGGAATGGAATCAACACGAATGGAATGGAATGGAATGCAATGGAATGGAATGGAATCATCCCGAATGGAATGGAATGGAATGGAATGGAATAGAATGGAATGGAGTGGAATTGAAAGGAATTGAATGGAATTAAGTGGAATGGAATCAACCAGAATGGAATGGAATGGAATGGAATGGAATGGAATGGAATAGAATGCAATGGAATGGAATGGAATGGAATGGAATGGAATGGAATCAACGCGAATGGAATGGAATGGAATGGAATGGAATGGGTTCATTCCGAATGGAATGGAATGGAATGGAATGAAATGAAATGAAATGGAATGGAATCAACCAGAATGGAATGAAATTGAATGGAATGGAATGGAGTGCAGTGGAATGGAATGGAATGGAATGGAATGGAAAGGAATGGAATGGAATCAAACAGAGAGGAATGGAATGGAATGGAATGGATTGGTATCAATCGGAGTGGAATGGAATGGATTGAAATGGAATGTAATGGAATCAACTGGAACGGAATGGAATTGAATGGAATGGAAGGGAATAGAACGGAATCTACCTGAATGGAATGGAATGGAATGGAATGGAGTGGAATGGAATGGAATGGAATCAACCCGAATGGAATGGAATGGAATGGAATGGAATCAACCGGAATGGAAAGGAATGGAATGGAATGTAATGGAATGTTCTGGAATGAAATGGAATGGAAGCAACCGGAATGGAAAGGAATGGAATGGAATGGAATGTTCTGGAATGGAATGGAAGCAACCGAATGGAATGGAATGGAATGGAATGAACTCCACAGAAATGGAGAGAAATGGAATGGAATGGAATGGAATTAACCCAAATGGAACGGAATGGAATGGAATGGAATGGAAAGGAATCAACCGGAATGGAATGGAATGGATTGGAATGGAATACACAGGAATCTACCCGAAAGGAATGAAATGGAATGCAATGGAATGGAATAGAATGGAACGAAATGGAATGGAATGGAGTCAACCCGAATGGAATGGAATGGAATGGAATGGAATGGAATCAACCCCAATATAATAGAATGAAATGGAATGGAATGGAATGGAATGGAATGGAATGGAATGGAATCAAACCGAAAGGAATGGAATAGTAAGTAATGGAATGGAATGGAATGGAATCAAAAGGAATGGAATGAAATAGAACAGAATGGAATGGAATGGAATGGAATGGAATGGAGTCAACCGGAATGGAATGGAATGGAATGTTCTGGAATGGAATGGAAGCAACCGAATGGAATGCAATGGAATTGAATGGAATGGAATTAAACCAAGTGGAATGGAACGGAATGGAATGGAATGAAATGGAATGGAATTAATCCAAATGAATGGAATGGAATGGAATCAACCCGAATGGAATGAAATGGAATGGAATGGTATGCATTAGAATGGAATGGAAAGGAATGGAATCAAACTGAATGGAATGCAATGGAATGGAATGGAATGGAATGGAATCAACCAGAATGGAATGGAATGGATTGGAATGGAATGGAACGGAATGGAATGCAATGGAATGCAATCAACCCGAGTGGAATGGAATGGAATGGAATGGAATGGAATGGAATCAACAGGAAAGGAATGGAATGGAATGGAATGGAATCAACGCAAATAGAATGGAATAGAATGGAATAGAATGGAAAGAAATGGAATGGAATGGAATGGAATGGAATGGAATCAACCCGAATGGAATGGAGTGCAATGGAATGGAATGGAATGGAATGGAATCACACAGAATGGAATGGAATGGAAGGGAATCAACTAGAATGGAACGAAATGGAATGGAATGGAATGCAGTGGAATGGAATGGAATGCATTGGAATGGAATGGAATGGAATCAACCTGAATGGAATGGAATGGAATGGAATGGAATCAAAACGAATGGAATGGAATAGAATGGAATGGAAGGGACTAGAATGGAATGGAACGGAATGGAGTCAACAGGAATGGAATGGAATGGAATGGAAAGAAATGTTCTTTAATGGAAAGGAATTAACCCGAGTGGAATGGAATGGAATGGAATGGAATGGAATGCAATGGAAGGGAATCAAAAGGAATGGAATGTAATAGAATGGAATTAATGGAATGGAATGGAATGGAATCAACCAGAATGGAATGGAATGGAATGGAATCTTCTGGAATGGAATGGAAGCAAACGAATGGAATGGAATGGAATCACCCCAAATGGAATGGAATGGAATTGAATTTAATTAACCCAAATGGAATGGTATGGAATGGAATGGAATGGAATCGACTGGAATGCAATGGAATGGATTGGAATGGAATAGAAAGTAATCTACTCGAATGGAATGAAATGGAATGCAATGGAATGGAATAGAATGGAATGAAATGGAATGGAATAGAGTCAACCCGAATGGAATGGAATGGAATCGAATGGAATGGAATAGAATCAACCCCAATGGAATGCAATGAAATGGAATGGAATGGAATGGAATGGAATAAACCCGAATGGAATGAAATGGAATAGAATGGAATGCAATGGAATGGAATGGAATGGAATGGAATGCAATGGAATGGAATGGAATGGAATCAACTCGAACGGAATGGAATGGAATGGAAAGGAATCAACCCGAATGGAATGAAATGGGGTGGAATGGAATGCAATCGAATGGAATGGAATGGAATGGAATGCCATGGAACGGAATGGAATGGAATGGAATTGGGTGGAATGGAATGGAATGGAATCAACACGAATGCAATGGAATGGAATGGAATGGAATGGAATGGAATGGAATGGAATGAACGCAAATGGAATGGAATGGAATGGAATGGAATCAACCCGAATGGAATGGAATGGAAAGGAATGAAATGGGATGGAATGGAATCAACGCGAATAGAATGGAAAGGAATGGAATAGAATGGAATGGAATGGAATCAACCAGAATGGAATGGAATGGAATGGAATCAACCCGAATGGAATGAAATTAAATGGAATGGAATGCATTGGAATGGAATGGAATGGAATCAAACCGAATGGAATGGAATGGAATGGAATGGAATGGAATGGAATGGAATGGAATCAAAAGGAATGGAATGGAATGGAATGTTATGTAATGGAAAGGAATGGAATGGAATCAACCGGAATGGATTGCAATGGAATGTTCTGGAATGGAATGGAAGCAATCGAATTGAATGGAATGGAATGGAATGTTATGGAATCAACCCAAAAGGAATGGAATGGAATGAAATGGAATCAACCCCAATGGAATGGAATGGTATGGAATGGAATGGAATTGAATCAACACGAATGGAATAGAACGGAATGGATTGTAATGGAATGGAATGGAATCTACCCGAATGGAATGGAATAGAATGGAATGGAATGGAATGGAATGGAATGGAATGGAATGGAATGGAATCAACACGAATGGAATGGAATGGATTGGAATCAACCAGAATGGAATGCAATGGAATGGAATGGAATGGAATGCAATGGAAAGGAAAGCAATGGAATGGAATGGAATGGAATGGAATGCAATCAACCAGAATGGAATGGAATGGAATTGAATGGAATCAACCCAAATGGAATGGAATGGAATGAAATGGAATGGAATGGAATTGAATGGAATCAACCCAAAAGGAATGGAATGGAATGAAATGGAATAGAATGGAATTAAACCAAATGGAATGTAATGGAATAGAATGAAATGGAATGGAATGGAATGGTATCGAATGGAATCAACCCAAATGGAATGGAATGGAATGGAATGAAATGGAATGGAGTCAACCCGAATGGAATTGAATGGAATGTGATGGAATGGAATGGAATGGGATGGAATGGAATCAACGCGAATAGAATGGAATGGAATGGAATAGAATGGAATAGAATGGAATCAACCAGAATGGAATGCAATGGAATGGAATGGAATGGAATGGAATGGAATCAACCCGAATGGAATGAAATGGAATGGAATGGAATGCATTGGAATGGAATGGAAAGGAATGGAATCAAACCGAAAGGAATGGAATGAAATGGAATGGAATGGAATGGAATCAAAAGGAATGGAATGGAATAGAATGGAATGGAATGGAATGGAATGGAATGGAATGGAATCAACCCGAATGGAATTGAATGGAATGGAATGGAATGGAATCAACCCGTATGGAATGGAATGGTATGGAATGGAATGGAATGGAATCAACCCGAATGGAATGGAATGTAATGTAATGGAATGGAATGGAATGGAATCAATCGGAATGGAAAGGAATGGAATGGAATGAAATGGAATGTTCTGGAATGGAATGGAATGGAATCAACCGGAATGGAAAGGAATGGAATGGAATGGAATGTTCTGGAATGGAATGGAAGCAACCGAATGGAATGGAATGGAATAGAATGAACTCCAACCAAATGGAATGGAATGGAATGGAATGGAATGGAATTAACCCAAATGGAACGGAATGCAATGGAATGGAATGGAAAGGAATCAACTGGAATGGAATGGAATGGATTGGAATGGAATAGACAGGAATCTACACGAATGGAATGAAATGGAATGCAATGGAATGGAATAGTATGGAATGAAATGGAATGGAATGGAGTCAACCCGAATGGAATGGAATGGAATGGAATGGAATGGAAAGGAATCAACGCGAATGTAATGGAGTGCAATGGAATGGAATGGAATGGAATGGAATGGAATGGAATGGAATGGAATGGAATCACACAGAATGAAATGGAATGGAAGGGAATCAACCCGAATGGAATGAAATGGAATGGAATGGAATGCAGTGGAATGGAATGGAATGGAATCAACCGGAATGGAATGGAATGGAATGGAATGGAATCAAAACGAATGGAATGGAATAGAATGGAATGGAAGGGACTGGAATGGAATGGAACGGAATGCAGTCAACAGGAAAGGAATGGAACGGAATGGAATGGAATCCTCTGGAATGGAATGGAAGCAACCCGAAAGGAATGGAATGGAATGGAATGGAATGGAATGGAATGGAATCAACCGGAATGGAATGGAAAGGAATGGACTGTTCTGAAATGGAATGGAAACAACCCAAATGGAATGGAAAGGAATGAAATGGAATGGGAAGGAATCAACCAGAATGGAATGGAATGGATTGGAATGGATTGGAAGGGAACCAATCCGAATGGAATGGAATGCAATCAAACAGAATATACTGGAATGGAATGGAACGGAATCTACCAGAATAGAATGAAATGGAATGGAATGGAATGCAATGGAATGGAATCGAATCAACCCCAATGGAATGGTATGGTATGGAATGGAATACAATGGAATCAACACGAATGCAATAGCATGGAATGGAATGGAATGGAATGGAATGGAATGGAATGGAATGGAATGGAATCAACTCGAATGGAATGGAATAGAATGGAATGGAATGGAATGGAATGGAATGGAATGGAATTAAACCAAATGGAATGGAATGGAATAGAACGGAATGGAATGGAATGGAATGGAATGGAATGGAATGGTATGGAATGGAATCAACCCAAATGGAATGGAATGGAATGGAATGAAATGGAATGGAGTTAACCCGAATGGAATGGAATGGAATGTGATGGAATGGAATGGAATGGGATGGAATGGAATCAACGCGAATAGAATGGAATGAAATAGAATAGAATGCAATCAACCAGAATGGAATGGAATGGAATGGAATGGAATGGAATGGAATGGAATGCAATCAATAGGAATGGAGTATAATAGAATGGAATGGAATGGAATGTTCAGGAATGGAATGGAAGCAAACGAATGGAATGGAATGGAATGGAATAAAATGGCATGGAATGGAATCACCCCAAATGGAATGGAATGGAATGGAATGGAATCAACCCGAATGGAATGGAATGGATTGGAATGGAATAGAATGGAATCTACTTGAATGGAATGAAATGGAATGCAATGGAATGGAATAGAATGGAATGAAATGGAATGGAATGGAGTCCATCCTCATGGAATGGAATGGAATGGAATGGGTTGGAATCAACCCCAATGTAATGTAATGGAATGGAATGGAATGGAATGGAATGGAATGGAATCAACCTGAATGGAATGAAATGGAATAGAATAGAATGCAATGGAATGGAATGGAATGGAATGCAATGGAATGGAATGGAATGGAATGGAATGGAATGCAATGGAATGGAATGGAATGGAATGGAATGGAATGGAATGGAATGGAATCAACCCGAATGGAATGGAATGGAATGAAAAGAATCAACCCGAATGGAATGAAATGGATTGCAGTGGAATGCAATCGAATGGAATGGAATGGAATGGAATGCCATGGAATGGAATGGAATTGAATGGAGTGGAATGGAATGGAATGGAATCAACCCGAATGCAATGGAATGGAATGGATTGGAATGGAATCAACCCAAATGGAATGGAATGGAATGGAATTGAATGGAATGGAATGGAATTTAATGGAATGGAATGGAATAGAATCAACCCGAATGGAATGGAATGGAATGGGATGGACTGGAATGGAATGGGATGGAATGGAATCAACGCGAATAGAATGGATTGGAATGGAATCAACCCAAATGGAATGGAATGGAATGGAATGGAATTGAATGGAATGGAATGGAATTGAATGGAATGGAATGGAATAGAATCAACCCAAATGGAATGGAATGGAATGGGATGGAATGGAATGGAATGGGATGGAATGGAATCAACGCGAATAGAATGGAATGGAATGGAATAGATTGGAATGGAACGGAATCAACCAGAATGGAATGGAATGGAATGGAATGGAATGGAATCAACCCGAATGGAATGAAATGGAATGGAATGGAATGCATTGGAATGGAATGGAATGGATTGCAATCAAACCGAATGGAATGGAATGGAATGGAATGGAATCAAAAGGAATGGAATGGAATATAATGTAATGGAATGGAATGGAATGGAATGGAATGGAATCAACCGGAATGGATTGCAATGGAATGCTCTGGAATGAAATGGAAGCAACCGAATTGAATGGAATGCGGTGAAATGGAATGGTATGGAATCAACCCAAATGGAATGGAATGGAAAGGAATGCAATGGAATTAACCCAAATGGAATGGAATGGAATGGAATGGAATGGAATCAACCAGAATGGAATGGTTTCGAATGGAATGGAAACGAATGGAATGGAATTGAATCAACCCGAATGGAATGGAATGGAATGAAAAAGAATGTACTAGAATGGAATGGAACAGAATATACCAGAATGGAATGAAATGGAATGGAATGGAGTCAATCCTAATGGAATGGAATGGAATGGAATGGAATGGAATGGAATCAACCCCAATGTTGTGTAATGTAATGTAATGGAATGGAATGGAATGGAATGGAATCAACCCGAATGGAATGAAATGGATTAGAATAGAATGCAATCGAATGGAATGGAATGGAATGGAATGCCATGGAATGGAATGGAATGGAATGGAGTGGAATGGCATGGAATGGAATGGAATGGAGTGGAATGGAATGGAATGGAATCAACCCAAATGCAATGGAATGGATTGGAATGGAATCAACCCAAATGGAATGGAACGGAATGGATTGGAATTAACCCAAATGGAATGGAAAGGAATCAACCCCAATGGAATGGAATGAAATGGAATGGAATAGAACGGAATGGAATGGAATGCAATCAACCCAAATGGAATGAAATGGAATAGAATGGAATGCAATGGAATGCAATGGATTGTAATGGAATGGAATGGAATGGAATGGAATCTACCCGAATGGAATGGAATGAAATGGAAAGGAATCAACACGAATGGAATGAAATGGATTGGAATGGAATGCAATCGAATGGAATGGAATGGAATACCATCAACCGAAATGGAATGAAATTGAATGGAATGGAATGGAATCAACCCAAATGAAATGGAATGGAATGGAATGGAATGGAATGGAATGGAATGGAATGGAATGGAATGGAATCAACCCACATGTAATGGAATGGAATGGAATTGAATGGAATGGAATGGAATCAACCGAAATGGAATGGAATAGAATGGAATGGAATGGAACAGAATGGAATGCAATCAACCGAAATGGAATTTAATGGAATGGAAAGGAATCAACCCAATCTGAATGACATGGAACGGAATGCAATGGAATGGAATGGAATCAACACAAGTGGAATGGATTGGAATAGAATGGAATGCAATGGAATGGAATGGAATCAACGGGAGTGGAACGGAATCGAAAGGAATGAACCTGAATGGAATGGAGTGGAATTGAGTGGAATGGAATGGAATCAACCCGAATGGAATGGAATGGAATGGCATGGAATGGAATCTGCCAGAATGGAATGGAATAGAATGGAATGGAATTGAATTGAATGGAATGGAATGGAAACAACATGAATTGAATGGAATGGAGTGGAATGGAATGGAATGGAATGGGATGGAATGCAATGGAATGCAATCAACCTGAATGGAATGGAATGGAATGGAGTGGAATGGAATCAACAGGAAAGGAATGGAATGGAATGGAATGGAATGGAATGGAATGGAATGGAATGGAATGAAAAGGAGTGGAATCAACCCGAATGCAATGGAATGGAGTGGAATGGAATGGAATGGAGTGGAATCAACCCAAATGGAATGGAATGGAATGGAATGGAATGGAATTGAATGGAATGGAATGGAATGGAATCAACCCGAATGGAATGGAATGGAATGGGATGGAATGGAATGGAATGGAATGGAATGGAATGGAATGGAATGGATTGGAATCAACGCGAATAGAATGGAATAGAATGGAAAAGAATGGAATGGAATGGAATGGAATGGAATGGAATGGAATGAAAAGGAATGGAATGGAATGGAATGTAGTGAAATGGAATGTAATGGAATCACCCCAAATGGAATGGAATGGAATGGAATGGAATTAACCCAAATGGAATGGAATGGAATGGAATGAAATGGAATGGAATGAAATGGAATCAACCGGAATGGAATTTAATGGATTTGGAATGGAATAGAAAGGAATCTACCGGAATGGAATGAAATGGAATGCAATGGAATGGAATAGAATGGAATGAAATTGAATGGAATGGAGTCAACCCGAATGGAATGGAATGGAATGGAATGGAATGGAATGGAAAGGAATCAACACGAATGGAATGAAATGGAATAGAATGGAATGCAATGGAATGGAATGGATTGGAATTGAATGCAATGTAATGTAATGGAATGAAATGGAATCAACCAGAATGGAATGGAATGGAATGGAATGGAATCAACCCGAATGGAATGGAATGGAATGGAATAGAATGGAATGAAATGGAATGGAATGGAATTGAAAGAAATCAAACCGAATGGAATGGAATAGAAATTAACGGAATGGAATGGAACTGAATCAAAAGGAAAGGAATGAAATAGAATGGAATGGAATGGAATGGAATGGAATGGAATGGAATGGAATGGTATCAACTGGAATGAAATGGAATGGAGTGTTCTGGAATGGAATGGAAGCAACCGAATGGAATGTAATGGAATTGAATCTAATGGAATCAACCCAAATGGAATGGAACGGAATGGAATGGAATGGAATGGAATTTACCCAAATGGAACGGAATGGAATGGAATGGAATGGAACGGAATCAACCAGAATGCAATGGAATGGATTGGAAGGGAATTGAAAGGAATCTACCCGAATGGAATGAAATGAAATTCCATGGAATGGAATAGAATGGAATGAAATGGAATGGAATGGAGTCAAGCCGAATGGAATGGATTCCAATAGAATGGAATCGAATGGAATGGAATGGAATCAACCCGAATGGAATGGAATGTTATGGAATGGAATGGAATAAACACGAAGGGAATTGAATGGAATGCAATGGAATGGAATGGAATGGAATGGAAAGGAATGGAATCAACACGAATGGAATGGAATGGAATGCAATGGAATGGAATGGAATCATCCCGAATGGAATGGAATGGAATGGAATGGAATAGAATGGAATGGAGTGGAATTGAAAGGAATTGAATGGAATTAAGTGGAATGGAATCAACCAGAATGGAATGGAATGGAATGGAATGGAATGGAATGGAATGGAATGGAATAGAATGCAATGGAATGGAATGGAATGGAATGGAATGGAATGGAATCAACGCGAATGGAATGGAATGGAATGGAATGGAATGGGTTCATTCCGAATGGAATGGAATGGAATGGAATGAAATGAAATGAAATGGAATGGAATCAACCAGAATGGAATGAAATTGAATGGAATGGAATGGAGTGCAGTGGAATGGAATGGAATGGAATGGAATGGAAAGGAATGGAATGGAATCAAACAGAGAGGAATGGAATGGAATGGAATGGATTGGTATCAATCGGAGTGGAATGGAATGGATTGAAATGGAATGTAATGGAATCAACTGGAACGGAATGGAATTGAATGGAATGGAAGGGAATAGAACGGAATCTACCTGAATGGAATGGAATGGAATGGAATGGAGTGGAATGGAATGGAATGGAATCAACCCGAATGGAATGGAATGGAATGGAATGGAATCAACCGGAATGGAAAGGAATGGAATGGAATGTAATGGAATGTTCTGGAATGAAATGGAATGGAATCAACCGGAATGGAAAGGAATGGAATGGAATGGAATGGAATGTTCTGGAATGGAATGGAAGCAACCGAATGCAATGGAATGGAATGGAATGAACTCCACAGAAATGGAGAGAAATGGAATGGAATGGAATGGAATTAACCCAAATGGAACGGAATGGAATGGAATGGAATGGAAAGGAATCAACCGGAATGGAATGGAATGGATTGGAATGGAATACACAGGAATCTACCCGAAAGGAATGAAATGGAATGCAATGGAATGGAATAGAATGGAACGAAATGGAATGGAATGGAGTCAACCCGAATGGAATGGAATGGAATGGAATGGAATGGAATCAACCCCAATATAATAGAATGAAATGGAATGGAATGGAATGGAATGGAATGGAATGGAATGGAATCAAACCGAAAGGAATGGAATAGTAAGTAATGGAATGGAATGGAATGGAATCAAAAGGAATGGAATGAAATAGAACAGAATGGAATGGAATGGAATGGAATGGAATGGAGTCAACCGGAATGGAATGGAATGGAATGTTCTGGAATGGAATGGAAGCAACCGAATGGAATGCAATGGAATTGAATGGAATGGAATTAAACCAAGTGGAATGGAACGGAATGGAATGGAATGAAATGGAATGGAATTAATCCAAATGAATGGAATGGAATGGAATCAACCCGAGTGGAATGAAATGGAATGGAATGGTATGCATTAGAATGGAATGGAAAGGAATGGAATCAAACTGAATGGAATGCAATGGAATGGAATGGAATGGAATGGAATCAACCAGAATGGAATGGAATGGATTGGAATGGAATGGAACGGAATGGAATGCAATGGAATGCAATCAACCCGAGTGGAATGGAATGGAATGGAATGGAATCAACAGGAAAGGAATGGAATGGAATGGAATGGAATCAACGCAAATAGAATGGAATAGAATGGAATAGAATGGAAAGAAATGGAATGGAATGGAATGGAATGGAATGGAATCAACCCGAATGGAATGGAGTGCAATGGAATGGAATGGAATGGAATGGAATCACACAGAATGGAATGGAATGGAAGGGAATCAACTAGAATGGAACGAAATGGAATGGAATGGAATGCAGTGGAATGGAATGGAATGCATTGGAATGGAATGGAATGGAATCAACCGGAATGGAATGGAATGGAATGGAATGGAATCAAAACGAATGGAATGGAATAGAATGGAATGGAAGGGACTAGAATGGAATGGAACGGAATGGAGTCAACAGGAATGGAATGGAATGGAATGGAAAGAAATGTTCTTTAATGGAAAGGAATTAACCCGAGTGGAATGGAATGGAATGGAATGGAATGGAATGCAATGGAAGGGAATCAAAAGGAATGGAATGTAATAGAATGGAATTAATGGAATGGAATGGAATGGAATCAACCAGAATGGAATGGAATGGAATGGAATCTTCTGGAATGGAATGGAAGCAAACGAATGGAATGGAATGGAATCACCCCAAATGGAATGGAATGGAATTGAATTTAATTAACCCAAATGGAATGGTATGGAATGGAATGGAATGGAATCGACTGGAATGCAATGGAATGGATTGGAATGGAATAGAAAGTAATCTACTCGAATGGAATGAAATGGAATGCAATGGAATGGAATAGAATGGAATGAAATGGAATGGAATAGAGTCAACCCGAATGGAATGGAATGGAATCGAATGGAATGGAATAGAATCAACCCCAATGGAATGCAATGAAATGGAATGGAATGGAATGGAATGGAATAAACCCGAATGGAATGAAATGGAATAGAATGGAATGCAATGGAATGGAATGGAATGGAATGGAATGCAATGGAATGGAATGGAATGGAATCAACTCGAACGGAATGGAATGGAATGGAAAGGAATCAACCCGAATGGAATGAAATGGGGTGGAATGGAATGCAATCGAATGGAATGGAATGGAATGGAATGCCATGGAACGGAATGGAATGGAATGGAATTGGGTGGAATGGAATGGAATGGAATCAACACGAATGCAATGGAATGGAATGGAATGGAATGGAATGGAATGGAATGGAATGAACGCAAATGGAATGGAATGGAATGGAATGGAATCAACCCGAATGGAATGGAATGGAAAGGAATGAAATGGGATGGAATGGAATCAACGCGAATAGAATGGAAAGGAATGGAATAGAATGGAATGGAATGGAATCAACCAGAATGGAATGGAATGGAATGGAATCAACCCGAATGGAATGAAATTAAATGGAATGGAATGCATTGGAATGGAATGGAATGGAATCAAACCGAATGGAATGGAATGGAATGGAATGGAATGGAATGGAATGGAATCAAAAGGAATGGAATGGAATGGAATGTTATGTAATGGAAAGGAATGGAATGGAATCAACCGGAATGGATTGCAATGGAATGTTCTGGAATGGAATGGAAGCAATCGAATTGAATGGAATGGAATGGAATGTTATGGAATCAAACCAAATGGAATGGAATGGAATGGAATG
The DNA here is from genome assembly GCF_028858775.2 of Pan troglodytes. Taxonomy (NCBI): domain Eukaryota; kingdom Metazoa; phylum Chordata; class Mammalia; order Primates; family Hominidae; genus Pan; species Pan troglodytes. The sequence goes on along the minus strand of NC_072416.2, from coordinate 39,760,827 downwards.
GAGTCAACCGGAATGGAATTGAATGGAATGTGATGGAATGGAATGGAATGGGATGGAATGGAATCAACGCGAATAGAATGGAATGGAATGGAAGAGAATGGAATAGAATGAAATCAACCAGAATGGAATGGAATGGAATGGAATGGAATGGAGTGGAATGGAATCAACCCGAATGGAATGAAATGGAATGGAATGGAATGCGTTGGAATGGAATAGAAAGGAATGGAATCAAACTGAATGGAATGGAATGGAATGGAATGGAATCAAAAGGAATGGAATGGAATAGAATGGAATGGAATGGAATGGAATGGAATGGAATGGAATGGAATGGAATAAACCGGAATGGAGTGGAATGGTTTGGAATGGAATAGAAAGGAATCAACTCGAATGGAATGAAATTGAATGCAATGAAATGGAATAGAATGGAATGAAATGGAAGGGAATGGAGTCAACCCGAATGGAATGGAATGGAATGGAATGGAAACAACACGAATTGAATGGAAAGGATTGGAATCGAATGGAATGGAATGGAATGCAATGGAATGCAATCAACCGGAATGGAATGGAATGGAATGGAATGGAATCAACAGGAAAGGAATGGAATGGAATGGAATGGAATGGAATCAACGCAAATAGAATCTAATAGAATGGAATAGAATGGAATGAAATGGAATGGAATGGAATGGAATTGAAACAACCCTAATGGAATGAAGTGCAATGGAATGGAATGGAATGGAATGGAATCACACAGAATGGAATGGAAGGGAATCAACTCGAATGGAATGAAATGGAATGGAATGGAATGCAGTGGAATGGAATGGAATGGAATCAACCGGAATGGAATGGAATGGAATGGAATGGAATCAAAACGAATGGAATGGATTAGAATGGAATGGAAGGGACTGGAATGGAATGGAATGGAATGGAGTCAACAGGAATGGAATGGAATGGAATGGAAAGGAATGTTCTGGAATGGAAAGGAAGAAATCCGAGTGGAATGGAATGGAATGGAATGGAATGGAATCAACCGGAATGGAATGGAATGGAATGGAATTGAATGGAATGGAATGATATGGAATGGAATCAACCCAAATGGAGTGGAATGGAATGGAATGGAATGGAATGAAATGGAATGGACTCAACCCGAATGGAATGGAATGGAATGTGATGGAATGGAATGGAATGGGATGGAATGGAATCAACGTGAATAGAATGGAATGGAATGGAATAGAATGGAATAGAATGGAATCAACCAGAATGACATGGAATGGAATGGAATGGAATGGAATGGAATGGAATGGAATCAACCCGAATGGAATGAAATGGAATGGGATGGAATGCATTGGAATGGAATGGAAAGGAATGGAATCATACCGAATGGAATGGAATGGAATGGAATGGAACGGAATCAAAAGGAATGGAATGGAATAGAATGGAATGAATGGAATGGAGTGGAATGGAATGGAACGGAATGGAATCCACCGGAATGGAATGGAATGGAATGGAATGGAATCTTCTGGAATTGAATGGAAGCAAACGAATGGAATGGAATGGAATGGAATGCAATGGAATCACCCCAAATGGAATGGAATGGAATGGAATGGAATTAACCCAAATGGAATGGTATGGAATGGAATGGAATGTAATCAACCGGAATGGAATGGAATGGATTGGAATGGAATAGAAAGGAATCTACGCGAATGGAATGAAATGGAATGCAATGGAATGGAATAGAATGGAATGAAATGGAATGGAATGGAGTCAACCCGAATGGAATGGAATGGAAAGGAATGGAATGGAATGGAATGGAATCAACCCCAATGGAATGGAATGAAGTGGAATGGAATGGAATGGAATCAACCCGAATTGAATGAAATGGAATAGAATGGAATGCAATGGAATGGAATGGAATGTAATTCAATGGAATGGAATGGAATGGAATGGAATCAACCCGAATGGAATGGAATGGAATGGAAAGGAATCAACCCGAATGGAATGAAATGGATTGGAATGGAATGCAATGGAATGGAATGGAATGGAATGGAATGCCATGGAATGGAATGGAATGGGGTGGAATGGAATGGAATGGAATCAACCCGAATGCAATGGGATGGAATGGAATGGAATGGAATGGAATCAACCCAAATGGAATGGAATGGAATGGAATGGAATGGAATCAACCCGAATGGAATGGAATGGAATGGGATGGAAAGGAATGGAATGGGATGGAATGGAATCAACGCGAATAGAATGGAATGGAATGGAATAGAATGGAATGGAATGGAATCAACCAGAATGGAATGGAATGGAATGGAATCAACCCGAATGGAATGAAATGGAATGGAATGGATAGGAATGCAATCAACCCGAATGGAATGAAATGGAATGGAATGGAATGCTTAGGAATGGAATGGAATGCTTAGGAATGGAATGGAATGGAATCAAACCGAATGGAATGGAATGGAATGGAATGGAATGGAATCAAAAGGAATGGAATGGAGTAGAATGTAATGTTACGGAATGGAATGGAATGGAATCAACCGGAATGGATTGCTATGGAATGTTCTGGAATGGAATGGAAGCAACCGAACTGAATGGAATGGATTGGAATGGAACGGTATGGAATCAACACAAATGGAATGGAATGGAATGGAATGGAATGGAATGGAGTCAACCGGAAGGGAATTGAATGGAATGTGATGGAATGGAATGGAATGGGATGGAATGGAATCAACGCGAATAGAATGGAATGGAATGGAATAGAATGGAATAGAATGGAAACAACCAGAATGGAATGGAATGGAATGGAATGGAATGGAATGGAATGGAATGGAATGGAATAGAATGGAATGGAATCAACCCGAATGGAATGAAATGGAATGGAATGGAATGCATTGGATTGGAATGGAAAGGAATGGAATCAAACTGAATGGAATGGAATGGAATGGAATGGAATCAAAAGGAATGGAATGGAATAGAATGGAATGCAATGGAATGGAATCAACCGGAATGGAATGGAATGGATTGGAATGGAATAGAAAGGAATCTACGCGAATGGAATGAAATGGAATGCAATGGAATGGAATAGAATGGAATGAAATGGAAGGGAATGGAGTCAACCCGAATGGAATGGAATGGAATGGAATGGAAACAACACGAATTGAATGGAATGGATTGGAATGGAATGGAATGGAATGGAATGCAATGGAATGCAATCAACCCGAATGGAATGGAATGGAATGGAACGGAATCAACAGGAAAGGAATGGAATGGAATGGAATGGAATGGAATCAACGCAAATAGAATGGTATAGAATGGAATAGAATGGAATGAAATGGAATGGAATGGAATCACACAGAATGGAATGGAATGGAAGGGAATAAACTCGAATGGAATGAAATGGAATGGAATGGAATGCAGTGGAATGGAATGCAATGGAATCAACCGGAATGGAATGGAATGGAATGGAATGGAATGGAATCAAAACGAATGGAATGGAATAGAATGGAATGGAAGGGACTGGAATGGAATGGAAAGGAATGGAGTCAACAGGAATGGAATGGAATGGAATGGAAAAGAATGTTCTGGAATGGAAAGGAAGTAACCCGAGTGGAATGGAATGGAATGGAATGGAATGGAAAGGAATGGACTGTTCAGAAATGGAATGGAAAGAACCCGAATGGAATGGAATGGAATGCAATGGAATGGGAAGGAATCAACCAGAATGGAATGGAATGGATTGGAATGGATTGGAATGGAACCAATCCGAATGGAATGGAATGCAATGAAACAGAATATACCGGAATGGAATGGAACGGAATATACCAGAATGGAATGAAATGGAATGGAATGGAATGGAATGGTATGGAATGGAATGGAATGGAATCAACCCGAATGGAATGGAATGGAATGGAATGGAATGGAAAGGAATGTAATCAACCCCAATGGAATGGAATGGAATGGAATCAACACAAATGGAATACAACGGAATGGAATAGAATGGAATGGAATGGAAGGGAACGGACTGGAATCAAACCGAATGGAATGAAATGGAATGGAATGGAATGCATTGGAATGGAATGGAACGGAAAGGAATCAAAGTCAATGGAATGGAATGGAATGGAATGGAATCAAAAGGAATGGAATGGAATGGAATGGAATGGAATCAACCGGAATGGATTGCAATGGAATGTTCTGGAATGGAATAGAAGCAACCGAATTGAATGGAATGGAATGGAATGGTATGGAATCAACCCAAATGGAATGGAATGGAATGGAATGGAATGGAATGGAATGGAATGGAGTCAACCGGAACGGAATTGAATGGAATGTGATGGAATGGAATGGAATGGGATGGAATGGAATCTACGCGAATAGAATGGAATGGAATGGAATAGAATGGAATAGAATGGAATCAACCAGAATGGAATGGAATGGAATGGAACGGAATGGAATGGAATGGAATCAACACGAATGGAATGAAACGGAATGTAATGGAATGCATTGGAATGGAATGGAAAGGAATGGAATCAAAGTGAATGGAATGGAATGGAATCAAAAGGAATGGAATGGAATAGAATGGAATGGAATAGAATGGAATGGAATGGAATCAACCGGAATGGAATGGAATGGATTGGAATGGAATAGAAAGGAATCTACTCTAATGGAATGAAATGGAGTGCAATGGAATGGAATAGAATGGAATGAAATGGAAGGGATTGGACTCAACCCGAATGTAATGGAATGGAATGGAATGGAAACAACACGAATTGAATGGAATGGATTGGAATGGAATGGAATGGAATGCAATGGAATGAAATCAACCCGAGTGGAATGGAATGGATTGGAATGGAATGGAATGGAATGGAATGCAATGGAATGCAGTCAACCCGAGTGGAATGGAGTGAAATGGAATGGAATGGAATGGAATCAACAGGAAAGGAATGGAATGGAATGGAATGGAATGGAATGGAATGGAATGGAATGCAATCAACGCAAATAGAATGGAATAGAATGGAATAGAATGGAATGAAATGGAATGGAATGGAATGGAATGGAATGGAATCAACCCGAATGGAATGGAGTGCAATGGAATGGAATGGAATGGAATCACACAGAATGGAATGGAATGGAAGGGAATCAACTCGAATGGAATGAAATGGAATGGAATGGAATGCAGTGGAATGGAATGGAATGGAATCAACCTGAATGGAATGGCATGGAATGGAATGGAATGGAATCAAAACGAAAGGAATGGAATAGAATGGAATGGAAGGGACTGGAATGGAATGGAACGGAATGGAGTCAACAGGAATGGAATGGAATGGAATGGAAAGGAACGTTCTGGAATGGAAAGGAATTAACCCGAGTGGAATGGAATGGAATGGAATGCAATGGAATGGAACGGAATCAAAAGGAATGGAATGGAATAGAATGGAATGAATGGAATGGAATGGAATGCAATGGAATGGAACGGAATCAAAAGGAATGGAATGGAATAGAATGGAATGAATGGAATGGAATGGAATGGAATGGAATGGAATCAACCAGAATGGAATGGAATGGAATGGAATGGAAACAACACGAATTGAATGGAATGGATTGGAATGGAATGGAATGGAATGGAATGCAATGGAATGCAATCAAACCGAGCGGAATGGAATGGAATGGAATGGAATGGAATCAACAGGAAAGGAATGGAATGGAATGGAATGGAATGGAATGGAATCAACGCAAATAGAATGGAATAGAATGGAATAGAATGGAATGAAATGGAATGGAATGGAATGGAATGGAATCAAACCTAATGGAATGGAGTGCAATGGGATGGAATGGAATGGAATGCAATGGAAGGGAATCAACTCGAATGGAATGAAATGGAATGGAATGGAATGCAGTGGAATGGAATGGAATGGAATCAACCGGAATGGAATGGAATGGAATGGAATGCAATGGAATGGAATTGAATCAAAATGAATGGAATGGAATAGAATGGAATGGAAGGGACTGGAATGGAACGGAAAGGAATGGAGTCAACAGGAATGGAATGGAATGGAATGGAAAGGAATGTTCTGGAATGGAAAGGAAGTAACCCGAGTGGAATGGAATGGAATGGAATGGAACGGAATCAAAAGGAATGGAATGGAATAGAATGGAATGAACGGAATGGAATGGAATGGAATCAACCAGAATGGAATGGAATGGAATGGAATCTTCTGGAATAGAATGGAAGCAAACGAATGGAATGGAATGGAATGGAATGGAATGGAATCACCCCAAATGCAATGGAATGGAATGGAATGGAATTAACCCAAATGGAATGGAATGGAACGATATGGAATGGAATGGAATGGAATCAACCGGAATGGAATGGATTGGATTGGAATGGAATAGAAAGTAATCTACTCTAATGGAATGAAATGGAATGCAATGGAATGGAATAGAATGGAATGAAATGGAATGGAATAGAGTCAACCCGAATGGAATGGAATGGAATGGAATGGAATGGAATGGAATGGAATCAACCCCAATGGAATGGAATGAAATGGAATGGAATGGAGTGGAATGGAATGGAATGGAATGGAATCAACCCGAATGGAATGAAATGGAATAGAATGGAATGCAATGGAATGGAATCGAATGGAATGGAATGCCATGGAATGGAATGGAATGGAATGTAATCAACCCGAATGGAATGGAAAGAAATGGAAAGGAATCAACCCGAATGGAATGAAATGGATTGGAATGGAATGCAATCGAATGGAATGCAATGGAATGGAATGCCATGGAATGGAATGGAATGGAATGGGGTGGAATGGAATGGAAAGGTATCAACCCGAATGCAATGGAATGGAATGGAATGGAATGGAATGGAATGGAATCAACCAAAATGGAATGGAATGGAATGGAATGGAATGGAATAGAATGGAATGAAATGGAAGGGAATGGAGTCAACCCGAATGGAATGGAATGGAATGGAATGGAAACAACACGAATTGAAAGGAATGGATTGGAATGGAATAGAATGGAATGGAATGCAACGGAATGCAATCGACCCGAATGGAATGGAATGGAATGGAATGGAATGGAATCAACAAGAAAGGAATGGAATGGAATGGAATGGAATGGAATCAACGCAAATAGAATGGAATAGAATGGAATAGAATGGAATGGAATGGAAAGGAATGGAATGGAATGGAATGGAATGGAATCAACCCGAATGGAATGGAGTGCAATGGAATGGAATGGAATGGAATGGAATCACACAGAATGGAATGGAATGGAAGGGAATGGAATGGATTGGAATGGAACCAATCCGAATGGAATGGAATGCAATGAAACAGAATACACCGGAATGGAATGGAACGGAATCTTCCAGAATGGAATGAAATGGAATGGAATGGAATGGAATGCAATGGAATGGAATGGAATCAACCCGAATGGAATGGAAGGGAATGGAATGGAATGGAATCAAACCCAATGGAATGGAATGTTATGGAATGGAATGGAATGGAATCAACACAAATGGAATAGAACGAAATGGAATGGAATGGAATGGAATGGAATGGAATGGAATGGAATCAACCCGAATGGAATGAAATGGAATGGAATGGAATGCATTGGAATGGAATAGAAAGGAATGGAACCAAAGTGAATGGAATGGAATGGAATCAACCGGAATGGATTGCAATGGAATGTTCTGGAATGGAATGGAAGCAACCGAATTGAACGGAATGGAACGGAATGGAATGGAATGGTATGGAATCAACCCAAATGGAATGGAATGGAATGGAATGGAATGGAATGGAGTCAACCGGAATGGAATTGAATGGAATGTGATTGAATGGAATGGAATGGGATGGAAAGGAATCAACGCGAATAGAATGGAATGGAATGGAATAGAATGGAATCAACCAGAATGGAATGGAATGGAATGGAATGGAATGCAATGGAATGGAGTGGAATGGAATGGAATGGAATCAACACGAATGGAATGAAATGGAACGGAATGGAATGCATTAGAATGGAATGGAAAGGAATGGAATCAAACTGAATGGAATGGAATGGAATGGAATGGAATGGAATCAAAAGGAATGGAATGGAATAGAATGGAATGGAATGGAATGGAATGGAATGGAATCAACCGGAATGGAATGGAATGGATTGGAATGGAATAGAAAGGAATCTACTCGAATGGAATGAAATGGAATGCAATGGAATGGAATAGAATGGAATGAAATGGAAGGGAATGGAGTCAACCCGAATGGAATGGAATGGAATGGAATGGAAACTACACGAATTGAATGGAATGGATTGGAATGGAATGGAATGGAATGGAATGCAACGGAATGCAATCGACCCGAATGGAATGGAATGGAATGGAATGGAATGGAATGGAATCAACAAGAAAGGAATGGAATGGAATGGAATGGAATGGAATGGAATCAGCGCAAATAGAATGGAATAGAATGGAATAGAATGGAATGGAATGGAAAGGAATGGAATGGAATGGAATGGAATGGAATGGAATGGAATGGAATCAACCCGAATGGAATGGAGTGCAATGGAATGGAATGGAATGGAATGGAATCACACAGAATGGAATGGAATGGAAGGGAATGCAATGGATTGGAATGGAACCAATCCGAATGGAATGGAATGCAATGAAACAGAATACACCAGAATGGAATGGAACGGAATCTACCAGAATGGAATGAAATGGAATGGAATGGAATGGAATGGAATGGAATGGAATCAACCCGAATGGAATGGAAGGGAATGGAATGGAATGGAATCAACCCCAATGGAATGGAATGTTATGGAATGGAATGGAATGGAATCAACACAAATGGAATAGAACGAAATGGAATGGAATGGAATGGAATGGAATGGAATGGAATGGAATGGAATGGAATCAACCCGAATGGAATGAAATGGAATGGAATGGAATGCATTGGAATGGAATGGAAAGGAATGGAATCAAAGTGAATGGAATGGAATGGAATGGAATCAAAAGGAATGGAATGGAATAGAATGGAATGGAATGGAATGGAATGGAATGGAATCAACCGGAATGGAATGGAATGGATTGGAATGGAATAGAAAGGAATCTACTCGAATGGAATGAAATGGAGTGCAATGGAATGGAATAGAATGGAATGAAATGGAAGGGAATGGAGTCAACCAGAATGGAATGGAATGCAATGGAATGGAAACAACACGAATTGAATGGAATGGATTGGAATGGAATGGAATAGAATGGAATGGAATGCAATGGAATGCAATCAACCCGAGTGGAATGGAATGGAATGGAATGGAATCAACAGGAAAGGAATGGAATGGAATGGAATGGAATGGAATCAACGCAAATAGAATGGAATAGAATGGAATGAAATGGAATGGAACGGAATGGATGGAATGGAATGGAATCAACCCGAATGGAATGGAGTGCAATGGAATGGAATGAAATAGCATGGAATCACACAGAATGGAATGGAATGGAAGGGAATAAACTCGAATGGAATGAAATGGAATGGAATGGAATGCAGTGGAATGGAATGGAATGGAATCAACCGGAATGGAATGGAATGGAATGGAATGGAATGGAATGGAATCAAAACGAATGGAATGGAATAGAATGGAATGGAAGGGATTGGAATGGAATGGAACGGAATGGAGTCAACAGGAATGGAATGGAATGGAATGGAATGGAAAGGAATGTTCCGGAATGGAAAGGAAGTAACCCGAGTGGAATGAAATGGAATGGAATGGAATGGAATGGAATCAGCCGGAATGGAATGGAATGGAATGGAAAGGAATGGACTGTTCTGTAATGGAATGGAAACAACCCGAATGGAATGGAATGGAATGCAATGCAATGGAATGGGAAAGAATCAACCGGAATGGATTGGAATGGATTGGAATGGAACCAATCCGAATGGAATGGAATGCAATGAAACAGAATATACCGGAATGGAATGGAACGGAATCTACCAGAATGGAATGAAATGGAATGGAATGGAATGGAAAGGAATGTAATCAACACCAATGGAATGGAATGGAATGGAATCAACACAAATGGAATAGAACGGAATGGAATAGAATGGAATGGAATGGAGTGGAATGCAATGGAATCAACCCCAATGGAATGGAATGGTATGGAATGGAATGGAATGGAATCAACACAAATGGAATAGAACGGAATGGAATGGAATGGAATGGAATGGAATGGAATGGAATCAACCCGAATGGAATGGAATAGAATGGAATGGAATGGAATGGAATGGAATGGAATGGAATGGAATCAACACGAATGGAATGGAATGGAATGGAATCAACCAGAATGGAATGCAATTGAATGGAATGGAATGGAATGCAATGGAATGGAAAGCAATGGAATGGAATGGAATGGAATGGAATGGAATGGAATGGAATCAACCAGAATGAAATGGAATGGAATTGAATGGAATCAACCCAAATGGAATGGAATGGAATGGAATTAAACAAAATGGAATGGAATGGAATAGAATGGAATGGAATGGAATGGAATGGAGTCAACCCGAATGCAATGGAATGGAATGGAATTGAATGGAATGGAATGGTATGGAATGGAATCAACCCAAATGGAATGGAATGGAATGGAATGGAATGGAATGAAATGGAATGGAGTCAACCCGAATGGAATGGAATGGAATGTGATGGAATGGAATGGAATGGGATGGAATGGAATCAACGCGAATAGAATGGAATGGAATGGAATACAATGGAATAGAATGGAATCAACCAGAATGGCATGGAATGGAATGGAATGGAATGGAACGGAATGGAATGGAATGGAATCAACCCGAATGGAATGAAATGGAATGTAATGGAATGCATTGGAATGGAATGAAAAGGAATGGAATCAAACCGAATGGAATGGAATGGAATGGAATGGATTGGAATGGAACGGAATCAAAAGGAATGGAATGGAATAGAATGGAATGAATGGAATTGAGTGGAATGGAATGGAATGGAATGGAATCAACCGGAATGGAATGGAATTTAATGGAATCTTCTGGAATGGAATGGAATCAACCCGAATGGAATGGAATGGAATGGAATGGAATAGAATGGAATGGAATGGAATGAAATGGAATGCAATTAACCCAAATGGAATGGTATGGAATGGAATGGAATGTAATCAACCGGAATGGAATGGATTGGATTGGAATGGAATAGAAAGGAATCTACTCCAATGGAATGAAATGGAATGCAATGGAATGGAATAGAAGGGAATGAAATGGAATGGAATGGAGTCAACCCGAATGGAATGGAATGGAATGGAATGGAATCAACCCCAGTGGAATGGAATGGAATGGAATGCAATGGAATGGAATGGAATGGAATGGAATCAACCGGAATGGAATGGAATGGAATGGAATGGAATGGAATCAAAACGAATGGAATGGAATAGAATGGAATGGAAGGGACTGGAATGGAATGGAACGGAATGGATTCAACAGGAATGGAATGGAATGCAATGGAAAGGAATGTTCTGGAATGGAAAGGAAGTAACCCGAGTGGAATGGAATGGAATGGAATGGGTTGGAATCAAAAGGAATGGAATGGAATAGAATGGAATGGAATGGAATGGAATGGAATGGAATCAACCGGAATGGAATGGAATGGTTTGGAATGGAATAGAAAGGAATCTACTCGAATGGAATGAAATGGAATGCAATTGAAAGGAATAGAATGGAATGAAATGGAAGGGAATGGAGTCAACCCGAATGGAATGGAATGGAATGGAATGGAAAAAACACGAATTGAATGGAATGGATTGGAATGGAATGGAATGGAATGGAATGCAATGGAATGCAATCAACCCGAATGGAATGGAATGGAATGGAATGGAATGGAAAAAACACGAATTGAATGGAATGGATTGGAATGGAATGGAATGGAATGGAATGCAATGGAATGCAATCAACTCGAAAGGAATGGAATGGAATGGAATGGAATGGAATCAACAGGAAAGGAATGGAATGGAATGGAATGGAATGGAATCAACGCAAATAGAATGGAATAGAATGGAATAGAATGTAATGAAATGGAATGGAATGGAATTGAATGGAATGGAATGGAATGGAATGGAATCAACCCGAATGGAATGGAGTGCAATGGAATTGAATGGAATGGAATGGAATCACACAGAATGGAATGGAATGGAAGGGAATCAACCGGAATGGAATGGAATGGAATGGAATGGAATGGAATGGAATGGAATCAAAACGAATGGAATGGAATAGAATGGAATGGAAGGGACTGGAGTGGAATGGAACGGAATGGAGACAACCGGAATGGACTTTAATGGAATGTGTTGGAATGGAATGGAATGGGATGGAATGGAATCAGCGCGAATAGAATGGAATGGAATGGAATAGAATGGAATCAACCAGAATGGAATGGAATGGAATGGAATGGAGTGGAATGGAATGGAATGGAATGGAATCAACCGGAATGGAATGGAATGGATTGGAATGGAATAGAAAGGAATCTACTCGAATGGAATGAAATGGAATGCAATTGAATCGAATAGAATGGAATGAAATGGAAGGGAATGGAGTAAACCCGAATGGAATGGAATGGAATGGAATGGAAACGACACGAATTGAATGGAATGGATTGGAATGGAATGGAATGGAATGCAATGGAATACAATCAACCCGAGTGGAATGGAATGGAATGGAATGGAATGGAATCAACAGGAAAGGAATGGAATGGAATGGAATGGAATGGAATGGAATGAAATGGAATGGAATCAACCCGAATGGAATGGAGTGTAATGGAATGGAATGAAATAGAATGGAATCACACAGAATGGAATGGAATGGAAGGGAATCAACACGAATGGAATGAAATGGAATGGAAGGGAATGCAATGGAATGGAATGGAATGGAATCAACCGGAATGGAATGGAATGGAATGGAATGGAATCAAAATGAATGGAATGGAATAGAATGGAATGGAAGGGACTGGAATGGAATGGAACGGAATGGAGTCAACAGGAATGGAATGGAATGGAATGGAAAGGAATGTTCTGGAATGGAAAGGAAGTAACCCGAGTGGAATGAAATGGAATGGAATGGAATGGAATGGAATCAACCGGAATGGAATGGAATGGAATGGAAAGGAATGGAATGTTCTGAAATGGAATGGAAATAACCCGAATGGAATGGAATGGAATGCAATGGAATGGGAAGGAATCAACCGGAATGGAATGGAATGGATTGGAATGGATTGGAATGGAACCAATCCGAATGGAATGGAATGCAATGAAACAGAATATACCGGAATGGAATGGAACGGAATCTACCAGAATGGAATGAAATGGAATGCAATGGAATTGAATGGAATGGAATGGCATGGAATCAACCCGAATGGAATGGAATGAAATGGAATGGAATGGAATGGAATGGAATCAACCCCAATGGAATGTAATGGTATGGAATGGAATGGAATGGAATCAACACAAATGGAATAGAACGGAATGGAATGGAATGGAATGGAATGGAATCAACCCCAATGGAATGGAATAGAATGGAATGGAATGGAATGGAATGGAATGGAATGGAATGGAATGGAATCAACACGAATGGAATGGAATGGAATTGAATCAACCAGAATGGAATGCAATTGAATGGAATGGAATGGAATGCAATGGAATGGAAAGCAATGGAATGGAATGGAATCAACCAGAATGAAATGGAATGGAATTGAATGTAATCAACCCAAATGGCATGGAATGGAATGGAATTAAACAAAATGGAATGGAATGTAATAGAATGGAATGGAATTGAATGGAATGGAGTCAACCCGAAAGCAATGGAATGGAATGGAATTGAGTGGAATGGAATGGTATGGAAAGGAATCAACCCAAATGGAATGAAATGGAATGGAATGGAATGAAATGAAATGGAATGGACTCAACCCGAATGGAATGGAATGGAATGTGATGGAATGGAATGGAATGGGATGGAAAGGAATCAAAGCGAATAGAATGGAATGGAATGGCATAGAATGGAATAGAATGGAATCAACCAGAATGGCATGGAATGGAATGGAATGGAATGGAACGGAATGGAATGGAATGGAATCAACCCGAATGGAATGAAATGGAATGCAATGGAATGGAATAGAATGGAATGAAATGGAAAGGAATGGAGTCAACCCGAATGGAATGGAATGGAATGGAATGGAATGGAATCAACCCCAATGGAATGGAATGGAATGGAATGGAATGGAATGGAATGGAATGGAATCAACCGGAATGGAATGGAATGGAATGGAATGGAATGGAATCAAAACGAATGGAATGGAATAGAATGGAATGGAAGGGACTGAAATGGAATGGAACGGAATGGAGTCAACAGGAATGGAATGGAATGGAATGGAAAGGAATGTTCTGGAATGGAAAGGAAGTAACCCGAGTGGAATGGAATGGAACGGAATGGAATGGAATGGAATCAAAAGGAATGGAATGGAATAGAATGGAATGGAATGGAATGGAATCAACCGGAATGGAATGGAATGGATTGGAATGGAATAGAAAGGAATCTACTCGAATGGAAGGAAATGGAATGCAATGGAATGGAATTGAATGGAATGAAATGGAAGGGAATGGAGTCAACCCTAATGGAATGGAATGGAATGGAATGGAAAAACACGAATTCAATGGAATGGATTGGAATGGAATTGAATGGAATGCAATGGAATGCAATCAACCCGAATGGAATGGAATGGAATGGAATGGAATGGAATCAACAGGAAAGGAATGGAATGGAATGGAATGGAATCAACGCAAGTAGAATGGAATAGAATGGAATGAAATGGAATGGAATGGAATGGAATGGAATGGAATGGAATCAACCCGAATGGAATGGAGTGCAATGGAATGGAATGGAATGGAATGGAATGGAATGGAATGGAATCACACAGAATGGAATGGAATGGAAGGGAATCAACTCGAATGGAATGAAATGGAATGGAATGGAATGCAGTGGAATGGAATGGAATGGAATCAACCTGAATGGAATGGAAAGAAATGGAATGGAATGGAATGGAATGGAATCAAAACGAATGGAATGGAATAGAATGGAATGGAAGGGACTGGAATGGAATGGAACGGAATGGAGACAACAGGAATGGAATGGAATGGAATGGAAAGGAATGTTCTGGAATGGAAAGGAAGTAAACCGAGTGGAATGGAATGGAATGGAATGGAATGGAATCAACCGGAATGGAATGGAATGGAATGGAAAGGAATGGACTGATCTGAAATGGAATGGAAACAACCCGAATGGAATGGAATGGAATGCAATGGAATGGGAAGGAATCAACCGGAATGGAATGGAATGGATTGGAATGGATTGGAATGGAACCAATCCGAATGGAATGGAATGCAATGAAACAGAATATACCGGAATGGAATGGAACGGAATCTACAAGAATGGAATGAAATGGAATGGAATGGAATGGAATGGAATGGAATCAACCCAAATGGAATGGAATGGAATGGAAAGGAATGGAATGGGATGAAATCAACCCCAAAGGAATGGAATGATATGGAATGGAATGGAATGGAATCAACACAAATGGAATAGAACGGAATGGAATGGAATGGAATGGAATCAACCCGAATGGAATGAAATGGAATGGAATGGAATACATTGGAATGGAATGGAAAGGAATGGAATCAAAGAGAATGGAATGGAATGGAAGGGAATCAAAAGGAATGGAATGGAATGGATTGGAATGGAATAGAAAGGAATCTACTCGAATGGAACGAAATGGAATGCAATGAAATGGAATAGAATGGAATGAAATGGAAGGGAATGGAGTCAACCCGAATGGAATGCAATGGAATGGAATGGAAACAACACAAATTGAATGGAATGGATTGGAATGGATTGGAAAGGAACCAATCCGAATGGAATGGAATGCAATGAAACAGAATATACCGGAATGGAATGGATCGGAATCTAGCAGAATGGAATGAAATGGAATGGAATGGAATGGAATCAACCCGAATGGAATGGAATGGAATGGAATGGAATCAACCCGAATGGAATGAAATGGAATGGAATGGAATGGAATCAACTGAAACGGAATGGAATGGAATGTAATCTACCCAAATGGAATGGAATGGAATGGAATGAAATGGAATGGAATGGAATGGAATGCAATCAACACGAATGGAATGGAATGGAATGGAATTGAATCGAATGGAATGAAATGGAATTGGATCAACGCGAATGGAATGGAATGGAATGGAATGGAATGGAATATAATGTAAAGGAATGGAATTAAATGGAATGGAATCAACCCGAATGGAATGGAATGGAATGGAATGGAATGCAATGCAATGGAATGGAATGGAATGGAATGGAATGGAATAGGATGGAATGAAATGGAATGGAATGCAATGGAATGGAATGGAATGGAATGGAATGGAATCAAACCGAATGGAACGGAATAGTAAGTAATGGAATGGAATGGAATGGAATCAAAAGGAATGGAATGAAATAGAATGGAATGGAATGGAATGGAATGAAATGGAATGGAATCAACCGGAATGGAATGGAATGGAATGTTCTGGAATGGAATGGAAGCAACCGAATGGAATGGAATGGAATGGAATTGATTGGAATCAACCCAAAAGGAATGGAACGGAATGGAATGGAATGGAATGGAATTAAACTAAATGGAACGGATTGGAATGGAATGGAATGGAATGGAATCAACCAGAATGGAATGGAATGGATTGGAATGGAATAGAAAGGAATCTACCCGAATGGAATGAAATGGAATGCAATGGAATGGAATAGAATGGAATGAATTGGAATGGAATGGAGTCAACCCGAATGGAATGGATTCCAATGGAATGGATTCGAATGGAATGGAATGGAATCAACCCGCAAGAAATGGAATGGTATGGAATGGAATGGAATAAACCCGAATGGAATGGAATGGAATGCAACGGAATGGAATGGAATGGAATGGAAAGGAATGGAATCAACACGAATGGAATGGAATGGAATGGAATGGAATGGAATGGAATGAACCCGAATGGAAAGGAATGGAATAGTATGGAATGGAATGGAATGGAATGGAATGGAATGGACTGGAATGGAATTAAACGGAATAGAATCAACACGAATGGAATGGAATGTAATGCAATGGAATGGAATGGATTGGAATGGAATGGAATGGAATGGAACGGAATGGATTCATCCCGAATGGAATGGAATGGAATGGAATGGAATGCAAAGGAATGGAATGGAATCAACCAGAATGGAATGAAATTGAATGGAATGGAATGGAGTGCAGTGGAATGGAATGGAATGGAATTGAATGGAATGGAAAGGAATGGAATGGAACCAAACAGAGAGGAATGGAATGGAATGGAATGGAATGGAGTGGAATTAATCGGAATGGAATGGAATGGATTGAAATGGAATGGAATGGAATCAACCGGAACGGAATGGAATGGAAGGGAATAGAACGGAATCTACCTGAATGGAATGGAATGGAATGGAGTTGAATGGAATGGAATGGAATAAACCCGTATGGAATGGAATGGTATGGAATGGAATGGAATGCAATCAACCCGAATGGAATGGAATGGAATGGAATGGAATGCAGTGGAATGGAATGAAATGGAATCAACACCAATGGAATGGAATGGAATGGAATGAACCCGAATGGAATGGAACTGAATGGAATGGAATGGAATGGAATGGAATCAATCGGAATGGAATCGAATGGATACAAATGGACTGTAATGGAATCAACCGGAACGGAATGGAATGGATTGTAATGGAAGGGAATAGAACGGAATTTACCCGAATGGAATATAATGGAATGAAATGGAATGAAATGGAATGGAATCAACCCGAATGTAATGGAATGTAATAGAATGGAATGCAATCAACCCGTATGGAAAGAAATGGTATGGAATGGAATGGAATGGAATGGAATCAACGCAAATGGAGTGGAATGGAATGGAATGGAATGGAATGGAATGGAATGGAATGGAATCAACCCGAATGGAATGGAATGGAACGGAATGGAATCAACCCGAATGGAATGTAGTGGAATGGAAGGGAATCAACTCAAATGGAATGGAATGGAATGGAATGGAATGGAATCAACACATATGGAATTGAATGGAATGAAATGGAATGGAATGCCATCGAATCAACCCAATTGGAATGGAATAGAATCGAATGTAATGGAATGGAATGGAATCAACCCACATGGAATGGAATGCAATGGAATGGAGTGGAATGGAATGGAATGGAATGGAATGGAATCAACCAAAATGGATGGAATGAAATGGAATGGAGTGGAATCAACCCAAGTGAAATGGAGTGGAATGGAATGGAATGGAATCAACCCACATGGAATGGAATGGAATGGAATGGAATGGAATGGAATGAAATCAACCGAAATGGAATGGAATAGAATGGAATGGAATGGAACAGAATGGAATGCAATCAACCGAAACGGAATTTAATGGAGTGGAATGGAATCAAGCCAATCTGAATGAAATGGAATGGAATCAACACAAATGGAATGGAATGGAATAGAATGGAATGCAATGGAATGGAATGGAATCAACGGGCATGGAATGGAATCGAATGGAATGAACCCGGATCGAATGGAGTGGAATTGAGTGGAATGGAATGGAATCAACCCGAATGGAATGGAGTGGAATGGAATGTCATGGAATGCAATCAACCAGAATGGAATGGAATAGAATGGAATGGAATTGAATGGAATGGAATGGAATGGAATGGAAACATCACGAATTGAATGGAATGGAGTGGAATGGAGTGGAATGGAATGGAATGCAATGGAATGCAATCAACCTGAATGGAATGGAATGGAATGGAGTGGAATGGAATCAACAGGAAAGGAATGGAATGGAATGGAAAGGAATGGAATGGAATCAACACCAATAGAATGGAATAGAATGGAAAAGAATGGAATGGAATGGAATGGAATGGAATGAAAAGGAATGGAATGGAATAGAATGGAATGGAATGTAATGGAATGGAATGGAGTGGAATCAACCGGAATGGAATGGAATGGAATGGAATGGAATGGAATGGAAGGCTCTGGAATGGAATGGAAGCAACCGAATGGAATGGAATGGAATGGAATCACCCCAAATGGAATGGAATGGAATGGAATGGAATTAACCCAAATGGAAGGGAATGGAATGGAATGGAATGGAAAGAAATGGAATCAACCGGAATGGAATGGATTGGATTTGTAATGGAATAGAAAGGAATCTACCCGAATGGAATGAAATGGAATGCAATGGAATGGAATAGAATGGAATGGAATGGAATAGAATGGAATGAAATGGAATGGAATGGAGTCAACCCGAATGGAATGGAATGGAATGGAATGGAATGGAATGGAATGGAATGGAATGGAATGGAATCAACTTCAATGGAATGGAATAAATTGGGACGGAATGGAAAGGAATGGAATGGAATGGAAAGGAATCAATCAGAATGGAATGAAATGGAATAGAATGGAATGCAATGGAATGGAATGGATTGGAATGGAATGCGATGTAATGTAATGTAATGGAATGGAATCAACCCACATGGAAAGGAATGGAATGGAATGGAAAGGAATCAACCTGAATGGAATGAAATGGAATGGAATGGAATGCAATGGAATGGAATGGAATGGAATGCCATGGAATGGAATGGAATGGAATGGAATGGAATCAACCCGAATGCAATGCAATGGAGAGGAATGGAAGGAATGGAATGGAATCAACCCAAATGGAATGGAATGGAATGGAATGGAATGGAACGGAATCAACCCGAATGGAATGGAATAGAATGGGACGGAATGGAATGGAATGGGATGGAATGGAAACAAAGCGAATAGAATGGAATGGAATGGAATAGAATGGAATGGAATCAACCGGAATGGAATGGAATGGAATGGAACGGAATGGAATCAACCCGAATGGAATGGAATGGAATGGAATGGGATGGAATGAAATGAAATGGAATGGAATTGAATGGAATCAACCGAATGGAATGGAATAGTAATTAACGGAATGGAATGGAATGAAATAGAATGGAATGGAATGGAATGGAATGGA
Source organism: Pan troglodytes (assembly GCF_028858775.2). NCBI lineage: Eukaryota > Metazoa > Chordata > Mammalia > Primates > Hominidae > Pan > Pan troglodytes. The sequence continues at coordinate 39,740,651 of NC_072416.2, read as the reverse complement.
TTGGAATCAACCGGAATGGAATGGAATGGAATGTTCTGGAATGGAATGGAAGCAACCAAATGGAATGGAATGGAATTGAATGGAATGGAATCAACCCAAATGGAATGGAATGGAATGGAATGGATTGGAATGGAATTAACCCAAATGGAACGGAAAGGAATGGAATCAACCAGAATGGAATGGAATGGATTGGAAGGGAATAGAAAGGAATCTACCCGAATGGAATGAAATGAAATTCCATGGAATGGAATAGAATGGAATGAAAAGGAAAGGAATGGAGTCAACCCGAATGGAATGGATTCCAATGGAATGAAATCGAATGGAATGGAATGGAATCAACCCGAATGGAATGGAATGGAATGCAACGGAATGGAATGGAATGGAATGGAATGGAATGAACCCGTATGGAATGGAATGGAATAGAATGGAATGGAATGGAATGGAATGGAATGGAATGGAATGGAATGGAATGGAATTAAACGGAATGGAATCAACAGAAATGGAATGGAATGTAATGCAATGGAATGGAATGGATTGGAATGGAATGGAATCAACGCGAATGGAATGGAATGGAATGGAATGGAACGGAATGGATTCATCCCGAATGGAAAGGAATGCAATGGAATGGAATGCAAAGGAATGGAATGGAATCAACCACAATGGAATGAAATTGAATGGAATGGAATGGAGTGCAGTGGAATGGAATGGAATGGAATGGAATGGAATGGAATGGAAAGGAATGGAATGGAACCAACCAGAGAGGAATGGAATGGAATGGAATGGAATGGAGTGGAATCAATCGGAATGGAATGGAATGGATTGAAATGGAATGGAATGGAATCAACCGGAACGGAATGGAATGGAAGGGAATAGAACGGAATCTACGTGAATGGAATGGAATGGAATGGAATGGATTTGCATGGAATGGAATGGAATCAACCCGAATGGAATGGAATGGAATGGAACGGAATCAACCCGTATGGAATGGAATGGTTTGGAATGGAATGGAATGGAATCAACCCGAATGGAATGGAATGGAATGGAATGGAATCAACCCGTATGGAATGGAATGGTATGGAATGGAATGGAATGTTCTGGAATGGAATGGAAGCAACCGAATGGAATGGAATGGAATGGAATTGAATGGAATCAACCCAAAAGGAATGGAACGGAATGGAATGGAATGGAATGGAATTAAACTAAATGGAACGGATTGGAATGGAATGGAATCAACCAGAATGGAATGGAATGGATTGGAATGGAATAGAAAGGAACCTACCCGAATGGAATGAAATGGAATTCAATGGAATGGAATAGAATGGAATGAAATGGAATGGAATGGAGTCGACCCGAATGGAATGGATTCCAATGGAATGGATTCGAATGGAATGGAATGGAATCAACCCGATTGAAATGCAATGGTCTGGAATGGAATGGAATAAACCGGAATGGAGTGGAATGGAATGCAACGGAATGGAATGGAATGGAAGGGAATGGAATCAACACGAATGGAATGGAATGGAATGGAATGGAATGGAATGGAATGGAATGGAATCAAGCCGAATGGAATGGAATGGAATAGAATGGAATGGAATGGAATGGAATTAAACGGAATGGAATCAACAAGAATGGAATGTAATGTAATGCAATGGAATGGAATGGATTGGAATGGAATGGAATCAACGCGAATGGAATGGAATGGACTGGAATGGAATGGAACGGAATGGATTCGTCCCAAATGGAATGGAATGGAATGGAATGGAATGCAAAGGATTGGAATGGAATCAACCAGAATGGAATGAAATTGAATGGAATGGAATGGAGTGCAGTGGAATGGAATGGAATGGAATGGAATGGAAAGCAATGGAATGGAATCAACAAGAGAGGAATGGAACGGAATGGAATGGAATGAAATCAATCGGAATGCAATGGAATGGATTGAAATGGAATGTAATGGAATCAACCAGAACGGAATTTAATGGAAAGAATGGAAGGGAATAGAACGGAATTTACCTGAATGGAATGGAATGGAATGGAGTGGAATGGAATGGTATGGAATCAACCAGAATGGAATGGAATGGAATGGAATGGAATCAACCGGAATGGAATGGAATGGTATGGAATGGAATGGAATGGAATCAACCCGACTGTAATTGAATGGAATGCAATGGAATGGAATGGAATGGAATCAATCGGAATGGAAAGGAATGGAATGGAATGGAATGGAATGTTCTGGAATGGAATGGAAGCAACTGAATGGAATGGAATGGATTGGAATGGAATGTTCTGGAATGGAATGGAAGCAAAAGAATGGAATGGAATGAAATGGAATGGAATCAACCCGAATGGAATGGAATGGAATGGAATGGAATGGAATGCAATGGAATGGAATGGAATCAACGCGAATGGAATGGAATGGAATGGAATGAACACGAATGGAATGAAATGGAATGGAATGGAATGGAATGCAGTGGAATGGAATGGAATGGATAGGTATGGAATGGAATGGAATGGAATGGAATCAACCGGAATGGAATGGAATGGAATGTTCTGGAATGGAATGGAAGCAACCGAATGGAATGGAATGGAATGGAATTGAATGGAATCAACCCAAAAGGAATGGAACGGAATGGAATGGAATGGAATGGAATTAAACTAAATGGAACAGATTGGAATGGAATGTAATGGAATGGAATCAACCAGAATGGAATGGAATGGATTGGAATGCAATAGAAAGGAATCTACCCGAATGGAATGAAATGGAATTCAATGGAATGGAATAGAATGGAATGAAATGGAATGGAATGGAGTCAACCCGAATGGAATGGATTCCAATGGAATGGATTCGAATGGAATGGAATGGAATCAACCCGAATGAAATGGAATGGTATGGAATGGAATGGAATAAACCCGAATGGAATGGAATGGAATGCAACGGAATGGAATGGAATGGAATGGAACGGAATGAACCCGAATGGAATGGAATGGAATGGAATGGAATGGAATGGAATGGAATGGAACGGAATGGATTCGTCCCGAATGGAATGGAATGGAATGGAATGGAATGCAAAGGAATGGAATGGAATCAACCAGAATGGAATGAAATTGAATGGAATGGAATGAAGTGCAGCGGAATGGAATGCAATGGAATGGAATGGAATGGAATGGAAAGGAATGGAATGGAACCAACCAGAGAGGAATGGAATGGAATGGAATGGAATGGAATGGAATGGAATCAATCGGCATGGAATGGAATGGATTGAAATGGAATGTAACAGAATCAACCGGAACGGAATGGAATGGAAGGGATTAGAAAGGAATCTACCTGAATGGAATGGAATGGAATGTAGTGGAATGGAATGGAATGGAATCAACCCGAATGGAATGGAATGGAATGGAATGGAATCAACCCGAATTGAATGGAATGGAATGGAATGTAATCAACCGGAATGGAAAGGAATGGAATGGAATGGCATGGAATGTTCTGGAATGGAATGGAATGGAATCAACCGGAATGGAAAGGAATGGAATGGAATGGAATGGAATGTTCTGGAATGGAATGGAAGCAACCGAATGGAATGGAATGGAATGGAATGGAATCAACCCAAATTGAATGGAATGGCATGGAATGGAATGGAATTAACCCAAATGGAACGGAATGGAATGGAATGGAATGGAATGGAATCAACCGGAATGGAATGGAATGGATTGGAATGGAATACAAAGGAATCTACCCGAATGGAATGAAATGGAATGCAATGGAATGAAGTAGAATGCAATGAAATGGTATGGAATGGAGTCAACCCGAATGCAATGGAATGGAGTGGAATGGAATGGAATGGAATGTAATCAACCCAAATGGTATGGAATGCGATGGAATGGAATGGAATGCAATGGAATGGAATGGAATGGAATGGAATGGAATAAACCCGAATGGAATGGAATGGAATGGGATGGAATGGAATGGAATGGGATGGAATGGAAACAACGCTAATAGAATGGAATGGAATGGAATAGAATAGTATGGAATGGAATCAACCAGAATGGAATGGAATGGAATGGAATGGAATGGAATCAACCCGAATGGAATGGAATGGAATGGAATGGTATGGAATGAAATGGAATGGAATGGAATGGAATGGAATCAAACCGAATGGAATGGAATAGTAAGTAATGGAATGGAATGGAATGGAATCAAAAGGAATGGAATGAATTAGAATGGAATGGAATGGAATGGAATGGAATGGAATCAACTGGAATGGAATGGAATGGAATGTTCTGGAACGGAATGGAAACAACCGAATGGAATGGAATGGAATTGAATGGAATGGAATCAACCCAAATGGAATGGAACGGAATGGAATGGAATGGAATGGAATTAACCCAATTGAAACAGAATGGACTGGAATGGAATGGAATGGAATCAACCAGAATGGAATGGATGGATTGGAATGGAATAGAAAGGAATCAACCCGAATGGAATGAAATGGAATTCGATGGAATGGAATAGAATGGAATGAAATGGAATGGAATGGAGTCAACCCGAATGGAATGGATTCCAATGGAATGGAATCGAATGGAATGGAATGGAATCAACCCGAATGGAATAGTATGGTATGGAATGGAATGGAATGGAATAAACCCGAATGGAATGGAATGGAATGCAATGGAATGGAATGGAATGGAATGGAAAGGAATGGAATCAACAGGAATTGAATGGATTTGAGTGGAATGGAATGGAATGGAATGGAATGGAATCAACCCGAATGGAATGGAATGGAATATAATGGTATGGAATGGAATGGAATTAAATGGAATGGAATCAACCCGAATGGAATGGAATGGAATGGAGTGGAATTGGATCAACGCGAATGGAATGGAATGGAATGGAATATAATGGAAAGGAATGGGATTAAATAGAATGGAATCAATCCGAATATAATGGAATGGAATGGAATGGAATGCAATGCAATGGAATGGAATGGAATGGAATGGAATGGAATGGAATGGAATAGGATGGAATGTAATGTAATGTAATGGAATGGAATGGAATGGAATAGGATGGAATGAAATGTAATGTAATGGAATGGAATGGAATGGAATGGAATCAAACCGAACGGAACGGAATAGTAAGTAATGGAATGGAATGGAATGGAATCAAAAGGAAAGGAATGAAATAGAATGGAATGGAACGGAATGGAATGGAATGGAATGGAATCAACCGGAATGGAATGGAATGGAATGTTCTGGAATGGAATGAAAGCAACCGAATGGAATGGAATGGAATGGAATTGAATGGAATCAACCCAAAAGGAATGGAACAGAATGGAATGGAATGGAATGGAATTAAACTAAATGGAACGGATTGGAATGGAATGGAATGGAATGGAATCAACCAGAATGGAATGGAATGGATTGGAATGGAATAGAAAGGAATCTACCCGAATGGAATGAAATGGAATTCAATGGAATGGAATAGAATGGAATGAAATGGAAAGGAATGGAGTCAACCCAAATGGAATGGATTCCAATGGAATGGATTCGAATGGAATGGAATGGAATCAAGCCAAATGAAATGGAATGGTATGGAATGGAATGGAATAAACCCGAATGGAATGGAATGGAATGCAAAGGAATGGAATGGAATGGAATAGAATGGAATGGAAAGCAATGGAATGGAATGGAGTGCAGTGGAATGGAATGGAATGTAATGCAATGGAATGGAATGGATTGGAATGGAATGGAACCAACCAGAGAGGAATGGAATGGAATGGAATGGAACGGAATGGATTCATCCCGAATGGAATGGAATGGAATGGAATGGAATGGAAAGGAATGGAATGGAATCAACCAGAATGGAATGAAATTGAATGGAATGGAATGGAGTGCAGTGGATTGGAATGGAATGGAATGGAATGGAATGGAATGGAAAGGAATGGAATGGAACCAACCAGAGAGGAATGGAATGGAATGGAATGGAATGGAATCAATCGGAATGGAATGGAATGGATTGAAATGGAATGTAATGGAATCAACAGGAACGGAATGGAATGGAAGGGGATAGAACGGAATCTACCTGAATGGAATGGAATGGAATGGAGTGGAATGGAATGGAATGGAATCAACCCGAATGGAATGGAATGGAATGGAATGGAATCAACCCGTATGGAATGGAATGGTATGGAATGGAATGGAATGGAATCAACCCGAATTGAACGGAATGGAATGGAATGGAATGGAATCATCCGGAATGGAAAGGAAAGGAATGGAATGCAATGTTCTGGAATGGAATGGAATGGAATCAACCGGAATGGAAAGGAATGGAATGGAATGGAATGGAATGTTCTGGAATGGAATGGAAGCAACCAAATGGAATGGAATGGAATGGAATGGAATCAACCCAAATTGAATGGAATAGCATGGAATGGAATGGAATTAACCCAAATGGAACGGAATGGAATGGAATGGAATGGAATGGAATGGAATCAACCGGAATGGAATGGAATGGATTGGAATGGAATAGAAAGGAATCTACCCGAATGGAATGAAATGGAAAGCAATGGAATGAAGTAGAATGCAATGAAATGGAATGGAATGCAGTCAACACGAATGCAATGGAATGGAGTGGAATGGAATGGAATGGAATGGAATGTAATCAACCTAAATGGAATGGAATGGGATGGAATGGAATGGAATGGAATGGAATCAACCCGAATGGAATGGAATGGAAAGGGATGGAATGGAATGGAATGGGATGGAATGGAAACAACGCGAATAGAATGGAATGGAAAGGAATAGAATAGTATGGAATGGAATCAAACACAATGGAATGGAATGGAATGGAATGGAATCAACCCGAATGGAATGGAATGGAATGGAATAGTATGGAATGAAATGGAATGGAATGGAATGGAATGGAATGGAATCAAACCGAATGGAATGGAATAGTAAGTAATGGAATGGAATGGAATGGAATCAAAAGGCATGGAATGAAATAGAATGGAATGGAATGGAATGGAATGGAATGGAATGGAATGAAATGAAATGGAATGGAATCAACCGGAATGGAATGGAATGGAATGTTCTGGAATGGAATGGAAGCAACCGAAAGGAATGGAATGGAATTGAATGGAATGTAATGAACCCGAAAGGAATAGTATGGTATGGAATGGAATGGAATGGAATAAACCCGAATGGAATGGAATGGAATGCAATGGAATGGAATGGAATGCAATGGAAAGGAAAGGAATGGAATCAACAGGAATGGAATGGATTTGAATGGAATGGAATGGAATGGAATGGAATGGAATCAACCCGAATGGAATGTAATAGAATATAATGGAATGGAATGGAATGGAATTAAATGGAAGTAACCGAGTGGAATGAAATGGAATTGAATGGAATGCAATCAATCCAAATGGAATGGGACGGAATGGAATGGAATGGAATGGAATTAACCCAAATGGAATGGAATTGAATGGAATGGAATATAATGGAATCAACCAGAATTGAATGGAGTGGATTGGAATGGAATAGAAAGGAATCTACACGAATGGAATGAAATGGAATGCAATGGAATGGAATAGATTGGAATGAAATGGAATGGAATGGAGTAAACCCGAATGGAATGGAATGGAATGGAATGGAATGGAATGGAATGGAATAAACACGAATGGAATGGAATGGAATGAACTGAAATGGAATGCAATGGAATGGAATGGAATGGAACGGAAAGAATGGAATCAACAAGAATGGAATGGAATGGAATGGAATGGAACGGAATGAACAACCCGAATGGAATGGAATGGAATAGAATGGAATGGAATGCAATGGAATGGAATGGAATGGAATGGAATGGAATGGAATCAACGCAAATGGAATGGAATGGAATGGAATGGAATGGAATGGATTCATCCCGAATGGAATGGAATGGAATGGAATGGAATGCAATGGAATGGAATGGAATCAACCAGAATGGAATGATATTGAATGGAATGGAATGGAGTGCAGTGGAATGGAATGGAATGGAATGGAATGGAATGGAATCAACAAGAGAGGAATGGAACGGAATGGAATGGAATGAAATCAATCGGAATGCAATGGAATGGATTGAAATGGAATGTAATGGAATCAACCAGAACGGAAGTTAATGGAATGGAATGGAAGGGAATAGAACGGAATCTACCTGAATGGAATGGAATGGAATGGAGTGGAATGGAATGGTATGGAATCAACCAGAATGGAATGGAATGGAATGGAATGGAATCAACCGGAATGGAATGGAAAGGTATGGAATGGAATGGAATCAACCCGTCTGGAATGGAATGGAATGCAATGGAATGGAATGGAATGGAATCAACCGGAATGGAAAGGAATGGAATGGAATGGAATTGAATGATATGGAATGGAATGGAATGGAATCTACGGGAATGGAAAGGAATGGAATGGAATGGAATGGAATGTTCTGGAATGGAATGGAAGCAACCGAATGGAATGGAATGGATTGGAATGGAATGTTCTGGAATGGAATGGAAGCAACCGAATGGAATGGAATGAAATGGAATGGAATCAACCCGAATGGAATGGAATGGAATGGAATGGAATGCAATGGAATGGAATGGAATCAACGCGAATGGAATGGAATGGAATGGAATCAACACGAATGGAATGAAATTGAATGGAATGGAATGGAATGGTATGGAATGCAATCAACCCGAATGGAATGGAATGGAATGGAATGGGATGGAATGGAGTGGAATGGGATGGAATGGAATCAACGCAAATATAATGGAATGAAATTGAATAGAATGGAATGGCATACAATCAACCAGAATGGAATGGAATGGAATGGAATCAAACCGAATGGAATGAAATATAATGGAATGGAATGCAATGGAATGGAATCGAATCAACCCAAATGGAATGGAATGGAATGGAATGGAATCAACCCAAATGGAAGGGAATGGAATGGAATGGAATGGAATGGAATGGAATCAACCCGAATGCAATGGAATGGAATGGAATTGAGTGGAATGGAATTGAATGGAATGGAATCAACCCATATTGAATGGAAAGGAATGGAATGGAATGGAGTCAACCCGAATGGAAATGAATGGAATGTGATGGAATGGAATGGAATGTTCTGGAATGGAATGGCAGCAAATGAATGGAATGGAATGGAATGGAATCATCCCAAATGGAATGGAATGAAGTGGAATGGAATTAACCCAAATGGAATGCAATGGAATGGAATGGAATGGAATCGGCCGGACTGGAATGGAATGGATTGGAATGGAACCTACCCGAATGGAATGGAATGGAATGGAATGAAATGGAATGGAATCAACCCGAATGGAATGCAATGGAATGGAACGGAATGGAATGGAATGCTATGGAATGGATTGGAATGGAATGGAATCAAACCGAATGGAATGGAATGGAATGGAAAGGAATCAACCCGAATGGAATGAAAGGGAATGGAATGGATTGCCATGGAATGGAATGGAATGGAATGGATTCAACCCGAATGGAATGAAATGGAATGGAATGGAATGCATTGGAATGGTAAGGAACGGAATCAAACCGAATGGAATGGAATGGAATGGAATGGAATCAAAAGGAATGGAATGGAATAGAATGCAATGGAATGGCATGGAATGGAATGGAATGGAATGGGACGGAATCAACCGGAATGGAATGGAATCAACCGGAATGGAATGGATTGGAATGGAATAGAAAGGAATCTACCCGAATGGAATGAAATGGAATGCAATGAAATGGAATAGAATGGAATGAAATGGAATGGAATGGAGTCAACACAAATGGCATGGAATGCAATGGAATGGAATGGAATGGAATCAACCCCAATGGAACGGAATGAAATGGAATGGAATGGAATGGAATGGAATGGAATCAACCCGAATGGAATGAAATGGAATAGAATGGAATGCAATGGAATGGAACGGAATGGAATGGAATGCAATGGAATGGATTGGAATGCAATGGAATCAAACCGAATGGAATGGAATGGAATAGAAAGGAATCAACCCGAATGGAATGAAAGGGAATGGAATTGATTGCCATGGAATGGAATGCAATGGAATGGATTCAACCCGAATGGAATGAAATGGAATGGAATGGAATGCATTGGAATGGTAAGGAACGGAATCAAACCGAATGGAATGGAATGGAATGGAATGGAATGGAATGGAATCAAAAGGAATGGAATGGAATAGAATGCAATGGAATGGAATGGAATGGAATGGAATGGAATCAACCGGAATGGAATGGAATGGAATTTTCTGGAACGGAAAAGAAGCAACCGAATGGAATGGAACGGAATGGAATGGAATGCAATCAACCCAAATGGAACGGAATGGAATGGAGTGGAATGGAATGGAATGGAATCAACCAGAATGGAATGGAATGGATTGGAATGGAATAGAAAGGAATCTACCCGAATGGAATGAAATGGAATGCTATGGAATGGAATAGAATGGAATGAAATGGAATGGAATGGAGTCAACCCGAATGGAATGGATTCGAATGGAATTTAATCGAATGGAATGGAATGGAATCAACCCGAATGGAATGGAATGGAATGGAATGGAATGGAATGGAATGGAATCAACGCGAATTTAATGGAATGGAATGGAATGGAATGGAATGGAATGAACCCGAATGGAATGAAATTCAATGGAATGGAATGGAATGCAGTGGAATGGAATGGAATGGAAAATTAAGAATGGACTGTAATGGAATGGAATGGAATCAACCAGAATGGAATGGAATGCAATGGAATGGATTGGAATCAATCGGAATGGAATCGAATGAATTGAAATGGACTGTAATGGAATCAACCGGAACGGAATGGAACGGATTGGAATGGAAGGGAATAGAACGGAATCTACCCGAATGGAATGGAATGGAATGGAATGGAAGGGAATGGAATGGAATCAACCCGAATGTAATGGAATGGAATGGAATGGAATCAACCTCAATGGAATGGAATGAATTGGAATGGAATGGAATGGAATGGAATGGAATGGAATGGAATGGAATGGAATGGAATAAACCGGAACGGAATGGAAAGGATTGGAATGGAAGGGAATAGAACGGAATCTACCCGAATGGAATGGAATGGAATGGAATGGAAGGGAATGGAATGGTATCAACCCGAATGTAATGGAATGGAATGGAATGGAACGGAATCAACCCGTATGGAATGGAATGGTATGGAATGGAATGGAATGGAATCAACGCGAATGGAATGGAATGGAGTGGAATGGAATGGAATGGAATCAACCCGAATGGAATGGAATGGAATGGAATAGGATGGAATGAAATGGAATGGAATGGAATGGAATGGAATGGAATGGAATGGAGTGGAATGGAATCAAACCGAATGGAATGGAATAGTAAGTAATGGAATGGAATGGAATGGAATCAAAAGGAATGGAGTGAAATAGAATGGAATGGAATGGAATGGAATGGAATCAACCGGAATGGAATGGAGTGGAATGTTCTGGAATGGAATGGAAGCAACCGAATGGAATGGAATGGAATTGAATGGAATGGAATCAACCCAAATGGAATGGAACGGAATGGAATGGAATGGAATGGAATTAAACTAAATGGAACGGATTGGAATGGAATGGAATGGAAAGGAATCAACCAGAATGGAATGGAATGGATTGGAAAGGAATACAAAGGAATCTACCCGAATGGAATGAAATGGAATTCAAGGTAATGGAATAGAATGCAATGAAATGGAATGCAATGGAGTCAACCCGAATGGAATGGATTCCAATGGAATGGATTCGAATGGAATATAATGGAATCAACCCGAATGGAATGGAATGGTATGGAATGGAATGGAATAAACCCGAAAGGAATGGAATGGAATGCAATGGAATGGAATGGAATGGAATGGAAATGAATGGAATCAACACGAATGGAATGGAATGGAATGGAATTTAATGGAATCAACCCGAATGGAATGGAATGGAATGGAATGGAATAGAATGGAATGGAATCGAATGGAATGGAATTAAATGTAATGGAATCAACCCAAATGGAATGGAATGTAATGCAATGGAATGGAATGGATTGGAATGGAATGGAATCAACGCGAATGGAGTTGAATGGAATGGAATGGAATGGAATGGATTCATCCCGAATGGAATGGAATGGAATGGAAAGGAATGGAATGCAATGGAATGGAATGGAATCAACCAGAATGGAATTAAATTGAATGGAATGGAATGGAGTGCAGTGGAATGGAATGGAATGGAATGGAATGGAATGGAATGGAAAGGAATAGAATGGAATCAACCAGAGAGGAATGGAATGGAATGGAATGGAATGGAATGGAATTAACCCGTGTGGAATGGAATGGTATGGAATGGAATGGAATGGAATCAACCCGACTGGAGTGGAATGGAATGCAATGGAATGGAATGGAATGAAATCAACCAGAATGGAAAGGAATGGAATGGAATGGAATGATCTGGAATGGAATGGAATGGAATCAACCGGAATGGAAAGGAATGGAATGGAATGGAATGGAATGTTCTGGAATGCAATGGAAGCAACCGAATAGATTTGAATGGATTGGAATGGAGTGTTCTGGAATGGAATCGAAGTAACCGAATGGAATGTAATGAAATGGAATGGAATCAACCCGAATGGAATGGAATGGAATGGAATGGAATGAACACGAAGGGAATAAAATTGAATGGAATGGAATGGAATGCAGTGGAATGGAATGGAATGGAAAGGTATGGAATGGAATGGAAAAAAATGGAATGGAATCAACAAGAATGGAATGGAATGGAATGGAATCAATTGGAATGGAATGGAATGGATTGAAATGGAATGTAATGGAATCAACCGGAACAGAATGGAATGGAATGGAAGGGAATAGAACGGAATTTACCTGAATGGAATATAATGGAATGGAGTGGAATTTAATGGAATGGAATCAACCCGAACGGAAAGGAATGGAACGGAATGGAACGGAATGAAATCAACCCGAATGGAATGGAATGGAATGGAATGGAATGGAATGGAATGGAATGGAGTGGAATGGAATCAACTGGAATGGAAAGGAATGGAATGGAATGGAATGGAATGTTCTGGAATGGAATGGAATGGAATAAACCGGAATGGAATGGAATGGAATGGAATGGAATGGAATGGAATGGAATGTTCTGGAATGGAATGGAATGGAATGGAATTAACCCAAATGGAATGGAATGGAATGGAGTGGAATGAAATCAACCGGAATGGAATGGAATGGACTGGAATGGAATAGAAAGGAATCTACCCGAATGGAATGAAATGGAATGCAATGGTATGGAATGGAATGGAATGAAATGGAATGGAATGGAGTCAACCAGAATGGAATTGAATGGAATGGAATGGAATGGAATGGAATGAAATCAACCCCAATGGAATGGAATGAAATGGAATGGAATGGAATGGAATGGCATCAACCCGATTTGAAGGGAATGGAATGGAAAGGAATCAACCCGAATGGAATGAAATGCAATGGAATGGGATGCTATGGAATGGAATGGAATCGAATGCCATGGAATGGAATGGAATGGAATTTAATGGAATGGAATCAACCCGAATACAATGGAATGGAACGGAATGGAATGGAATGGAATGGATTGGAATGGAATGGAATAAACCCAAATGGAATGGATGGAATGGAATGGAATGGTATGGAATGCAATCAACCCGAATGGAATGGAATGGAATGGAATGGGATGGAATGGAATGGAATGGGATGGAATGGAATCAACCCAAATAGAATGGAATGGAATTGAATAGAATGGAATGGCATACAATCAACCAGAATGGAATGGAATGGAATGGAATCAACCCTAATGGAATGAGATGGAATGGAATGGAATGCATTGGAATGGAATAGAATGGAATCAAACCAAATGGATTGGAATGGAATGGAATGGAATGGCATCAACCCGATTTGAAGGGAATGGAATGGAAAGGAATCAACCCGAATGGAATGAAATGCAATGGAATGGGATGCTATGGAATGGAATGGAATCGAATGCCATGGAATGGAATGGAATGGAATTTAATGGAATGGAATCAACCCGAATACAATGGAATGGAACGGAATGGAATGGAATGGAATGGATTGGAATGGAATGGAATAAACCCAAATGGAATGGATGGAATGGAATGGAATGGTATGGAATGCAATCAACCCGAATGGAATGGAATGGAATGGAATGGGATGGAATGGAATGGAATGGGATGGAATGGAATCAACCCAAATAGAATGGAATGGAATTGAATAGAATGGAATGGCATACAATCAACCAGAATGGAATGGAATGGAATGGAATCAACCCTAATGGAATGAAATGGAATGGAATGGAATGCATTGGAATGGAATAGAATGGAATCAAACCAAATGGATTGGAATGGAATGGAATGGAATGGAATCAACCGGAATGGAATGGAATGGAATGTTCTGGAATGGAATGGAAGCAACCGAATGGAATGGAATGCAATGGAATGGAATCGAATCAACCCAAATTGAATGGAATGAAGTGGAATGGAATTAACCCAAATGGAAGGGAATGGAACGGAATGGAATGAAATGGAATGGAATGGAAACAACCCGAATGCAATGGAATGGAATGGAATTGAATGGAATGGAATTGAATGGAATGGAATCAACCCATATTGAATGGAATGGAATGGAATGGAATGGAGTCAACCCGAATGGAATGGATGGAATGTGATGGAATGGAATGGAACGTTCTGGAATGGAATGGAAGCAAACAAATGGAATGGAATGGAATGGCATCACCCCAGATGGAATGGAATGGAGTGGAATGGAATTAACCCAAATGGAATGCAATGGAATGGAATGGAATGGAATCGGCCGGACTGGAATGGAATGGATTGGAATGGAATAGAAAGGAATCTACCCGAATGGAATGAAATGGAATGCAATGGAATGGAATAGAATGGAATGAAATGGAATGGAATGGAGTCAACACAAATGGCATGGAATGGAATGGAATGGAATGGAATCAACCCCAATGGAACGGAATGAAATGGAGTGGAATGGAATGGAATCAACCAGAATGGAATGAAATGGAATAGAATGGAATGCACTGGAATGGAACGGAATGGAATGGAATGCAATGGAATGGATTGGAATGGAATGCAATCAAACCGAATGGAATGGAATGGAATGCAATGGAATGGAATCAAAAGGAATGGATTGGAATAGAATGCAATGGAATGGAATGGAATGGAATGGTATGGAATGGAATGGAATCAACCGGAATGGAATGGAATCAACCGGAATGGAATGGAATGGAATTTTCTGGAATGGAAACGAAGCAAGCGAATGGAATGGAACGGAATGGAATGGAATGCAATCAACCCAAATGGAACGGAATGGAATGGAGTGGAATGAAATGAAATGGAATCAACCAGAATGGAATGGAATGGATTGGAATGTAATAGAAAGGAATCTACCCTAATGGAATGAAATGGAATGCAATGGAATGGAATAGAATGGAATGAAATGGAATGGAATGGACTCAACCAGAATGGAATTGAATGGAATGGAATGGAATGGAATGGAATGGAATGGAATCAACCCCAATGGAATGGAATGAAATGGAATGGAATGGAATGGAATGGAATGGCATCAACCCGAATGGAATGGAATGGAATGGAAAGGAATCAAACCAAATGGAATGAAATGCCATGGAATGGGATGCTATGGAATGGAATGGAATCGAATGCCATGGAATGGAATGGAATGGAATTTAATGGAATGGTATCAACCCGAATACAATGTAACGGAACGGAATGGAATGGAATGGATTGGAATGGAATGGAATAAACCGAAATGGAATGGATGGAATGGAATGGAATGGTATGGAATGCAATCAACCAGAGTGCAATGGAATGGAATGGAATGGGATGGAATGGAATGGAATGGGATGGAATGGAATCAACCCAAATAGAATGGAATGGAATTGAATAGAACGGAATGGCATACAATCAACCAGAATGGAATGGAATCAATCCTAATGGAAGGAAATGGAATGGAATGGAATGCATTGGAATGGAATATAATGGAATCAAACTAAATGGATTGGAATGGAATGGAATGGAACGGAATCAACCAGAATGGAATGGAATGCAATGTTCTGGAATGGAATGGAAGCAACCGAATGGAATGGAATGCAATGGAATGGAATCAAATCAACCCAAATTGAATGGAATGAAATGGAATGGAATTAACCCAAATGGAAGGGAATGGAACGGAATGGAATGAAATGGAATGGAATGGAATCAACCCGAATGCAATGGAATGGAATGGAATTGAATGGAATGGAACTGAATGGAATGGATTCAAACCATATTGAATGGAATGGAATGGAATGGAATGGAGTCAACCCGAATGGAATGGAATGGAATGTGATGGAATGGAATGGAACGTTCTGGAATGGAATGGAAGCAAACGAATGGAATGGAATGGAATGGCATCACCCCAAATGGAATGTAATGGAGTGGAATGGAATTAACCCAAATGGAATGCAATGGAATGGAATGGAATGGAATCGGCCGGACTGGAATGCAATGGATTGGAATGGAATAGAAAGGAATCTACCCGAATGGAATGAAATGGAATGCAATGAAATGGAATAGAATGGAATGAAATGGAATGGAATGGAGTCAACACAAATGGCATGGAATGGAATGGAATGGAATGGAATGGAATCAACCCCAATGGAACGGAATGAAATGGAATGGAATGGAATGGAATGGAATGGAATGGAATCAACCCGAATGGAATGAAATGGAATAGAATGGAATGCAATGGAATGGAACGGAATGGAATGGAATGCAATGGAATGGATTGGAATGGAATGGAATCAAACCGAATGGAATGGAATGGAATAGAAAGGAATCAACAAGAATGGAATGAAAGGGAATGGAATTGATTGCCATGGAATGGAATGCAATGGAATGGATTCAACCCGAATGGAATGAAATGGAATGGAATGGAATGCATCGGAATGGTAAGGAACGGAATCAAACTGAATGGAATGGAATGGAATGGAATGGAATGGAATCAAAAGGAATGGAATGGAATAGAATGCAATGGAATGGAATGGAATGGAATGGAATGGAATCAACCGGAATGGAATGGAATCAACCGGAATGGAATGGAATGGAATTTTCTGGAATGGAAAAGAAGCAACGGAATGGAATGGAACGGAATGGAATGGAATGCAATCAACCCAAATGGAACGGAATGGAATGGAGTGGAATGGAATGGAATGGAATCAACCAGAATGGAATGGAATGGATTGGAATGGAATAGAAAGGAATCTACCCGAATGGAATGAAATGGAATACTATGGAATGGAATAGAATGGAATGAAATGGAATGGAATGGAGTCAAACCGAATGGAATGGATTCGAATGGAATGGAATCGAATGGAATGGAATGGAATCAACCCGAATGGAATGGAATGGAATGGAATGGAATGGAATGGAATGGAATCAACGCGAATTTAATGGAATGGAATGGAATGGAATGGAATGAACCCGAATGGAATGAAATTCAATGGAATGGAATGGAATGCAGTGGAATGGAATGGAATGGAAAATTAAGTATGGACTGTAATGGAATGGAATGGAATCAACCAGAATGGAATGGAATGCAATGGAATGGATTGGAATCAATCGGAATGGAATAGAATGAATTGAAATGGACTGTAATGGAATCAACCAGAACGGAATGGAACGGATTCGAATGGAAGGGAATAGAACGGAATCTACCCGAATGGAATGGAATGGAATGGAATGGAAGGGAATGGAATGGTATCAACCCGAATGTAATGGAATGGAATGGAATGGAATGGAATCAACCCGTATGGAATGGAATGGTATGGAATGGAATGGAATGGAATCAACGCGAATGGAATGGAATGGAGTGGAATGGAATGGAATGGAATCAACCCCAATGGAATGGAATGGAATGGAATAGGATGGAATGAAATGGAATGGAATGGAATGGAATGGAATGGAATGGAATGGAATGGAATGAAATGGAATCAAACCGAATGGAATGGAATAGTAAGTAATGGAATGGAATGGAATGGAATCAAAAGGAATGGAGTGAAATAGAATGGAATGGAATGGAATGGAATGGAATCAACCGGAATGGAATGGAGTGGAATGTTCTGTAATGGAATGGAAGCAACCGAATGGAATGGAATGGAATTGAATGGAATGGAATCAACCCAAATGGAATGGAACGGAATGGAATGGAATGGAATGTAATTAAACTAAATGGAACGGATTGGAATGGAATGGAATGGAATGGAATCAACCAGAATGGAATGGAAAGGATTGGAAAGGAATAGAAAGGAATCTACCCGAATGGAATGAAATGGAATTCAAGGGAATGGAATAGAATGGAATGAAATGGAATGGAATGGAGTCAACCCGAATGGAATGGATTCCAATGGAATGGATTCGAATGGAATATAATGGAATCAACCCGAATGGAATGGAATGGTATGGAATGGAATGGAATAAACCCGAAAGGAATGGAATGGAATGCAATGGAATGGAATGGAATGGAATGGAATGGAAATGAATGGAATCAACACGAATGGAATGGAATGGAATGGAATGGAATGGAATGGAATCAACCAGAATGGAATGGAATGGAATGGAATGGAATAGAATGGAATGGAATGGAATGGAATGGAATGGAATTAAATGTAATGGAATCAACCCGAATGGAATGGAATGTAATGCAATGGAATGGAATGGATTGGAATGGAATGGAATCAACGCGAATGGAATTGAATGGAATGGAATGGATTCATCCCGAATGGAATGGAACGGAATGGAATGGATTAATCCCGAATGGAATGGAATGGAATGGAATGCAATGGAATGGAATGGAATCAACCAGAATGGAATTAAATTGAATGGAATGGAATGGAGTGCAGTGGAATGGAATGGAATGGAATGGAATGGAATGGAAAGGAATAGAATGGAATCAACCAGAGAGGAATGGAATGGAATGGAATGGAATGGAATCAATCGGAATGGAATGGAGTGGAATGAAATGGAATTTAATCAACCCGAATGGAATGGAATGGAATGGAATGGAATGGAATCAAACCCTATGGAATGGAATGGTATGGAATGGAATGGAATGGAATCAACCCGAATGGAATGGAATGGAATGGAATGGAATGGAATGGAATTGAATGGAACCAACCGGAATGGAAACGAATGGAATGGAATGGAATGTTCTGGAATGGAATGGAATGGAATCAACCGGAATGGAAAGGAATGGAATGGAATGGAATGGAATGTTCTGGAATGGAATGGAAGCACACGAATGGAATGGAATGGAATGGAAACAATCCAAATGGAATGGAATGGAATGGAATAGAATGGAATCAACCAGAATTGAATGGAATGGATTGGAATGGAATAGAAAGGAATCTACCCGAATGGAATGAAATGGAATGCAATGGAACGGAATAGAATGGAATGAAATGGAATGGAATGGAGTCAACCCGAATGGAATGGATTCCAATGGAATGGATTCCAATGGAATGGAATGGAATCATCCCGAACGGAATGGAATTGTATGGAATGGAATGGAATGGAATAAACCCGAATGGAATGGAATGGAATGGAATGCAATGGTATGGAATGGAATGGAATGGAATAAACCCGAATGGAATGGAATGCAATGGAATGCAATGGAATGGAATGGAACGGAAAGGAATGGAATCAACACGAATGGAATGGAATGGAATGGAATGGAATGGAATGGAATCAACCCGAATGGAATCGAATGGAATAGAATGGAATGGAATGGAATGGAATGGAATGGAATTAAATGGAATGGAATCAACCGGAATGGAATGGAATGGAATGCAATGGAATGGAATGGAGTGGAATGGAATGGAATCAACACGAATGGAATGGAATGGAATAGATTCATCGCGAATGGAATGGAATGGAATAGAATGGAATGCGATGGAATGGAATGGAATCAACCAGAATGGAATGAAATTGAATGGATTGGAATGGAGTGCAGTGGAATGGAATGGAATGGAATGGAAAGGAATGGAATGGAATCAACAAGAGAGGAATGGAATGGAATGGAATGGAATGAAATCAATCGGAATGCAATGGAATGGATTGAAATGGAATGTAATGGAATCAACCAGAACGCAATTTAATGGAATGGAATGGAAGGGAATAGAACGGAATCTACCTGAATGGAATGGAATGGAATGGAGTGGAATGGAATGGAATGGAATCAACCCGAATGGAATGGAATGGAATGGAATGGAATCAACGCGAATAGAATGGAATGGAATGGAACAGAATGGAATAGAATGTAATCAACCAGAATGGAATGGAATGGAATGGAATGGAATGGAATGGAATCAACCCGAAT
Source organism: Pan troglodytes (assembly GCF_028858775.2). NCBI lineage: Eukaryota > Metazoa > Chordata > Mammalia > Primates > Hominidae > Pan > Pan troglodytes. The sequence goes on along the minus strand of NC_072416.2, from coordinate 39,720,136 downwards.
GGAATGAAATGGAATGGAATGGAATGCATTGCAATGGAATGGATTCAACCGGAATGGAATTGAATGGAATGTGATGGAATGGAATGCAATGGGATGGAATGGAATCAACGCGAATAGAATGGAATGGAATGGAATAGAATGGAATAGAATTGAATCAACCAGAATGGAATGGAATGGAATGGAATGGAATCAACCCGAATGGAATGGAATGGAATGGAATGGAATGCAATGGAATGGAATGGAATGGAATCAACGCGAATTTAATGGAATGGAATGCAATGGAATGGAATGAACCCGAATGGAATGAAATTCAATGGAATGGATTGGAATGCAGTGGAATGGAATGGAATGGAAAATTAAGAATGGACTGCAATGGAATGGAATGGAATCAACCAGAATGGAATGGAATGGAATGGAATGCAATGGAATGGAATGGAATCAAACGGAATGGAATCGAATGGATTGAAATGGACTGTAATGGAATCAACTGGAACGGAATGGAACGGATTGGAATGGAAGGGAATAGAATGGAATCTACCCGAATGGAATGGAATGGAATGGAATGGAAGGGAATGGAATGGAATCAACCCGAATGTAATGGAATGGAATGGAATGGAATGGAATCAACCCGTATGGAATGGAATGGTATGGAATGGAATGGAATGGAATCAACCCGTATGGAATGGAATGGTATGGAATGGAATGGAATGTAATCAACGGGAATGGAATGGAATGGAGTGGAATGGAATGGAATGGAATCAACCCGAATGGAATGGAATGGAATGGAATAGGATGGAATGGAATGGAATTGAATGGAATGGAATGGAAAGGAATAAACCGGAACGGAATGGAAAGGATTGGAATGGAAGGGAATAGAACGGAATCTACCCGAATGGAATGGAATGGAATGGAATGGAAGGGAATGGAATGGTATCAACGCGAATGTAATGGAATGGAATGGAATCAACCCGTATGGAATGGAATGGTATGGAATGGAATGGAATGGAATCAACGCGAATGGAATGGAATGGAGTGGAATGGAATGGAATGGAATCAACCCGAATGGAATGGAATGGAATGGAATGGAATAGGATGGAATGGAATGGAATGGAATGGAATGGAATGGAATGGAATGGAATCAAAAGGAATGGAGTGAAATAGAATGGAATGGAATGGAATCAACCGGAATGGAATGGAGTGGAATGTTCTGGAATGGAATGGAAGCAACCGAATGGAATGGAATGGAATTGAATGGAATGGAATCAACCCAAATGGAATGGAACGGAATGGAATGGAATGGAATGGAATTAAACTAAATGGAACGGATTGGAATAAAATGGAATGGAATGGAATCAACCAGAATGGAATGGAATGGATTGGAAAGGAATAGAAAGGAATCTACCAGAATGGAATGAAATGGAATTCAAGGGAATGGAATAGAATGGAATGAAATGGAATGGAATGGAGTCAACCCGAATGGAATGGATTCCAATGGAATGGATTCGAATGGAATATAATGGAATCAACCCGAACGGAATGGAATGGTATGGAATGGAATGGAATAAACCCGAAAGGAATGGAATGGAATGCAATGGAATGGAATGGAATGGAATGGAAATGGATGGAATCAACACGAATGGAATGGAATGGAATGGAATGGAATGGAATGGAATCAACCAGAATGGAATGGAATGGAATGGAATGGAATAGAATGGAATGGAATGGAATGGAATGGAATGGAATTAAATGTAATGGAATCAACCCAAATGGAATGGAATGTAATGCAATGGAATGGAATGGATTGGAATGGAATGGAATCAACGCGAATGGAATGGAATGGAATGGAATGGAATGGAATGGATTCATCCCGAATGGAATGGAATGGAATGGAATGCAATGGAATGGAATGGAATCAACCAGAATGGAATTAAATTGAATGGAATGGAATGGAGTGCAGTGGAATGGAATGGAATGGAATGGAATGGAATGGAAAGGAATAGAATGGAATCAACCAGAGAGGAATGGAATGGAATGGAATCAATCGGAATGGAATGGAATGGATTGAAATGCAATGTAATGGAATCAACCGGAACGGAATGGAATGGAAGGGAATAGAATGGAATCTACCTGAATGGAATGGAATGGAATGGAGTGGAATGGAATGGAATTTAATCAACCCGAATGGAATGGAATGGAATGGAATGGAATGGAATGGAATCAACCCCTATGGAATGGAATGGTATGGAATGGAATGGAATGGAATCAACCCGAATGGAATGGAATGGAATGGAATGGAATGGAATGGAATGGAATGGAATTGAATGGAATCAACCGGAATGGAAACGAATGGAATGGAGTGGAATGTTCTGGAATGGAATGGAATGGAATCAACCGGAATGGAAAGGAATGGAATGGAATGGAATGGAATGTTCTGGAATGGAATGGAAGCACACGAATGGAATGGAATGGAATCAACCCAAATGGAATGGAATGGAATGGAATAGAATGGAATCAACCAGAATTGAATGGAATGGATTGGAATGCAATAGAAAGGAATCTACCCGAATGGAATGAAATGGAATGCAATGGAACGGAATAGAATGGAATGAAATGGAATGGAATGGAGTCAACCCGAATGGAATGGATTCCAATGGAATGGAATGGAATCAACCCGAACGGAATGGAATGGTATGCCATGGAATGGAATGGAATAAACCCGGATGGAATGGAATGGAATGGAATGCAATGGTATGGAATGGAATGGAATGGAATAAACCCGAATGGAATGGAATGCAATGGAATGCAATGGAATGGAATGGATCGGAAAGGAATGGAATCAACACGAATGGAATGGAATGGAATGGAATGGAATGGAATGGAATCAACCCGAATGGAATCGAATGGAATAGAATGGAATGGAATGGAATGGAATGGAATGGAATTAAATGGAATGGAAAAAACCCGAATGGAATGGAATGGAATGCAATGGAATGGAATGGAGTGGAATGGAATGCAATCAACGCGAATGGAATGGAATGGAATGGAATGGAATGGAATGGATTCATCGCGAATGGAATGGAATGGAGTGCGATTGAATGGAATGGAATCAACCACAATGGAATGAAATTGAATGGAATGGAATGGAGTGCAGTGGAATGGAATGGAATGGAATGGAAAGGAATGGAATGGAATCAACAAGAGAGGAATGGAATGGAATGGAATGAAATCAATCGGAATGCAATGGAATGGATTGAAATGGAATGTAATGGAATCAACCAGAACGCAATTTAATGGAATGGAATGGAAGGGAATAGAACGGAATCTACCTGAATGGAATGGAATGGAATGGAGTGGAATGGAATGGAATGGAATCAACCCGAATGGAATGGAATGGAATGGAATGGAATCAACCCGTATGGAATGGAATGGTATGGAATGGAATGGAATGGAATCAACCCGACTGGAATGGAATGGAATGCAATGGAATGGAATGGAATGGAATCAACTGGAATGGAAAGAAATGGAATAGAATGGAATGGAATGATCTGGAATGGAATGGAATGGAATCAACCGGAATGGAAAGGAATGGAATGGAATGGAATGTTCTGGAATGGAATGGAAGCAACCGAATAGAATGGAATGGATTGGAATGGAGTGTTCTGGAATGGAATGGAAGCAACCGAATGGAATGGAATGAAATGGAATGGAATCAACCCGAATGTAATGGAATGGAATGGAATGGAATGCAATGGAATGGAATGGAAAGGAATCAACGCGAATGGAATGGAATGGAATGGAATGGAATGGAATGAACACGAACGGAATGAAATTGAATGGAATGGAATGGAATGCAGTGGAATGGAATGGAATGGAAAGGTATGGAGTGGAATGGAATGGAATGGAATGGAATCAACCAGAATGGAATGTAACGGAATGGAATGGAATGGAATGCAATCAATCGGAATGGAATGGAATGGATTGAAATGGAATGTAATGGAATCAACTGGAACAGAATGGAATGGAATGGAATGGAAGGGAATAGAACGGAATTTACGTGAATGGAATATAATGGAATGGAGTGGAATGTAATGGAATGGAATCAACCGGAATGGAATGGAATGGAACGGAATGGAATGGAATGTTCTTGAATGGAATGGAATGGGATGGAATCAACCCAAATGGAATGGAATGGAATGGAATGGAATGGAATTAACCCAAATGGAATGGAATGGAATGGAATGGAGTGTAATGGAATCAACCGGAATGGAATGGAATGCATTGGAATGGAATAGAAAGGAAACTACCCGAATGGAATGAAATGGAATGCAATGGAATGGAATAGAATGGAATGAAATGGAGTGGAATGGAGTCAACCAGAATGGAATGGAATGGAATGGAATGGAATGGAATCAACCCCAATGGAATGGAATGAAATGGAATGGAATGGAATGGAATGCAATGGCATCAACCCGAATGGAATGGAATGGAATGGAAAGGAATCAACCCGAATGGAATGAAATGGATTGGAATGGAATGCAATCGAATGGAATGGAATGGAATGGAATGCCACGGAATGGAATGGAATGGAATGGAATGGAATGGAATGGAGTGGAATGGAATGGAATGGAATCAACCCGAATGCAATTGAATGGAATGGAATGGAATGGAATCAACCCAATTGGAATGGAATGGAATTGAATGGAATGGAATGGAATGAAGTCAACCCCAATGGAATGGAATGAAATGGAATGGAATGCATTGGAATGGAATGGAATGGAATCAAAACGAATGGAATGGAATGGAATGGAATGGAATGGAATCAACCGGAATGGAATGAAATGGAATGGAATGCATTGGAATGGAATGGAATGGAATCAACCCGAATGTAATGGAATGGAATGGAATGGAATGGAATCAACCGGAATGGAATGGAATGGAATGGAATGGAATGTTCTGGAATGGAATGGAATGGAATCAACCGGAATGGAAAGGAATGGAATGGAATGGAATGGAATGTTCTGGAATGGAATGGAAGCAACCGAATGGAATGGAATCGAATGGAATCAACCCAAATGGAATGGAATGGAATGGAATGGAAAAGAATGGAATAAACCAGAATTGAATGGAATGGATTGGAATGAAATTGAAAGGAATCCACCCGAATGGAATGAAATGGAATGCAATGGAATGGAATAGAATGGAATGAAATGAAATGGAATGGAGTCAACACGAATGGAATGAAATGGAATGGAATGGATTCAACCCGAATGGAATGGATTCCAATGGAATGGATTCGAATGGAATGGAATGGAATCAACCCGAACGGAATGGAATGGTATGGAATGGAATGGAATGGAATAAACCCGAATGGAATGGAATGGAATGGAATGCAGTGGTGTGGAATGGAATGGAATGGAATAAACCCGATTGGAATGGAATGGAATGGAATGCAATGGAATGGAATGGAACGGAAAGGAATGGAATCAACACGAATGGGATGGAATGGAATGGAATGGAATGGAATCAAACCGAATTGAATGGAATGGAATAGAATGGAATGGAATGGAATGGAATGGAATGGAATGGAATTAAATGGAATGGAATCAAACCGAATGGAATGGAATGGAATGGAATGGAATGGAATGGAATGGAATGCAATGTAATGGAATGGAATGGAGTGGAATGGAATGGAATCAACGCGAATGGAATGGAATGGAATGGAATGGAATGGATTCATCCCGAATGGAATGGAATGGAATGGAATGGAATGCAATGGAATGGAATGGAATCAACCAGAATGGAATGAAATTGAATGGAATGGAATGGAATGCAGTGGAATGGAATGGAATGGAATGGAATGGAAGGGAATGGAATGGAAACAACAAGAGAGGAATGGAATGGAATGAAATCAATCGGAATGCAATGGAATGGATTGAAATGGAATGTAATGGAATCAACCAGAACGGAATTTAATGGAATGGAATGGAAGGGAATAGAACGGAATCTACCTGAATGGAATGGAATGGAATGGAGTGGAATGGAATCGAATGGAATCAACCCGAATGGAATGGAATGGAATGGAATTAACTCGTGTGGAATGGAATGGTATGGAATGGAATGGAATGGAATCAACCCGACTGGAGTGGAATGGAATGCAATGGAATGGAATGGAATGGATTCAACCGGAATGGAAAGGAATGTAATGTAATGTAATGGAATGATCTGGAATGGAATGGAATGGAATCAACCGGAATGGAAAGGAATGGAATGGAATGGAATGGAATGTTCTGGAATGGAATGGAAGCAACCGAATAGAATGGAATGGATTGGAATGGAGTGTTCTGGAATGGAAAGGAAGCAACCGAATGGAATGGAATGAAATGAAATGGAATGGAATCAACCCGAATGGAATGGAATGGAATGGAATGCAATGGAATGGAATGGAAAGGAATCAACGCGAATGGAATGGAATGGAATGGAATGGAATGAACACGAAGGGAATGAAATTGAATGGAATGGAATAGAATGCAGTGGAATGGAATGGTATGGAAAGGTATGGAATGGAGTGGAATGGAATGGAATGGAATCAACCAGAATGGAATGGAATGGAATGGAATGCAATGGAATGGAATGGAATGGAATCATTCGGAATGGAATGGAATGGATTGAAATGGAATGTAATGGAATCAACCGAAACAGAATGGAATGGAATGGAATGGAATGGAAGGGAATAGCACGGAATTTACCTGAATGGAATATAATGCAATGGAGTGGAATTTAATGGAATGGAATCATCCCGAACGGAATGGAATGGAATGGAATGGAATAAACCCGTATGGAATGGAATGGTATGGAATGGAACGGAATGAAATCAACCCGAATGGAATGGAATGGAATGGAATGGAGTGGAATGGAATCAACCGGAATGGAAAGGAATGGAATGGAATGGAATGGAATGTTCTGGAATGGAATGGAATGGAATCAACCGGAATGGAATGGAATGGAATGGAATGGAATGGAGTGGAATGGAATGGAATGGAATGGAATGGTATGGAATCAACCCAAATGGAATGGAATGGAATTAACACAAATGGAATGGAATGGAATGGAATGGAGTGGAATGGAATCAACCGGAATGGAATGGAATGGATTGGAATGGAATAGAAAGTAATCTACCCGAATGGAATGAAATGGAATGCAATGGAATGGAATAGAATGGAATGAAATGGAATGGAATGGAGTCAACCAGAATGGAATGGAATGGAATGGAATGGAATGGAATGGAATGGAATCAACCCCAATGGAATGGAATGAAGTGGAATGGAATGGAATGGAATGGAATGGAATGGCATCAACCTGAATGGAATGGAATGGAATGGAAAGGAATCAACCCGAATGGAATGAAATGCAATGGAATGGGATGCTATGGAATGGAATGGAATGGAATGCCATGGAATGGAATGGAATGGAATTTGATGGAATGGAATCAACCCGAATACAATGGAATGGAACGGAATGGAATGGAATGGAATGGATTGCAATGGGATGGAATAAACCCAAATGGAATGGATGGAATGGAATGGAATGGTATGGAATGCAATCAACCCGAATGGAATTGAATGGAATGGAATGGGATGGAATGGAATGGAATGGGATGGAATGCAATCAACCCGAATGGAATTGAATGGAATGGAATGGGATGGAATGGAATGGAATGGAATGGAATGGAATCAACCCGTGTGGAATGGAATGGTATGAAATGGAATGGAATGCAATCAATCCGAATGGAATGGAATGGAATTGAATGGAATGGAATGGAATCAATCGGAATGGAAAGGAATGGAATGGAATGGAATGGAATATTATGGAATCCAATGGAATGGATTCAATCGGAATGGAAAGGAACGGAATGGAATGGAATGGAATGTTCTGGAATGGAATGGAAACAAACGAATGGAATGGAATGGAATGGAATCAACCCAAATGGAATGGAATGGAATAGAATGGAATCAACCAGAATTGAATGGAATGGATTGGAATGGAATAGAAAGGAATCTACCTGAATGGAATGAAATGGAATGCAATGGAATGGAATAGAATGGAATGAAATGGAATGGAATGGAGTCAACCCGAATGGAATGGATTCCAATGGAATGGATTCGAATGGAATGGAATGGAATCAACCCGAATGAAATGGAATGGTCTGGAATGGAATGGAATAAACCCGAATGGAATGGAATGGAATGCAACGGAATGGAATGGAATGGAATGGAAAGGAATGGAATCAACACGAATGGAATGGAATGGAATGGAATGGAATCAACCCGAATGGAATGGAACGGAATGGCATGGAATGGAATGGAATTAAAATAAATGGAACGGATTGGAATGGAATGGAATGGAATGGAATCAACCAGAATGGAATGGAATGGATTGGAATGGAATAGAAAGGAATCTACCCGAATGGAATGAAATGGAATTCAATGGAATGGAATAGAATGGAATGAAATGGAATGGAATGGAATGGAATAGGATGGAATGAAATGGAATGGAATGGAATGGAATGGAATGGAATCAAACCGAATGGAACGGAATAGTAAGTAATGGAATGGAATGGAATGGAATCAAAAGGAATGGAATGAAATAGAACGGAATGGAATGGAATGGAATGGAATGGAATGGAATGGAATGGAATCAACCGGAATGGAATGGAATGCAATGTTCTGGAATGCAGTGGAAGCAACCGAATGGAATGGAATGGAATTGAATGGAATGAACCCAAAAGGAATGGAACGGAATGGAATGGAATGGAATGGAATTAAACTAAATGGAACGGATTGGAATGCAATGGATTCAACCAGAATGGAATGGAATGGATTGGAATGGAATAGATAGGAATCTACCCGAATGGAATGAAATGGAATTCAATGGAATGGAATAGAATGGAATGAAATGGAATGGAATGGAGTCAACCCGAATGGAATGGATTCCAATGGAATGGATTCGAATGGAATGGAATGGAATCAACCCGAATGAAATGGAATGGTCTGGAATGGAATGGAATAAACCCGAATGGAATGGAATGGAATGCAACGGAATGGAGTGGAATGGAATGGAAAGGAATGGAATCAACACGAATGGAATGGAATGGAATGGAATGGAATGGAATCAACCCGAATGGAATGGAATGGAATAGAATGGAATGGAATGGAATGGAATGGAATGGAATTAAATGGAATGGAATCAACCCGAATGGAATGGAATGTAATGCAATGGAATGGAATGGATTGGAATGGAATGGAATCAACGCGAATGGAATGGAATGGAATGGAATGGAACGGAATGGATTCATCCCGAATGGAATGGAATGGAATGGAATGGAATGCAAAGGAATGGAATGGAATCAACCAGAATGGAATGAAATTGAATGGAATGGAATGGAGTGCAGTGGAATGGAATGGAATGGAATCTAATGGAATGGAAAGGAGTGGAACAGAACCAACCAGAGAGGAATGGAATGGAATGGAATGGAATGGAATGGAATCAATCGGAATGGAATGGAATGGATTGAAATGGAATGTAATGGAATCAACCGGAAGGGAATGGAATAGAAGGGAATAGAACGGAATCAACCTGAATGGAATGGAATGGAATGGAGTGGAATGGAATGGAATGGAATGGAATGGAATCAACCCGTATGGAATGGAATGGTATGGAATGGAATGGAATGGAATCAACCCGAATGGAATGGAATGGAATGGAATGGAATGCATTGGAATGGAATGGAATGGAATCAAACCGAATGGAATGGAATGGAATGGAATGGAATGGAATGGAATGGAATCAAAAGGAATGGAATGGAATAGAATGTAATGGAATGGAATGGAATGGAATGGAATCAACCGGAATGCATTGCAATGGAATGTTCTCAAATGGAATGGAAGCAACCGAATTGAATGGAATGGAATGGAATGGAATGGTATGGAATCATCCCAAATGGAATGGAATGGAATGGAATGGAATGGAATTAATCCAAATGGAATGGAATGGAATGGAATAGAATGGAATGGAATGGAGTCAACCCGAATGGAATGGATTCGAATGGAATGGAAACGAATGGAATGGAATGGAATCAACCCGAATGGAATGGAATGATATGGAATGGAATCGAATGGAATCAACCCGAATGGAATGGTATGGAATGGAATGGAATGAAATGGAATCTACCCGAATGGAATGGAATGGAATGGAATGAAATGGAATGGAATGGAATGGAATGGAATCAAAGCGATTGGAATGGAATAGTAAGTAATGGAATGGAATGGAATGGAATCAAAAGGAATGGAATGAAATAGAATGGAATGGAATGGAATGGAATGGAATGGAATGGAATCAACCGGAATGGAATGGAATGGAATGTTCTGGAATGGAATGGAAGCAACCGAATGGAATGGAATGGAATTGAATGGAATGGAATCAACCCAAATGGAATGGAACGGAATGGAATGGAATGGAATGGAATTAACCCAAATGAAACAGAATGGAATGGAATGGAATGGAATGGAATCAACCAGAATGGAATGGAATGGATTGGAATGGAATAGAAAGGAATCTACACGACTGGAATGAAATGGAATTCGATGGAATGGAATAGAATGGAATGAAATGGCATGGAATGGAGTCAACCCGAATGGAATAGTATGGTATGGAATGGAATGGAATGGAATAAACCCGAATGGAATGGAATGGAATGCAATGGAATGGAATGGAATGGAATGGAAAGGAATGGAATCAACACGAATGGAATGGAATGGAATGGAATGCAATGGAATGGAATGGAAAGGAATCAACGCGAATGGAATGGAATGGAATGGAATGGAATGAACACGAAGGGAATGAAATTGAATGGAATGGAATAGAATGCAGTGGAATGGAATGGTATGGAAAGGTATGGAATGGAGTGGAATGGAATGGAATGGAATCAACCAGAATGGAATGGAATGGAATGGAATGCAATGGAATGGAATGGAATGGAATCATTCGGAATGGAATGGAATGGATTGAAATGGAATGTAATGGAATCAACCGAAACAGAATGGAATGGAATGGAATGGAATGGAAGGGAATAGCACGGAATTTACCTGAATGGAATATAATGCAATGGAGTGGAATTTAATGGAATGGAATCATCCCGAACGGAATGGAATGGAATGGAATGGAATAAACCCGTATGGAATGGAATGGTATGGAATGGAACGGAATGAAATCAACCCGAATGGAATGGAATGGAATGGAATGGAGTGGAATGGAATCAACCGGAATGGAAAGGAATGGAATGGAATGGAATGGAATGTTCTGGAATGGAATGGAATGGAATCAACCGGAATGGAATGGAATGGAATGGAATGGAATGGAGTGGAATGGAATGGAATGGAATGGAATGGTATGGAATCAACCCAAATGGAATGGAATGGAATTAACACAAATGGAATGGAATGGAATGGAATGGAGTGGAATGGAATCAACCGGAATGGAATGGAATGGATTGGAATGGAATAGAAAGTAATCTACCCGAATGGAATGAAATGGAATGCAATGGAATGGAATAGAATGGAATGAAATGGAATGGAATGGAGTCAACCAGAATGGAATGGAATGGAATGGAATGGAATGGAATGGAATGGAATCAACCCCAATGGAATGGAATGAAGTGGAATGGAATGGAATGGAATGGAATGGAATGGCATCAACCTGAATGGAATGGAATGGAATGGAAAGGAATCAACCCGAATGGAATGAAATGCAATGGAATGGGATGCTATGGAATGGAATGGAATGGAATGCCATGGAATGGAATGGAATGGAATTTGATGGAATGGAATCAACCCGAATACAATGGAATGGAACGGAATGGAATGGAATGGAATGGATTGCAATGGGATGGAATAAACCCAAATGGAATGGATGGAATGGAATGGAATGGTATGGAATGCAATCAACCCGAATGGAATTGAATGGAATGGAATGGGATGGAATGGAATGGAATGGGATGGAATGCAATCAACCCGAATGGAATTGAATGGAATGGAATGGGATGGAATGGAATGGAATGGAATGGAATGGAATCAACCCGTGTGGAATGGAATGGTATGAAATGGAATGGAATGCAATCAATCCGAATGGAATGGAATGGAATTGAATGGAATGGAATGGAATCAATCGGAATGGAAAGGAATGGAATGGAATGGAATGGAATATTATGGAATCCAATGGAATGGATTCAATCGGAATGGAAAGGAACGGAATGGAATGGAATGGAATGTTCTGGAATGGAATGGAAACAAACGAATGGAATGGAATGGAATGGAATCAACCCAAATGGAATGGAATGGAATAGAATGGAATCAACCAGAATTGAATGGAATGGATTGGAATGGAATAGAAAGGAATCTACCTGAATGGAATGAAATGGAATGCAATGGAATGGAATAGAATGGAATGAAATGGAATGGAATGGAGTCAACCCGAATGGAATGGATTCCAATGGAATGGATTCGAATGGAATGGAATGGAATCAACCCGAATGAAATGGAATGGTCTGGAATGGAATGGAATAAACCCGAATGGAATGGAATGGAATGCAACGGAATGGAATGGAATGGAATGGAAAGGAATGGAATCAACACGAATGGAATGGAATGGAATGGAATGGAATCAACCCGAATGGAATGGAACGGAATGGCATGGAATGGAATGGAATTAAAATAAATGGAACGGATTGGAATGGAATGGAATGGAATGGAATCAACCAGAATGGAATGGAATGGATTGGAATGGAATAGAAAGGAATCTACCCGAATGGAATGAAATGGAATTCAATGGAATGGAATAGAATGGAATGAAATGGAATGGAATGGAATGGAATAGGATGGAATGAAATGGAATGGAATGGAATGGAATGGAATGGAATCAAACCGAATGGAACGGAATAGTAAGTAATGGAATGGAATGGAATGGAATCAAAAGGAATGGAATGAAATAGAACGGAATGGAATGGAATGGAATGGAATGGAATGGAATGGAATGGAATCAACCGGAATGGAATGGAATGCAATGTTCTGGAATGCAGTGGAAGCAACCGAATGGAATGGAATGGAATTGAATGGAATGAACCCAAAAGGAATGGAACGGAATGGAATGGAATGGAATGGAATTAAACTAAATGGAACGGATTGGAATGCAATGGATTCAACCAGAATGGAATGGAATGGATTGGAATGGAATAGATAGGAATCTACCCGAATGGAATGAAATGGAATTCAATGGAATGGAATAGAATGGAATGAAATGGAATGGAATGGAGTCAACCCGAATGGAATGGATTCCAATGGAATGGATTCGAATGGAATGGAATGGAATCAACCCGAATGAAATGGAATGGTCTGGAATGGAATGGAATAAACCCGAATGGAATGGAATGGAATGCAACGGAATGGAGTGGAATGGAATGGAAAGGAATGGAATCAACACGAATGGAATGGAATGGAATGGAATGGAATGGAATCAACCCGAATGGAATGGAATGGAATAGAATGGAATGGAATGGAATGGAATGGAATGGAATTAAATGGAATGGAATCAACCCGAATGGAATGGAATGTAATGCAATGGAATGGAATGGATTGGAATGGAATGGAATCAACGCGAATGGAATGGAATGGAATGGAATGGAACGGAATGGATTCATCCCGAATGGAATGGAATGGAATGGAATGGAATGCAAAGGAATGGAATGGAATCAACCAGAATGGAATGAAATTGAATGGAATGGAATGGAGTGCAGTGGAATGGAATGGAATGGAATCTAATGGAATGGAAAGGAGTGGAACAGAACCAACCAGAGAGGAATGGAATGGAATGGAATGGAATGGAATGGAATCAATCGGAATGGAATGGAATGGATTGAAATGGAATGTAATGGAATCAACCGGAAGGGAATGGAATAGAAGGGAATAGAACGGAATCAACCTGAATGGAATGGAATGGAATGGAGTGGAATGGAATGGAATGGAATGGAATGGAATCAACCCGTATGGAATGGAATGGTATGGAATGGAATGGAATGGAATCAACCCGAATGGAATGGAATGGAATGGAATGGAATGCATTGGAATGGAATGGAATGGAATCAAACCGAATGGAATGGAATGGAATGGAATGGAATGGAATGGAATGGAATCAAAAGGAATGGAATGGAATAGAATGTAATGGAATGGAATGGAATGGAATGGAATCAACCGGAATGCATTGCAATGGAATGTTCTCAAATGGAATGGAAGCAACCGAATTGAATGGAATGGAATGGAATGGAATGGTATGGAATCATCCCAAATGGAATGGAATGGAATGGAATGGAATGGAATTAATCCAAATGGAATGGAATGGAATGGAATAGAATGGAATGGAATGGAGTCAACCCGAATGGAATGGATTCGAATGGAATGGAAACGAATGGAATGGAATGGAATCAACCCGAATGGAATGGAATGATATGGAATGGAATCGAATGGAATCAACCCGAATGGAATGGTATGGAATGGAATGGAATGAAATGGAATCTACCCGAATGGAATGGAATGGAATGGAATGAAATGGAATGGAATGGAATGGAATGGAATCAAAGCGATTGGAATGGAATAGTAAGTAATGGAATGGAATGGAATGGAATCAAAAGGAATGGAATGAAATAGAATGGAATGGAATGGAATGGAATGGAATGGAATGGAATCAACCGGAATGGAATGGAATGGAATGTTCTGGAATGGAATGGAAGCAACCGAATGGAATGGAATGGAATTGAATGGAATGGAATCAACCCAAATGGAATGGAACGGAATGGAATGGAATGGAATGGAATTAACCCAAATGAAACAGAATGGAATGGAATGGAATGGAATGGAATCAACCAGAATGGAATGGAATGGATTGGAATGGAATAGAAAGGAATCTACACGACTGGAATGAAATGGAATTCGATGGAATGGAATAGAATGGAATGAAATGGCATGGAATGGAGTCAACCCGAATGGAATAGTATGGTATGGAATGGAATGGAATGGAATAAACCCGAATGGAATGGAATGGAATGCAATGGAATGGAATGGAATGGAATGGAAAGGAATGGAATCAACACGAATGGAATGGATTGGAATGGAATGGAATGGAATGGAATGGAATGGAATCAACCCGAATGGAATGGAATGGAATAGAATGGAAAGGAATGGAATGGAATGGAATGGAATTAAATGGAATGGAATCAACCCGAATGGAATGGAATGGAATGGAACGGAATGCAATGCAATGGAATGGAATGGAAAGGAATGGAATGGAATGGAATGGAATGGAATTGGATCAACGCGAATGGAATGGAATGGAATGGAATGGAATGGAATGGAATATAATGGAAAGGAATGGAATTAAATGGAATGGAATCAACCCGAATGGAATGGAATGGAATGGAATGGAATGCAATGCAATGCAATGGAATGGAATGGAATGGAATGGAATGGAATGGAATGGAATGGAATAGGATGGAATGAAATGGAATGGAATGGAATGGAATGGAATGGAATGGAATGGAATCAAACCGAATGGAACGGAATAGTAAGTAATGGAATGGAATGGAATGGAATCAAAAGGAATGGAATGAAATAGAATGGAATGGAATGGAATGGAATGGAATGGAATGGAATGGAATGGAGTGGAAGCAACCGAATGGAATGGAATGGAATTGAATGGAATGGAATGGAATGGAATGGAATGGAATGGAATGGAGTGGAAGCAACCGAATGGAATGTAATGGAATTGAATGGAATGGAATCAACCCAAAAGGAATGGAACGGAATGGAATGGAATGGAATGGAATTAAACTAAATGGAACGGATTGGAAAGGAATGGAATGGAATGGAATCAACCAGAATGTAATGGAATGGATTGGAATGGAATAGAAAGGAATCTACCCGAATGGAATGAAATGGAATTCAATGGAATGGAATAGAATGGAATGAAATGGAATGGAATGGAGTCAACCCGAATGGAATGGATTCCAATGGAATGGATTCGAATGGAATGGAATGGAATCAACCCGAATGAAATGGAATGGTATGGAATGGAATGGAATAAACCCGGATGGAATGGAATGGAATGCAACGGAATGGAGTGGATTATAATGGAAAGGAATGGAATCAACACGAATGGAATGGAGTGGAATGGAATGGAATCAACCCGAATGGAATGGAATGGAATAGAATGGAATGGAATGGAATGGAATGGAATGGAATTAAATGGAATGGAATCAACCCGAATGGAATGGAATTTAATGCAATGGAATGGAATGGATTGGAATGGAATGGAATCAACGCGAATGGAATGGAATGGAATGGAATGGAACGGAATGGATTCATCCCGAATGGAATGGAATGGAATGGAATGGAATGCAAAGGAATGGAATGGAATCAACCAGAATGGAATGAAATTGAATGGAATGGAATGGAGTGCAGTGGAATGGAATGGAATGGAATCTAATGGAATGGAAAGGAATGGAATGGAAACAACCAGAGAGGAATGGAATGGAATGGAATGGAATCAATCGGAATGGAATGGAATGGAATGAAATGGAATGTAATGGAATCAACCGGAACGGAATGGAATGGAAGGGAATAGAACGGAATCAACCTGAATGGAATGGAATGGAATGGAGTGGAATGGAATGGAATGGAATCAACCTGAATGGAATGGAATGGAATGGAATGAAATCAACCCGTATAGAATGGAATGGTATGGAATGGAATGGAATGGAATCAACCCGAATTGAATGGAATGGAATGGAATGGAATCAACCGGAATGGAAAGGAATGGAATGGAATGGAATGTTCTGGAATGGAATGGAATGGAATCAACCGGAATGGAAAGGAATGGAATGGAATGGAATGGAATGTTCTGGAATGGAATGGAAGCAACCGAATGGAATGGAATGGAATGGAATCGAATGGAATCAACCCAAATGGAATGGAATGGAATGGAATGGAATGGAATTAACCCAAATGGAATTAACCCAAATGGAAAGGAATGGAATGGAATGGAATGGAATGGAATGGAATGGAATGGAATGGAATGGAATGGATTGGAATGGAATAGAAAGGAATCTACCTGAATGGAAAGAAATGGAATGCAATGGAATGAAGTAGAATGCAATGAAATGGAATGGAATGGAGTCAACCCGAATGGAATGGAATGGAATGGAATGGAATCAAACCGAAAGGAATGGAACAGTAAGTAATGGAATGGAATGAAATGGAATCAAAAGGAATGGAATGATATAGAATGGCATAGAATGGAATGGAATCAACCGGAATGGAATGGAATGGAATGTTCAGGAATGCAATGGAAGTAACCGAGTGGAATGGAATGGAATTGAATGGAATGGAATCAACTCAAATGGAATGGAACGGAATGGAATGGAATGGAATGGAATTAACCCAAATGGAATGGAATGGAATGGAATGGAATAGAACGGAATCAACCAGAATTGAATGGAATGGATTAGAATGGAATAGAAAGGAATCTACCCGAATGGAATGAAATGGAATGCAATGGAATGGAATAGATTGGAATGAAATGGAATGGAATGGAGTCAACCCGAATGGAATGGAATGGAATGGAATGGAATTGAATGAAATGGAATAAACCCGAATGGAATGGAATGGAATGGAATGCTATGGAATGGAATGGAATGGAACGGAAAGGAATGGAATCAACAAGAATGGAATGGAATGGAATGGAATGGAATGGAATGGAATGGAATCAACCAGAATGGAATGGAATGGAATAGAATGGAATGGAATGGAATGGAATGGAATGGAATGGAATGGAATTAAATGGAATGGAATCAACCCGAATGGAATGGAATGGAATGGAATGGAAAGGAATGGAATGGAATCAACAAGAGAGGAATGGAACGGAATGGAATGGAATGAAATCAATCGGAATGCAATGGAATGGAATGAAATGGAATGTAATGGAATCAACCAGAACGGAATTTAATGGAATGGAATGGAAGGGAATAGAACGGAATCTACCTGAATGGAATGGAATGCAATGGAGTGGAATGGAATGGTATGGAATCAACCAGAATGGAATGGAATGGAATGGAATGGAATGGAATCAACCGGAATGGAATGGAATGGTATGGAATGGAATGGAATGGAATAAACCCGACTGGAATGGAATGGAATGCAATGGAATGGAATGGAATGGAATCAACCGGAATGGAAAGGAATGGAACGGAATGGAATGGAATGATCTGGAATGGAATGGAATGGAATCAACCGGAATGGAAAGGAATGGAATGGAATGGAATGGAATGTTCTGGAAAGGAATGGAAGCAACCGAATGGAATGGAATGGATTGGAATGGAATGTTCTGGAATGGAATGGAAGCAACCGAATGGAATGGAATGAAATGGAATGGAATCAACCCGAATGGAATGGAAAGGAATGGAATGGAATGCAATGGAATGGAATGGAATCAACGCGAATGGAATGGAATCGAATGGAATGGAATCAACACGAATGGAATGAAATTGAATTGAATGGAATGGAATGCAGTGGAATGGAATGGAATGGAAAGGTATGGAATGGAATGGAATGGAATGGAATGAAATCAACCAGAATGGAATGGAATGGAATGGAATTGAATGGAATGGAATGGAATCAATGGGAATGGAATGGAATCAATCGGAATGGAATGGAATGGATTGAAATGGAAAGAAATGGAATCAACCGGAACGGAATGGAATGGAATGGAATGGAAGGGAATAGAACGGAATCTACCTGAATGGAACATAATGGAATGGAGTGGAATGGAATGGAATTGAATCAACCCGAATGGAATGGAATGGAATGGAATGGAATCAACCCGCATGGAATGGAATGGTATGGAATGGAACGGAATGAAATCAACCCGAATGGAATGGAATGGAATGGAATGGAATGGAATCAACCGGAATGGAAAGGAATGGAATGGAATGTTCTGGAATGGAATGGAATGGAATCAATCGGAATGGAAAGGAATGGAATGGAATGGAATGTTCTGGAATGGAATGGAAGCAACCGAATGGAATGGAATGGAATGGAATCAACCCAAATGGAATGGAATGGAATGGAATGGAATTAATCCGAATGGAATGCAATGGAATGGAATGGAGTGGAATGGAATGGAATAGAAAGGAATCTACCCGAATGGAATGAAATGGAATGCAATGGAATGGAATAGAATGGAATGAAATGGAATGGAATGGAGTCAACCAGAATGGAATGGAATGGAATGGAATGAAATGGAATCAACCCCAATGGAATGGAATGAAATGGAATGGAATGGAATGGAATGGAATGGCATCAACCCGAATGGAATGGAATGGAATGGAAAGGAATCAACCCGAATGGAATCAAATGCAATGGAATGGGATGCTATGGAATGGAATGGAATGGAATGCCATGGAATGGAATTGAATGGAATTTAATGGAATGGAATCAACCCGAATACAATGGAATGGAACGGAATGGAATGGAATGGAATGGAATGGATTGGAATGGAATGGAATAAACCCAAATGGAATTGATGGAATGGAATGGAATCGTAAGGAATGCAATCAACCCGAATGGAATGGAATGGAATGGAATGGGATGGAATGGAGTGGAATGGGATGGAATGGAATCAACGCAAATAGAATGGAATGAAATTGAATAGAATGGAATGGCATACAATCAACCAGAATGGAATGGAATGGAATGGAATCAACCCGAATGGAATAAAATGGAATGGAATGGAATGCATTGGAATGGAATAGAATGGAATCAATCCGAATGGATTGGAATGGAATGGAATGGAACGGAATCAACGGGAATGGAATGGAATGGAATGTTCTGGAATGGAATTGAAGCAACCGAATGGAATGGAATGCAATGGAATGTAATCGAATCAACCCAAATTGAATGGAATGGAATGGAATGGAATGGAGTCAACCCGAATGGAAATGAATGGAATGTGATGGAATGGAATGGAACGTTCTGGAATGGAATGGAAGCAAATGAATGGAATGGAATGGAATGGAATCACCCGAAATGGAATGGAATGGAGTGGAATGGAATTAACCCAAATGGAATGCAATGGAATGGAATGGAATGGAATTAGTGCGAATAGAATGGAATGGAATGGAATGGAATGGAATGGAATGGAATTAAATGGAATGGAATCAACCCGAATGGAATGGAATGGAATGGAATGGAAAGGAATGGAATGGAATCAACAAGAGAGGAATGGAACGGAATGGAATGGAATGAAATCAATTGGAATGCAATTTAATGGATTGAAATGGAATGTAATGGAATCAACCAGAACGGAATTTAATGGAATGGAATGGAAGGGAATAGAACGGAATCTACCTGAATGGAATGGAATGCAATGGAGTGGAATGGAATGATATGGAATCAACCCGTATGGAATGGAATGGTATGGAATGGAACGGAATGAAATCAACCCGAATGGAATGGAATGGAATGGAATGGAATGGAATCAACCGGAATGGAAAGGAATGGAATGGAAGTTCTGGAATTGAATGGAATGGAATCAATCGGAATGGAAAGGAATGGAATGGAATGGAATGTTCTGGAATGGAATGGAAGCAACCGAATGGAATGGAATGGAATGGAATCAACCCAAATGGAATGGAATGGAATGGAATGGAATTAATCCGAATGGAATGCAATGGAATGGAATGGAGTGGAATGGAATAGAAAGGAATCTACCCGAATGGAATGAAATGGAATGTAATGGAATGGATTAGAATGGAATGAAATGGAATGGAATGGAGTCAACCAGAATGGAACGGAATGGAATGGAATGAAAAGGAATCAACCCCAATGGAATGGAATGAAATGGAATGGAATGGAATGGAATGGAATGGAATGGCATCAACCCGAATGGAATGGAATGGAATGGAATGGAATGGAATGGAATGGAATGGAATGGAATGGATTGGAATGGAATGGAATAAACCCAAATGGAATTGATGGAATGGAATGGAATCGTAAGGAATGCAATCAACCCGAATGGAATGGAATGGAATGGAATGGGATGGAATGGAGTGGAATGGGATGGAATGGAATCAACGCAAATAGAATGGAATGAAATTGAATAGAATGGAATGGCATACAATCAACCAGAATGGAATGGAATGGAATGGAATCAACCCGAATGGAATAAAATGGAATGGAATGGAATGCATTGGAATGGAATAGAATGGAATCAAACCGAATGGATTGGAATGGAATGGAATGGAACGGAATCAACGGGAATGGAATGGAATGGAATGTTCTGGAATGGAATTGAAGCAACCGAATGGAATGGAATGCAATGGAATGGAATCGAATCAACCCAAATTGAATGGAATGGAATGGAATGGAATGGAGTCAACCCGAATGGAAATGAATGGAATGTGATGGAATGGAATGGAACGTTCTGGAATGGAATGGAAGCAAATGAATGGAATGGAATGGAATGGAATCACCCGAAATGGAATGGAATGGAGTGGAATGGAATTAACCCAAATGGAATGCAATGGAATGGAATGGAATGGAATTAGTGCGAATAGAATGGAATGGAATGGAATACAATGGAATGGAATGGAATCAACCCGAATGGAGTGGAATGGAACGGAAAGGAATGGAATGGAATCAACCAAAACGGAATGGAATGCAATGGAATGCAATGGATTGGAATGGAATGGAATGGAATCAACCCAAATGGAATGGAATGGAAATCAATCAACCCGAATGGAATGAAATGGAATAGAATGGAACGGAACGGAATGGAATGGAATGGAATGGAATCAACCCGAATGGAATGGAATGCAATGGAGTGGAATGGAATGGAATGGAATGGAATCAACCCAAATGGAATGTAACGCAATGGAATGAAATGGAATGGAATAAACAAGAATGGAATGGAATGAAATGGAATGGAATCAACCCGAATGGAATCGAATGGAATTGAATGGAAAGGAATGGAATGGAATTGAATGGTAAGGAATGGAATGGAATGGAATGGAATCAACCCGAAAGGAAAGAAATGGAATGGAATGGAATGCAACGGAATGGAATGGAATGGAATCAACTGGAATGGAACGGAATGGAATTGAATGGAATGGAATGGAATGGAATCGAAATGAATGGAATGGAACGGAATGGAATAGAATGGAATGGAATGGAATGGAATGCAATGGAATGGAATCGAATGGAATCATCCCGAAAGGAATGGAATGGAATGGAATGGAATGCTAAGGAGTGGAATCAAATCTAATGGTATGGAATGGAATGGAAAGGAATGGAATGGAATGGAATGGAATCAACTCGAATGGAATGGAATGGAATGGAATGGAATGGAATGGAATGGAATGTATTGGAATCAACACGAATGGAATGGAATGGAATGGAATGGAATGGAATGGAATGGAATGGAATGCAAGCAACCCGAATGGAATGGAATGTATTAGAATGGAATGGAACGGAACGGCATGGAATGGAATGGAATGGAATCAACCCGAATGGAATGGAATGAAATGGAATGAAATCAAACCCAATGGAATGGAATGGAAAGGAATGGAATGGAATGGAAAGGAATCAACTCGAATGGAATGAAATGGAATGGAATGGAAAGCAACGGAATGGAATGGAATGGAATCAACCCGACTTGAACGGAATGGAATGGATTGGAATGGAATGGAATGGAAAGAAATGGTATCGAAATGAATGGAATGGAATGGAATGGAATAGAATGGAATGGAATGGAATGGAATGCAACGGACTGGAATGGAATGGAATGGAATGAACCCGAATGCAATGTAATGGAATGGAATGAAATGGAATGAAATCAAACCCAATGGAATGGCATGGAAAGGAATGGAATGGAATGGTGTAGAATCAACCCGAATGGAATGGAATGCAATGGAATGGAATGGAATGGAATGGAATGGAATCAACCCAAGTGGAATGGAATGGAATGGAATGGAATGGAGTCAACACGAATGGAATGGAATGGAGTCAACACGAATGGAATGGAATGGAATGGAATGGAATGGAATGGAATGCAATCAACCCGAATGGAATGGAATGGATTAGAATGGAATGGAACGGAACGGAATTGAATGGAATGGTATGGAATGGAAAGGAATGGAATGGAGTCAACCCGAATGGAATGGAATGGAATGGAATGGAATTGAATGGAATGGAATGGAAAGCAATCAAAACGAATGGAATGTAATGTAATGGAATGGAATGGAATGAAATGGAATTTAATGGAATCGACCCAAATGGAATGGAATGGTATGGAGTGGAATCAGCGCGAATGGAATGGAATGCATTGGAATGGAATTGAATGGAATCAACCCAATAGGAATGGAATGGAATGGAATGGAATTGAATGGAATGGAATGGAAAGCAATCAAAACGAATGTAATGTAATGGAATGGAATGGAACGGAATGTCATGGAAAGGAATGGAAGCAATCCGAATGGAAAGGAATGGAATGGAATGGAATGGAATGGAATGGAATCAACCAAAACGGAATGGAATGGAATGGATTGGAATGGAATGTCATGGAATGGAATGGAATCAATCCGAATGGAATGGAATGGAGTGGAATGTAATCAACCCAAACGGAATGGAATGGAATGGAATGCAATGCAATGCAAAGGAATCAAACCAAATGGAATGGAATGGAATGAACTGGAGTGGAATGGAATGCAATGGAATGTAATCAACCGGAGTGGGATGGAATGGAATGGAATCAACCCGAATGCAATGGAATGGTATGGATCGGAATGAAATGGAATGTAATCGACCTGAATGGAATGGAATGGAATGGAATCAACCGGAATGGAATGGAAGGGAGTGGAATGGAATGGTGTGGAATGGAATCAACACAAACGGAATGGAATGGAATGGAATGGACCGGAATGAAATCAACCCAAATGGAATGGAATGGAATGGAATGGAATGGAATCAACACAAATGGAATGGAATGGGGTGGAATGCAACGGAATGGAATGGAATGAAATCAAGCATAATGGAATGGAATGGAATGGAATGGAATGGAAAGGAATGGAATGGAATGAAGTGGAATCAACCCGAATGGAATAGAATGGAATGGAATGAAATGGAATCAACCCGAATAGAATGGAATGGAGTGGAATGGAATCAACCCAAATGGAATGGAATGGAATGGAATGGAATGGAATGGAATGGAATGAAATGGAATGGAATGGAATGGAATCAACACGAATGGAATGGAATGGAATGGAATCAACACAAACGGAATGGAATGGGGTGGAATGCAACGGAATGGAATGCAATGAAATCAAGCCTAATGGAATGGAATGGAATGGCGTGGAATGGAATGGAATGGAATGAAGTGGAATCAACCCGAATGGAATAGAATGGAATGGAATGAAAAGGGAATGAACCCGAATAGAATGGAATGGAATGGAATGAAATCAACCCGAATGGAATCTAATAGAATGGAATGGAATGGTATGCAATGGAATGGAATGGAATGGAATGCAATGGAATGGAATGGAATGGAATCAACCCGAATGGAATGGAATGGAATGGAATGGAATCAACCCGAATGGAATGAAACGGAGTGTAATGGAATGCAATGTAATGGAATCCAACGGAGTGGAATGGAATGAAATGGAATGGAATGGAATGGAACGGAACGGAATCAACCCGAATAGATAGGAATGGAATAGAATGGAAAGGAATGGAATGGAATTAACCCAAGTGGAATGGAATGGAATGGAATGAATTTGAAAGGAATGGAATGGAATAAACCCGAATGGAATGGAATGGAATGGAATGGAATGAAATGGAATGGAATCAACCCGAATGGAATGGAATGGAATTCAATGGAATGGAATGGAATGGAATCAAAGAGAATGGAATGAAATGGAATTAACCCGAATTGAATGGAATGCGATGGAATGAAATGGAATGGAATGGAATGAACCCGAATGGAGTGTAATGTAATGTAATGGAATGGAATGGAATGAAATGAAATCACCGCGAATGTAATGGAATGGAATGGAACGGAATGTCATGGAATGGAATGGAATCAACCGAAATGGAAAGAATGGAACGGAATTGAATGGAATGGAATCAAACCGAATGGAATGGAATGGAAGGGAATGGAATGGAATGGAATCAAACCGAATGGAAAGGAACAGAATAGAATAGAATGGAATGGAATGGAATGGAATGGAATCAACCCGAATGCAATAGATTTGAATGGAATGGAATGGAATGGAAAGGAATTGAATCAACCCGAAAGGAATGGAATGGAATGGAATCAAACCGCACGGAATGTAATGGAATGGAATGGAACGGAATGGAATGGAATGGAATGGAATAGACCTAAATGGAATGTAATGGAATGGAATGGAATGGAATAAACCCAAATGTTTGGAATGGAATGGAATCGAATGCAATGGAATGGAATGGAATGGAGTCAACCCGAATGGAATGGAATGGAACGGAATGGAATGGAGTGGATCGGAATCCACCTGAATGGAATGGAATGGAATGGAATAGAATGGAATGCAATGGAATGGAATGGAATGCAATCGAATGGAATGGAATGCAATGGAATGGAATGGAATGGAATCAACTGGAATGGAATGGAATGGAATTTAATGGAATAGAATGGTATGGAATGGAATGAAATCGAATGGAATGGAATGGAATGGAATGGAATCAACCCGAATGGAATGGAATGGAAAGGAATGGAATGGAATGGAATGAACCCGAATGGAATGGAGTGGAATGGAATGGAATCAACGCGAATCAAATGGAATGGAATGGTACGGAATGTATTGGAATGGAATGGAATCAATCCGAATGGAATGGAATTGAATGGAATGGAATGGAATGGAATCGACCAGAATGGAATGGAATTTAATGGAATGGAATGGAATGGAGTGGAAAGGAGTGGAATCAACCCGAATGGAGTGGAATGCAATGGAATGAATTGGATCGAAATGGAATGCAATAAACCCGAATTGAGTGGAATGAAAAGGAATGGAAGCAACCCGAATGGAATGGAATGGAATGGAATCAAACCGAAAGGAATGAAATGGAATGGAATGGAATGCAGTGGAATGGAATGGGATGGAATCAACCCGAATGGAATGGAATGGAATGGAACGGAACCTAACAGAACGGTTTGGAATGGAATGGAATGGAATGGAACCAACCCGAATGGGATGGATTTGAATGGAATGGAATGGAATGGAATCAACCCGAATGGAATGGAATGGAATGGAATGGAATGGAATGGAATGGAATGGAAAGAAATCAACACGAATAGAAGGGAATGGAATGGAATGGAATGGAATCAACCCGAATGGAATGGAATGGAATGGAATGGAATGGAATGGAATGGAATCAACCCGAATGGAAGGGAATGGAATGGAATGGAATGGAATCAACCCGAATGGAATGGAATGCAATGAATTGTACTTGAATGGAATCAACCCGAAAGGAATGGAATGGAATGGAATGGAATGGCATGGAATTGAATCAACGCGAATGGAATGGAATGGAATGGAATGGAACGGAATGTAATGGAATGGAATGGAATCAATCCGAATGGAATGGAATGCAATGGAATGGAATGGAAGCAACCCAAAAGGAATGCAATCGAATGGAATGCAATGGAATGGAATGTAAGGGAATGGAGTCAACCCAAATGGAATGGAATGGAATGCAATCAACCCAAGTGGAATGGAATGGAATGGAATGCAATGGAATGGAAAAAACCCAAACGTAATGGAATGCAATGAATGGAATGGAATGAAATGGAATAGAATCAAACCGAATGGAATGAAATGCAATGGAATGGAATGGAATGGAATCAACCCGAATGCAGTGAAATTAAATGGAATAGAAGGCAATGGAATGGAATGTATTGGAATCAAACCGAATGGAATGGAATGGAATGGAAAGGAATGGAACGGAATGGAATGGAATGGAATGGAATGGAATCAACCCGAATGGAAAGGAATGGAATGGAATGGAATAGAATGGAATGGACCGGAATTGACCTGAATGGAATGGAATGGAATGGAATGGAGTGGAATGGAATCAACCGGATAGGAATGGAATGGAATTTAATGGAATAGAATGGTATGGAATGGTATCAAATCGAATGGAATGGAATGGAATGGAATGGAATCAGCACGAACGTAATGGAATGGAAAGCAATGGAATGGCATGGAATGGAATGAACCCGAATGGATTGGAATGGAATGGAATGGAATGGAATGGAGTGAACTCGAATGGCATGGAATGGAATGGAATGGAATGCAATCAACCCGAATGGAAAGGAATGGAATGGAACGGAACAGAACAGAACGGTTTGTAATGGAATGGAATGGAATGGAAAAAACCCGAATGGGATGGATTTGAATGGAATTGAATGGAATGGAATGGAATCAACCCGAATGGAATGGAATGGAATGGAATGGAATCAACACGAATGGAATTTAATGGAATGGAATGGAACGGAATGGATTGGAATGGAATGGAATCGACCCAAATGGAATGGAATGGAACGGAATGGAATCAACCCGAATGGAAGGGAATGGAATGGAATGGAATGGAATCAACCCGAATGGAATGGAATGGAATGGAATGGAATGGAATGGAATCAACCGGAATGGAAAGGAATGGAATGGAATGGAATGGAATGTTCTGGAATGGAATGGAATGGAATCAACCGGAATGTAAAGAATGGAATGGAATGGAATGGAATGTTCTGGAATGGAATGGAAGCAAACGAATGCAATGGAATGGAATGGAATCAACCCAAATGGAATGGAATGGAATGGAATGGAATAGAATGGAATCAACCAGAATTGAATGGAATGGATTGGAATGGAATAGAAAGGAATCTACCCGAATGGAATGAAATGGAATGCAATGGAATGGAATAGAATGGAATGAAATGGAATGGAATGGAGTCAACCCGAATGGAATGGATTCCAATGGAATGGATTCCAATGGAATGGAATGGAATCAACCCGAACGGAATGGAATGGTATGTAATGGAATGGAATGGAATAAACCCGAATGGAATGGAATGGAATGGAATGCAATGGTATGGAATGGAATGGAATGGAATAAACCCGAATGGAATGGAATGGAATGGAATGCAATGGAATGGAATGGAACGGAAAGGAATGGAATCAACACAAATGGAATGGAATGGAATGGAATGGAATGGAATGGAATCAACCCGAATGGAATCGAATGGAATAGAATGGAATGGAATGGAATGGAATGGAATGGAATGGAATTAAATGGAATGGAATCAACCCGAATGGAATGGAATGGAATGGAATGAAATGGAATGGAATGGAATGGAATGGAATCAAAGCGATTGGAATGGAATAGTAAGTAATGGAATGGAATGGAATGGAATCAGAAGGAATGGAATGAAATAGAATGGAATGGAATGGAATGGAATGGAATGGAATGGAATCAACCGGAATGGAATGGAATGGAATGTTCTGGAATGGAATGGAAGCAACCGAATGGAATGGAATGGAATTGAATGGAATGGAATCAACCCAAATGGAATGGAACGGAATGGAATGGAATGGAATGGAATTAACCCAAATGAAACAGAATGGAATGGAATGGAATGGAATGGAATCAACCAGAATGGAATGGAATGGATTGGAATGGAATAGAAAGGAATCTACACGACTGGAATGAAATGGAATTCGATGGAATGGAATAGAATGGAATGAAATGGAATGGAATGGAGTCAACCCGAATGCAATAGTATGGTATGGAATGGAATGGAATAAACCCGAATGGAATGGAATGGAATGCAATGGAATGGAATGGAATGGAATGGAAAGGAATGGAATCAACACGAATGGAATGGATTGGAATGGAATGGAATGGAATGGAATGGAATCAACCCGAATGGAATGGAATGGAATAGAATGGAAAGGAATGGAATGGAATGGAATGGAATTAAATGGAATGGAATCAACCCGAATGGAATGGAATGGAATGGAATGGAACGGAATGCAATGCAATGGAATGGATTGGAAAGGAATGGAATGGAATGGAATTAAATGGAATGGAATCAACCCGAATGGAATGGAATGGAATGGAATGGAACGGAATGCAATGCAATGGAATGGAATGGAAAGGAATGGAATGGAATGGAATGGAATGGAATTGGATCAACGCGAATGGAATGGAATGGAATGGAATGGAATGGAATATAATGGAAAGGAATGGAATTAAATGGAATGGAATCAACCCGAATGGAATGGAATGGAATGGAATGGAATGCAATGCAATGCAATGGAATGGAATGGAATGGAATGGAATGGAATGGAATACGATGGAATGAAATGGAATGGAATGGAATGGAATGGAATGGAATGGAATGGAATCAAACCGAATGGAACGGAATAGTAAGTAATGGAATGGAATGGAGTGGAATCAAAAGGAATGGAATG
This sequence comes from Pan troglodytes, assembly GCF_028858775.2. Classification (NCBI taxonomy): domain Eukaryota; kingdom Metazoa; phylum Chordata; class Mammalia; order Primates; family Hominidae; genus Pan; species Pan troglodytes. The sequence goes on along the minus strand of NC_072416.2, from coordinate 39,690,483 downwards.
AAATAGAATGGAATGGAATGGAATGGAATGGAATGGAATGGAATGGAATCAACCGGAATGGAATGGAATGGAATGGAATGGAATGGAATGGAATGGAATGGAATGGAGTGGAAGCAACCGAATGGAATGGAATGGAATTGAATGGAATGGAATCAACCCAAAAGGAATGGAACGGAATGGAATGGAATGGAATGGAATTAAACTAAATGGAACGGATTGGAAAGGAATGGAATGGAATGGAATCAACCAGAATGTAATGGAATGGATTGGAATGGAATAGAAAGGAATCTACCCGAATGGAATGAAATGGAATTCAATGGAATGGAATAGAATGGAATGAAATGGAATGGAATGGAGTCAACCCGAATGGAATGGATTCCAATGGAATGGATTCGAATGGAATGGAATGGAATCAACCCGAATGAAATGGAATGGTATGGAATGGAATGGAATAAACCCGAATGGAATGGAATGGAATGCAACGGAATGGAGTGGATTATAATGGAAAGGAATGGAATCAACACGAATGGAATGGAATGGAATGGAATGGAATCAACCCGAATGGAATGGAATGGAATAGAATGGAATGGAATGGAATGGAATGGAATGGAATGGAATTAAATGGAATGGAATCAACCCGAATGGAATGGAATTTAATGCAATGGAATGGAATGGATTGGAATGGAATGGAATCAACGCGAATGGAATGGAATGGAATGGAATGGAATGGAATGGATTCATCCCGAATGGAATGGAATGGAATGGAATGGAATGCAAAGGAATGGAATGGAATCAACCAGAATGGAATGAAATGGAATGGAATGCAAAGTAATGGAATGGAATCAACCAGAATGGAATGAAATTGAATGGAATGGAATGGAGTGCAGTGGAATGGAATGGAATGGAATCTGATGGAATGGAAAGGAATGGAATGGAAACAACCAGAGAGGAATGGAATGGAATGGAATGGAATCAATCGGAATGGAATGGAATGGATTGAAATGGAATGTAATGGAATCAACCGGAACGGAATGGAATGGAAGGGAATAGAACGGAATCAACCTGAATGGAATGGAATGGAATGGAGTGGAATGGAATGGAATGGAATCAACCTGAATGGAATGGAATGGAATGGAATGAAATCAACCCGTATAGAATGGAATGGTATGGAATGGAATGGAAAGCAATCAAAACGAATGGAATGTAATGGAATGGAATGGAATGGAATGAAATGGAATTTAATGGAATCGACCCAAATGGAATGGAATGGTATGGAGTGGAATCAGCGCGAATGGAATGGAATGCATTGGAATGGAATTGAATGGAATCAACCCAATAGGAATGGAATGGAATGGAATGGAATTGAATGGAATGGAATGGAAAGCAATCAAAACGAATGTAATGTAATGGAATGGAATGGAACGGAATGTCATGGAAAGGAATGGAAGCAATCCGAATGGAAAGGAATGGAATGGAATGGAATGGAATGGAATGGAATCAACCAAAACGGAATGGAATGGAATGGATTGGAATGGAATGTCATGGAATGGAATGGAATCAATCCGAATGGAATGGAATGGAGTGGAATGTAATCAACCCAAACGGAATGGAATGGAATGGAATGCAATGCAATGCAAAGGAATCAAACCAAATGGAATGGAATGGAATGAACTGGAGTGGAATGGAATGCAATGGAATGTAATCAACCGGAGTGGGATGGAATGGAATGGAATCAACCCGAATGCAATGGAATGGTATGGATCGGAATGAAATGGAATGTAATCGACCTGAATGGAATGGAATGGAATGGAATCAACCGGAATGGAATGGAAGGGAGTGGAATGGAATGGTGTGGAATGGAATCAACACAAACGGAATGGAATGGAATGGAATGGACCGGAATGAAATCAACCCAAATGGAATGGAATGGAATGGAATGGAATGGAATCAACACAAATGGAATGGAATGGGGTGGAATGCAACGGAATGGAATGGAATGAAATCAAGCATAATGGAATGGAATGGAATGGAATGGAATGGAAAGGAATGGAATGGAATGAAGTGGAATCAACCCGAATGGAATAGAATGGAATGGAATGAAATGGAATCAACCCGAATAGAATGGAATGGAGTGGAATGGAATCAACCCAAGTGGAATGGAATAGAATGGAATGGAATGGAATGGAATGGAATGGAATGGAATGAAATGGAATGGAATGGAATGGAATCAACACGAATGGAATGGAATGGAATGGAATCAACACAAACGGAATGGAATGGGGTGGAATGCAACGGAATGGAATGCAATGAAATCAAGCCTAATGGAATGGAATGGAATGGCGTGGAATGGAATGGAATGGAATGAAGTGGAATCAACCCGAATGGAATAGAATGGAATGGAATGAAAAGGGAATGAACCCGAATAGAATGGAATGGAATGGAATGAAATCAACCCGAATGGAATCTAATAGAATGGAATGGAATGGTATGCAATGGAATGGAATGGAATGGAATGCAATGGAATGGAATGGAATGGAATCAACCCGAATGGAATGGAATGGAATGGAATGGAATCAACCCGAATGGAATGAAACGGAGTGTAATGGAATGCAATGTAATGGAATCCAACGGAGTGGAATGGAATGAAATGGAATGGAATGGAATGGAACGGAACGGAATCAACCCGAATAGATAGGAATGGAATAGAATGGAAAGGAATGGAATGGAATTAACCCAAGTGGAATGGAATGGAATGGAATGAATTTGAAAGGAATGGAATGGAATAAACCCGAATGGAATGGAATGGAATGGAATGGAATGAAATGGAATGGAATCAACCCGAATGGAATGGAATGGAATTCAATGGAATGGAATGGAATGGAATCAAAGAGAATGGAATGAAATGGAATTAACCCGAATTGAATGGAATGCGATGGAATGAAATGGAATGGAATGGAATGAACCCGAATGGAGTGTAATGTAATGTAATGGAATGGAATGGAATGAAATGAAATCACCGCGAATGTAATGGAATGGAATGGAACGGAATGTCATGGAATGGAATGGAATCAACCGAAATGGAAAGAATGGAACGGAATTGAATGGAATGGAATCAAACCGAATGGAATGGAATGGAAGGGAATGGAATGGAATGGAATCAAACCGAATGGAAAGGAACAGAATAGAATAGAATGGAATGGAATGGAATGGAATGGAATCAACCCGAATGCAATAGATTTGAATGGAATGGAATGGAATGGAAAGGAATTGAATCAACCCGAAAGGAATGGAATGGAATGGAATCAAACCGCACGGAATGTAATGGAATGGAATGGAACGGAATGGAATGGAATGGAATGGAATAGACCTAAATGGAATGTAATGGAATGGAATGGAATGGAATAAACCCAAATGTTTGGAATGGAATGGAATCGAATGCAATGGAATGGAATGGAATGGAGTCAACCCGAATGGAATGGAATGGAACGGAATGGAATGGAATGGATCGGAATCGACCTGAATGGAATGGAATGGAATGGAATAGAATGGAATGCAATGGAATGGAATGGAATGCAATCGAATGGAATGGAATGCAATGGAATGGAATGGAATGGAATCAACTGGAATGGAATGGAATGGAATTTAATGGAATAGAATGGTATGGAATGGAATGAAATCGAATGGAATGGAATGGAATGGAATGGAATCAACCCGAATGGAATGGAATGGAAAGGAATGGAATGGAATGGAATGAACCCGAATGGAATGGAGTGGAATGGAATGGAATCAACGCGAATCAAATGGAATGGAATGGTACGGAATGTATTGGAATGGAATGGAATCAATCCGAATGGAATGGAATTGAATGGAATGGAATGGAATGGAATCGACCAGAATGGAATGGAATTTAATGGAATGGAATGGAATGGAGTGGAAAGGAGTGGAATCAACCCGAATGGAGTGGAATGCAATGGAATGAATTGGATCGAAATGGAATGCAATAAACCCGAATTGAGTGGAATGAAAAGGAATGGAAGCAACCCGAATGGAATGGAATGGAATGGAATCAAACCGAAAGGAATGAAATGGAATGGAATGGAATGCAGTGGAATAGAATGGGATGGAATCAACCCGAATGGAATGGAATGGAATGGAACGGAACCTAACAGAACGGTTTGGAATGGAATGGAATGGAATGGAACCAACCCGAATGGGATGGATTTGAATGGAATGGAATGGAATGGAATGGAATGGAATCAACCCGAATGGAATGGAAAGGAATGGAATGGAATGGAATGGAATGGAATGGAAAGAAATCAACACGAATAGAAGGGAATGGAATGGAATGGAATGGAATCAACCCGAATGGAATGGAATGGAATGCAATGGAATGGAATGGAATGGAATCAACCCGAATGGAAGGGAATGGAATGGAATGGAATGGAATCAACCCGAATGGAATGGAATGCAATGAATTGTACTTGAATGGAATCAACCCGAAAGGAATGGAATGGAATGGAATGGAATGGCATGGAATTGAATCAACGCGAATGGAATGGAATGGAATGGAACGGAATGTAATGGAATGGAATGGAATCAATCCGAATGGAATGGAATGCAATGGAATGGAATGGAAGCAACCCAAAAGGAATGCAATCGAATGGAATGCAATGGAATGGAATGTAAGGGAATGGAGTCAACCCAAATGGAATGGAATGGAATGCAATCAACCCAAGTGGAATGGAATGGAATGGAATGCAATGGAATGGAAAAAACCCAAACGTAATGGAATGCAATGAATGGAATGGAATGAAATGGAATAGAATCAAACCGAATGGAATGAAATGCAATGGAATGGAATGGAATGGAATCAACCCGAATGCAGTGAAATTAAATGGAATAGAAGGCAATGGAATGGAATGTATTGGAATCAAACCGAATGGAATGGAATGGAATGGAAAGGAATGGAACGGAATGGAATGGAATGGAATGGAATGGAATCAACCCGAATGGAAAGGAATGGAATGGAATGGAATAGAATGGAATGGACCGGAATTGACCTGAATGGAATGGAATGGAATGGAATGGAGTGGAATGGAATCAACCGGATAGGAATGGAATGGAATTTAATGGAATAGAATGGTATGGAATGGTATCAAATCGAATGGAATGGAATGGAATGGAATGGAATGGAATCAGCACGAACGTAATGGAATGGAAAGCAATGGAATGGCATGGAATGGAATGAACCCGAATGGATTGGAATGGAATGGAATGGAATGGAATGGAGTGAACTCGAATGGCATGGAATGGAATGGAATGGAATGCAATCAACCCGAATGGAAAGGAATGGAATGGAACGGAACAGAACAGAACGGTTTGTAATGGAATGGAATGGAATGGAAAAAACCCGAATGGGATGGATTTGAATGGAATTGAATGGAATGGAATGGAATCAACCCGAATGGAATGGAATGGAATGGAATGGAATCAACACGAATGGAATTTAATGGAATGGAATGGAACGGAATGGATTGGAATGGAATGGAATCGACCCAAATGGAATGGAATGGAACGGAATGGAATCAACCCGAATGGAAGGGAATGGAATGGAATGGAATGGAATCAACCCGAATGGAATGGAATGGAATGGAATGGAATGGAATCAACCGGAATGGAAAGGAATGGAATGGAATGGAATGGAATGTTCTGGAATGGAATGGAATGGAATCAACCGGAATGTAAAGAATGGAATGGAATGGAATGGAATGTTCTGGAATGGAATGGAAGCAAACGAATGCAATGGAATGGAATGGAATCAACCAAAATGGAATGGAATGGAATGGAATGGAATAGAATGGAATCAACCAGAATTGAATGGAATGGATTGGAATGGAATAGAAAGGAATCTACCCGAATGGAATGAAATGGAATGCAATGGAATGGAATAGAATGGAATGAAATGGAATGGAATGGAGTCAACCCGAATGGAATGGATTCCAATGGAATGGATTCCAATGGAATGGAATGGAATCAACCCGAACGGAATGGAGTGGTATGTAATGGAATGGAATGGAATAAACCCGAATGGAATGGAATGGAATGGAATGCAATGGTATGGAATGGAATGGAATGGAATAAACCCAAATGGAATGGAATGGAATGGAATGCAATGGAATGGAATGGAAGGGAAAGGAATGGAATCAACACGAATGGAATGGAATGGAATGGAATGGAATGGAATCAACCCGAATGGAATCGAATGGAATAGAATGGAATGGAATGGAATGGAATGGAATGGAATGGAATGGAATTAAATGGAATGGAATCAACCCGAATGGAATGGAATGGAATGGAATGAAATGGAATGGAATGGAATGGAATGGAATCAAAGCGATTGGAATGGAATAGTAAGTAATGGAATGGAATGGAATGGAATCAGAAGGAATGGAATGAAATAGAATGGAATGGAATGGAATGGAATGGAATGGAATGGAATGGAATCAACCGGAATGGAATGGAATGGAATGTTCTGGAATGGAATGGAAGCAACCGAATGGAATGGAATGGAATTGAATGGAATGGAATCAACCCAAATGGAATGGAACGGAATGGAATGGAATGGAATGGAATTAACCCAAATGAAACAGAATGGAATGGAATGGAATGGAATGGAATCAACCAGAATGGAATGGAATGGATTGGAATGGAATAGAAAGGAATCTACACGACTGGAATGAAATGGAATTCGATGGAATGGAATAGAATAGAATGAAATGGAATGGAATGGAGTCAACCCGAATGCAATAGTATGGTATGGAATGGAATGGAATAAACCCGAATGGAATGGAATGGAATGCAATGGAATGGAATGGAATGGAATGGAAAGGAATGGAATCAACACGAATGGAATGGATTGGAATGGAATGGAATGGAATGGAATGGAATCAACCCGAATGGAATGGAATGGAATAGAATGGAAAGGAATGGAATGGAATGGAATGGAATGGAATTAAATGGAATGGAATCAACCCGAATGGAATGGAATGGAATGGAATGGAACGGAATGCAATGCAATGGAATGGAATGGAAAGGAATGGAATGGAATGGAATTAAATGGAATGGAATCAACCCGAATGGAATGGAATGGAATGGAATGGAACGGAATGCAATGCAATGGAATGGAATGGAAAGGAATGGAATGGAATGGAATGGAATGGAATTGGATCAACGCGAATGGAATGGAATGGAATGGAATGGAATGGAATATAATGGAAAGGAATGGAATTAAATGGAATGGAATCAACCCGAATGGAATGGAATGGAATGGAATGGAATGCAATGCAATGCAATGGAATGGAATGGAATGGAATGGAATGGAATGGAATACGATGGAATGAAATGGAATGGAATGGAATGGAATGGAATGGAATGGAATCAAACCGAATGGAACGGAATAGTAAGTAATGGAATGGAATGGAGTGGAATCAAAAGGAATGGAATGAAATAGAATGGAATGGAATGGAATGGAATGGAATGGAATGGAATGGAATCAACCGGAATGGAATGGAATGGAATGGAATGGAATGGAATGGAATGGAGTGGAAGCAACCGAATGGAATGGAATGGAATTGAATGGAATGGAATCAACCCAAAAGGAATGGAACGGAATGGAATGGAATGGAATGGAATTAAACTAAATGGAACGGATTGGAAAGGAATGGAATGGAATGGAATCAACCAGAATGTAATGGAATGGATTGGAATGGAATAGAAAGGAATCTACCCGAATGGAATGAAATGGAATTCAATGGAATGGAATAGAATGGAATGAAATGGAATGGAATGGAGTCAACCCGAATGGAATGGATTCCAATGGAATGGATTCGAATGGAATGGAATGGAATCAACCCGAATGAAATGGAATGGTATGGAATGGAATGGAATAAACCCGAATGGAATGGAATGGAATGCAACGGAATGGAGTGGATTATAATGGAAAGGAATGGAATCAACACGAATGGAATGGAATGGAATGGAATGGAATCAACCCGAATGGAATGGAATGGAATAGAATGGAATGGAATGGAATGGAATGGAATGGAATTAAATGGAATGGAATCAACCCGAATGGAATGGAATTTAATGCAATGGAATGGAATGGATTGGAATGGAATGGAATCAACGCGAATGGAATGGAATGGAATGGAATGGAATGGAATGGATTCATCCCGAATGGAATGGAATGGAATGGAATGGAATGCAAAGGAATGGAATGGAATCAACCAGAATGGAATGAAATGGAATGGAATGCAAAGTAATGGAATGGAATCAACCAGAATGGAATGAAATTGAATGGAATGGAATGGAGTGCAGTGGAATGGAATGGAATGGAATCTAATGGAATGGAAAGGAATGGAATGGAAACAACCAGAGAGGAATGGAATGGAATGGAATGGAATCAATCGGAATGGAATGGAATGGATTGAAATGGAATGTAATGGAATCAACCGGAACGGAATGGAATGGAAGGGAATAGAACGGAATCAACCTGAATGGAATGGAATGGAATGGAGTGGAATGGAATGGAATGGAATCAACCTGAATGGAATGGAATGGAATGGAATGAAATCAACCCGTATAGAATGGAATGGTATGGAATGGAATGGAAAGCAATCAAAACGAATGGAATGTAATGGAATGGAATGGAATGGAATGAAATGGAATTTAATGGAATCGACCCAAATGGAATGGAATGGTATGGAGTGGAATCAGCGCGAATGGAATGGAATGCATTGGAATGGAATTGAATGGAATCAACCCAATAGGAATGGAATGGAATGGAATGGAATGGAATGGAATGGAATGGAAAGCAATCAAAACGAATGTAATGTAATGGAATGGAATGGAACGGAATGTCATGGAAAGGAATGGAAGCAATCCGAATGGAAAGGAATGGAATGGAATGGAATGGAATGGAATGGAATCAACCAAAACGGAATGGAATGGAATGGATTGGAATGGAATGTCATGGAATGGAATGGAATCAATCCGAATGGAATGGAATGGAGTGGAATGTAATCAACCCAAACGGAATGGAATGGAATGGAATGCAATGCAATGCAAAGGAATCAAACCAAATGGAATGGAATGGAATGAACTGGAGTGGAATGGAATGCAATGGAATGTAATCAACCGGAGTGGGATGGAATGGAATGGAATCAACCCGAATGCAATGGAATGGTATGGATCGGAATGAAATGGAATGTAATCGACCTGAATGGAATGGAATGGAATGGAATCAACCGGAATGGAATGGAAGGGAGTGGAATGGAATGGTGTGGAATGGAATCAACACAAACGGAATGGAATGGAATGGAATGGACCGGAATGAAATCAACCCAAATGGAATGGAATGGAATGGAATGGAATGGAATCAACACAAATGGAATGGAATGGGGTGGAATGCAACGGAATGGAATGGAATGAAATCAAGCATAATGGAATGGAATGGAATGGAATGGAATGGAAAGGAATGGAATGGAATGAAGTGGAATCAACCCGAATGGAATAGAATGGAATGGAATGAAATGGAATCAACCCGAATAGAATGGAATGGAGTGGAATGGAATCAACCCAAGTGGAATGGAATAGAATGGAATGGAATGGAATGGAATGGAATGGAATGAAATGGAATGGAATGGAATGGAATCAACACGAATGGAATGGAATGGAATGGAATCAACACAAACGGAATGGAATGGGGTGGAATGCAACGGAATGGAATGCAATGAAATCAAGCCTAATGGAATGGAATGGAATGGCGTGGAATGGAATGGAATGGAATGAAGTGGAATCAACCCGAATGGAATAGAATGGAATGGAATGAAAAGGGAATGAACCCGAATAGAATGGAATGGAATGGAATGAAATCAACCCGAATGGAATCTAATAGAATGGAATGGAATGGTATGCAATGGAATGGAATGGAATGGAATGCAATGGAATGGAATGGAATGGAATCAACCCGAATGGAATGGAATGGAATGGAATGGAATCAACCCGAATGGAATGAAACGGAGTGTAATGGAATGCAATGTAATGGAATCCAACGGAGTGGAATGGAATGAAATGGAATGGAATGGAATGGAACGGAACGGAATCAACCCGAATAGATAGGAATGGAATAGAATGGAAAGGAATGGAATGGAATTAACCCAAGTGGAATGGAATGGAATGGAATGAATTTGAAAGGAATGGAATGGAATAAACCCGAATGGAATGGAATGGAATGGAATGGAATGAAATGGAATGGAATCAACCCGAATGGAATGGAATGGAATTCAATGGAATGGAATGGAATGGAATCAAAGAGAATGGAATGAAATGGAATTAACCCGAATTGAATGGAATGCGATGGAATGAAATGGAATGGAATGGAATGAACCCGAATGGAGTGTAATGTAATGTAATGGAATGGAATGGAATGAAATGAAATCACCGCGAATGTAATGGAATGGAATGGAACGGAATGTCATGGAATGGAATGGAATCAACCGAAATGGAAAGAATGGAACGGAATTGAATGGAATGGAATCAAACCGAATGGAATGGAATGGAAGGGAATGGAATGGAATGGAATCAAACCGAATGGAAAGGAACAGAATAGAATAGAATGGAATGGAATGGAATGGAATGGAATCAACCCGAATGCAATAGATTTGAATGGAATGGAATGGAATGGAAAGGAATTGAATCAACCCGAAAGGAATGGAATGGAATGGAATCAAACCGCACGGAATGTAATGGAATGGAATGGAACGGAATGGAATGGAATGGAATGGAATAGACCTAAATGGAATGTAATGGAATGGAATGGAATGGAATAAACCCAAATGTTTGGAATGGAATGGAATCGAATGCAATGGAATGGAATGGAATGGAGTCAACCCGAATGGAATGGAATGGAACGGAATGGAATGGAATGGATCGGAATCGACCTGAATGGAATGGAATGGAATGGAATAGAATGGAATGCAATGGAATGGAATGGAATGCAATCGAATGGAATGGAATGCAATGGAATGGAATGGAATGGAATCAACTGGAATGGAATGGAATGGAATTTAATGGAATAGAATGGTATGGAATGGAATGAAATCGAATGGAATGGAATGGAATGGAATGGAATCAACCCGAATGGAATGGAATGGAAAGGAATGGAATGGAATGGAATGAACCCGAATGGAATGGAGTGGAATGGAATGGAATCAACGCGAATCAAATGGAATGGAATGGTACGGAATGTATTGGAATGGAATGGAATCAATCCGAATGGAATGGAATTGAATGGAATGGAATGGAATGGAATCGACCAGAATGGAATGGAATTTAATGGAATGGAATGGAATGGAGTGGAAAGGAGTGGAATCAACCCGAATGGAGTGGAATGCAATGGAATGAATTGGATCGAAATGGAATGCAATAAACCCGAATTGAGTGGAATGAAAAGGAATGGAAGCAACCCGAATGGAATGGAATGGAATGGAATCAAACCGAAAGGAATGAAATGGAATGGAATGGAATGCAGTGGAATGGAATGGGATGGAATCAACCCGAATGGAATGGAATGGAATGGAACGGAACCTAACAGAACGGTTTGGAATGGAATGGAATGGAATGGAACCAACCCGAATGGGATGGATTTGAATGGAATGGAATGGAATGGAATGGAATCAACCCGAATGGAATGGAATGGAATGGAATGGAATGGAATGGAATGGAATGGAAAGAAATCAACACGAATGGAAGGGAATGGAATGGAATGGAATGGAATCAACCCGAATGGAATGGAATGGAATGGAATGCAATGGAATGGAATGGAATGGAATCAACCCGAATGGAAGGGAATGGAATGGAATGGAATGGAATCAACCCGAATGGAATGGAATGCAATGAATTGTACTTGAATGGAATCAACCCGAAAGGAATGGAATGGAATGGAATGGAATGGCATGGAATTGAATCAACGCGAATGGAATGGAATGGAATGGAACGGAATGTAATGGAATGGAATAGAATCAATCCGAATGGAATGGAATGCAATGGAATGGAATGGAAGCAACCCAAAAGGAATGCAATCGAATGGAATGCAATGGAATGGAATGTAAGGGAATGGAGTCAACCCAAATGGAATGGAATGGAATGCAATCAACCCAAGTGGAATGGAATGGAATGGAATGCAATGGAATGGAAAAAACCCAAACGTAATGGAATGCAATGAATGGAATGGAATGAAATGGAATAGAATCAAACCGAATGGAATGAAATGCAATGGAATGGAATGGAATGGAATCAACCCGAATGCAGTGAAATTAAATGGAATAGAAGGCAATGGAATGGAATGTATTGGAATCAAACCGAGTGGAATGGAATGGAATGGAAAGGAATGGAACGGAATGGAAAGGAATGGAATGGAATGGAATGGAATCAACCCGAATGGAAAGGAATGGAATGGAATGGAATGGAATGGAATGGACCGGAATTGACCTGAATGGAATGGAATGGAATGGAATGGAGTGGAATGGAATCAACCGGATAGGAATGGAATGGAATTTAATGGAATAGAATGGTATGGAATGGTATCAAATCGAATGGAATGGAATGGAATGGAATGGAATGGAATCAGCACGAACGTAATGGAATGGAAAGCAATGGAATGGCATGGAATGGAATGAACCCGAATGGATTGGAATGGAATGGAATGGAATGGAATGGAGTGAACTCGAATGGCATGGAATGGAATGGAATGGAACGGAATGGAATGGAATGCAATCAACCCGAATGGAAAGGAATGGAATGGAACGGAACAGAACAGAACGGTTTGTAATTGAATGGAATGGAATGGAAAAAACCCGAATGGGATGGATTTGAATGGAATGGAATGGAATGGAATGGAATCAACCCGAATGGAATGGAATGAAATGGAATGGAATCAACACGAATGGAATTTAATGGAATGGAATGGAACGGAATGGATTGGAATGGAATGGAATCTACCCAAATGGAATGGAATGGAATGGAATGGAATAAACCCGAATGGAAGGGAATGGAATGGAATGGAATGGAATCAACCCGAATGGAATGGAATGGAATGGAATGGAATGGAATGGAATGGAATCAACCGGAATGGAAAGGAATGGAATGGAATGGAATGGAATGTTCTGCAATGGAATGGAATGGAATCAACCGGAATGTAAAGAATGGAATGGAATGGAATGGAATGTTCTGGAATGGAATGGAAGCAAACGAATGCAATGGAATGGAACGGAATCAACCCAAATGGAATGGAATGGAATGGAATGGAATAGAATGGAATCAACCAGAATTGAATGGAATGGATTGGAATGGAATAGAAAGGAATCTACCCGAATGGAATGAAATGGAATGCAATGGAATGGAATAGAATGGAATGAAATGGAATGGAATGGAGTCAACCCGAATGGAATGGATTCCAATGGAATGGATTCCAATGGAATGGAATGGAATCAACCCGAACGGAATGGAATGGTATGTAATGGAATGGAATGGAATAAACCCGAATGGAATGGAATGGAATGGAATGCAATGGTATGGAATGGAATGGAATGGAATAAACCCGAATGGAATGGAATGGAATGGAATGCAATGGAATGGAATGGAAGGGAAAGGAATGGAATCAAGACGAATGGAATGGAATGGAATGGAATGGAATGGAATGGAATCAACCCGAATGGAATCGAATGGAATAGAATGGAATGGAATGGAATGGAATGGAATGGAATGGAATGGAATTAAATGGAATGGAATCAACCCGAATGGAATGGAATGGAATGGAATGAAATGGAATGGAATGCAATGGAATGGAATCAAAGCGATTGGAATGGAATAGTAAGCAATGGAATGGAATGGAATGGAATCAAAAGGAATGGAATGAAATAGAATGGAATGGAATGGAATGGAATGGAATGGAATGGAATGGAATCAACCGGAATGGAATGGAATGGAATGTTCTGGAATGGAATGGAAGCAACCGAATGGAATGGAATGGAATTGAATGGAATGGAATCAACCCAAATGGAATGGAACTGAATGGAATGGAATGGAATGGAATTAACCCAAATGAAACAGAATGGAATGGAATGGAATGGAATGGAATCAACCAGAATGGAATGGAATGGATTGGAATGGAATAGAAAGGAATCCACACGACTGGAATGAAATGGAATTCGATGGAATGGAATAGAATGGAATGAAATGGAATGGAATGGAGTCAACCCGAATGGAATAGTATGGTATGGAATGGAATGGAATGGAATAAACCCGAATGGAATGGAATGGAATGCAATGGAATGGAATGGAATGGAATGGAAAGGAATGGAATCAACACGAATGGAATGGATTGGAATGGAATGGAATGGAATGGAATGGAATGGAATCAACCCGAATGGAATGGAATGGAATAGAATGGAAAGGAATGGAATGGAATGGAATGGAATTAAATGGAATGGAATCAACCCGAATGGAATGGAATGGAATGGAACGGAATGCAATGCAATGGAATGGAATGGAAAGGTATGGAATGGAATGGAATGGAATGGAATTGGATCAACGTGAATGGAATGGAATGGAATGGAATGGAATGGAATGGAATATAATTGAAAGGAATGGAATTAAATGGAATGGAATCAACCCGAATGGAATGGAATGGAATGGAATGGAATGGAATGGAATGCAATGCAATGCAATGGAATGGAATGGAATGGAATGGAATGGAATGGAATAGGATGGAATGAAATGGAATGGAATGGAATGGAATGGAATGGAATGGAATGGAATCAAACCGAATGGAATGGAATGGAATGGAATAGGATGGAATGAAATGAAATGGAATGGAATGGAATGCAATGGAATGGAATGGAATCAAACCGAATGGAATGGAATAGTAAGTAACGGAATGGAATGGAATGGAATCAAAAGGAATGGAGTGGAGTGGAATGGAATGGAATGGAATGGAATGGAATCAACCGGAATGGAATGGAGTGGAATGTTCTGGAATGGAATGGAAGCAACCAAATGGAATGGAATGGAATTGAATGGAATGGAATCAACCCAAATGGAATGGAATGGAATGGAATGGAATGGAATGGAATGGAATGGAATTAAAATAAATGGAACGGATTGGAATGGAATGGAATGGAATGGAATCAACCAGAATGGAATGGAATTGATTGGAAAGGAATAGAAAGGAATCTACCCGAATGGAATGAAATGGAATTCAAGGGAATGGAATAGAATGGAATGAAGTGGAATGGAATGGAGTCAACCCGAATGGAATGGATTCCAATGGAATGGATTCGAATGGAATATAATGGAATCAACCCGAATGGAATGGAATGGTATGGAATGGAATGGAATAAACCCGAAAGGAATGGAATGGAATGCAATGGAATGGAATGGAATGGAATGGAAATGAATGGAATCAACACGAATGGAATGGAATGGAATGGAATGGAATGGAATCAACCCGAATGGAATGCAATGGAATGGAATGGAATAGAATGGAACGGAATGGAATGGAATGGAATAGAATTATATGTAATGGAATCAACCCGAATGGAATGGAATGGAATGCAATGGAATGGAATGGATTGGAATGGAATGGAATCAACGAGAATGGAATGGAATGGAATGGAATGGAATGGAATGGAATGGATTCATCCCGAATGGAATGGAATGGAATGGAATGCAATGGAATGGAATGGAATCAACCAGAATGGAATTAAATTGAATGGAATAGAATGGAGTGCAGTGGAAGGCAATGGAATGGAATGGAAAGGAATAGAATGGAGTCAACCAGAGAGGAATGGAATGGAATGGAATGGAATGGAATGGAATCAACCGGAATGGAATGGAATGGATTGAAATGGAATGTAATGGAATCAACCGGAAAGGAATGGAATGGAAGGGAATAGAACGGAATCTACCTGAATGGAATGGAATGGAATGGAGTGGAATGGAATGGAATTTAATCAACCCGAATGGAATGGAATGGAATGGAATGGAATGGAATCAACCCGTATGGAATGGAATGGTATGGAATGGAATGGAATGGAATCAACCCGAATGGAATGGAATGGAATGGAATGGAATCAACCGGAATGGAAAGGAATGGAATGGAATGGAATGGAATGTTCTGGAATGGAATGGAATGGAATCAACCGGAATGGAAAGGAATGGAATGGAATGGAATGTTCTGGAATGGAATGGAAGCAAACGAATGGAATGGAATGGAATGGAATCAACCCAAATGGAATGGAATGGAATGGAATGGAATAGAATGGAATCAACCAGAATTTAATGGAATGGATTGGAATGGAATAGAAAGGAATCTACCCGAATGGAATGAAATGGAATGCAATGGAATGGAATAGAATGGAATGAAATGGAATGGAATGGAGTCAACCCGAATGGAATGGAATGGAATGGATTGCAATGGTATGGAATGGAATGGAATGGAATAAACCCGAATGGAATGGAATGGAATGGAATGCAATGGAATGGAATGGAATGGAATGGAATAAACCCGAATGGAATGGAATGGAATGGATTGCAATGGTATGGAATGGAATGGAATGGAATAAACCCGAATGGAATGGAATGGAATGGAATGGAATGCAATGGAATGGAATGCAACGGAGAGGAATGGAATCAACACGAATGGAATGGAATGGAATGGAATGGAATGGAATGGAATGGAATCAACACGAATGGAATCGAATGGAATAGAATGGAATGGAATGGAATGGAATGGAATGGAATGGAATGGAATGGAATGGAATTACATGATATGGAATCAACCCGAATGGAATTTAATGGAATGGAATGGAATGGAATGGAATGCAATGCAATGGAATGTAATGGAGTGGAATGGAATGGAATCAACGCGAATGGAATGGAATGGAATGGAATGGAATGGAATGGAATGGATTCATCGCGAATGGAATGGAATGGAATGGAATGGAATGCAATGGAATGGAATGGAATCAACCAGAATGGAATGAAATTGAATGGAATGGAATGGAATGCAGTGGAATGCAATGGAATGGAATGGAATGGAATGGAATGGAAAGGAATGGAATGGAATCAACAAGAGAGGAAAGGAATGGAATGGAATGGAATGAAATCAATCGGAATGCAATGGAATGGATTGAAATGGAATGTAATGGAATCAACCATAACGGAATTTAATGGAATGGAATGGAAGGGAATAGAACGGAATCTAACTGAATGGAATGGAATGGAATGGAGTGGAATGGAATGGAATGGAATCAACCCGAATGGAATGGAATGGAATGGAATGGAGGCAACCCGTATGGAATTGAATGGTATGGAATGGAATGGAATGGAATCAACCCGACTGGAATTGAATGGAATGCAATAGAATGAAATGGAATGGAATCAACTGGAGTGGAACGAAATAGAATGGAATGGAATGGAATGATCTGGAATGGAATGTAATGGAATCAACCGGAATGGAAAGGAATGGAATGGAATGGAATGTTCTGGAATGGAATGGAAGAAACCGAATAGAATGGAATGGATTGGAATGGAGTGTTCTGGAATGGAATGGAAGCAACCGAGTGGAATGGAATGAAATGGAATGGAATCAACGCGAATGGAATGGAATGGAATGGAATGGAATGGAATGGAATGGAAAGGAATCAACGCGAATGGAATGGAATGGAATGGAATGGAATGAACACGAACGGAATGAAATTGAATGGAATGGAATGGAATGCAGTGGAATGGAATGGAATGGAAAGTTATGGAATGGAATGGAATGGAATGGAATGGAATGGAATGGAATGAACCAGAATGGAATGGAATGGAATGGAATGGAATGGAATCAACCCCAACGGAATGGCATGAAATGGAATGGAATGGAATGGAATGGAATGGCATCAACCCGAATGGAATGGAATGGAATGGAAAGGAATCAACCCGAATGGAATGAAATGGATTGGAATGGAATGCAATCGAATGGAATGGAATGGAATGGAATGCCACGGAATGGAATGGAATGGAATGGAATGGAATGGAATGGAGTGGATTGGAATGGAATGGAATCAACCCGAATGCAATGGAATGGAATGGAATGGAATGGAATCCACCCAAATGGAATGGAATGGAATGGAATGGAATGGAATGGAATCAACCCGAATGGAATGGGATGGAAAGTAATGGAATGGGATGGAATGGAAGAAATGCGAGTAGAATGGAATGGAATGGAATAGATTGGAATGGAATGGAATCAACCAGAATGGAATGGAATGGAATGGAATCAACCCGAATGGAATGAAATGGAATGGAATGGAATGCATTGGAATGGAATGGAATGGAATCAAACCGAATGGAATGGAATGGAATGGAATGGAATGGAATGGAATGGAATGGAATCAACCCCAATGGAATGGAATGAAACGGAATGGAATGGAAAGGAATGGAATGGCATCAACCCGAATGGAATGGAATGGAATGGAAAGGAATCAACCCGAATGGAATGAAATGGATTGGAGTGGAATGCAATCGAATGGAATGGAATGGAATGCCACGGAATGGAATGGAATGGAATGGAGTGGACTGGAATGGAATGGAATCAACCCGAATGCAATGGAATGGAATGCAATGGAATCAACCCAAATGGAATGGAATGGAATGGAATGGAATGGAATGGAATGGAATGGAATGGAATCAACCCGAATGGAATGGGATGGAAAGTAATGGAATGGGATGGAATGGAAGAAATGCGAATAGAATGGAATGGAATGGAATAGATTGTCATGGAATGGAATCAACCAGAATGGAATGGAATGGAATGGAATCAACCCGAATGGAATGAAATGCAATGGAATGGAATGCATTGGAATGGAATGGAATGGAATCAAACCGAATGGAATGGAATGGAATGGAATGGAATGGAATGGAATGGAATCAACCCACATGGAATGGAGTGGAATGGAATTGAATGGAATGGAATGGAATCAACCGAAATGGAATGGAATGGAATGGAATGGAATGGAACAGAATGGAATGCAATCAACCGAAATGGAATTTAATGGAATGGGATGGAATCAACCCAATCTGAATGAAATGGAATGGAATGCAATGGAATGGAATGGAATCAACACAAATGGAATGGAAAGGAATAGAATGGAATTCAATGGAATGGAATGCAATCAACGGGAATGGAATGGAATCGAATGGAAGGAACCCGAATCGAATGGAGTTCAATTGAGTCGAATGGAATGGAATCAACCCCAGTGGAATGGAATGGAATGTCATGGAATGGAATCAACCAGAATGGAATGGAATAGAATGGAATGGAATTGAATGGAATGGAATGGAATGGATTGGAAACAACACGAATTGAATGGAATGGAGTGGAATGGAATGGAATGGAATGGGAGGCAAAGGAATGCAATCAACCTGAATGGAATGGAATGGAATGGAGTGGAATGGAATCAACAGGAAAGGAATGGAATGGAATGGAATCAACGCGAATAGAATGGAATGGAATGGAATGGAATGGAATGGAATGGAATGGAATGAAAAGGAATGGAATGGAATAGAATGGAATGGAATGGAATGGAATGGAATGGAATGGAATGGAATGGAGTGGAATCAACCGGAATGGAATGGAGTGGAATCAACCGGAATGGAATGGAATGGAATGGAAGCAACCGAATGGAATGGAATGGAATGGAATCACCCCGAATGGAATGGAATGGAATGGAATGGAATGGAATGGAATTAACGCAAATGGAATGGAAAGGAATGGAATGGAATGGAATGGAATCAACCGGAATGGAATGGAATGGATTTGGAATGGAATAGAAAGGAATCTACCCGAATGGAATGAAATGGAATGCAATGGAATGGAATAGAATGGAATGAAATGGAATGGAATGGAGTCAACCCGAATGGAATGGAATGGAATGGAATGGAATGGAATGGAATGGCATGGAATGGAATGGAATCAACCTCAATGGAATGGAATGAATTGGAATGGAATGGAATGGAATGGAATTGAATGGAATGGAATGGAATGGAATCAACCGGAACGGAATGGAAAGGATTGGAATGGAAGGGAATAGAACGGAATCTACCCGAATGGAATGGAATGGAATGGAATGGAAGGGAATGGAATGGAATCAACCCGAATGTAATGTAATGTAATGGAATAGAATGGAATCAACCCGTATGGAATGGAATGGTATGGAATGGAATGGAATGTAATCAACGCGAATGGAATGCAATGGAGTGGAATGGAATGGAATGGAATCAACCCGAATGGAATGGAATGGAATGGAATAGGATGGAATGAAATGGAATGTAATGTAATGGAATGGAATGGAATGGAATGGAATCAAACCGAATGGAATGGAATAGTAAGTAATGGAATGAAATGGAATGGAATCAAAAGGATTGGAGTGAAATAGAATGGAATGGAATGGAATGGAATCAACCGGAGTGGAATGGAGTGGAATGTTCTGGAATGGAATGGAAGCAACCGAATGGAATCGAATGGAATTGAATGGAATGGAATCAACCCAAATGGAATGGAACGGAATGGAATGGAATGGAATGGAATTAAACTAAATGGAACGGATTGGAATGGAATGGAATGGAATGGAATCAACCAGAATGGAATGGAATGGATTGGAAAGGAATAGAAAGGAATCTACCCGAATAGAATGAAATGGAATTCAAGGGAATGGAATAGAATGGAATGAAATGGAATGGAATGGAGTCAACCCGAATGGAATGGAATCCAATGGAATGGATTCGAATGGAATATAATGGAATCAACCCGAATGGCATGGAATGGTATGGAATGGAATGGAATAAACCCGAAAGGAATGGAATGGAATGCAATGGAATGGAATGGAATGGAATGGAAATGAATGGAATCAACACGAATGGAATGGAATGGAATCGAATGGAATGGAATGGAATCAACACAAATGGAATGGAATGGAATAGAATGGAATGGAATGGAATGGAATGGAACGGAATTAAATGAAATGGAATCAACCCGAATGGAATGGAATGTAATGCAATGGAATGGAATGGATTGGAATGGAATGGAATCAACGCGAATGGAATTGAATGGAATGGAATGGAATGGAATGGATTAATCCCGAATGGAATGGAATGGAATGGAATGGAATGGAATGGAATGCAATGGAATGGAATGGAATCAACCAGAATGGAATTAAATTGAATGGAATTGAATGGAGTGCAGTGGAATGGAATGCAATGGAATGGAATGGAATGGAATGGAATGGAATGGAAAGGAATAGAATGGAATCAACCAGAGAGGAATGGAATGGAATGGAATGGAATGGAATCAATCGGAATGGAATGGAATGGATTGAAATGGAATGTAATGGAATCAACCGGAACGGAATGGAATGGAAGGGAATAGAACGGAATCTACCTGAATGGAATGGAATGGAATGGAGTGGAAAGGAATGGAATTTAATCAACCCGAATGGAATGGAATGGAATGGAATGGAATCAACCCGTATGGAATGGAATGGTATGGAATGGAATGGAATGGAATCAACCCGAATGGAATGGAATGGAATGGAATGGAATGGAATGGAATGGAATCAACCGGAATGGAAAGGAATGGAATGGAATGGAATGGAATGTTCTGGAATGGAATGGAATGGAATCAACCGGAATGGAAAGGAATGGAATGGAATGGAATGGAATGTTCTGGAATGGAATGGAAGCAAACGAATGGAATGGAATGGAATCAACCCAAATGGAATGGAATGGAATGGAATGGAATAGAATGGAATCAACCAGAATTGAATGGAATGGATTGGAATGGAATAGAAAGGAATCTACCCGAATGGAATGAAACGGAATGCTTTGGAATGGCATAGAATGGAATGAAATGGAATGGAATGGAGTCAACCCGAATGGAATGGATTCCAATGGAATGGATTCCAATGGAATGGAATGGAATCAACCCGAACGGAATGGAATGCCATGGAATGGAATGGAATGGAATAAACCAGAATGGAATGGAATGGAATGGAATGCAATGGTATGGAATGGAATGGAATGGAATAAACCCGAATGGAATGGAATGGAATGGAATGCAATGGAATGGAATGGAACGGAAAGGAATGGAATCAACAGGAATGGAATGGAATGGAATGGAATGGAATGGAATGGAATCAACCCGAATGGAATCGAATGGAATAGAATGGAATGGAATGGAATGGAATGGAATGGAATTAAATGGAATGGAATCAATCCGAATGGAATGGAATGGAATGGAACGCAATGGAATGGAATGGAGTGGAATGGAATGCAATGTAATGGAAAGGAATGGAATGGAATCAACCCGCATGGAATGGAATGGAATGGAATGGAAAGGAATCATCCTGAATGGAATGAAATGAAATGTAATGGAATGCAATGGAATGGAATGGAATGGAACGCCATGGAATGGAATGCAATGGAATGGAATCAACCCGAATTCAATGGAATGGAGTGGAACGGAATGGAATGGAATGTAATCAACCCAAATGGAATGGAATGGGATGGAATGGAATGGAATGGAATGGAATGGAATCAACCCGAATGGAATGGCATGGAATGGGATGGAATGGAATGGAATGGGATGGAATGGAAACAACGCGAATAGAATGGAATGCAATGGAATAGAATAGTATGGAATGGAATCAACCAGAATGGAATGGAATGGAATGGAATGGAATGGAATCAACCCGAATGGAATGGAATGGAATGGAATAGTATGGAATGAAATGGAATGGAATGGAATCAAAGCGAGTGGAATGGAATAGTAAGTAATGGAATGGAATGGAATCAAAAGGAATGGAATGAAATAGAATGGAATGGAATGGAATCAACCGGAATGGAAAGGAATGGAATGGAATGGAATGCAATGTTCTGGAATGGAATGGAATGGAATCAACCGGAATGGAAAGGAATGGAATGGAATGGAATGGAATGTTCTGGAATGGAATGGAGGAAAACGAATGGAATGGAATGGAATCAACCCAAATGGAATGGAATGGAATGGAATGGAATAGAATGGAATCAACCAGAATTGAATGGAATGGATTGGAATGGAATAGAAAGGAATCTACCCGAATGGAATGAAACGGAATGCAATGGAATGGCATAGAATGGAATGAAATGGAATGGAATGGAATGGAATCAACACGAATGGAATGGAATGGAATGGAATGGAATGGAATCTACCCGAATGGAATGGAATGGAATGAAATGAAATGGAATGGAATCAAACCGAATGGAATGGAATGGAATGGAATGGAATGGAATGCAATGGAATGGTATAGAATCAACGCGCATGGAATGGAATGGAATGGAATGGAATGAACCCGAATGGAATGAAATTGAATCGAATGGAAGAGAATGCAGTGGAGTGGAATGGAATGGAATGGTATGGAATGGAATGGAATGGAATGGAATGGAATGGAATCAACCAGAATGGAATGGAATGGAATGGCATGGAATGGAATGGAATCAATCGGAATGGAATCGAATGGATTGAACTAGACTGTAATGGAATCACCCTGAACGGAATGGAATGGATTGGAATGGAAGGAAATAGAACGGAATCTACCCAAATGGAATGGAATGGAATGGAATGGAAGGCAATGGAATGGAATCAAACCAAATGTAATGGAATGGAATGGATTGGAATGGAATCAACCCGTATGGAGTGGAATGGTATGGAATGGAATGGAATGGAATCAACCCGAATGGAAGGGAAAGGAATGGAATGTAATCAACCCTAATGGAATGTAGTGGAATGGAATGGAATCAACTCAAATGGAATAGAATGGAATGGAATGGAATGGAATCAACACATATGGAATTGAATGGAATGAAATGGAATTGAATGGCATGGAATCAACCCAAATGGAATGAAATGGAATGGAATGGAATGGAATGGAATGGAATGGAATCAACCCACATGGAATGGAATGCAATGGAATGGAGTGGAATGGAGTGGAATCAACCAAAATGGAATGGAATAGAACGGCATGGAATAGAATGAAATGGAATGGAATGGAATGGAATGGAATACCATCAACCCAAAAGGAATGAAATGGAATGGAATGGAATGGAATCAACCCAAATGAAATGGAATGGAATGGAATGGAATGGAATGGAATGGAATGGAATCAACCCACATGGAATGGAGTGGAATGGAATTGAATGGAATGGAATGGAATCAACCGAAATGGAATGGAATGGAATGGAATGGAATGGAATGGAATGGAACAGAATGGAATGCAATCAACCGAAATGGAATTTAATGGAATGGGATGGAATCAACCCAATCTGAATGAAATGGAATGGAATGCAATGGAGTGGAATGGAATCAACACAAATGGAATGGAAAGGAATAGAATGGAATTCAATGGAATGGAATGCAATCAACGGGAATGGAATGGAATCGAATGGAAGGAACCCGAATCGAATGGAGTTCAATTGAGTGGAATGGAATGGAATCAACCCCAATGGAATGGAATGGAATGTCATGGAATGGAATCAACCAGAATGGAATGGAATAGAATGGAATGGAATTGAATGGAATGGAATGGAATGGATTGGAAACAACACGAATTGAATGGAATGGAGTGGAATGGAATGGAATGGAATGGGAGGCAAAGGAATGCAATCAACCTGAATGGAATGGAATGGAATGGAGTGGAACGGAATCAACAGGAAAGGAATGGAATGGAATGGAATGGAATCAACGCGAATAGAATGGAATGGAATGGAATGGAATGGAATGGAATGGAATGAAAAGGAATGGAATGGAATAGAATGGAATGGAATGGAATGGAATGGAATGGAATGGAACGGAATGGAGTGGAATCAACCGGAATGGAATGGAATGCAATGGAAGCAACCGAATGGAATGGAATGGAATCACCCCGAATGGAATGGAATGGAATGGAATTAACGCAAATGGAATGGAAAGGAATGGAATGGAATGGAATGGAATCAACCGGAATGGAATGGAATGGATTTGGAATGGAATAGAAAGGAATCTACCCGAATGGAATGAAATGGAATGCAATGGAATGGAATAGAATGGAATGAAATGGAATGGAATGGAGTCAACCCGAATGGAATGGAATGGAATGGAATGGAATGGAATGGAATCAACCACAATGGAATGCAATGAATTGGAATGGAATGGAATGGAATGGAATGGAATGGAATGGAATGGAATGGAATCAACCGGAACGGAATGGAAAGGATTGGAATGGAAGGGAATAGAACGGAATCTACCCGAATGGAATGGAATGGAATGGAATGGAAGGGAATGGAATGGAATCAACCCGAATGTAATGTAATGGAATGGAATGGAATGGAATCAACCCGTATGGAATCGAATGGTATGGAATGGAATGGAATGTAATCAACGCGAATGGAATGCAATGGAGTGGAATGGAATGGAATGGAATCAACCCGAATGGAATGGAATGGAATGGAATAGGATGGAATGAAATGGAATGGAATGGAATGGAATGGAATGGAATCAAACCGAATGGAATGGAATAGTAAGTAATGGAATGAAATGGAATGGAATCAAAAGGATTGGAGTGAAATAGAATGGAATGGAATGGAATGGAATGGAATGGAATGGAATCAACCGGAATGGAATGGAGTGGAATGTTCTGGAATGGAATGGAAGCAACCGAATGGAATCGAATGGAATTGAATGGAATGGAATCAACCCAAATGGAATGGAACGGAATGGAATGGAATGGAATGGAATTAAACTAAATGGAACGGAATGGAATGGAATGGAATGGAATCAACCAGAATGGAATGGAATGGATTGGAAAGGAATAGAAAGGAATCTACCCGAATAGAATGAAATGGAATTCAAGGGAATGGAATAGAATGGAATGAAATGGAATGGAATGGAGTCAACCCGAATGGAATGGAATCCAATGGAATGGATTCGAATGGAATATAATGGAATCAACCCGAATGGCATGGAATGGTATGGAATGGAATGGAATAAACCCGAAAGGAATGGAATGGAATGCAATGGAATGGAATGGAATGGAATGGAAATGAATGGAATCAACACGAATGGAATGGAATGGAATCGAATGGAATGGAATGGAATCAACCAAAATGGAATGGAATGGAATAGAATGGAATGGAATGGAATGGAATGGAACGGAATTAAATGAAATGGAATCAACCCGAATGGAATGGAAAGTAATGCAATGGAATGGAATGGATTGGAATGGAATGGAATCAACGCGAATGGAATTGAATGGAATGGAATGGAATGGATTCATCCCGAATGGAATGGAATGGAATGGAATGGAATGCAATGGAATGGAATGGAATCAACCAGAATGGAATTAAATTGAATGGAATTGAATGGAGTGCAGTGGAATGGAATGGAATGGAATGGAATGGAATGGAATGGAATAGAATGGAATCAACCAGAGAGGAATGGAATGGAATGGAATGGAATGGAATCAATCGGAATGGAATGGAATGGATTGAAATGGAATGTAATGGAATCAACCGGAACGGAATGGAATGGAAGGGAATAGAACGGAATCTACCTGAATGGCATGGAATGGAATGGAGTGGAAAGGAATGGAATTTAATCAACCCGAATGGAATGGAATGGAATGGAATGGAATCAACCCGTATGGAATGGAATGGTATGGAATGGAATGGAATGGAATCAACACGAATGGAATGGAATGGAATGGAATGGAATGGAATCAACCGGAATGGAAAGGAATGGAATGGAATGGAATGGAATGTTCTGGAATGGAATGGAATGGAATGGAATCAACCGGAATGGAAAGGAATGGAATGGAATGGAATGGAATGTTCTGGAATGGAATGGAAGCAAACGAATGGAATGGAATGGAATCAACCCAATTGGAATGGAATGGAATGAAATGGAATAGAATGGAATCAAACAGAATTGAATGGAATGGATTGGAATGGAATAGAAAGGAATCTACCCGAATGGAATGAAACGGAATGCAATGGAATGGCATAGAATGGAATGAAATGGAATGGAATGGAGTCAACCCGAATGGAATGGATTCCAATGGAATGGATTCCAATGGAATGGAATGGAATCAACCCGAACGGAATGGAATGGTATGGAATGGAATGGAATGGAATAAACCAGAATGGAATGGAATGGAATGGAATGCAATGGTATGGAATGGAATGGAATGGAATAAACCCGAATGGAATGGAATGGAATGGAATGCAATGGAATGGAATGGAACGGAAAGGAATGGAATCAACAGGAATGGAATGGAATGGAATGGAATGGAATGGAATGGAATGGAATCAACCCGAATGGAATCGAATGGAATAGAATGTTCTGGAATGGAATGGAAGCAACCGAATAGAATGGAATGGATTGGAATGGAGTGTTCTTGAATGGAATGGAAGCAACCGAATGGAATGGAATGAAACGGAATGGAATCAACCCGAATGGAATGGAATGGAATGGAATGCAATGGAATGGAATGGAATGGAATGCAATGGAATGGAATGGAAAGGAATCAACGCGAACGGAATGGAATGGAATGGAATGGAATGGAATGAACACGAAGGGAATGAAATTGAATGGAATGGAATAGAATGCAGTGGAATGGAAATTGAATGGAAAGGTATGGAATGGAATGGAATGGAATGGAATGGAATCAACCAGAATGGAATGGAATGGAATGGAATGGAATGGAATGGAATGGAATGGAATGGAATGGAATGGAATTTAATCAATCGGAATGGAATGGAATGGTTTGAAATCGAATGTAATGGAATCAACCGGAACAGAATGGAATGGAATGGAATGGAAGGGAATAGAACGGAATTTACCAGAATGGAATATAATGGAATGGAGTGGAATTTAATGGAATGGAATCAACCCAAACGGAATGGAATGGAATGGAATGGAATAAACCCGTATGGAATGGAATGGTATGGAATGGAACGGAATGAAATCTACCCGAATGGAATGGAATGGAATGGAATGGAATGGAGTGGAATGGAATCAACCGGAATGGAAAGGAATGGAATGGAATGGAATGGAATGTTGTGGAATGGAATGGAATGGAATCAACCGGAATGGAATGGAATGGAATGGAATGGAATGTTCTGGAATGGAATGGAATGGTATGGAATCAACCCAAATGGAATGGAATGGAATGGAATGGAATGGAATTAACCCAAATGGAATGGAATGGAATGGAATGGAGTGGAATGGAATCAACCGGAATGGAATGGAATGGATTGGAATGGAATAGAAAGGAATGGAATCAACCCCAATGGAATGGAATGAAATGGAATGGAATGGAATGGAATGGAATGGCATCAACCCGAATGGAATGGAATGGAATGGAATGGAATCAACCCGAATGGAATGAAATGCAATGGAATGGGATGCTATGGAATGGAATGGAATGGAATGCCATGGAATGGAATGGAATGGAATTTAATGGAATGGAATCAACCCGAATACAATGGAATGGAACGGAATGGAATGGAATGGAATGGATTGGAATGGAATGGAATAAACCCAAATGGAATGGATGGAATGGAATGGAATGGTATGGAATGCAATCAACCCGAATGGAATGGAATGGAATGGGATGGAATGGAATGGAATGGGATGGAATGTAATCAACCCAAATAGAATGGAATGGAATTGAATAGAATGGAATGGCATACAATCAACCAGAATGGAACGGAATGGAATGGAATCAACCCTAATGGAATGAAATGGAATTGAATGGAATGCATTGGAATGGAATAGAATGGAATCAAACCAAATGGATTGGAAAGGAATGGAATGGAACGGAATCAACCGGAATGGAATGGAATGGAATGTTCTGGAATGGAATGGAAGCAACCGAATTGAATGGAATGCAATGGAATGGAATCGAATCAACCCAAATTGAATGGAATGAAACGGAATGGAATTAACCCAAATGGAAGGGAATGGAACGGAATGGAATGAAATGGAATGGAATGGAATCAACCCGAATGCAATGGAATGGAATGGAATTGAATGGAATGGAACTGAATGGAATGGAATCAACCCATATTGAATGTTGAATGGAATGGAATGGAATGGAATGGAGTCAACCCGAATGGAATGGAATGGAATGTGATGGAATGGAATGGAACGTTCTGGAATGGAATGGAAGCAAACGAATGGAATGGAATGGAATGGCATCACCCCAAATGGAATGGAATGGAGTGGAATGGAATTAACCCAAATGGAATGCAATGGAATGGAATGGAATGGAATCGGCCGGAGTGGAATGGAATGGATTGGACTGGAATAGAAAGGAATCTACCCGAATGGAATGAAATGGAATGCAATGGAATGGAGTAGAATGTTATGAAATGGAATGGAATGGAGTCAACCCAAATGGCATGGAATGGAATGGAATGGAATGGAATGGAATGGAATCAACCCCAATGGAACGGAATGGAATGGAATGGAATGGAATGGAATCAACCCGAATGGAATGAAATGGAATAGAATGGAATGCAATGGAATGGAACGGAATGGAATGGAATGCAATGGAATGGATTGGAATGGATTGGAATGGAATGGAATCAAACCGAATGGAATGGAATGGAATGGAAAGGAATCAACCCGAATGAAATGAAAGGGAATGGAATGGATTGCCATGGAATGGAATGGAATGGAATGGATTCAACCCGAATGGAATGAAATGGAATGGAATGGAATGCATTGGAATGGTAAGGAGCGGAATCAAACCGAATGGAATGGAATGGAATGGAATCAAAAGGAATGGAATGGAATAGAATGCAATGGAATGGAATGGAATGGAATGGAATAGAATGGAATCAACCGGAATGGAATGCAATTAACCGGAATGGAATGGAATGGAATTTTCTGGAATGGAAACAAAGCAACCGAATGGAATGGAACGGAATGGAATGGAATGCAATCAACCCAAATTTAACGGAATGGAATGGAGTGGAATGGAATGGAATAGAAAAGAATCTACCCGAATGGAATGAAATGGAATGCTATGGAATGGAATAGAATGGAATGAAATGGAATGGAATGGAGTCAACCCAAATGGAATGGAATGGAAAGCAATGCAATGGAATGGAATGGAATGGAATGGAATGGAATGGAATCAACACGAAAGGAATGGAATGGAATGGAATGGAATGGAATGGAATGGAATGGAGTCAACCAGAATGGAAATGATTCGAATGGAATGGAATCGAATAGAATGGAATGGTATGGAATGTAATAGAATGGAATCAACCCGAATGGAATGGAATGGAATGCAATGCAATGGAATGGAATGAAATGGACTGGAATGGAATCAAACCAAATGGAATGAAATGCAATGGAATGGAATGGAATCAACCCAAATGGAATGGAATAGAATGGGATGGAATAGAATGGAATGGAACGGAATGGAATGGAATGGAATGGAATACCATCAACCCAAATGGCATGAAATGGAATGGAATGGAATGGAATGGAATGGAATCAACCCGAATGGAAAGGAAGGAAATGGAATGGGATGGAATGGAATGGAATGGGATGGAATGGAATCAACACGAATAGAATGGAATAGAATGGAATAGAATGGAATGGAATGGAATCAACCAGAATGGAATGGAATGGAATGAACCCGAATGGAATGAAATGGAATGGAATGGAATGCATGGCAATGGAATGGAATGAAATCAAACCGAGTGGAATGGAATGGAATGGAATGGAATCAACAGGAATGGAATGGAATGGAATGTGCTGGAATGGAATGGAAGCAACCGAATGGAATGGAATGGAATGGAATCAACCCAAATGCAAAGGAATGGAATGGAATGGAATGGAATTAGAACAAATGGAATGGAATGGAGTACAATGGAATGGAATGGAATGGAATGGAGTCAACCCAAATGCAAAGGAATGGCACGGAATGGAATGGAATGGAGTCAACCGGAATGGAATTAAATGGAATGTGATGGAATGGAATGGAATGGGATGGAATGGAATCAACGCGAATAGAATGGAATGGAATGGAACAGAATGGAATAGAATGTAATCAACCAGAATGGAATGGAATGGAATGGAATGGAATCAACCCGAATGGAATGAAATGGAATGGAATGGAATGCATTGGAATGGAATGGATTCAACCGGAATGGAATTGAATGGAATGTGATGGAATGGAATGCAATTGGATGGAATGGAGTCAACGCGAATAGAATGGAATGGAATGGAATAGAATGGAATAGAATTGAATCAACCAGAATGGAATGGAATGGAATGGAATGGAATCAATCCGAATGGAATGGAATGGAATGGAATGGAATGCAATGGAATGGAATGGAATTGAATCAACGCGAATTTAATGGAATGGAATGCAATGGAATGGAATGAACCCGAATGGAATAAAATTCAATGGAATGTAATGGAATGCAGTGGAATGGAATGGAATGGAAAATTAAGAATGGACTGCAATGGAATGGAATGGAATCAACCAGAATGGAATGGAATGGAATGGAATGCAATGGAATGGAATGGAATCAAACGGAATGGAATCGAATGGATTGAAATGGACTGTAATGGAATCAACTGGAACGGAATGGAACGGATTGGAATGGAAGGGAATAGAACGGAATCTACCCGAATGGCATGGAATGGAATGGAATGGAAGGGAATGGAATGGAATCAACCGGAATGGAATGGAATGGAATGGAATGGAATGGAATCAACACGTATGGAATGGAATGGTATGGAATGGAATGGAATCAACCCGTATGGAATGGAATGGTATGGAATGGAATGGAATGTAATCAAAGGGAATGGAAAGGAATGGAGTGGAAAAGAATGGAATGGAATCAACCCGAATGGAATGGAATGGAATGCAATAGGATGGAATGAAATGGAATGGAATGGAGTGGAATGTTCTGGAATGGAATGGAAGCAACCGAATGGAATGGAATGGAATGGAATGGAATCAACCCAAATGGAATGGAACGGAATGGAATGGAATGGAATGGAATTAAACTAAATGGAACGGATTGGAATGGAATGGAATGGAATGGAATCAACCAGAATGGAATGGAATGGATTGGAAAGGAATAGAAAGGAATCTACCCGAATGGAATGAAATGGAATTCAAGGGAATGGAAAAGAATGGAATGAAATGGAATGGAATGGAGTCAACCCGAATGGAATGGATTCCAATGGAATGGATTCTAATGGAATATAATGGAATCAACCCGAATAGAATGGAATGGTATGGAATGGAATGGAATAAACCCGAAAGGAATGGAATGGAATGCAATGGAATGGAATGGAATGGAAATGAATGGAATCAACACGAATGGAATGGAATGGAATGGAATGGAATGGAATCAACCCGAATGGAGTGGAATGGAATGGAATGGAATAGAATGGAATGGAATGGAATGGAATGGAATTAAATGTAATGGAATCAACCCGAATGGAATGGAATGTAATGCAATGGAATGGAATGGATTGGAATGGAATAGAATCAACGCGAATGGAATGGAATGGAATGGAATGGAATGGAATGGATTCATCCCGAATGGAATGGAATGGAATGGAATGGAATGGAATGCAATGGAATGGAATGGAATCAACCAGAATGGAATTAAATTGAATGGAATGGATTGGAGTGCAGTGGAATGGAATGGAATGGAATGGAATGGAATGGAAAGGAATAGAATGGAATCAACCAGAGAGGAATGGAATGGAATGGAATGGAATGGAATAAATCGGAATGGAATGGAATGGATTGAAATGGAATGTAATGGAATCAACCGGAACGGAATGGAATGGAAGGGAATAGAACGGAATCTACCTGAATGGAATGGAACGGAATGGAGTGGAATGGAATGGAATTTAATCAACCCGAATGGAATGGAATGGAATGGAATGGAATCAACCCGTATGGAATGGAATGGTATGGAATGGAATGGAATGGAATCAACCCGAATGGAATGGAATGGAATGGAATGGAATGGAATCAACCGGAATGGAAAGGAATGGAATGGAATGGAATGGAATGTTCTGGAATGGAATGGAATGGAATCAACCGGAATGGAAAGGAATGGAATGGAATGGAATGGAATGTTCTGGAATGGAATGGAAGCAAACGAATGGAATGGAATGGAATGGAATCAACCCAAATGGAATGGAATGGAATGGAATGGAATAGAATGGAATCAACCCGAATTCTATGGAATGGATTGGAATGGAATAGAAAGGAATCTACCCGAATTGAATGAAATGGAATGCAATGGAATGGAATAGAATGGAATGAAATGGAATGGAATGGAGTCAACCCGAATGGAATGGATTCCAATGGAATAGATTCCAATGGAATGGATTCCAATGGAATGGAATGGAATCAACCCGAACGGAATGGAATGGTATGGAATGGAATGGAATGGAATAAACCCGAATGGAATGGAATGCAATGCAATGGTATGGAATGGAATGGAATGGAATAAACCCGAATGGAATGGAATGGAATGGAATGTAATGGAATGGAATGGAACGGAAAGGAATGGAATCAACACAAATGGAATGGAATGGAATGGAATGGAATGGAATGGAATCAACCCGAATGGAATCGAATGGAATAGAATGGAATGGAATGGAATGGAATGGAATGGAATGGAATGGAATTAAATGGAATGGAATCAACCCGAATGGAATGGAATGGAATGGAATGGAATGCAATGCAATGGAATGGAATGGAGTGGAATGGAATGGAATCAACGCGAATGGAATGGAATGGAATGGAATGGAATGGAATGGATTCATCGCGAATGGAATGGAATGGAATGGAATGCAATGGAATGGAATGGAATCAACCAGACTGGAATGAAATTGAATGGAATGGAATGGAGTGCAGTGGAATGGAATGGAATGGAGTGGAATGGAATGGAATGGAATGGAATGGAAAGGAATGGAATGGAATCAACAAGAGAGGAATGGAATGGAATGGAATGGAATGAAATCAATCGGAATGCATTGGAATGGATTGAAATGCAATGTAATGGAATCAACCAGAACGGAATTTACTGGAATGGAATGGAAGGGAATAAAACGAAATCTACCTGAATGGAATGGAATGGAATGGAGTGGAATGGAATGGAATGGAATCAACCCGAATGGAATAAAATGGAATGGAATGGAATCAACCCGTATGGAATGGAATGGTATGGAATGGAATGGAATGGAATCAACCCGACTGGAATGGAATGGAATGCAATGGAATGGAATGGAATGGAATCAACTGGAATGGAAACAAATGGAATGGAATGGAATCGAATGATCTGGAAGGGAATGGAATGGAATCAACCGGAATGGAAAGGAATGGAATGGAATGGAATGGAATGTTCTGGAATGGAATGGAAGCAACCGAATAGAATGGAATGGATTGGAATGGAGTGTTCTGGAATCGAATGGAAGCAACCGAATGGAATGGAATGAAATGGAATGGAATCAAACCGCATGGAATGGAATGGAATGGAATGGAATGGAATGGAATGGAATGGAATGCAATGGAATGGAATGGAAAGGAATCAACGCGAATGGAATGGAATGGAATGGAATGAACACGAACGGAAGGAAATTGAATGGAATGGAATGGAATGCAGTGGAATGGAATGGAATGGAAAGGTACGGAATGGAATGGAATGGAATGGAATGGAATAAACCAGAATGGAATGGAATGGAATGGAATGGAATGGAATGGAATGGAATGGAATGGAATGCAATCAATCGGAACGGAATGGAATGGATTGAAATGGAATGTAATGGAATCAACCGGAACAGAATGGAATGGAATGGAATTGAAGGGAATAGAAAGGAATTTACCTGAATGGAATATAATGGAATGGAGTGGAATGGAATGGAATGGAATCAACCCGAATGGAATGGAATGGAATGGAGTGGAATCAACCCGTATGGAATGGAATGGTATGGAATGGAACGGAATGAAATCAACCCGAATGGAATGGAATGGAATGGAATGGAATGGAATAGAGTGGAGTGGAATGGAATCAACCGGAATGGAAAGGAATGGAATGGGATGGAATGGAATGTTCTGGAAGGGAATGCAATGGAATCAACCGGAATTGAAAGGAATGGAATGGAATGGAATGGAATGTTCTGGAAGGGAATGCAATGGAATCAACCGGAATGGAATGGAATGGAATGGAATGGAATGTTCTGGAATGGAATGGAATGGGATGGAATCAACCCAAATGGAATGGCATGGAATGGAATGGAATGGAATTAACCCAAATGGAATGGAATGAAATGGAATGGAGTGGAATGGAATCAAACGGAATGGAATGGAATGGATTGGAATGGAATAGAAAGGAATCTACCCGAATGGAATGAAATGGAATGCAGTGGAATGGAATAGAATGGAATGAAATGGAATGGAATGGAGTCAACCAGAATGGAATGGAATGGAATGGAATGGAATGGAATGGAATAGAATGGAATGGAAGCAACCCCAATGGAATGGAATGGAATGGAATGGAATGGAATGGCATTAACCCGAATGGAATGGAAAGGAATCAACCCGAATGGAATGAAATGGATTGGAATGGAATGCAATCGAATGGAATGGAATGGAATGGAATGCCACGGAATGGAATGGAATGGAATGGAATGGACTTGAATGGAATGGAATAAACCCGAATGGAATGGAATGGAATGCTATGGAATGGAATGGAATGGAACGGAAAGGAAGGGAATCAAAAAGAATGGAATGGAATGGATTGGAATGGAATGGAATGGAATGGAATCAACCAGAATGGAATGGAATGGAATAGAATGGAATGGAATGGAATGGAATGGAATGGAATGGAATGGAATGGAATTAAATGGAATGGAATCAACCCGAATGGAATGGAATGGAATGGAATGGAATGGAATGTAGTGGAATGGAATGGAATGGAATGGAATCAATGCGAATGGAATGGAATGGAATGGAATGGATTCATCCCGAATGGAATGGAATGGAATGGAATGGAATGCAATGGAATGGAATGGAATCAACCAGAATGGAATGAAATTGAATGGAATGGAATGAAGTGCAGTGGAATGGAATGGAATGGAATGGAATGGAATGGAATCAACCGGAATGGAATGGAATCAACCGGAATGGAATGGAATGGAATTTTCTGGAATGGAAACGAAGCAAGCGAATGGAATGGAATGGAATGGAATGGAATGCAATCAACCCAAATGGAACGGAATGGAATGGAGTGGAATGAAATGAAATGGAATCAACCAGAATGGAATGGAATGGATTGGAATGTAATAGAAAGGAATCTACCCTAATGGAATGAAATGGAATGCAATGGAATGGAATAGAATGGAATGAAATGGAATGGAATGGACTCAACCAGAATGGAATGGAATGGAATGGAATGGAATGGAATGGAATGGAATGGAATCAACCCCAATGGAATGGAATGAAATGGAATGGAATGGAATGGAATGGAATGGCATCAACCCGATTGGAATGGAATGGAATGGAAAGGAATCAACCCGAATGGAATGAAATGCCATGGAATGGGATGCTATGGAATGGAATGGAATCGAATGCCATGGAATGGAATGGAATGGAATTTAATGGAATGGAATCAACCCGAATACAATGTAATGGAACGGAATGGAATGGAATGGAATGGATTGGAATGGAATGGAATAAACCAAAATGGAATGGATGGAATGGAATGGAATGGTATGGAATGCAATCAACCAGAGTGCAATGGAATGGAATGGAATGGGATGGAATGGAATGGAATGGGATGGAATGGAATCAACCCAAATAGAATGGAATGGAATTGAATAGAACGGAATGGCATACAATCAACCAGAATGGAATGGAATGGAATGGAATCAACCCTAATGGAAGGAAATGGAATGGAATGGAATGCATTGGAATGGAATATAATGGAATCAAACCAAATGGATTGGAATGGAATGGAATGGAACGGAATCAACCAGAATGGAATGGAATGCAATGTTCTGGAATGGAATGGAAGCAACCGAATGGAATGGAATGCAATGGAATGGAATCCAATCAACCCAAATTGAATGGAATGAAATGGAATGGAATTAACCCAAATGGAAGGGAATGGAACGGAATGGAATGAAATGGAATGGAATGGAATCAACCCGAATGCAAGGGAATGGAATGGAATTGAATGGAATGGAACTGAATGGAATGGATTCAAACCATATTGAATGGAATGGAATGGAATGGAATGGAGTCAACCCGAATGGAATGGAATGGAATGTGATGGAATGGAATGGAACGTTCTGGAATGGAATGGAAGCAAACGAATGGAATGGAATGGAATGGCATCACCCCAAATGGAATGTAATGGAGTGGAATGGAATTAACCCAAATGGAATGCAATGGAATGGAATGGAATGGAATCGGCCGGACTGGAATGGAATGGATTGGAATGGAATAGAAAGGAATCTACCCGAATGGAATGAAATGGAATGCAATGAAATGGAATAGAATGGAATGAAATGGAATGGAATGGAGTCAACACAAATGGCATGGAATGGAATGGAATGGAATGGAATGGAATCAACCCCAATGGAACGGAATGAAATGGAATGGAATGGAATGGAATGGAATGGAATCAACCCGAATGGAATGAAATGGAATAGAATGGAATGCAATGGAATGGAACGGAATGGAATGGAATGCAATGGAATGGATTGGAATGCAATGGAATCAAACCGAATGGAATGGAATGGAATAGAAAGGAATCAACCCGAATGGAATGAAAGGGAATGGAATTGATTGCCATGGAATGGAATGCAATGGAATGGATTCAACCCGAATGGAATGAAATGGAATGGAATGGAATGCATTGGAATGGTAAGGAACGGAATTAAACCGAATGGAATGGAATGGAATGGAATGGAATGGAATGGAATCAAAAGGAATGGAATGGAATAGAATGCAATGGAATGGAATGGAATGGAATGGAATGGAATGGAATCAACCGGAATGGAATGGAATGGAATTTTCTGGAACGGAAAAGAAGCAACCGAATGGAATGGAACGGAATGGAATGGAATGAAATCAACCCAAATGGAACGGAATGGAATGCAGTGGAATGGAATGGAATGGAATCAACCAGAATGGAATGGAATGGATTGGAATGGAATAGAATGGAATGGAATGGAATGGAATGGAATGGAATTAAATGTAATGGAATCAACCCGAATGGAATGGAATGTAATGCAATGGAATGGAATGGATTGGAATGGAATAGAATCAACGCGAATGGAATGGAATGGAATGGAATGGAATGGAATGGATTCATCCCGAATGGAATGGAATGGAATGGAATGGAATGGAATGCAATGGAATGGAATGGAATCAATCAGAATGGAATTAAATTGAATGGAATGGATTGGAGTGCAGTGGAATGGAATGGAATGGAATGGAATGGAATGGAATGGAATGGAACGGAAAGGAATAGAATGGAATCAACCAGAGAGGAATGGAATGGAATGGAATGGAATGGAATAAATCGGAATGGAATGGAATGGATTGAAATGGAATGTAATGGAATCAACCGGAACGGAATGGAATGGAAGGGAATAGAACGGAATCTACCTGAATGGAATGGAACGGAATGGAGTGGAATGGAATGGAATTTAATCAACCCGAATGGAATGGAATGGAATGGAATGGAATCAACCCGTATGGAATGGAATGGTATGGAATGGAATGGAATGGAATCAACCCGAATGGAATGGAATGGAATGGAATGAAATGGAATCAACCGGAATGGAAAGGAATGGAATGGAATGGAATGGAATGTTCTGGAATGGAATGGAATGGAATCAACCGGAATGGAAAGGAATGGAATGGAATGGAATGGAATGTTCTGGAATGGAATGGAAGCAAACGAATGGAATGGAATGGAATGGAATCAACCCAAATGGAATGGAATGGAATGGAATGGAATAGAATGGAATCAACCCGAATTCTATGGAATGGATTGGAATGGAATAGAAAGGAATCTACCCGAATTGAATGAAATGGAATGCAATGGAATGGAATAGAATGGAATGAAATGGAATGGAATGGAGTCAACCCGAATGGAATGGATTCCAATGGAATAGATTCCAATGGAATGGATTCCAATGGAATGGAATGGAATCAACCCGAACGGAATGGAATGGTATGGAATGGAATGGAATGGAATAAACCCGAATGGAATGGAATGCAATGGTATGGAATGGAATGGAATGGAATAAACCCGAATGGAATGGAATGGAATGGAATGCAATGGAATGGAATGGAACGGAAAGGAATGGAATCAACACAAATGGAATGGAATGGAATGGAATGGAATGGAATGGAATCAACCCGAATGGAATCGAATGGAATAGAATGGAATGGAATGGAATGGAATGGAATGGAATGGAATTAAATGGAATGGAATCAACCCGAATGGAATGGAATGGAATGGAATGGAATGGAATGCAATGCAATGGAATGGAATGGAGTGGAATGGAATGGAATCAACGCGAATGGAATGGAATGGAATGGAATGGAATGGAATGGATTCATCGCGAATGGAATGGAATGGAATGGAATGCAATGGAATGGAATGGAATCAACCAGACTGGAATGAAATTGAATGGAATGGAATGGAGTGCAGTGGAATGGAATGGAATGGAGTGGAATGGAATGGAATGGAATGGAATGGAAAGGAATGGAATGGAATCAACAAGAGAGGAATGGAATGGAATGGAATGGAATGAAATCAATCGGAATGCATTGGAATGGATTGAAATGCAATGTAATGGAATCAACCAGAACGGAATTTACTGGAATGGAATGGAAGGGAATAAAACGAAATCTACCTGAATGGAATGGAATGGAATGGAGTGGAATGGAATGGAATGGAATCAACCCGAATGGAATAAAATGGAATGGAATGGAATCAACCCGTATGGAATGGAATGGTATGGAATGGAATGGAATGGAATCAACCCGACTGGAATGGAATGGAATGCAATGGAATGGAATGGAATGGAATCAACTGGAATGGAAACAAATGGAATGGAATGGAATCGAATGATCTGGAATGGAATGGAATGGAATCAACCGGAATGGAAAGGAATGGAATGGAATGGAATGGAATGTTCTGGAATGGAATGGAAGCAACCGAATAGAATGGAATGGATTGGAATGGAGTGTTCTGGAATCGAATGGAAGCAACCGAATGGAATGGAATGAAATGGAATGGAATCAAACCGCATGGAATGGAATGGAATGGAATGGAATGGAATGGAATGGAATGGAATGCAATGGAATGGAATGGAAAGGAATCAACGCGAATGGAATGGAATGGAATGGAATGAACACGAACGGAAAGAAATTGAATGGAATGGAATGGAATGCAGTGGAATGGAATGGAATGGAAAGGTACGGAATGGAATGGAATGGAATGGAATGGAATCAACCAGAATGGAATGGAATGGAATGGAATGGAATGGAATGGAATGAAATCAATCGGAACGGAATGGAATGGATTGAAATGGAATGTAATGGAATCAACCGGAACAGAATGGAATGGAATGGAATTGAAGGGAATAGAACGGAATTTACCTGAATGGAATATAATGGAATGGAGTGGAATGGAATGGAATGGAATCAACCCGAATGGAATGGAATGGAATGGAGTGGAATCAACCCGTATGGAATGGAATGGTATGGAATGGAACGGAATGAAATCAACCCGAATGGAATGGAATGGAATGGAATGGAATGGAATAGAGTGGAGTGGAATGGAATCAACCGGAATGGAAAGGAATGGAATGGGATGGAATGGAATGTTCTGGAAGGGAATGCAATGGAATCAACCGGAATTGAAAGGAATGGAATGGAATGGAATGGAATGTCCTGGAAGGGAATGCAATGGAATCAACCGGAATGGAATGGAATGGAATGGAATGGAATGTTCTGGAATGGAATGGAATGGGATGGAATCAACCCAAATGGAATGGCATGGAATGGAATGGAATGGAATTAACCCAAATGGAATGGAATGAAATGGAATGGAGTGGAATGGAATCAAACGGAATGGAATGGAATGGATTGGAATGGAATAGAAAGGAATCTACCCGAATGGAATGAAATGGAATGCAGTGGAATGGAATAGAATGGAATGAAATGGAATGGAATGGAGTCAACCAGAATGGAATGGAATGGAATGGAATGGAATGGAATAGAATGGAATGGAAGCAACCCCAATGGAATGGAATGGAATGGAATGGAATGGAATGGCATTAACCCGAATGGAATGGAAAGGAATCAACCCGAATGGAATGAAATGGATTGGAATGGAATGCAATCGAATGGAATGGAATGGAATGGAATGCCACGGAATGGAATGGAATGGAATGGAATGGACTTGAATGGAATGGAATAAACCCGAATGGAATGGAATGGAATGCTATGGAATGGAATGGAATGGAACGGAAAGGAAGGGAATCAAAAAGAATGGAATGGAATGGATTGGAATGGAATGGAATGGAATGGAATCAACCAGAATGGAATGGAATGGAATAGAATGGAATGGAATGGAATGGAATGGAATGGAATGGAATGGAATGGAATTAAATGGAATGGAATCAACCCGAATGGAATGGAATGGAATGGAATGGAATGTAGTGGAATGGAATGGAATGGAATGGAATCAATGCGAATGGAATGGAATGGAATGGAATGGATTCATCCCGAATGGAATGGAATGGAATGGAATGGAATGCAATGGAATGGAATGGAATCAACCAGAATGGAATGAAATTGAATGGAATGGAATGAAGTGCAGTGGAATGGAATGGAATGGAATGGAATGGAATGGAATCAACCGGAATGGAATGGAATCAACCGGAATGGAATGGAATGGAATTTTCTGGAATGGAAACGAAGCAAGCGAATGGAATGGAACGGAATGGAATGGAATGCAATCAACCCAAATGGAACGGAATGGAATGGAGTGGAATGAAATGAAATGGAATCAATCAGAATGGAATGGAATGGATTGGAATGTAATAGAAAGGAATCTACCCAAATGGAATGAAATGGAATGCAATGGAATGGAATAGAATGGAATGAAATGGAATGGAATGGACTCAACCAGAATGGAATTGAATGGAATGGAATGGAATGGAATGGAATGGAATGGAATGGAATCAACCCCAATGGAATGGAATGAAATGGAATGGAATGGAATGGAATGGAATGGCATCAACCCGAATGGAATGGAATGGAATGGAAAGGAATCAACCCGAATGGAATGAAATGCCATGGAATGGGATGCTATGGAATGGAATGGAATCGAATGCCATGGAATGGAATGGAATGGAATTTAATGAAATGGAATCAACCCGAATACAATGGAATGGAACGGAATGGAATGGAATGGAATGGATTGGAATGGAATGGAATAAACCAAAATGGAATGGATGGAATGGAATGGAATGGTATGGAATGCAATCAACCAGAGTGCAATGGAATGGAATGGAATGGGATGGAATGGAATGGAATGGGATGGAATGGAATCAACCCAAATAGAATGGAATGGAATTGAATAGAACGGAATGGCATACAATCAACCAGAATGGAATGGAATGGAATGGAATCAACCCTAATGGAAGGAAATGGAATGGAATGGAATGCATTGGAATGGAATATAATGGAATCAAACCAAATGGATTGGAATGGAATGGAATGGAACGGAATCAACCAGAATGGAATGGAATGCAATGTTCTGGAATGGAATGGAAGCAACCGAATGGAATGGAATGCAATGGAATGGAATCCAATCAACCCAAATTGAATGGAATGAAATGGAATGGAATTAACCCAAATGGAAGGGAATGGAACGGAATGGAATGAAATGGAATGGAATGGAATCAACCCGAATGCAAGGGAATGGAATGGAATTGAATGGAATGGAACTGAATGGAATGGATTCAAACCATATTGAATGGAATGGAATGGAATGGAATGGAGTCAACCCGAATGGAATGGAATGGAATGTGATGGAATGGAATGGAACGTTCTGGAATGGAATGGAAGCAAACGAATGGAATGGAATGGAATGGCATCACCCCAAATGGAATGTAATGGAGTGGAATGGAATTAACCCAAATGGAATGCAATGGAATGGAATGGAATGGAATCGGCCGGACTGGAATGGAATGGATTGGAATGGAATAGAAAGGAATGTACCCGAATGGAATGAAATGGAATGCAATGAAATGGAATAGAATGGAATGAAATGGAATGGAATGGAGTCAACACAAATGGCATGGAATGGAATGGAATGGAATGGAATGGAATCAACCCCAATGGAACGGAATGAAATGGAATGGAATGGAATGGAATGGAATGGAATCAACCCGAATGGAATGAAATGGAATAGAATGGAATGCAATGGAATGGAACGGAATGGAATGGAATGCAATGGAATGGATTGGAATGCAATGGAATCAAACCGAATGGAATGGAATGGAATAGAAAGGAATCAACCCGAATGGAATGAAAGGGAATGGAATTGATTGCCATGGAATGGAATGCAATGGAATGGATTCAACCCGAATGGAATGAAATGGAATGGAATGGAATGCATTGGAATGGTAAGGAACGGAATCAAACCGAATGGAATGGAATGGAATGGAATGGAATGGAATCAAAAGGAATGGAATGGAATAGAATGCAATGGAATGGAATGGAATGGAATGGAATGGAATGG
Source organism: Pan troglodytes (assembly GCF_028858775.2). Taxonomy (NCBI): domain Eukaryota; kingdom Metazoa; phylum Chordata; class Mammalia; order Primates; family Hominidae; genus Pan; species Pan troglodytes. The sequence continues at coordinate 39,646,479 of NC_072416.2, read as the reverse complement.
AATCAACCGGAATGGAATGGAATGGAATTTTCTGGAACGGAAAAGAAGCAACCGAATGGAATGGAACGGAATGGAATGGAATGCAATCAACCCAAATGGAACGGAATGGAATGGAGTGGAATGGAATGGAATGGAATCAACCAGAATGGAATGGAATGGATTGGAATGGAATAGAAAGGAATCTAACCCGAATGGAATGAAATGGAATGCTATGGAATGGAATAGAATGGAATGAAATGGAATGGAATGGAGTCAACCCGAATGGAATGGATTCGAATGGAATTTAATCGAATGGAATGGAATGGAATCAAACCGAATGGAATGGAATGGAATGGAATGGAATGGAATGGAATGGAATCAACGCGAATTTAATGGAATGGAATGGAATGGAATGGAATGGAATGAACTCGAATGGAATGAAATTCAATGGAATGGAATGGAATGCAGTGGAATGGAATGGATTGGTAAATTAAGAATGGACTGTAATGGAATGGAATGGAATCAACCAGAATGGAATGGAATGCAATGGAATGGATTGGAATCAATCGGAATGGAATCGAATGAATTGAAATGGACTGTAATGGAATCAACCGGAACGGAATGGAACGGATTGGAATGGAAGGGAATAGAACGGAATCTACCCGAATGGAATGGAATGGAATGGAATGGAAGGGAATGGAATGGAATCAACCCGAATGTAATGGAATGGAATGGAATGGAATCAACCTCAATGGAATGGAATGAATTGGAATGGAATGGAATGGAATGGAATGGAATGGAATGGAATGGAATAAACCGGAACGGAATGGAAAGGATTGGAATGGAAGGGAATAGAACGGAATCTACCCGAATGGAATGGAATGGAATGGAATGGAATGGAATCAACCCGAATGGAATCGAATGGAATAGAATGGAATGGAATGGAATGGAATGGAATGGAATGGAATGGAATTAAATGGAATGGAATCAACCCGAATGGAATGGAATGGAATGGAATGGAATGGAATGCAATGCAATGGAATGGAATGGAGTGGAATGGAATGGAATCAACGCGAATGGAATGGAATGGAATGGAATGGAATGGAATGGATTCATCGCGAATGGAATGGAATGGAATGGAATGCAATGGAATGGAATGGAATCAACCAGACTGGAATGAAATTGAATGGAATGGAATGGAGTGCAGTGGAATGGAATGGAATGGAGTGGAATGGAATGGAATGGAATGGAATGGAAAGGAATGGAATGGAATCAACAAGAGAGGAATGGAATGGAATGGAATGGAATGAAATCAATCGGAATGCATTGGAATGGATTGAAATGCAATGTAATGGAATCAACCAGAACGGAATTTACTGGAATGGAATGGAAGGGAATAAAACGAAATCTACCTGAATGGAATGGAATGGAATGGAGTGGAATGGAATGGAATGGAATCAACCCGAATGGAATAAAATGGAATGGAATGGAATCAACCCGTATGGAATGGAATGGTATGGAATGGAATGGAATGGAATCAACCCGACTGGAATGGAATGGAATGCAATGGAATGGAATGGAATGGAATCAACTGGAATGGAAACAAATGGAATGGAATGGAATCGAATGATCTGGAATGGAATGGAATGGAATCAACCGGAATGGAAAGGAATGGAATGGAATGGAATGGAATGTTCTGGAATGGAATGGAAGCAACCGAATAGAATGGAATGGATTGGAATGGAGTGTTCTGGAATCGAATGGAAGCAACCGAATGGAATGGAATGAAATGGAATGGAATCAAACCGCATGGAATGGAATGGAATGGAATGGAATGGAATGGAATGGAATGCAATGGAATGGAATGGAAAGGAATCAACGCGAATGGAATGGAATGGAATGGAATGAACACGAACGGAAAGAAATTGAATGGAATGGAATGGAATGCAGTGGAATGGAATGGAATGGAAAGGTACGGAATGGAATGGAATGGAATGGAATGGAATCAACCAGAATGGAATGGAATGGAATGGAATGGAATGGAATGGAATGCAATCAATCGGAACGGAATGGAATGGATTGAAATGGAATGTAATGGAATCAACCGGAACAGAATGGAATGGAATGGAATTGAAGGGAATAGAACGGAATTTACCTGAATGGAATATAATGGAATGGAGTGGAATGGAATGGAATGGAATCAACCCGAATGGAATGGAATGGAATGGAGTGGAATCAACCCGTATGGAATGGAATGGTATGGAATGGAACGGAATGAAATCAACCCGAATGGAATGGAATGGAATGGAATGGAATGGAATAGAGTGGAGTGGAATGGAATCAACCGGAATGGAAAGGAATGGAATGGGATGGAATGGAATGTTCTGGAAGGGAATGCAATGGAATCAACCGGAATTGAAAGGAATGGAATGGAATGGAATGGAATGTTCTGGAAGGGAATGCAATGGAATCAACCGGAATGGAATGGAATGGAATGGAATGGAATGTTCTGGAATGGAATGGAATGGGATGGAATCAACCCAAATGGAATGGCATGGAATGGAATGGAATGGAATTAACCCAAATGGAATGGAATGAAATGGAATGGAGTGGAATGGAATCAAACGGAATGGAATGGAATGGATTGGAATGGAATAGAAAGGAATCTACCCGAATGGAATGAAATGGAATGCAGTGGAATGGAATAGAATGGAATGAAATGGAATGGAATGGAGTCAACCAGAATGGAATGGAATGGAATGGAATGGAATGGAATAGAATGGAATGGAAGCAACCCCAATGGAATGGAATGGAATGGATTTGAATGGAATGGCATTAACCCGAATGGAATGGAAAGGAATCAACCCGAATGGAATGAAATGGATTGGAATGGAATGCAATCGAATGGAATGGAATGGAATGGAATGCCATGGAATGGAATGGAATGGAATGGAATGGACTTGAATGGAATGGAATAAACCCGAATGGAATGGAATGGAATGCTATGGAATGGAATGGAATGGAACGGAAAGGAAGGGAATCAAAAAGAATGGAATGGAATGGATTGGAATGGAATGGAATGGAATGGAATCAACCAGAATGGAATGGAATGGAATAGAATGGAATGGAATGGAATGGAATGGAATGGAATGGAATGGAATGGAATGGAATTAAATGGAATGGAATCAACCCGAATGGAATGGAATGGAATGGAATGGAATGGAATGTAGTGGAATGGAATGGAATGGAATGGAATCAATGCGAATGGAATGGAATGGAATGGAATGGATTCATCCCGAATGGAATGGAATGGAATGGAATGGAATGCAATGGAATGGAATGGAATCAACCAGAATGGAATGAAATTGAATGGAATGGAATGAAGTGCAGTGGAATGGAATGGAATGGAATGGAATGGAATGGAATCAACCGGAATGGAATGGAATCAACCGGAATGGAATGGAATGGAATTTTCTGGAATGGAAACGAAGCAAGCGAATGGAATGGAATGGAATGGAATGGAATGCAATCAACCCAAATGGAACGGAATGGAATGGAGTGGAATGAAATGAAATGGAATCAACCAGAATGGAATGGAATGGATTGGAATGTAATAGAAAGGAATCTACCCAAATGGAATGAAATGGAATGCAATGGAATGGAATAGAATGGAATGAAATGGAATGGAATGGACTCAACCAGAATGGAATTGAATGGAATGGAATGGAATGGAATGGAATGGAATGGAATGGAATCAACCCCAATGGAATGGAATGAAATGGAATGGAATGGAATGGAATGGAATGGCATCAACCCGAATGGAATGGAATGGAATGGAAAGGAATCAACCCGAATGGAATGAAATGCCATGGAATGGGATGCTATGGAATGGAATGGAATCGAATGCCATGGAATGGAATGGAATGGAATTTAATGGAATGGAATCAACCCGAATACAATGTAATGGAACGGAATGGAATGGAATGGAATGGATTGGAATGGAATGGAATAAACCAAAATGGAATGGATGGAATGGAATGGAATGGTATGGAATGCAATCAACCAGAGTGCAATGGAATGGAATGGAATGGGATGGAATGGAATGGAATGGGATGGAATGGAATCAACCCAAATAGAATGGAATGGAATTGAATAGAACGGAATGGCATACAATCAACCAGAATGGAATGGAATGGAATGGAATCAACCCTAATGGAAGGAAATGGAATGGAATGGAATGCATTGGAATGGAATATAATGGAATCAAACCAAATGGATTGGAATGGAATGGAATGGAACGGAATCAACCAGAATGGAATGGAATGCAATGTTCTGGAATGGAATGGAAGCAACCGAATGGAATGGAATGCAATGGAATGGAATCCAATCAACCCAAATTGAATGGAATGAAATGGAATGGAATTAACCCAAACGGAAGGGAATGGAACGGAATGGAATGAAATGGAATGGAATGGAATCAACCCGAATGCAAGGGAATGGAATGGAATTGAATGGAATGGAATGGAACTGAATGGAATGGATTCAAACCATATTGAATGGAATGGAATGGAATGGAATGGAGTCAACCCGAATGGAATGGAATGGAATGTGATGGAATGGAATGGAACGTTCTGGAATGGAATGGAAGCAAACGAATGGAATGGAATGGAATGGCATCACCCCAAATGGAATGTAATGGAGTGGAATGGAATTAACCCAAATGGAATGCAATGGAATGGAATGGAATGGAATCGGCCGGACTGGAATGGAATGGATTGGAATGGAATAGAAAGGAATCTACCCGAATGGAATGAAATGGAATGCAATGAAATGGAATAGAATGGAATGAAATGGAATGGAATGGAGTCAACACAAATGGCATGGAATGTAATGGAATGGAATGGAATGGAATCAACCCCAATGGAACGGAATGAAATGGAATGGAATGGATTGGAATGGAATGGAATCAACCCGAATGGAATGGAATGGAATAGAATGGAATGCAATGGAATGGAACGGAATGGAATGGAATGCAATGGAATGGATTGGAATGCAATGGAATCAAACCGAATGGAATGGAATGGAATAGAAAGGAATCAACCCGAATGGAATGAAAGGGAATGGAATTGATTGCCATGGAATGGAATGCAATGGAATGGATTCAACCCGAATGGAATGAAATGGAATGGAATGGAATGCATTGGAATGGTAAGGAACGGAATCAAACCGAATGGAATGGAATGGAATGGAATGGAATGGAATGGAATGGAATGGAATGGAATCAACCGGAATGGAATGGAATGGAATTTTCTGGAACGGAAAAGAAGCAACCGAATGGAATGGAACGGAATGGAATGGAATGCAATCAACCCAAATGGAACGGAATGGAATGGAGTGGAATGGAATGGAATGGAATCAACCAGAATGGAATGGAATGGATTGGAATGGAATAGAAAGGAATCTACCCGAATGGAATGAAATGGAATGCTATGGAATGGAATAGAATGGAATGAAATGGAATGGAATGGAGTCAACCCGAATGGAATGGATTCGAATGGAATTTAATCGAATGGAATGGAATGGAATCAAACCGAATGGAATGGAATGGAATGGAATGGAATGGAATGGAATGGAATCAACGCGAATTTAATGGAATGGAATGGAATGGAATGGAATGGAATGAACTCGAATGGAATGAAATTCAATGGAATGGAATGGAATGCAGTGGAATGGAATGGATTGGAAAATTAAGAATGGACTGTAATGGAATGGAATGGAATCAACCAGAATGGAATGGAATGCAATGGAATGGATTGGAATCAATCGGAATGGAATCGAATGAATTGAAATGGACTGTAATGGAATCAACCGGAACGGAATGGAACGGATTGGAATGGAAGGGAATAGAACGGAATCTACCCGAATGGAATGGAATGGAATGGAATGGAAGGGAATGGAATGGAATCAACCCGAATGTAATGTAATGGAATGGAATGGAATCAACCTCAATGGAATGGAATGAATTGGAATGGAATGGAATGGAATGGAATGGAATGGAATGGAATGGAATAAACCGGAACGGAATGGAAAGGATTGGAATGGAAGGGAATAGAACGGAATCTACCCGAATGGAATGGAATGGAATGGAATGGAAGGGAATGGAATGGTATCAACCCGAATGTAATGGAATGGAATGGAATGGAATGGAATCAACCCGTATGGAATGGAATGGTATGGAATGGAATGGAATGGAATCAACGCGAATGGAATGGAATGGAGTGGAATGGAATGGAATGGAATCAACCCGAATGGAATGGAATGGAATGGAATAGGATGGAATGAAATGGAATGGAATGGAATGGAATGGAATGGAATGGAATGGAGTGGAATGGAATCAAACCGAATGGAATGGAATAGTAAGTAATGGAATGGAATGGAATGGAATCAAAAGGAATGGAGTGAAATAGAATGGAATGGAATGGAATGGAATGGAATCAACCGGAATGGAATGGAGTGGAATGTTCTGGAATGGAATGGAAGCAACCGAATGGAATGGAATGGAATTGAATGGAATGGAATCAACCCAAATGGAATGGAACAGAATGGAATGGAATGGAATGGAATTAAACTAAATGGAACGGATTGGAATGGAATGGAATGGAATGGAATCAACCAGAATGGAATGGAATGGATTGGAAAGGAATACAAAGGAATCTACCCGAATGGAATGAAATGGAATTCAAGGTAATGGAATAGAATGCAATGAAATGGAATGCAATGGAGTCAACCCGAATGGAATGGATTCCAATGGAATGGATTCGAATGGAATATAATGGAATCAACCCGAATGGAATGGAATGGTATGGAATGGAATGGAATAAACCCGAAAGGAATGGAATGGAATGCAATGGAATGGAATGGAATGGAATGGAAATGAATGGAATCAACACGAATGGAATGGAATGGAATGGAATGGAATGGAATGGAATGGAATCAACCCGAATGGAATGGAATGGAATGGAATGGAATAGAATGGAATGGAATGGAATGGAATGGAATTAAATGTAATGGAATCAACCCAAATGGAATGGAATGTAATGCAATGGAATGGAATGGATTGGAATGGAATGGAATCAACGCGAATGGAGTTGAATGGAATGGAATGGAATGGAATGGATTCATCCCGAATGGAATGGAATGGAATGGAAAGGAATGGAATGCAATGCAATGGAATGGAATCAACCAGAATGGAATTAAATTGAATGGAATGGAATGGAGTGCAGTGGAATGGAATGGAATGGAATGGAATGGAATGGAATGGAATGGAATGGAATAGAATGGAATCAACCAGAGAGGAATGGAATGGAATGGAATGGAATGGAATGGAATGGAATGGAATTAACCCGTGTGGAATGGAATGGTATGGAATGGAATGGAATGGAATCAACCCGACTGGAGTGGAATGGAATGCAATGGAATGGAATGGAATGAAATCAACCAGAATGGAAAGGAATGGAATGGAATGGAATGATCTGGAATGGAATGGAATGGAATCAACCGGAATGGAAAGGAATGGAATGGAATGGAATGGAATGTTCTGGAATGCAATGGAAGCAACCGAATAGATTTGAATGGATTGGAATGGAGTGTTCTGGAATGGAATCGAAGTAACCGAATGGAATGTAATGAAATGGAATGGAATCAACCCGAATGGAATGGAATGGAATGGAATGGAATGAACACGAAGGGAATAAAATTGAATGGAATGGAATGGAATGCAGTGGAATGGAATGGAATGGAAAGGTATGGAATGGAATGGAAAAAAATGGAATGGAATCAACAAGAATGGAATGGAATGGAATGGAATCAATTGGAATGGAATGGAATGGATTGAAATGGAATGTAATGGAATCAACCGGAACAGAATGGAATGGAATGGAAGGGAATAGAACGGAATTTACCTGAATGGAATATAATGGAATGGAGTGGAATTTAATGGAATGGAATCAACCCGAACGGAATGGAATGGAACGGAATGGAACGGAATGAAATCAACCCGAATGGAATGGAATGGAATGGAATGGAATGGAATGGAATGGAGTGGAATGGAATCAACTGGAATGGAAAGGAATGGAATGGAATGGAATGGAATGTTCTGGAATGGAATGGAATGGAATAAACCGGAATGGAATGGAATGGAATGGAATGGAATGGAATGGAATGTTCTGGAATGGAATGGAATGGAATGGAATTAACCCAAATGGAATGGAATGGAATGGAGTGGAATGAAATCAACCGGAATGGAATGGAATGGACTGGAATGGAATAGAAAGGAATCTACCCGAATGGAATGAAATGGAATGCAATGGTATGGAATGGAATGGAATGAAATGGAATGGAATGGAGTCAACCAGAATGGAATTGAATGGAATGGAATGGAATGGAATGGAATGAAATCAACCCCAATGGAATGGAATGAAATGGAATGGAATGGAATGGAATGGCATCAACCCGATTTGAAGGGAATGGAATGGAAAGGAATCAACCCGAATGGAATGAAATGCAATGGAATGGGATGCTATGGAATGGAATGGAATCGAATGCCATGGAATGGAATGGAATGGAATTTAATGGAATGGAATCAACCCGAATACAATGGAATGGAACGGAATGGAATGGAATGGAATGGATTGGAATGGAATGGAATAAACCCAAATGGAATGGATGGAATGGAATGGAATGGTATGGAATGCAATCAACCCGAATGGAATGGAATGGAATGGAATGGGATGGAATGGAATGGAATGGGATGGAATGGAATCAACCCAAATAGAATGGAATGGAATTGAATAGAATGGAATGGCATACAATCAACCAGAATGGAATGGAATGGAATGGAATCAACCCTAATGGAATGAGATGGAATGGAATGGAATGCATTGGAATGGAATAGAATGGAATCAAACCAAATGGATTGGAATGGAATGGAATGGAATGGCATCAACCCGATTTGAAGGGAATGGAATGGAAAGGAATCAACCCGAATGGAATGAAATGCAATGGAATGGGATGCTATGGAATGGAATGGAATCGAATGCCATGGAATGGAATGGAATGGAATTTAATGGAATGGAATCAACCCGAATACAATGGAATGGAACGGAATGGAATGGAATGGAATGGATTGGAATGGAATGGAATAAACCCAAATGGAATGGATGGAATGGAATGGAATGGTATGGAATGCAATCAACCCGAATGGAATGGAATGGAATGGAATGGGATGGAATGGAATGGAATGGGATGGAATGGAATCAACCCAAATAGAATGGAATGGAATTGAATAGAATGGAATGGCATACAATCAACCAGAATGGAATGGAATGGAATGGAATCAACCCTAATGGAATGAGATGGAATGGAATGGAATGCATTGGAATGGAATAGAATGGAATCAAACCAAATGGATTGGAATGGAATGGAATGGAACGGAATCAACCGGAATGGAATGGAATGGAATGTTCTGGAATGGAATGGAAGCAACCGAATGGAATGGAATGCAATGGAATGGAATCGAATCAACCGAAATTGAATGGAATGAAGTGGAATGGAATTAACCCAAATGGAAGGGAATGGAACGGAATGGAATGAAATGGAATGGAATGGAAACAACCCGAATGCAATGGAATGGAATGGAATTCAATGGAATGGAATTGAATGGAATGGAATCAACCCATATTGAATGGAATGGAATGGAATGGAATGGAGTCAACCCGAATGGAATGGAATGGAATGTGATGGAGTGGAATGGAACGTTCTGGAATGGAATGGAAGCAAACAAATGGAATGGAATGGAATGGCATCACCCCAAATGGAATGGAATGGAGTGGAATGGAATTAACCCAAATGGAATGCAATGGAATGGAATGGAATGGAATCGGCCGGACTGGAATGGAATGGATTGGAATGGAATAGAAAGGAATCTACCCGAATGGAATGAAATGGAATGCAATGGAATGGAATAGAATGGAATGAAATGGAATGGAATGGAGTCAACACAAATGGCATGGAATGGAATGGAATGGAATGGAATGGAATCAACCCCAATGGAACGGAATGAAATGGAATGGAATGGAATGGAATCAACCAGAATGGAATGAAATGGAATAGAATGGAATGCACTGGAATGGAACGGAATGGAATGGAATGCAATGGAATGGATTGGAATGGAATGCAATCAAACCGAATGGAATGGAATGGAATGCAATGGAATGGAATCAAAAGGAATGGATTGGAATAGAATGCAATCGAATGGAATGGAATGGAATGGAATGGAATGGAATGGAATCAACCGGAATGGAATGGAATCATCCGGAATGGAATGGAATGGAATTTTCTGGAATGGAAACGAAGCAAGCGAATGGAATGGAACGGAATGGAATGGAATGCAATCAACCCAAATGGAACGGAATGCAATGGAGTGGAATGAAATGAAATGGAATCAACCAGAATGGAATGGAATGGATTGGAATGTAATAGAAAGGAATCTACCCTAATGGAATGAAATGGAATGCAATGGAATGGAATAGAATGGAATGAAATGGAATGGAATGGACTCAACCAGAATGGAATGGAATGGAATCAACCCCAATGGAATGGAATGACATGGAATGGAATGGAATGGAATGGAATGGCATCAACCCGAATGGAATGGAATGGAATGGAAAGGAATCAACCCGAATGGAATGAAATGCCATGGAATAGGATGCTATGGAATGGAATGGAATCGAATGCCATGGAATGGAATGGAATGGAATTTAATGGAATGGAATCAACCCGAATACAATGTAACGGAACGGAATGGAATCGAATGGAATGGATTGGAATGGAATGGAATAAACCGAAATGGAATGGATGGAATGGAATGGAATGGTATGGAATGCAATCAACCAGAGTGCAATGGAATGGAATGGAATGGGATGGAATGGAATGGAATGGGATGGAATGGAATCAACCCAAATAGAATGGAATGGAATTGAATAGAACGGAATGGCATACAATCAACCAGAATGGAATGGAATGGAATGGAATCAACCCTAATGGAAGGAAATGGAATGGAATGGAATGCATTGGAATGGAATATAATGTAATCAAACCAAATGGATTGGAATGGAATGGAATGGAACGGAATCAACCAGAATGGAATGGAATGCAATGTTCTGGAATGGAATGGAAGCAACCGAATGGAATGGAATGCAATGGAATGCAATCAAATCAACCCAAATTGAATGGAATGAAATGGAATGGAATTAACCCAAATGGAAGGGAATGGAACGGAATGGAATGGAATGGAATGGAATGGAATCAACCCGAATGCAATGGAATGGAATGGAATTGAATGGAATGGAACTGAATGGAATGGATTCAAACCATATTGAATGGAATGGAATGGAATGGAATGGAGTCAACCCGAATGGAATGGAATGGAATGTGATGGAATGGAATGGAACGTTCTGGAATGGAATGGAATGGAATGGCATCACCCCAAATGGAATGTAATGGAGTGGAATGGAATTAACCCAAATCGAATGCAATGGAATGGAATGGAATGGAATCGGCCGGACTGGAATGGAATGGATTGGAATGGAATAGAAAGGAATCTACCCGAATGGAATGAAATGGAATGCAATGAAATGGAATAGAATGGAATGAAATGGAATGGAATGGAGTCAACACAAATGGCATGGAATGGAATGGAATGGAATCAACCCCAATGGAACGGAATGAAATGGAATGGAATGGAATGGAATGGAATGGAATCAACCCGAATGGAGTGAAATGGAATAGAATGGAATGCAATGGAATGGAACGGAATGGAATGGAATGCAATGGAATGGATTGGAATGGAATGGAATCAAACCGAATGGAATGGAATGGAATAGAAAGGAATCAACCCGAATGGAATGAAAGGGAATGGAATTGATTGCCATGGAATGGAATGCAATGGAATGGATTCAACCCGAATGGAATGAAATGGAATGGAATGGAATGCATTGGAATGGTAAGGAACGGAATCAAACCGAATGGAATGGAATGGAATGGAATGGAATGGAATCAAAAGGAATGGAATGGAATAGAATGCAATGGAATGGAATGGAATGGAATGGAATGGAATGGAATCAAACGGAATGGAATGGAATCAACCGGAATGGAATGGAATGGAATTTTCTGGAATGGAAAAGAAGCAACCGAATGGAATGGAACGGAATGGAATGGAATGCAATCAACCCAAATGGAACGGAATGGAATGGAGTGGAATGGAATGGAATGGAATCAACCAGAATGGAATGGAATGGATTGGAATGGAATAGAAAGGAATCTACCCGAATGGAATGAAATGGAATGCTATGGAATGGAATAGAATGGAATGAAATGGAATGGAATGGAGTCAACCCGAATGGAATGGATTCGAATGGAATGGAATCGAATGGAATGGAATGGAATCAACCCGAATGGAATGGAATGGAATGGAATGGAATGGAATGGAATCAACGCGAATTTAATGGAATGGAATGGAATGGAATGGAATGAACCCGAATGGAATGAAATTCAATGGAATGGAATGGAATGCAGTGGAATGGAATGGAATGGAAAATTAAGAATGGACTGTAATGGAATGGAATGGAATCAACCAGAATGGAATGGAATGCAATGGAATGGATTGGAATCAATCGGAATGGAATCGAATGAATTGAAATGGACTGTAATGGAATCAACCGGAACGGAATGGAACGGATTGGAATGGAAGGGAATAGAACGGAATCTACCCGAATGGAATGGAATGGAATGGAATGGAAGGGAATGGAATGGAATCAACCCGAATGTAGTGGAATGGAATGGAATGGAATCAACCTCAATGGAATGGAATGAATTGGAATGGAATGGAATGGAATGGAATGGAATGGAATGGAATGGAATTGAATGGAATGTAATGGAATAAACCGGAACGGAATGGAAAGGATTGGAATGGAAGGGAATAGAACGTAATCTACCCGAATGGAATGGAATGGAATGTAATGGAAGGGAATGGAATGGTATCAACCATAATGTAATGGAATGGAATGGAATGGAATGGAATCAACCCGTATGGAATGGAATGGTATGGAATGGAATGGAATGGAATCAACGCGAATGGAATGGAATGGAGTGGAATGGAATGGAATGGAATCAACCCGAATGGAATGGAATGGAATGGAATAGGATGGAATGAAATGGAATGGAATGGAATGGAATGGAATGGAATGGAATGGAATGGAATCAAACCGAATGGAATGTAATAGTAAGTAATGGAATGGAATGGAATGGAATCAAACCGAATGGATTGTAATAGTAAGTAATGGAATGGAATGGAATGGAATCAAAAGGAATGGAGTGAAATAGAATGGAATGGAATGGAATGGAATGGAATCAACCGGAATGGAATGGAGTGGAATGTTCTGGAATGCAATGGAAGCAACCGAATGGAATGGAATGGAATTGAATGGAATGGAATCAACCCAAATGGAATGGAACGGAATGGAATGGAATGGAATGGAATTAAACTAAATGGAACGGATTGGAATGGAATGGAATGGAATGGAATCAACCAGAATGGAATGGAATGGATTGGAAAGGAATAGAAAGGAATCTACCCGAATGGAATGAAATGGAATTCAAGGGAATGGAATAGAATGGAATGAAATGGAATGGAATGGAGTCAACCCGAATGGAATGGATTCCAATGGAATGGATTCGAATGGAATATAATGGAATCAACCCGAATGGAATGGAATGGTATGGAATGGAATGGAATAAACCCGAAAGGAATGGAATGGAATGCAATGGAATGGAATGGAATGGAATGGAAATGAATGGAATCAACACGAATGGAATGGAATGGAATGGAATGGAATGGAATGGAATGGAATCAACACGAATGGAATGGAATGGAATGGAATGGAATAGAATGGAATGGAATGGAATGGAATGGAATGGAATTAAATGTAATGGAATCAACCCAAATGGAGTGGAATGTAATGCAATGGAATGGAATGGATTGGATTGGAATGGAATCAACGCGAATGGAGTTGAATGGAATGGAATGGAATGGAATGGATTCATCCCGAATGGAATGGAATGGAATGGAAAGGAATGGAATGCAATGGAATGGAATGGAATCAACCAGAATGGAATTAAATTGAATGGAATGGAATGGAGTGCAGTGGAATGGAATGGAATGGAATGGAATGGAATGGAATGGAATGGAAAGGAATAGAATGGAATCAACCAGAGAGGAATGGAATGGAATGGAATGGAATGGAATGGAATGGAATGGAGTGGAATGGAATTAACCCGTGTGGAATGGAATGGTATGGAATGGAATGGAATGGAATCAACCCGACTGGAGTGGAATGGAATGCAATGGAATGGAATGGAATGAAATCAACCAGAATGGAAAGGAATGGAATGGAATGGAATGATCTGGAATGGAATGGAATGGAATCAACCGGAATGGAAAGGAATGGAATGGAATGGAATGGAATGTTCTGGAATGCAACGGAAGCAACCGAATAGAATTGAATGGATTGGAATGGAGTGTTCTGGAATGGAATCGAAGTAACCGAATGGAATGGAATGAAATGGAATGGAATCAACCCGAATGGAATGGAATGGAATGGAATGGAATGAACACGAAGGGAATAAAATTGAATGGAATGGAATGGAATGCAGTGGAATGGAATGGAATGGAAAGGTATGGAATGGAATGGAAAAAAATGGAATGGAATCAAAAAGAATGGAATGGAATGGAATGGAATGGAATGGAATGGAATCAATCGGAATGGAATGGAATGGATTGAAATGGAATGTAATGGAATCAACTGGAACAGAATGGAATGGAATGGAAGGGAATAGAACGGAATTTACCTGAATGGAATATAATGGAATGGAGTGGAATTTAATGGAATGGAATCAACCCGAACGGAATGGAATGGAACGGAATGGAACGGAATGAAATCAACCCGAATGGAATGGAATGGAATGGAATGGAATGGAATGGAATGGAATGGAGTGGAATGGAATCAACCGGAATGGAAAGGAATGGAATGGAATGGAATGGAATGTTCTGGAATGGAATGGAATGGAATAAACCGGAAAGGAATGGAATGGAATGGAATGGAATGGAATGGAATGTTCTGGAATGGAATGGAATGGAATTAACCCAAATGGAATGGAATGGAATGGAGTGGAATGAAATCAACCGGAATGGAATGGAATGGACTGGAATGGAATAGAAAGGAATCTACACGAATGGAATGAAATGGAATGCAATGGTATGGAATGGAATGGAATGAAATGGAATGGAATGGAGTCAACCAGAATGGAATTGAATGGAATGGAATGGAATGGAATGGAATGGAATGAAGTCAACCCCAATGGAATGGAATGAAATGGAATGGAATGGAATGGAATGGCATCAACCCGATTTGAAGGGAATGGAATGGAAAGGAATCAACCCGAATGGAATGAAATGCAATGGAATGGGATGCTATGGAATGGAATGGCATCGAATGCCATGGAATGGAATGGAATGGAATTTAATGGAATGGAATCAACCCGAATACAATGGAATGGAACGGAATGGAATGGAATGGAATGGATTGGAATGGAATGGAATAAACCGAAATGGAATGGATGGAATGGAATGGAATGGTATGGAATGCAATCAACCCGAATGGAATGGAATGGAATGGGATGGAATGGAATGGAATGGGATGGAATGGAATCAACCCAAATAGAATGGAATGGAATTGAATAGAATGGAATGGCATACAATCAACCAGAATGGAATGGAATGGAATGGAATCAACCCTAATGGAATGAAATGGAATGGAATGGAATGCATTGGAATGGAATAGAATGGAATCAAACCAAATGGATTGGAATGGAATGGAATGGAACGGAATCAACCGGAATGGAATGGAATGGAATGTTCTGGAATGGAATGGAAGCAACCGAATGGAATGGAATGCAATGGAATGGAATCGAATCAACCCAAATTGAATGGAATGAAGTGGAATGGAATTAACCCAAATGGAAGGGAATGGAACGGAATGGAATGAAATGGAATGGAATGGAAACAACCCGAATGCAATGGAATGGAATGGAATTGAATGGAATGGAATTGAATGGAATGGAATCAACCCATATTGAATGGAATGGAATGGAATGGAATGGAGTCAACCCGAATGGAATGGATGGAATGTGATGGAATGGAATGGAACGTTCTGGAATGGAATGGAAGCAAACAAATGGAATGGAATGGAATGGCATCACCCCAGATGGAATGGAATGGAGTGGAATGGAATTAACCCAAATGGAATGCAATGGAATGGAATGGAATGGAATCGGCCGGACTGGAATGGAATGGATTGGAATGGAATAGAAAGGAATCTACCCGAATGGAATGAAATGGAATGCAATGGAATGGAATAGAATGGAATGAAATGGAATGGAATGGAGTCAACACAAATGGCATGGAATGGAATGGAATGGAATGGAATGGAATCAACCCCAATGGAACGGAATGAAATGGAATGGAATGGAATGGAATCAACCAGAATGGAATGAAATGGAATAGAATGGAAAGCACTGGAATGGAACGGAATGGAATGGAATGCAATGGAATGGATTGGAATGGAATGCAATCAAACCGAATGGAATGGAATGGAATGCAATGGAATGGAATCAAAAGGAATGGATTGGAATAGAATGCAATGGAATGGAATGGAATGGAATGGTATGGAATGGAATGGAATCAACCGGAATGGAATGGAATCAACCGGAATGGAATGGAATGGAATTTTCTGGAATGGAAACGAAGCAAGCGAATGGAATGGAACGGAATGGAATGGAATGCAATCAACCCAAATGGAACGGAATGGAATGGAGTGGAATGAAATGAAATGGAATCAACCAGAATGGAATGGAATGGATTGGAATGTAATAGAAAGGAATCTACCCTAATGGAATGAAATGGAATGCAATGGAATGGAATAGAATGGAATGAAATGGAATGGAATGGACTCAACCAGAATGGAATTGAATGGAATGGAATGGAATGGAATGGAATGGAATGGAATCAACCCCAATGGAATGGAATGAAATGGAATGGAATGGAATGGAATGGAATGGCATCAACCCGAATGGAATGGAATGGAATGGAAAGGAATCAACCCAAATGGAATGAAATGCCATGGAATGGGATGCTATGGAATGGAATGGAATCGAATGCCATGGAATGGAATGGAATGGAATTTAATGGAATGGTATCAACCCGAATACAATGTAACGGAACGGAATGGAATGGAATGGATTGGAATGGAATGGAATAAACCGAAATGGAATGGATGGAATGGAATGGAATGGTATGGAATGCAATCAACCAGAGTGCAATGGAATGGAATGGAATGGGATGGAATGGAATGGAATGGGATGGAATGGAATCAACCCAAATAGAATGGAATGGAATTGAATAGAACGGAATGGCATACAATCAACCAGAATGGAATGGAATGGAATGGAATCAACCCTAATGGAAGGAAATGGAATGGAATGGAATGCATTGGAATGGAATATAATGGAATCAAACTAAATGGATTGGAATGGAATGGAATGGAACGGAATCAACCAGAATGGAATGGAATGCAATGTTCTGGAATGGAATGGAAGCAACCGAATGGAATGGAATGCAATGGAATGGAATCAAATCAACCCAAATTGAATGGAATGAAATGGAATGGAATTAACCCAAATGGAAGGGAATGGAACGGAATGGAATGAAATGGAATGGAATGGAATCAACCCGAATGCAATGGAATGGAATGGAATTGAATGGAATGGAACTGAATGGAATGGATTCAAACCATATTGAATGGAATGGAATGGAATGGAATGGAGTCAACCCGAATGGAATGGAATGGAATGTGATGGAATGGAATGGAACGTTCTGGAATGGAATGGAAGCAAACGAATGGAATGGAATGGAATGGCATCACCCCAAATGGAATGTAATGGAGTGGAATGGAATTAACCCAAATGGAATGCAATGGAATGGAATGGAATGGAATCGGCCGGACTGGAATGAAATGGATTGGAATGGAATAGAAAGGAATCTACCCGAATGGAATGAAATGGAATGCAATGAAATGGAATAGAATGGAATGAAATGGAATGGAATGGAGTCAACACAAATGGCATGGAATGGAATGGAATGGAATGGAATGGAATCAACCCCAATGGAACGGAATGAAATGGAATGGAATGGAATGGAATGGAATGGAATGGAATCAACCCGAATGGAATGAAATGGAATAGAATGGAATGCAATGGAATGGAACGGAATGGAATGGAATGCAATGGAATGGATTGGAATGGAATGGAATCAAACCGAATGGAATGGAATGGAATAGAAAGGAATCAACCCGAATGGAATGAAAGGGAATGGAATTGATTGCCATGGAATGGAATGCAATGGAATGGATTCAACCCGAATGGAATGAAATGGAATGGAATGGAATGCATCGGAATGGTAAGGAACGGAATCAAACCGAATGGAATGGAATGGAATGGAATGGAATGGAATCAAAAGGAATGGAATGGAATAGAATGCAATGGAATGGAATGGAATGGAATGGAATCAACCGGAATGGAATGGAATCAACCGGAATGGAATGGAATGGAATTTTCTGGAATGGAAAAGAAGCAACGGAATGGAATGGAACGGAATGGAATGGAATGCAATCAACCCAAATGGAACGGAATGGAATGGAGTGGAATGGAATGGAATGGAATCAACCAGAATGGAATGGAATGGATTGGAATGGAATAGAAAGGAATCTACCCGAATGGAATGAAATGGAATGCTATGGAATGGAATAGAATGGAATGAAATGGAATGGAATGGAGTCAAACCGAATGGAATGGATTCGAATGGAATGGAATCGAATGGAATGGAATGGAATCAACCCGAATGGAATGGAATGGAATGGAATGGAATGGAATGGAATGGAATGGAATCAACGCGAATTTAATGGAATGGAATGGAATGGAATGGAATGAACCCGAATGGAATGAAATTCAATGGAATGGAATGGAATGCAGTGGAATGGAATGGAATGGAAAATTAAGAATGGACTGTAATGGAATGGAATGGAATCAACCAGAATGGAATGGAATGCAATGGAATGGATTGGAATCAATCGGAATGGAATAGAATGAATTGAAATGGACTGTAATGGAATCAACCAGAACGGAATGGAACGGATTGGAATGGAAGGGAATAGAACGGAATCTACCCGAATGGAATGGAATGGAATGTAATGGAAGGGAATGGAATGGTATCAACCCGAATGTAATGGAATGGAATGGAATGGAATGGAATCAACCCGTATGGAATGGAATGGTATGGAATGGAATGGAATGGAATCAACGCGAATGGAATGGAATGGAGTGGAATGGAATGGAATGGAATCAACCCCAATGGAATGGAATGGAATGGAATAGGATGGAATGAAATGGAATGGAATGGAATGGAATGGAATGGAATGGAATCAAACCGAATGGAATGGAATAGTAAGTAATGGAATGGAATGGAATGGAATCAAAAGGAATGGAGTGAAATAGAATGGAATGGAATGGAATGGAATGGAATCAACCGGAATGGAATGGAGTGGAATGTTCTGTAATGGAATGGAAGCAACCGAATGGAATGGAATGGAATTGAATGGAATGGAATCAACCCAAATGGAATGGAACGGAATGGAATGGAATGGAATGTAATTAAACTAAATGGAACGGATTGGAATGGAATGGAATGGAATGGAATCAACCAGAATGGAATGGAATGGATTGGAAAGGAATAGAAAGGAATCTACCCGAATGGAATGAAATGGAATTCAAGGGAATGGAATAGAATGGAATGAAATGGAATGGAATGGAGTCAACCCGAATGGAATGGATTCCAATGGAATGGATTCGAATGGAATATAATGGAATCAACCCGAATGGAATGGAATGGTATGGAATGGAATGGAATAAACCCGAAAGGAATGGAATGGAATGCAATGGAATGGAATGGAATGGAATGGAATGGAAATGAATGGAATCAACACGAATGGAATGGAATGGAATGGAATGGAATGGAATGGAATCAACCAGAATGGAATGGAATGGAATGGAATGGAATAGAATGGAATGGAATGGAATGGAATGGAATGGAATTAAATGTAATGGAATCAACCCGAATGGAATGGAATGTAATGCAATGGAATGGAATGGATTGGAATGGAATGGAATCAACGCGAATGGAATTGAATGGAATGGAATGGAATGGAATGGATTCATCCCGAATGGAATGGAACGGAATGGAATGGATTAATCCCGAATGGAATGGAATGGAATGGAATGCAATGGAATGGAATGGAATCAACCAGAATGGAATTAAATTGAATGGAATGGAATGGAGTGCAGTGGAATGGAATGGAATGGAATGGAATGGAATGGAAAGGAATAGAATGGAATCAACCAGAGAGGAATGGAATGGAATGGAATGGAATGGAATCAATCGGAATGGAATGGAGTGGAATGAAATGGAATTTAATCAACCCGAATGGAATGGAATGGAATGGAATGGAATGGAATCAAACCCCATGGAATGGAATGGTATGGAATGGAATGGAATGGAATCAACCCGAATGGAATGGAATGGAATGGAATGGAATGGAATGGAATGGAATGGAATGGAATGGAATTGAATGGAACCAACCGGAATGGAAACGAATGGAATGGAATGGAATGTTCTGGAATGGAATGGAATGGAATCAACCGGAATGGAAAGGAATGGAATGGAATGGAATGGAATGTTCTGGAATGGAATGGAAGCACACGAATGGAATGGAATGGAATGGAAACAATCCAAATGGAATGGAATGGAATGGAATAGAATGGAATCAACCAGAATTGAATGGAATGGATTGGAATGGAATAGAAAGGAATCTACCCGAATGGAATGAAATGGAATGCAATGGAACGGAATAGAATGGAATGAAATGGAATGGAATGGAGTCAACCCGAATGGAATGGATTCCAATGGAATGGATTCCAATGGAATGGAATGGAATCATCCCGAACGGAATGGAATTGTATGGAATGGAATGGAATGGAATGGAATAAACCCGAATGGAATGGAATGGAATGGAATGCAATGGTATGGAATGGAAAGGAATGGAATAAACCCGAATGGAATGGAATGCAATGGAATGCAATGGAATGGAATGGAACGGAAAGGAATGGAATCAACACGAATGGAATGGAATGGAATGGAATGGAATGGAATCAACCCGAATGGAATCGAATGGAATAGAATGGAATGGAATGGAATGGAATGGAAAGGAATTAAATGGAATGGAATCAACCCGAATGGAATGGAATGGAATGCAATGGAATGGAATGGAGTGGAATGGAATGGAATCAACACGAATGGAATGGAATGGAATAGATTCATCGCGAATGGAATGGAATGGAATAGAATGGAATGCGATGGAATGGAATGGAATCAACCAGAATGGAATGAAATTGAATGGATTGGAATGGAGTGCAGTGGAATGGAATGGAATGGAATGGAAAGGAATGGAATGGAATCAACAAGAGAGGAATGGAATGGAATGGAATGGAATGGAATGAAATCAATCGGAATGCAATGGAATGGATTGAAATGGAATGTAATGGAATCAACCAGAACGCAATTTAATGGAATGGAATGGAAGGGAATAGAACGGAATCTACCTGAATGGAATGGAATGGAATGGAGTGGAATGGAATGGAATGGAATCAACCCGAATGGAATGGAATGGAATGGAATGGAATCAACGCGAATAGAATGGAATGGAATGGAACAGAATGGAATAGAATGTAATCAACCAGAATGGAATGGAATGGAATGGAATGGAATGGAATGGAATCAACCCGAATGGAATGAAATGGAATGGAATGGAATGCATTGCAATGGAATGGATTCAACCGGAATGGAATTGAATGGAATGTGATGGAATGGAATGCAATGGGATGGAATGGAATCAACGCGAATAGAATGGAATGGAATGGAATAGAATGGAATAGAATTGAATCAACCAGAATGGAATGGAATGGAATGGAATGGAATCAACCCGAATGGAATGGAATGGAATGGAATGGAATGCAATGGAATGGAATGGAATGGAATCAACGCGAATTTAATGGAATGGAATGCAATGGAATGGAATGAACCCGAATGGAATGAAATTCAATGGAATGGATTGGAATGCAGTGGAATGGAATGGAATGGAAAATTAAGAATGGACTGCAATGGAATGGAATGGAATCAACCAGAATGGAATGGAATGGAATGGAATGCAATGGAATGGAATGGAATCAAACGGAATGGAATCGAATGGATTGAAATGGACTGTAATGGAATCAACTGCAACGGAATGGAACGGATTGGAATGGAAGGGAATAGAATGGAATCTACCCGAATGGAATGGAATGGAATGGAATGGAAGGGAATGGAATGGAATCAACCCGAATGTAATGGAATGGAATGGAATGGAATGGAATCAACCCGTATGGAATGGAATGGTATGGAATGGAATGGAATGGAATCAACCCGTATGGAATGGAATGGTATGGAATGGAATGGAATGTAATCAACGGGAATGGAATGGAATGGAGTGGAATGGAATGGAATGGAATCAACCCGAATGGAATGGAATGGAATGGAATAGGATGGAATGGAATGGAATTGAATGGAATGGAATGGAAAGGAATAAACCGGAACGGAATGGAAAGGATTGGAATGGAAGGGAATAGAACGGAATCTACCCGAATGGAATGGAATGGAATGGAATGGAAGGGAATGGAATGGTATCAACCCGAATGTAATGGAATGGAATGGAATCAACCCGTATGGAATGGAATGGTATGGAATGGAATGGAATGGAATCAACGCGAATGGAATGGAATGGAGTGGAATGGAATGGAATGGAATCAACCCGAATGGAATGGAATGGAATGGAATGGAATAGGATGGAATGGAATGGAATGGAATGGAATGGAATGGAATGGAATGGAATCAAAAGGAATGGAGTGAAATAGAATGGAATGGAATGGAATGGAATGGAATCAACCGGAATGGAATGGAGTGGAATGTTCTGGAATGGAATGGAAGCAACCGAATGGAATGGAATGGAATTGAATGGAATGGAATCAACCCAAATGGAATGGAACGGAATGGAATGGAATGGAATGGAATTAAACTAAATGGAACGGATTGGAATAAAATGGAATGGAATGGAATCAACCAGAATGGAATGGAATGGATTGGAAAGGAATAGAAAGGAATCTACCCGAATGGAATGAAATGGAATTCAAGGGAATGGAATAGAATGGAATGAAATGGAATGGAATGGAGTCAACCCGAATGGAATGGATTCCAATGGAATGGATTCGAATGGAATATAATGGAATCAACCCGAACGGAATGGAATGGTATGGAATGGAATGGAATAAACCCGAAAGGAATGGAATGGAATGCAATGGAATGGAATGGAATGGAATGGAAATGGATGGAATCAACACGAATGGAATGGAATGGAATGAGATGGAATGGAATCAACCAGAATGGAATGGAATGGAATGGAATGGAATAGAATGGAATGGAATGGAATGGAATGGAATGGAATTAAATGTAATGGAATCAACCCAAATGGAATGGAATGTAATGCAATGGAATGGAATGGATTGGAATGGAATGGAATCAACGCGAATGGAATGGAATGGAATGGAATGGAATGGAATGGATTCATCCCGAATGGAATGGAATGGAATGGAATGCAATGGAATGGAATGGAATCAACCAGAATGGAATTAAATTGAATGGAATGGAATGGAGTGCAGTGGAATGGAATGGAATGGAATGGAATGGAAAGGAATAGAATGGAATCAACCAGAGAGGAATGGAATGGAATGGAATCAATCGGAATGGAATGGAATGGATTGAAATGCAATGTAATGGAATCAACCGGAACGGAATGGAATGGAAGGGAATAGAATGGAACCTACCTGAATGGAATGGAATGGAATGGAGTGGAATGGAATGGAATTTAATCAACCCGAATGGAATGGAATGGAATGGAATGGAATGGAATCAACCCCTATGGAATGGAATGGTATGGAATGGAATGGAATGGAATCAACCCGAATGGAATGGAATGGAATGGAATGGAATGGAATGGAATGGAATTGAATGGAATCAACCGGAATGGAAACGAATGGAATGGAGTGGAATGTTCTGGAATGGAATGGAATGGAATCAACCGGAATGGAAAGGAATGGAATGGAATGGAATGGAATGTTCTGGAATGGAATGGAAGCACACGAATGGAATGGAATGGAATCAACCCAAATGGAATGGAATGGAATGGAATAGAATGGAATCAACCAGAATTGAATGGAATGGATTGGAATGCAATAGAAAGGAATCTACCCGAATGGAATGAAATGGAATGCAATGGAACGGAATAGAATGGAATGAAATGGAATGGAATGGAGTCAACCCGAATGGAATGGATTCCAATGGAATGGAATGGAATCAACCCGAACGGAATGGAATGGTATGCCATGGAATGGAATGGAATAAACCCGGATGGAATGGAATGGAATGGAATGCAATGGTATGGAATGGAATGCAATGGAATAAACCCGAATGGAATGGAATGCAATGGAATGCAATGGAATGGAATGGATCGGAAAGGAATGGAATCAACACGAATGGAATGGAATGGAATGGAATGGAATGGAATCAACCCGAATGGAATCGAATGGAATAGAATGGAATGGAATGGAATGGAATGGAATGGAATTAAATGGAATGGAAAAAACCCGAATGGAATGGAATGGAATGCAATGGAATGGAATGGAGTGGAATGGAATGGAATCAACGCGAATGGAATGGAATGGAATGGAATGGAATGGAATGGATTCATCGCGAATGGAATGGAATGGAGTGCGATTGAATGGAATGGAATCAACCACAATGGAATGAAATTGAATGGAATGGAATGGAGTGCAGTGGAATGGAATGGAATGGAATGGAAAGGAATGGAATGGAATCAACAAGAGAGGAATGGAATGGAATGGAATGAAATCAATCGGAATGCAATGGAATGGATTGAAATGGAATGTAATGGAATCAACCAGAACGCAATTTAATGGAATGGAATGGAAGGGAATAGAACGGAATCTACCTGAATGGAATGGAATGGAATGGAGTGGAATGGAATGGAATGGAATCAACCCGAATGGAATGGAATGGAATGGAATGGAATCAACCCGTATGGAATGGAATGGTATGGAATGGAATGGAATGGAATCAACCCGACTGGAATGGAATGGAATGCAATGGAATGGAATGGAATGGAATCAACTGGAATGGAAAGAAATGGAATAGAATGGAATGGAATGATCTGGAATGGAATGGAATGGAATCAACCGGAATGGAAAGGAATGGAATGGAATGGAATGTTCTGGAATGGAATGGAAGCAACCGAATAGAATGGAATGGATTGGAATGGAGTGTTCTGGAATGGAATGGAAGCAACCGAATGGAATGGAATGAAATGGAATGGAATCAACCCGAATGGAATGGAATGGAATGGAATGGAATGCAATGGAATGGAATGGAAAGGAATCAACGCGAATGGAATGGAATGGAATGGAATGGAATGGAATGAACACGAACGGAATGAAATTGAATGGAATGGAATGGAATGCAGTGGAATGGAATGGAATGGAAAGGTATGGAATGGAATGGAATGGAATGGAATGGAATCAACCAGAATGGAATGGAACGGAATGGAATGGAATGGAATGCAATCAATCGGAATGGAATGGAATGGATTGAAATGGAATGTAATGGAATCAACTGGAACAGAATGGAATGGAATGGAATGGAAGGGAATAGAACGGAATTTACGTGAATGGAATATAATGGAATGGAGTGGAATGTAATGGAATGGAATCAACCGGAATGGAATGGAATGGAACCGAATGGAATGGAATGTTCTTGAATGGAATGGAATGGGATGGAATCAACCCAAATGGAATGGAATGGAATGGAATGGAATGGAATTAACCCAAATGGAATGGAATGGAATGGAATGGAGTGGAATGGAATCAACCGGAATGGAATGGAATGCATTGGAATGGAATAGAAAGGAAACTACCCGAATGGAATGAAATGGAATGCAATGGAATGGAATAGAATGGAATGAAATGGAGTGGAATGGAGTCAACCAGAATGGAATGGAATGGAATGGAATGGAATGGAATCAACCCCAATGGAATGGAATGAAATGGAATGGAATGGAATGGAATGCAATGGCATCAACCCGAATGGAATGGAATGGAATGGAAAGGAATCAACCCGAATGGAATGAAATGGATTGGAATGGAATGCAATCGAATGGAATGGAATGGAATGGAATGCCACGGAATGGAATGGAATGGAATGGAATGGAATGGAATGGAGTGGAATGGAATGGAATGGAATCAACCCGAATGCAATTGAATGGAATGGAATGGAATGGAATCAACCCAATTGGAATGGAATGGAATTGAATGGAATGGAATGGAATGGAATGGAATCAACCCGAATGGAATGGGATGGAAAGTAATGGAATGGGATGGAATGGAAGAAATGCGAATAGAATGGAATGGAATGGAATAGATTGGAATGGAATGGAATCAACCAGAATGGAATGAAATGGAATGGAATCAACCCGAATGGAATGAAATGGAATGGAATGGAATGCATTGGAATGGAATGGAATGGAATCAAACCGAATGGAATGGAATGGAATGGAATGGAATGGAATCAACCCCAATGGAATGGAATGAAATGGAATGGAATGGAATGGAATGGAATGGAATGGCATCAACCCGAATAGAATGGAATGGAATGGAAAGGAATCAACCCGAATGGAATGAAATGGATTGGAATGGAATGCAATAGAATGGAATGGAATGGAATGGAATGCCACGGAATGGAATGGAATGGAATCAACCCGAATGCAATGGAATGGAATGGAATGGAACGCATTGGAATGGAATGGAATGGAATTAAAACGAATGGAATGGAATGGAATGGAATGGAATGGAATGGAATGGAATGGAATCAAAAGGAATGGAATGGAATGTAATGGAATGGAATGGAATGGAATGGAATGGAATCAACCCGAATGGAATGGAATGGAATGCAATGGTATGGAATTGAATGGAATGGAATGGAATGGAATGGAATCAACACGAATGGAATTGAATGGAATGGAATGGAATGGAATGGAATGTAATCAACACGAATGGAATGAAATGGAATGGAATGGAATGAAATGGAATGGAATGGAATGGAATCAACACGAATGGAATGGAATGGAATGGAATGGAATGGAATGGAATGGAATCTACCCGAATGGAATGGAATGGAATGAAATGAAATGGAATGGAATCAAACCGAATGGAATGGAATGGAATGGAATGGAATGCAATGGAATGGAATGGAATGGAATCAACGCGAATGGAATGGAATGGAATGGAATGAACCCGAATGGAATGAAATTGAATCGAATGGAATAGAATGCAGTTTAATGGAATGGAATGGAATGGTATGGAATGGAATGGAATGGAATGGAATCAACCAGAATGGAATGGAATGGAATGGCATGGAATGGAATGGAATCAATCGGACTGGAATCGAATGGATTGAACTGGACTGTAATGGAATCAACCTGAACGGAATGGAATGGATTGGAATGGAAGGGAATAGAACGGAATCTACCCAAATGGAATGGAATGGAATGGAATGGAAGGCAATGGAATGGAATCAAACCAAATTTAATGGAATGGAACGGATTGGAATGGAATCAACCCGTATGGAGTGGAATGGTATGGAATGGAATGGAATGGAATCAACCCGAATGGAAGGGAAAGGAATGGAATGTAATCAACCCGAATGGAATGTAGTGGAATGGAATGGAAACAACTCAAATGGAATAGAATGGAATGGAATGGAATGGAATGGAATCAACACATATGGAATTGAATGGAATGAAATGGAATTGAATGGCATGGAATCAACCCAAATGGAATGAAATGGAATGGAATGGAATGGAATCAACACACATGGAATGGAATGCAATGGAATGGAGTGGAATAGAGTGGAATCAACCAAAATGGAATGGAATAGAACGGCATGGAATAGAATGAAATGGAATGGAATGGAATGGAATGGAATACCATCAACCCAAATGGAATGAAATGGAATGGAATGGAATGGAATCAACCCAAATGAAATGGAATGGTATGGAATGGAATGGAATGGAATGGAATCAACCCACATGGAATGGAGTGGAATGGAATTGAATGGAATGGAATGGAATCAACCGAAATGGAATGGAATGGAATGGAACAGAATGGAATGCAATCAACCGAAATGGAATTTAATGGAATGGGATGGAATCAACCGAATCTGAATGAAATGGAATGGAATGCAATGAAATGGAATGGAATCAACACAAATGGAATGGAAAGGAATAGAATGGAATTCAATGGAATGGAATGCAATCAACGGGAATGGAATGGAATCGAATGGAAGGAACCCGAATCGAACGGAGTTCAATTGAGTGGAATGGAATGGAATCAACCCCAATGGAATGGAATGCAATGTCATGGAATGTAATCAAGCAGAATGGAATGGAATAGAATGGAATGGAATGGAATGGAATGGAATGGAATGGACTGGAAACAACACGAATTGAATGGAATGGAGTGGAATGGAATGGAATGGAATTGGAGGCAAAGGAATGCAATCAACCTGAATGGATTGGAATGGAATGGAGTGGAATGGAATCAACAGGAAAGGAATGGAATGGAATGGAATGGAATCAACACGAATACAATGGAATGGAATGGAATGGAATGGAATGGAATGGAATGGAATGGAATGGAATGAAAAGGAACGGAATGGAATAGAATGGAATGGAATGGAATTGAATGGAATGGAATGGAATGGAGTGGAATCAACCGGAATGGAATGGAATGGAATGGAAGCAACCGAATGGAATGGAATGGAACGGAATCACCCCGAATGGAATGGAATGGAATGGAATGGAATTAACGCAAATGGAATGGAAAGGAATGGAATGGAATGGAATGGAATGGAATCAACCGGAATGGAATGGAATGGATTTGGAATGGAATAGAAAGGAATCTACCCGAATGGAATGAAATGGAATGCAATGGAATGGAATAGAATGGAATGAAATGGAATGGAATGGAGTCAACCCGAATGGAATGGAATGGAATGGAATGGAATGGAATGGAATCAACCTCAATGGAATGGAATGAATTGGAATGGAATGGAATGGAATGGAATTGAATGGAATGGAATGGAATGGAATCAACCGGAACGGAATGGAAAGGATTGGAATGGAAGGGAATAGAACGGAATCTACCCGAATGGAATGGAATGGAATGTAATGGAAGGGAATGGAATGGAATCAACCCGAATGTAATGGAATGGAATGGAATCAAGCCGTATGGAATGGAATGGTATGGAAATGAATGGAATGTAATCAACGCGAATGGAATGGAATGGAGTGGAATGGAATGGAATGGAATCAACCAGAATGGAATGGAGTGGAATGGAATAGGATGGAATGAAATGGAATAGAATTGAATGGAATGGAATGGAATGGAATGGAATGGAATGGAATCAAACCGAATGGAATGGAATAGTAAGTAAGGGAATGGAATGGAATGGAATCAAAAGGAATGGAGTGAAATAGAATGGAATGGAATGGAAAGAAATGGAATCAACCGGAATGGAATGGAGTGGAATGTTCTGGAATGGAATGGATGCAACCGAATGGAATGGAATGGAATTGAATGGAATGGAATCAACCCAAATGGAATGGAACGGAATGGAATGGAATGGAATGGAATTAAACTAAATGGAACGGATTGGAATGGAATGGAATGGAATGTAATCAACCAGAATGGAATGGAATGGACTGGAAAGGAATAGAAAGGAACCTACCCGATTGGAATGAAATGGAATTCAATGGAATGGAATAGAATGGAATGAAATGGAATGGAATGGAGTCAACCCGAATGGAATGGATTCCAATGGAATGGATTCTAATGGAATATAATGGAATCAACCCGAATGGAATGGAATGGTATGGAATGGAATGGAATAAACCCGAAAGGAATGGAATGGAATGCAATGGAATGGAATGGAATGGAATGGAAATGAATGGAATCAACACGAATGGAATGGAATGGAATGGAATGGAATGGAATCAACCCGAATGGAATGGAATGGAATGGAATGGAATAGAATGGAATGGAATGGAATGGAATGGAATGGAATTAAATGTAATGGAATCAACCCGAATGGAATGGAATGTAATGCAATGGAATGGAATGGATTGGAATGGAATGGAATCAACGCGAATGGAATTGAATGGAATGGAATGGAATGGAATGGATTCATAACGAATGGAATGGAATGGAATGGAATGGATTGGAACGCAATGGAATGGAATGGAATCAACCAGAATGGAATTAAATTGAATGGAATGGAATGGAGTGCAGTGGAATGGAATGGAATGGAATGGAAAGGAATAGAATGGAATCAACCAGAGAGGAATGGAATGGAATGGAATGGAATGGAATGGAATCAATCGGAATGGAATGGAATGGATTGAAATGGAATGTAATGGAATCAACCGGAACGGAATTGAATGGAAGGGAATAGAACGGAATCTACCTGAATGGAATGGAACGGGATGGAGTGGAATGAAATGGAATTTAATCAACCCGAATGGAATGGAATGGAATGGAATGGAATCAACCCATATGGAATGGAATGGTATGGAATGGAATGGAATGGAATCAACCCGAATGGAATGGAATGGAATGGAATGGAATGGAATGGAATGGAATCAACCGGAATGGAAAGGAATGGAATGGAATGGAATGGAATGTTCTGGAATGGAATGGAATGGAATCAAACGGAATGGAAAGGAATGGAATGGAATGGAATGGAATGTTCTGGAATGGAATGGAAGCAAACGAATGGAATGGAATGGAATGGAATCAACCCGAACGGAATGGAATGGTATGGAATGGAATGGAATGGAATAAACCCGAATGGAATGGAATGGAATGGAATGCAATGGTATGGAATGGAATGGAATGGAATAAACCCGAATGGAATGGAATGGAATGGAATGCAATGGAATAGAATGGAACGGAAAGGAATGGAATCAACACGAATGGAATGGAATGGAATGGAATGGAATGGAATGGAATCAACGCGAATGGAATAGAATGGAATGGAATGGAATGAACACGAACGGAATGAAATTGAATGGAATGGAATGGAATGCAGTGGAATGGAATGGAATTGAAAGGTACGGAATGGAATGGAATGGAATGGAATCAACCAGAATGGAATGGAATGGAATGGAATGGAATGGAATGGAATGCAATCAATCGGAACGGAATGGAATGGATTGAAATGGAATGTAATGGAATCAACCGGAACAGAATGGAATGGAATGGAATGGAAGGGAATAGAACGGAATTTACCTGAATGGAATATAATGGAATGGAGTGGAATGGAATGGAATGGAATCAACCCGAATGGAATGGAATGGAATGGAATGGAATCAACCCGTATGGAATGGAATGGTATGGAATGGAACGGAATGAAATCAACCCGAATGGAATGGAATGCATTGGAGTGGAGTGGAATGGAATCAACCGGAATGGAAAGGAATGGAATGGAATGGAATGGAATGTTCTGGAAGGGAATGGAATGGAATCAACCGGAATGGAATGGAATGGAATGTTCTGGAATGGAATGGAATGGGATGGAATTAACCCAAATGGAATGGAATGGAATGGAATGGAATGGAATTAACCCAAATGGAATGGAATGAAATGGAATGGAGTGGAATGGAATCAACCGGAATGGAATGGAATGGATTGGATTGGAATAGAAAGGAATCTACCCGAATGGAATGAAATGGAATGCAATGGAATGGAATAGAATGGAATGAAATGGAATGGAATGGAGTCAACCAGAATGGAATGGAATGGAATGGAATGGAATGGAATGGAAGCAACCCCAATGGAATGGAATGAAATGGAATGGAATGGAATGGAATGGCATTAACCCGAATGGAATGGAAAGGAATCAACCCGATTGGAATGAAATGGATTGGAATGGAATGCAATCGAATGGAATGGAATGGAATGGAATGCCACGGAATGGAATGGAATGGAATGGAGTGGAATGGAATGGAATGGAATCAACCCGAATGCAATGGAATGGAATGGAATGGAATCAACACGAATGGAATGGAATGGAATGGAATGGAATGGAATGGAATGGAATCAACCCGAATGGAATGGAATGGAATGGAATGGAATAGAATGGAATGGAATGGAATGGAATTAAATGTAATGGAATCAACCCGAATGGAATGGAATGTAATGCAATGGAATGGAATGGATTGGAATGGAATGGAATCAACGCGAATGGAATGGAATGGAATGGAATGGAATGGAATGGAATGGAATGGATTCATCCCGAATGGTATGGAATGGAATGAAATGCAATGGAATGGAATGGAATCAACCAGAATGGAATTAAATTGAATGGAATGGAATGCAGTGCAGTGGAATGGAATGGAATGGAATGGAATGGAAAGGAATAGAATGGAATCAACCAGAGAGGAATGGAATGGAATGGAATGGAATGGAATGGAATCAATCGGAATGGAATGGAATGGATTGAAAGGGAATGAAATGGAATCAAACGGATCGGAGTGGAATGGAAGGGAATAGAACGTAATCTACCTGAATGGAATGGAATGGAATGGAGTGGAATGGAACGGAATGGAATCAACCCGAATGGAATGGAATGGAATCAACCCGTATGGCATGGAATGGTATGGAATGGAATGGAATGGAATCAACACGAATGTAATGGAATGGAATGGAATGGAATGGAATCAACCGGAATGGAATGGAATGGAATGGAATGGAATGTTCTGGAATGGAATGGAATGGAATCAACCGGAATGGAAAGGAATGGAATGGAATGGAATGGAATGTTCTGGAATGGAATGGAAGCAACCGAATGGAATGGAATCGAATGGAATCAACCCAAATGGAATGGAATGGAATGGAATGGAAAAGAATGGAATAAACCAGAATTGAATGGAATGGATTGGAATGAAATTGAAAGGAATCTACCCGAATGGAATGAAATGGAATGCAATGGAATGGAATAGAATGGAATGAAATGAAATGGAATGGAGTCAACACGAATGGAATGAAATGGAATGGAATGGATTCAACCCGAATGGAATGGATTCCAATGGAATGGATTCGAATGGAATGGAATGGAATCAACCCGAACGGAATGGAATGGTATGGAATGGAATGGAATGGAATAAACCCGAATGGAATGGAATGGAATGGAATGCAGTGGTGTGGAATGGAATGGAATGGAATAAACCCGATTGGAATGGAATGGAATGGAATGCAATGGAATGGAATGGAACGGAAAGGAATGGAATCAACACGAATGGGATGGAATGGAATGGAATGGAATGGAGTCAAACCGAATTGAATGGAATGGAATAGAATGGAATGGAATGGAATGGAATGGAATGGAATGGAATTAAATGGAATGGAATCAAACCGAATGGAATGGAATGGAATGGAATGGAATGGAATGCAATGTAATGGAATGGAATGGAGTGGAATGGAATGGAATCAACGCGAATGGAATGGAATGGAATGGAATGGAATGGATTCATCCCGAATGGAATGGAATGGAATGGAATGCAATGGAATGGAATGGAATCAACCAGAATGGAATGAAATTGAATGGAATGGAATGGAGTGCAGTGGAATGGAATGGAATGGAATGGAATGGAAAGGAATGGAATGGAAACAACAAGAGAGGAATGGAATGGAATGAAATCAATCGGAATGCAATGGAATGGATTGAAATGGAATGTAATGGAATCAACCAGAACGGAATTTAATGGAATGGAATGGAAGGGAATAGAACGGAATCTACCTGAATGGAATGGAATGGAATGGAGTGGAATGGAATCGAATGGAATCAACCCGAATGGAATGGAATGGAATGGAATTAACTCGTGTGGAATGGAATGGTATGGAATGGAATGGAATGGAATCAACCCGACTGGAGTGGAATGGAATGCAATGGAATGGAATGGAATGGAATCAACCGGAATGGAAAGGAATGGAATGTAATGTAATGGAATGATCTGGAATGGAATGGAATGGAATCAACCGGAATGGAAAGGAATGGAATGGAATGGAATGGAATGTTCTGGAATGGAATGGAAGCAACCGAATAGAATGGAATGGATTGGAATGGAGTGTTCTGGAATGGAAAGGAAGCAACCGAATGGAATGGAATGAAATGAAATGGAATGGAATCAACCCGAATGGAATGGAATGGAATGGAATGCAATGGAATGGAATGGAAAGGAATCAACGCGAATGGAATGGAATGGAATGGAATGGAATGAACACGAAGGGAATGAAATTGAATGGAATGGAATAGAATGCAGTGGAATGGAATGGTATGGAAAGGTATGGAATGGAGTGGAATGGAATGGAATGGAATCAACCAGAATGGAATGGAATGGAATGGAATGCAATGGAATGGAATGGAATGGAATCAATCGGAATGGAATGGAATGGATTGAAATGGAATGTAATGGAATCAACCGAAACAGAATGGAATGGAATGGAATGGAATGGAAGGGAATAGCACGGAATTTACCTGAATGGAATATAATGCAATGGAGTGGAATTTAATGGAATGGAATCATCCCGAACGGAATGGAATGGAATGGAATGGAATAAACCCGTATGGAATGGAATGGTATGGAATGGAACGGAATGAAATCAACCCGAATGGAATGGAATGGAATGGAATGGAATGGAATGGAATCAACCGGAATGGAAAGGAATGGAATGGAATGGAATGGAATGGAATGCAATGGAATGGAATGGAATCAACCAGAATGGAATGAAATTGAATGGAATGGAATGGAGTGCAGTGGAATGGAATGGAATGGAATGGAATGGAAAGGAATGGAATGGAAACAACAAGAGAGGAATGGAATGGAATGAAATCAATCGGAATGCAATGGAATGGATTGAAATGGAATGTAATGGAATCAACCAGAACGGAATTTAATGGAATGGAATGGAAGGGAATAGAACGGAATCTACCTGAATGGAATGGAATGGAATGGAGTGGAATGGAATCGAATGGAATCAACCCGAATGGAATGGAATGGAATGGAAATAACTCGTGTGGAATGGAATGGTATGGAATGGAATGGAATGGAATCAACCCGACTGGAGTGGAATGGAATGCAATGGAATGGAATGGAATGGAATCAACCGGAATGGAAAGGAATGGAATGTAATGTAATGGAATGATCTGGAATGGAATGGAATGGAATCAACCGGAATGGAAAGGAATGGAATGGAATGGAATGGAATGTTCTGGAATGGAATGGAAGCAACCGAATAGAATGGAATGGATTGGAATGGAGTGTTCTGGAATGGAAAGGAAGCAACCGAATGGAATGGAATGAAATGAAATGGAATGGAATCAACCCGAATGGAATGGAATGGAATGGAATGCAATGGAATGGAATGGAAAGGAATCAACGCGAATGGAATGGAATGGAATGGAATGGAATGAACACGAAGGGAATGAAATTGAATGGAATGGAATAGAATGCAGTGGAATGGAATGGTATGGAAAGGTATGGAATGGAGTGGAATGGAATGGAATGGAATGGAATCAACCGGAATGGAATGGAATGGAATGGAATGGAATCAACCAGAATGGAATGGAATGGAATGGAATGCAATGGAATGGAATGGAATGGAATCAACCGGAATGGAATGGAATGGAATGGAATGGAATGGAGTGGAATGGAATGGAATGGAATGGAATGGTATGGAATCAACCCAAATGGAATGGAATGGAATTAACACAAATGGAATGGAATGGAATGGAATGGAGTGGAATGGAATCAACCGGAATGGAATGGAATGGATTGGAATGGAATAGAAAGTAATCTACCCGAATGGAATGAAATGGAATGCAATGGAATGGAATAGAATGGAATGAAATGGAATGGAATGGAGTCAACCAGAATGGAATGGAATGGAATGGAATGGAATGGAATGGAATCAACCCCAATGGAATGGAATGAAATGGAATGGAATGGAATGGAATGGAATGGAATGGCATCAACCTGAATGGAATGGAATGGAATGGAAAGGAATCAACCCGAATGGAATGAAATGCAATGGAATGGGATGCTATGGAATGGAATGGAATGGAATGCCATGGAATGGAATGGAATGGAATTTGATGGAATGGAATCAACCCGAATACAATGGAATGGAACGGAATGGAATGGAATGGAATGGATTGCAATGGGATGGAATAAACCCAAATGGAATGGATGGAATGGAATGGAATAGTATGGAATGCAATCAACCCGAATGGAATTGAATGGAATGGAATGGGATGGAATGGAATGGAATGGGATGGAATGCAATCAACCCGAATGGAATTGAATGGAATGGAATGGGATGGAATGGAATGGAATGGAATGGAATGGAATCAACCCGTGTGGAATGGAATGGTATGAAATGGAATGGAATGCAATCAATCCGAATGGAATGGAATGGAATTGAATGGAATGGAATGGAATCAATCGGAATGGAAAGGAATGGAATGGAATGGAATGGAATATTCTGGAATCCAATGGAATGGATTCAATCGGAATGGAAAGGAACGGAATGGAATGGAATGGAATGTTCTGGAATGGAATGGAAACAAACGAATGGAATGGAATGGAATGGAATCAACCCAAATGGAATGGAATGGAATAGAATGGAATCAACCAGAATTGAATGGAATGGATTGGAATGGAATAGAAAGGAATCTACCTGAATGGAATGAAATGGAATGCAATGGAATGGAATAGAATGGAATGAAATGGAATGGAATGGAGTCAACCCGAATGGAATGGATTCCAATGGAATGGATTCGAATGGAATGGAATGGAATCAACCCGAATGAAATGGAATGGTCTGGAATGGAATGGAATAAACCCGAATGGAATGGAATGGAATGCAACGGAATGGAATGGAATGGAATGGAAAGGAATGGAATCAACACGAATGGAATGGAATGGAATGGAATGGAATCAACCCGAATGGAATGGAACGGAATGGCATGGAATGGAATGGAATTAAAATAAATGGAACGGATTGGAATGGAATGGAATGGAATGGAATCAACCAGAATGGAATGGAATGGATTGGAATGGAATAGAAAGGAATCTACCCGAATGGAATGAAATGGAATTCAATGGAATGGAATAGAATGGAATGAAATGGAATGGAATGGAATGGAATAGGATGGAATGAAATGGAATGGAATGGAATGGAATGGAATGGAATCAAACCGAATGGAACGGAATAGTAAGTAATGGAATGGAATGGAATGGAATCAAAAGGAATGGAATGAAATAGAACGGAATGGAATGGAATGGAATGGAATGGAATGGAATGGAATCAACCGGAATGGAATGGAATGCAATGTTCTGGAATGCAGTGGAAGCAACCGAATGGAATGGAATGGAATTGAATGGAATCAACCCAAAAGGAATGGAACGGAATGGAATGGAATGGAATGGAATTAAACTAAATGGAACGGATTGGAATGCAATGGATTCAACCAGAATGGAATGGAATGGATTGGAATGGAATAGATAGGAATCTACCCGAATGGAATGAAATGGAATTCAATGGAAGGGAATAGAATGGAATGAAATGGAATGGAATGGAGTCAACCCGAATGGAATGGATTCCAATGGAATGGATTCGAATGGAATGGAATGGAATCAACCCGAATGAAATGGAATGGTCTGGAATGGAATGGAATAAACCCGAATGGAATGGAATGGAATGCAACGGAATGGAGTGGAATGGAATGGAAAGGAATGGAATCAACACGAATGGAATGGAATGGAATGGAATGGAATGGAATCAACCCGAATGGAATGGAATGGAATAGAATGGAATGGAATGGAATGGAATTAAATGGAATGGAATCAACCCGAATGGAATGGAATGTAATGCAATGGAATGGAATGGATTGGAATGGAATGGAATCAACGCGAATGGAATGGAATGGAATGGAATGGAACGGAATGGATTCATCCCGAATGGAATGGAATGGAATGGAATGGAATGCAAAGGAATGGAATGGAATCAACCAGAATGGAATGAAATTGAATGGAATGGAATGGAGTGCAGTGGAATGGAATGGAATGGAATCTAATGGAATGGAAAGGAGTGGAACGGAACCAACCAGAGAGGAATGGAATGGAATGGAATGGAATGGAATGGAATCAATCGGAATGGAATGGAATGGATTGAAATGGAATGTAATGGAATCAACCGGAAGGGAATGGAATAGAAGGGAATAGAACGGAATCAACCTGAATGGAATGGAATGGAATGGAGTGGAATGGAATGGAATGGAATGGAATGGAATCAACCCGTATGGAATGGAATGGTATGGAATGGAATGGAATGGAATCAACCCGAATGGAATGGAATGGAATGGAATGGAATGCATTGGAATGGAATGGAATGGAATCAAACCGAATGGAATGGAATGGAATGGAATGGAATGGAATGGAATCAAAAGGAATGGAATGGAATAGAATGTAATGGAATGGAATGGAATGGAATCAACCGGAATGCATTGCAATGGAATGTTCTCAAATGGAATGGAAGCAACCGAATTGAATGGAATGGAATGGAATGGAATGGTATGGAATCATCCCAAATGGAATGGAATGGAATGGAATGGAATGGAATTAATCCAAATGGAATGGAATGGAATGGAATAGAATGGAATGGAATGGAATGGAGTCAACCCGAATGGAATGGATTCGAATGGAATGGAAACGAATGGAATGGAATGGAATCAACCCGAATGGAATGGAATGATATGGAATGGAATCGAATGGAATCAACCCGAATGGAATGTAATGGAATGGAATGCAATGGTATGGAATTGAATGGAATGGAATGGAATGGAATCAACACGAATGGAATGGAATGGAATGGAATGGAATGAAATGGAATGGAATGGAATGGAATGGAATGGAATGGAATCAACCCGAATGGAATGGTATGGAATGGAATGGAATGAAATGGAATCTACCCGAATGGAATGGAATGGAATGGAATGAAATGGAATGGAATGGAATGGAATGGAATCAAAGCGATTGGAATGGAATAGTAAGTAA
This sequence comes from Pan troglodytes, assembly GCF_028858775.2. Classification (NCBI taxonomy): domain Eukaryota; kingdom Metazoa; phylum Chordata; class Mammalia; order Primates; family Hominidae; genus Pan; species Pan troglodytes. The sequence goes on along the minus strand of NC_072416.2, from coordinate 39,606,889 downwards.
TGGAATGGAATGGAATGGAATCAAAAGGAATGGAATGAAATAGAATGGAATGGAATGGAATGGAATGGAATGGAATGGAATCAACCGGAATGGAATGGAATGGAATGTTCTGGAATGGAATGGAAGCAACCGAATGGAATGGAATGGAATTGAATGGAATGGAATCAACCCAAATGGAATGGAACGGAATGGAATGGAATGGAATGGAATTAACCCAAATGAAACAGAATGGAATGGAATGGAATGGAATGGAATCAACCAGAATGGAATGGAATGGATTGGAATGGAATAGAAAGGAATCTACACGACTGGAATGAAATGGAATTCGATGGAATGGAATAGAATGGAATGAAATGGCATGGAATGGAGTCAACCCGAATGGAATAGTATGGTATGGAATGGAATGGAATGGAATAAACCCGAATGGAATGGAATGGAATGCAATGGAATGGAATGGAATGGAATGGAAAGGAATGGAATCAACACGAATGGAATGGATTGGAATGGAATGGAATGGAATGGAATGGAATGGAATCAACCCGAATGGAATGGAATGGAATAGAATGGAAAGGAATGGAATGGAATGGAATGGAATTAAATGGAATGGAATCAACCCGAATGGAATGGAATGGAATGGAACGGAATGCAATGCAATGGAATGGAATGGAAAGGAATGGAATGGAATGGAATGGAATGGAATTGGATCAACGCGAATGGAATGGAATGGAATGGAATGGAATGGAATATAATGGAAAGGAATGGAATTAAATGGAATGGAATCAACCCGAATGGAATGGAATGGAATGGAATGGAATGCAATGCAATGCAATGGAATGGAATGGAATGGAATGGAATGGAATGGAATGGAATGGAATAGGATGGAATGAAATGGAATGGAATGGAATGGAATGGAATGGAATGGAATGGAATCAAACCGAATGGAACGGAATAGTAAGTAATGGAATGGAATGGAATGGAATCAAAAGGAATGGAATGAAATAGAATGGAATGGAATGGAATGGAATGGAATGGAATGGAATGGAATGGAATGGAGTGGAAGCAACCGAATGGAATGGAATGGAATTGAATGGAATGGAATCAACCCAAAAGGAATGGAACGGAATGGAATGGAATGGAATGGAATTAAACTAAATGGAACGGATTGGAAAGGAATGGAATGGAATGGAATCAACCAGAATGTAATGGAATGGATTGGAATGGAATAGAAAGGAATCTACCCGAATGGAATGAAATGGAATTCAATGGAATGGAATAGAATGGAATGAAATGGAATGGAATGGAGTCAACCCGAATGGAATGGATTCCAATGGAATGGATTCGAATGGAATGGAATGGAATCAACCCGAATGAAATGGAATGGTATGGAATGGAATGGAATAAACCCGAATGGAATGGAATGGAATGCAACGGAATGGAGTGGATTATAATGGAAAGGAATGGAATCAACACGAATGGAATGGAGTGGAATGGAATGGAATCAACCCGAATGGAATGGAATGGAATAGAATGGAATGGAATGGAATGGAATGGAATGGAATTAAATGGAATGGAATCAACCCGAATGGAATGGAATTTAATGCAATGGAATGGAATGGATTGGAATGGAATGGAATCAACGCGAATGGAATGGAATGGAATGGAATGGAACGGAATGGATTCATCCCGAATGGAATGGAATGGAATGGAATGGAATGCAAAGGAATGGAATGGAATCAACCAGAATGGAATGAAATTGAATGGAATGGAATGGAGTGCAGTGGAATGGAATGGAATGGAATCTAATGGAATGGAAAGGAATGGAATGGAAACAACCAGAGAGGAATGGAATGGAATGGAATGGAATCAATCGGAATGGAATGGAATGGAATGAAATGGAATGTAATGGAATCAACCGGAACGGAATGGAATGGAAGGGAATAGAACGGAATCAACCTGAATGGAATGGAATGGAATGGAGTGGAATGGAATGGAATGGAATCAACCTGAATGGAATGGAATGGAATGGAATGAAATCAACCCGTATAGAATGGAATGGTATGGAATGGAATGGAATGGAATCAACCCGAATTGAATGGAATGGAATGGAATGGAATCAACCGGAATGGAAAGGAATGGAATGGAATGGAATGTTCTGGAATGGAATGGAATGGAATCAACCGGAATGGAAAGGAATGGAATGGAATGGAATGTTCTGGAATGGAATGGAAGCAACCGAATGGAATGGAATGGAATGGAATCGAATGGAATCAACCCAAATGGAATGGAATGGAATGGAATGGAATGGAATTAACCCAAATGGAAAGGAATGGAATGGAATGGAATGGAATGGAATGGAATGGAATCAACCGGAATGGAATGGAATGGATTGGAATGGAATAGAAAGGAATCTACCTGAATGGAATGAAATGGAATGCAATGGAATGAAGTAGAATGCAATGAAATGGAATGGAATGGAGTCAACCCGAATGGAATGGAATGGAATGGAATGGAATCAAACCGAAAGGAATGGAACAGTAAGTAATGGAATGGAATGAAACGGAATCAAAAGGAATGGAATGATATAGAATGGCATAGAATGGAATGGAATCAACCGGAATGGAATGGAATGGAATGTTCTGGAATGGAATGGAAGTAACCGAGTGGAATGGAATGGAATTGAATGGAATGGAATCAACTCAAATGGAATGGAACGGAATGGAATGGAATGGAATGGAATTAACCCAAATGGAATGGAATGGAATGGAATGGAATAGAACGGAATCAACCAGAATTGAATGGAATGGATTAGAATGGAATAGAAAGGAATCTACCCGAATGGAATGAAATGGAATGCAATGGAATGGAATAGATTGGAATGAAATGGAATGGAATGGAGTCAACCCGAATGGAATGGAATGGAATGGAATGGAATTGAATGAAATGGAATAAACCCGAATGGAATGGAATGGAATGGAATGCTATGGAATGGAATGGAATGGAACGGAAAGGAATGGAATCAACAAGAATGGAATGGAATGGAATGGAATGGAATGGAATGGAATGGAATGGAATGGAATCAACCAGAATGGAATGGAATGGAATAGAATGGAATGGAATGGAATGGAATGGCATGGAATGGAATTAAATGGAATGGAATCAACCCGAATGGAATGGAATGGAATGGAATGGAAAGGAATGGAATGGAATCAACAAGAGAGGAATGGAACGGAATGGAATGGAATGAAATCAATCGGAATGCAATGGAATGGAATGAAATGGAATGTAATGGAATCAACCAGAACGGAATTTAATGGAATGGAATGGAAGGGAATAGAACGGAATCTACCTGAATGGAATGGAATGCAATGGAGTGGAATGGAATGGTATGGAATCAACCAGAATGGAATGGAATGGAATGGAATGGAATGGAATCAACCGGAATGGAATGGAATGGTATGGAATGGAATGGAATGGAATAAACCCGACTGGAATGGAATGGAATGCAATGGAATGGAATGGAATGGAATCAACCGGAATGGAAAGGAATGGAACGGAATGGAATGGAATGATCTGGAATGGAATGGAATGGAATCAACCGGAATGGAAAGGAATGGAATGGAATGGAATGGAATGTTCTGGAATGGAATGGAAGCAACCGAATGGAATGGAATGGATTGGAATGGAATGTTCTGGAATGGAATGGAAGCAACCGAATGGAATGGAATGAAATGGAATGGAATCAACCCGAATGGAATGGAAAGGAATGGAATGGAATGCAATGGAATGGAATGGAATCAACGCGAATGGAATGGAATCGAATGGAATGGAATCAACACGAATGGAATGAAATTGAATTGAATGGAATGGAATGCAGTGGAATGGAATGGAATGGAAAGGTATGGAATGGAATGGAATGGAATGGAATGAAATCAACCAGAATGGAATGGAATGGAATGGAATTGAATGGAATGGAATGGAATGGAATGGAATCAATCGGAATGGAATGGAATCAATCGGAATGGAATGGAATGGATTGAAATGGAATGAAATGGAATCAACCGGAACGGAATGGAATGGAATGGAATGGAAGGGAATAGAACGGAATCTACCTGAATGGAACATAATGGAATGGAGTGGAATGGAATGGAATTGAATCAACCCGAATGGAATGGAATGGAATGGAATGGAATCAACCCGCATGGAATGGAATGGTATGGAATGGAACGGAATGAAATCAACCCGAATGGAATGGAATGGAATGGAATGGAATGGAATGGAATCAACCGGAATGGAAAGGAATGGAATGGAAGTTCTGGAATTGAATGGAATGGAATCAATCGGAATGGAAAGGAATGGAATGGAATGGAATGTTCTGGAATGGAATGGAAGCAACCGAATGGAATGGAATGGAATGGAATCAACCCAAATGGAATGGAATGGAATGGAATGGAATTAATCCGAATGGAATGCAATGGAATGGAATGGAGTGGAATGGAATAGAAAGGAATCTACCCGAATGGAATGAAATGGAATGTAATGGAATGGATTAGAATGGAATGAAATGGAATGGAATGGAGTCAACCAGAATGGAATGGAATGGAATGGAATGAAATGGAATCAACCCCAATGGAATGGAATGAAATGGAATGGAATGGAATGGAATGGAATGGAATGGCATCAACCCGAATGGAATGGAATGGAATGGAAAGGAATCAACCCGAATGGAATCAAATGCAATGGAATGGGATGCTATGGAATGGAATGGAATGGAATGCCATGGAATGGAATTGAATGGAATTTAATGGAATGGAATCAACCCGAATACAATGGAATGGAATGGAATGGAATGGAATGGAATGGAATGGATTGGAATGGAATGGAATAAACCCAAATGGAATTGATGGAATGGAATGGAATCGTAAGGAATGCAATCAACCCGAATGGAATGGAATGGAATGGAATGGGATGGAATGGAGTGGAATGGGATGGAATGGAATCAACGCAAATAGAATGGAATGAAATTGAATAGAATGGAATGGCATACAATCAACCAGAATGGAATGGAATGGAATGGAATCAACCCGAATGGAATAAAATGGAATGGAATGGAATGCATTGGAATGGAATAGAATGGAATCAAACCGAATGGATTGGAATGGAATGGAATGGAACGGAATCAACGGGAATGGAATGGAATGGAATGTTCTGGAATGGAATTGAAGCAACCGAATGGAATGGAATGCAATGGAATGGAATCGAATCAACCCAAATTGAATGGAATGGAATGGAATGGAATGGAGTCAACCCGAATGGAAATGAATGGAATGTGATGGAATGGAATGGAACGTTCTGGAATGGAATGGAAGCAAATGAATGGAATGGAATGGAATGGAATCACCCGAAATGGAATGGAATGGAGTGGAATGGAATTAACCCAAATGGAATGCAATGGAATGGAATGGAATGGAATTAGTGCGAATAGAATGGAATGGAATGGAATACAATGGAATGGAATGGAATCAACCCGAATGGAGTGGAATGGAACGGAAAGGAATGGAATGGAATCAACCAAAACGGAATGGAATGCAATGGAATGCAATGGATTTTAATGGAATGGAATGGAATCAACCCAAATGGAATGGAATGGAAATCAATCAACCCGAATGGAATGAAATGGAATAGAATGGAACGGAACGGAATGGAATGGAATGGAATGGAATCAACCCGAATGGAATGGAATGGAATGGAGTGGAATGGAATGGAATGGAATGGAATCAACCCAAATGGAATGTAACGCAATGGAATGAAATGGAATGGAATAAACAAGAATGGAATGGAATGAAATGGAATGGAATCAACCCGAATGGAATCGAATGGAATTGAATGGAAAGGAATGGAATGGAATTGAATGGTAAGGAATGGAATGGAATGGAATGGAATCAACCCGAAAGGAAAGAAATGGAATGGAATGGAATGCAACGGAATGGAATGGAATGGAATCAACTGGAATGGAACGGAATGGAATTGAATGGAATGGAATGGAATGGAATCGAAATGAATGGAATGGAACGGAATGGAATAGAATGGAATGGAATGGAATGGAATGCAATGGAATGGAATCGAATGGAATCATCCCGAAAGGAATGGAATGGAATGGAATGGAATGCTAAGGAGTGGAATCAAATCTAATGGTATGGAATGGAATGGACAGGAATGGAATGGAATGGAATGGAATCAACTCGAATGGAATGGAATGGAATGGAATGGAATGGAATGGAATGGAATGTATTGGAATCAACACGAATGGAATGGAATGGAATGGAATGGAATGGAATGGAATGGAATGGAATGGAATGCAAGCAACCCGAATGGAATGGAATGTATTAGAATGGAATGGAACGGAACGGCATGGAATGGAATGGAATGGAATCAACCCGAATGGAATGGAATGAAATGGAATGAAATCAAACCCAATGGAATGGAATGGAAAGGAATGGAATGGAATGGAAAGGAATCAACTCGAATGGAATGAAATGGAATGGAATGGAAAGCAACGGAATGGAATGGAATGGAATCAACCCGACTTGAACGGAATGGAATGGATTGGAATGGAATGGAATGGAAAGAAATGGTATCGAAATGAATGGAATGGAATGGAATGGAATAGAATGGAATGGAATGGAATGGAATGCAACGGACTGGAATGGAATGGAATGGAATGAACCCGAATGCAATGCAATGGAATGGAATGAAATGGAATGAAATCAAACCCAATGGAATGGCATGGAAAGGAATGGAATGGAATGGCGTAGAATCAACCCGAATGGAATGGAATGCAATGGAATGGAATGGAATGGAATGGAATCAACCCAAGTGGAATGGAATGGAATGGAATGGAATGGAGTCAACACGAATGGAATGGAATGGAGTCAACACGAATGGAATGGAATGGAATGGAATGGAATGGAATGGAATGGATTGGAATGGAATGGAATGGAATGGAATCAACCGGAATGTAAAGAATGGAATGGAATGGAATGGAATGTTCTGGAATGGAATGGAAGCAAACGAATGCAATGGAATGGAATGGAATCAACCCAAATGGAATGGAATGGAATGGAATGGAATAGAATGGAATCAACCAGAATTGAATGGAATGGATTGGAATGGAATAGAAAGGAATCTACCCGAATGGAATGAAATGGAATGCAATGGAATGGAATAGAATGGAATGAAATGGAATGGAATGGAGTCAACCCGAATGGAATGGATTCCAATGGAATGGATTCCAATGGAATGGAATGGAATCAACCCGAACGGAATGGAATGGTATGTAATGGAATGGAATGGAATAAACCCGAATGGAATGGAATGGAATGGAATGCAATGGTATGGAATGGAATGGAATGGAATAAACCCGAATGGAATGGAATGGAATGGAATGCAATGGAATGGAATGGAACGGAAAGGAATGGAATCAACACAAATGGAATGGAATGGAATGGAATGGAATGGAATGGAATCAACCCGAATGGAAACGAATGGAATAGAATGGAATGGAATGGAATGGAATGGAATGGAATGGAATGGAATGGAATTAAATGGAATGGAATCAACCCGAATGGAATGGAATGGAATGGAATGAAATGGAATGGAATGGAATGGAATGGAATCAAAGCGATTGGAATGGAATAGTAAGTAATGGAATGGAATGGAATGGAATCAGAAGGAATGGAATGAAATAGAATGGAATGGAATGGAATGGAATGGAATGGAATGGAATCAACCGGAATGGAATGGAATGGAATGTTCTGGAATGGAATGGAAGCAACCGAATGGAATGGAATGGAATTGAATGGAATGGAATCAACCCAAATGGAATGGAACGGAATGGAATGGAATGGAATGGAATTAACCCAAATGAAACAGAATGGAATGGAATGGAATGGAATGGAATCAACCAGAATGGAATGGAATGGATTGGAATGGAATAGAAAGGAATCTACACGACTGGAATGAAATGGAATTCGATGGAATGGAATAGAATGGAATGAAATGGAATGGAATGGAGTCAACCCGAATGCAATAGTATGGTATGGAATGGAATGGAATAAACCCGAATGGAATGGAATGGAATGCAATGGAATGGAATGGAATGGAATGGAAAGGAATGGAATCAACACGAATGGAATGGATTGGAATGGAATGGAATGGAATGGAATGGAATCAACCCGAATGGAATGGAATGGAATAGAATGGAAAGGAATGGAATGGAATGGAATGGAATTAAATGGAATGGAATCAACCCGAATGGAATGGAATGGAATGGAATGGAATGGAATGCAATGCAATGGAATGGAATGGAAAGGAATGGAATGGAATGGAATTAAATGGAATGGAATCAACCCGAATGGAATGGAATGGAATGGAATGGAACGGAATGCAATGCAATGGAATGGAATGGAAAGGAATGGAATGGAATGGAATGGAATGGAATTGGATCAACGCGAATGGAATGGAATGGAATGGAATGCAATGGAATATAATGGAAAGGAATGGAATTAAATGGAATGGAATCAACCCGAATGGAATGGAATGGAATGGAATGGAATGCAATGCAATGCAATGGAATGGAATGGAATGGAATGGAATGGAATGGAATACGATGGAATGAAATGGAATGGAATGGAATGGAATGGAATGGAATGGAATGGAATCAAACCGAATGGAACGGAATAGTAAGTAATGGAATGGAATGGAGTGGAATCAAAAGGAATGGAATGAAATAGAATGGAATGGAATGGAATGGAATGGAATGGAATGGAATCAACCGGAATGGAATGGAATGGAATGGAATGGAATGGAATGGAATGGAATGGAATGGAATGGAGTGGAAGCAACCGAATGGAATGGAATGGAATTGAATGGAATGGAATCAACCCAAAAGGAATGGAACGGAATGGAATGGAATGGAATGGAATTAAACTAAATGGAACGGATTGGAAAGGAATGGAATGGAATGGAATCAACCAGAATGTAATGGAATGGATTGGAATGGAATAGAAAGGAATCTACCCGAATGGAATGAAATGGAATTCAATGGAATGGAATAGAATGGAATGAAATGGAATGGAATGGAGTCAACCCGAATGGAATGGATTCCAATGGAATGGATTCGAATGGAATGGAATGGAATCAACCCGAATGAAATGGAATGGTATGGAATGGAATGGAATAAACCCGAATGGAATGGAATGGAATGCAACGGAATGGAGTGGATTATAATGGAAAGGAATGGAATCAACACGAATGGAATGGAATGGAATGGAATGGAATCAACCCGAATGGAATGGAATGGAATAGAATGGAATGGAATGGAATGGAATGGAATGGAATGGAATTAAATGGAATGGAATCAACCCGAATGGAATGGAATTTAATGCAATGGAATGGAATGGATTGGAATGGAATGGAATCAACGCGAATGGAATGGAATGGAATGGAATGGAATGGAATGGATTCATCCCGAATGGAATGGAATGGAATGGAATGGAATGCAAAGGAATGGAATGGAATCAACCAGAATGGAATGAAATGGAATGGAATGCAAAGTAATGGAATGGAATCAACCAGAATGGAATGAAATTGAATGGAATGGAATGGAGTGCAGTGGAATGGAATGGAATGGAATCTAATGGAATGGAAAGGAATGGAATGGAAACAACCAGAGAGGAATGGAATGGAATGGAATGGAATCAATCGGAATGGAATGGAATGGATTGAAATGGAATGTAATGGAATCAACCGGAACGGAATGGAATGGAAGGGAATAGAACGGAATCAACCTGAATGGAATGGAATGGAATGGAGTGGAATGGAATGGAATGGAATCAACCTGAATGGAATGGAATGGAATGGAATGAAATCAACCCGTATAGAATGGAATGGTATGGAATGGAATGGAAAGCAATCAAAACGAATGGAATGTAATGGAATGGAATGGAATGGAATGAAATGGAATTTAATGGAATCGACCCAAATGGAATGGAATGGTATGGAGTGGAATCAGCGCGAATGGAATGGAATGCATTGGAATGGAATTGAATGGAATCAACCCAATAGGAATGGAATGGAATGGAATGGAATTGAATGGAATGGAATGGAAAGCAATCAAAACGAATGTAATGTAATGGAATGGAATGGAACGGAATGTCATGGAAAGGAATGGAAGCAATCCGAATGGAAAGGAATGGAATGGAATGGAATGGAATGGAATGGAATCAACCAAAACGGAATGGAATGGAATGGATTGGAATGGAATGTCATGGAATGGAATGGAATCAATCCGAATGGAATGGAATGGAGTGGAATGTAATCAACCCAAACGGAATGGAATGGAATGGAATGCAATGCAATGCAAAGGAATCAAACCAAATGGAATGGAATGGAATGAACTGGAGTGGAATGGAATGCAATGGAATGTAATCAACCGGAGTGGGATGGAATGGAATGGAATCAACCCGAATGCAATGGAATGGTATGGATCGGAAAGAAATGGAATGTAATCGACCTGAATGGAATGGAATGGAATGGAATCAACCGGAATGGAATGGAAGGGAGTGGAATGGAATGGTGTGGAATGGAATCAACACAAACGGAATGGAATGGAATGGAATGGACCGGAATGAAATCAACCCAAATGGAATGGAATGGAATGGAATGGAATGGAATCAACACAAATGGAATGGAATGGGGTGGAATGCAACGGAATGGAATGGAATGAAATCAAGCATAATGGAATGGAATGGAATGGAATGGAATGGAAAGGAATGGAATGGAATGAAGTGGAATCAACCCGAATGGAATAGAATGGAATGGAATGAAATGGAATCAACCCGAATAGAATGGAATGGAGTGGAATGGAATCAACCCAAGTGGAATGGAATAGAATGGAATGGAATGGAATGGAATGGAATGGAATGGAATGGAATGAAATGGAATGGAATGGAATGGAATCAACACGAATGGAATGGAATGGAATGGAATCAACACAAACGGAATGGAATGGGGTGGAATGCAACGGAATGGAATGCAATGAAATCAAGCCTAATGGAATGGAATGGAATGGCGTGGAATGGAATGGAATGGAATGAAGTGGAATCAACCCGAATGGAATAGAATGGAATGGAATGAAAAGGGAATGAACCCGAATAGAATGGAATGGAATGGAATGAAATCAACCCGAATGGAATCTAATAGAATGGAATGGAATGGTATGCAATGGAATGGAATGGAATGGAATGCAATGGAATGGAATGGAATGGAATCAACCCGAATGGAATGGAATGGAATGGAATGGAATCAACCCGAATGGAATGAAACGGAGTGTTATGGAATGCAATGTAATGGAATCCAACGGAGTGGAATGGAATGAAATGGAATGGAATGGAATGGAACGGAACGGAATCAACCCGAATAGATAGGAATGGAATAGAATGGAAAGGAATGGAATGGAATTAACCCAAGTGGAATGGAATGGAATGGAATGAATTTGAAAGGAATGGAATGGAATAAACCCGAATGGAATGGAATGGAATGGAATGGAATGAAATGGAATGGAATCAACCCGAATGGAATGGAATGGAATTCAATGGAATGGAATGGAATGGAATCAAAGAGAATGGAATGAAATGGAATTAACCCGAATTGAATGGAATGCGATGGAATGAAATGGAATGGAATGGAATGAACCCGAATGGAGTGTAATGTAATGTAATGGAATGGAATGGAATGAAATGAAATCACCGCGAATGTAATGGAACGGAATGGAACGGAATGTCATGGAATGGAATGGAATCAACCGAAATGGAAAGAATGGAACGGAATTGAATGGAATGGAATCAAACCGAATGGAATGGAATGGAAGGGAATGGAATGGAATGGAATCAAACCGAATGGAAAGGAACAGAATAGAATAGAATGGAATGGAATGGAATGGAATGGAATCAACCCGAATGCAATAGATTTGAATGGAATGGAATGGAATGGAAAGGAATTGAATCAACCCGAAAGGAATGGAATGGAATGGAATCAAACCGCACGGAATGTAATGGAATGGAATGGAACGGAATGGAATGGAATGGAATGGAATAGACCTAAATGGAATGTAATGGAATGGAATGGAATGGAATAAACCCAAATGTTTGGAATGGAATGGAATCGAATGCAATGGAATGGAATGGAATGGAGTCAACCCGAATGGAATGGAATGGAACGGAATGGAATGGAATGGATCGGAATCGACCTGAATGGAATGGAATGGAATGGAATAGAATGGAATGCAATGGAATGGAATGGAATGCAATCGAATGGAATGGAATGCAATGGAATGGAATGGAATGGAATCAACTGGAATGGAATGGAATGGAATTTAATGGAATAGAATGGTATGGAATGGAATGAAATCGAATGGAATGGAATGGAATGGAATGGAATCAACCCGAATGGAATGGAATGGAAAGGAATGGAATGGAATGGAATGAACCCGAATGGAATGGAGTGGAATGGAATGGAATCAACGCGAATCAAATGGAATGGAATGGTACGGAATGTATTGGAATGGAATGGAATCAATCCGAATGGAATGGAATTGAATGGAATGGAATGGAATGGAATCGACCAGAATGGAATGGAATTTAATGGAATGGAATGGAATGGAGTGGAAAGGAGTGGAATCAACCCGAATGGAGTGGAATGCAATGGAATGAATTGGATCGAAATGGAATGCAATAAACCCGAATTGAGTGGAATGAAAAGGAATGGAAGCAACCCGAATGGAATGGAATGGAATGGAATCAAACCGAAAGGAATGAAATGGAATGGAATGGAATGCAGTGGAATGGAATGGGATGGAATCAACCCGAATGGAATGGAATGGAATGGAACGGAACCTAACAGAACGGTTTGGAATGGAATGGAATGGAATGGAACCAACCCGAATGGGATGGATTTGAATGGAATGGAATGGAATGGAATGGAATCAACCCGAATGGAATGGAATGGAATGGAATGGAATGGAATGGAAAGAAATCAACACGAATGGAAGGGAATGGAATGGAATGGAATGGAATCAACCCGAATGGAATGGAATGGAATGCAATGGAATGGAATGGAATGGAATCAACCCGAATGGAAGGGAATGGAATGGAATGGAATGGAATCAACCCGAATGGAATGGAATGCAATGAATTGTACTTGAATGGAATCAACCCGAAAGGAATGGAATGGAATGGAATGGAATGGCATGGAATTGAATCAACGCGAATGGAATGGAATGGAATGGAACGGAATGTAATGGAATGGAATAGAATCAATCCGAATGGAATGGAATGCAATGGAATGGAATGGAAGCAACCCAAAAGGAATGCAATCGAATGGAATGCAATGGAATGGAATGTAAGGGAATGGAGTCAACCCAAATGGAATGGAATGGAATGCAATCAACCCAAGTGGAATGGAATGGAATGGAATGCAATGGAATGGAAAAAACCCAAACGTAATGGAATGCAATGAATGGAATGGAATGAAATGGAATAGAATCAAACCGAATGGAATGAAATGCAATGGAATGGAATGGAATGGAATCAACCCGAATGCAGTGAAATTAAATGGAATAGAAGGCAATGGAATGGAATGTATTGGAATCAAACCGAGTGGAATGGAATGGAATGGAAAGGAATGGAACGGAATGGAAAGGAATGGAATGGAATGGAATGGAATCAACCCGAATGGAAAGGAATGGAATGGAATGGAATGGAATGGACCGGAATTGACCTGAATGGAATGGAATGGAATGGAATGGAGTGGAATGGAATCAACCGGATAGGAATGGAATGGAATTTAATGGAATAGAATGGTATGGAATGGTATCAAATCGAATGGAATGGAATGGAATGGAATGGAATGGAATCAGCACGAACGTAATGGAATGGAAAGCAATGGAATGGCATGGAATGGAATGAACCCGAATGGATTGGAATGGAATGGAATGGAATGGAATGGAGTGAACTCGAATGGCATGGAATGGAATGGAATGGAACGGAATGGAATGGAATGCAATCAACCCGAATGGAAAGGAATGGAATGGAACGGAACAGAACAGAACGGTTTGTAATTGAATGGAATGGAATGGAAAAAACCCGAATGGGATGGATTTGAATGGAATGGAATGGAATGGAATGGAATCAACCCGAATGGAATGGAATGAAATGGAATGGAATCAACACGAATGGAATTTAATGGAATGGAATGGAACGGAATGGATTGGAATGGAATGGAATCGACCCAAATGGAATGGAATGGAATGGAATGGAATCAACCCGAATGGAAGGGAATGGAATGGAATGGAATGGAATCAACCCGAATGGAATGGAATGGAATGGAATGGAATGGAATCAACCGGAATGGAAAGGAATGGAATGGAATGGAATGGAATGTTCTGCAATGGAATGGAATGGAATCAACCGGAATGTAAAGAATGGAATGGAATGGAATGGAATGTTCTGGAATGGAATGGAAGCAAACGAATGCAATGGAATGGAACGGAATCAACCCAAATGGAATGGAATGGAATGGAATGGAATAGAATGGAATCAACCAGAATTGAATGGAATGGATTGGAATGGAATAGAAAGGAATCTACCCGAATGGAATGAAATGGAATGCAATGGAATGGAATAGAATGGAATGAAATGGAATGGAATGGAGTCAACCCGAATGGAATGGATTCCAATGGAATGGATTCCAATGGAATGGAATGGAATCAACGCGAACGGAATGGAATGGTATGTAATGGAATGGAATGGAATAAACCCGAATGGAATGGAATGGAATGGAATGCAATGGTATGGAATGGAATGGAATGGAATAAACCCGAATGGAATGGAATGGAATGGAATGCAATGGTATGGAATGGAATGGAATGGAATAAACCCGAATGGAATGGAATGGAATGGAATGCAATGGAATGGAATGGAAGGGAAAGGAATGGAATCAAGACGAATGGAATGGAATGGAATGGAATGGAATGGAAAGGAATCAACCCGAATGGAATCGAATGGAATAGAATGGAATGGAATGGAATGGAATGGAATGGAATGGAATTAAATGGAATGGAATCAACCCGAATGGAATGGAATGGAATGGAATGAAATGGAATGGAATGCAATGGAATGGAATCAAAGCCATTGGAATGGAATAGTAAGCAATGGAATGGAATGGAATGGAATCAAAAGGAATGGAATGAAATAGAATGGAATGGAATGGAATGGAATGGAATGGAATGGAATCAACCGGAATGGAATGGAATGGAATGTTCTGGAATGGAATGGAAGCAACCGAATGGAATGGAATGGAATTGAATGGAATGGAATCAACCCAAATGGAATGGAACTGAATGGAATGGAATGGAATGGAATTAACCCAAATGAAACAGAATGGAATGGAATGGAATGGAATGGAATCAACCAGAATGGAATGGAATGGATTGGAATGGAATAGAAAGGAATCCACACGACTGGAATGAAATGGAATTCGATGGAATGGAATAGAATGGAATGAAATGGAATGGAATGGAGTCAACCCGAATGGAATAGTATGGTATGGAATGGAATGGAATGGAATAAACCCGAATGGAATGGAATGGAATGGAATGCAATGGAATGGAATGGAATGGAATGGAAAGGAATGGAATCAACACGAATGGAATGGATTGGAATGGAATGGAATGGAATGGAATGGAATCAACCCGAATGGAATGGAATGGAATAGAATGGAAAGGAATGGAATGGAATGGAATGGAATTAAATGGAATGGAATCAACCCGAATGGAATGGAATGGAATGGAACGGAATGCAATGCAATGGAATGGAATGGAAAGGTATGGAATGGAATGGAATGGAATGGAATTGGATCAACGCGAATGGAATGGAATGGAATGGAATGGAATGGAATATAATTGAAAGGAATGGAATTAAATGGAATGGAATCAACCCGAATGGAATGGAATGGAATGGAATGGAATGGAATGGAATGCAATGCAATGCAATGGAATGGAATGGAATGGAATGGAATGGAATGGAATAGGATGGAATGAAATGGAATGGAATGGAATGGAATGGAATGGAATGGAATCAAACCGAATGGAATGGAATGGAATGGAATAGGATGGAATGAAATGAAATGGAATGGAATGGAATGCAATGGAATGGAATGGAATCAAACCGAATGGAATGGAATAGTAAGTAACGGAATGGAATGGAATGGAATCAAAAGGAATGGAGTGGAGTGGAATGGAATGGAATGGAATGGAATGGAATCAACCGGAATGGAATGGAGTGGAATGTTCTGGAATGGAATGGAAGCAACCGAATGGAATGGAATGGAATTGAATGGAATGGAATCAACCCAAATGGAATGGAATGGAATGGAATGGAATGGAATGGAATGGAATTAAAATAAATGGAACGGATTGGAATGGAATGGAATGGAATGGAATCAACCAGAATGGAATGGAATTGATTGGAAAGGAATAGAAAGGAATCTACCCGAATGGAATGAAATGGAATTCAAGGGAATGGAATAGAATGGAATGAAGTGGAATGGAATGGAGTCAACCCGAATGGAATGGATTCCAATGGAATGGATTCGAATGGAATATAATGGAATCAACCCGAATGGAATGGAATGGTATGGAATGGAATGGAATAAACCCGAAAGGAAAGGAATGGAATGCAATGGAATGGAATGGAATGGAATGGAAATGAATGGAATCAACACGAATGGAATGGAATGGAATGGAATGGAATGGAATCAACCCGAATGGAATGCAATGGAATGGAATGGAATAGAATGGAACGGAATGGAATGGAATGGAATAGAATTATATGTAATGGAATCAACCCGAATGGAATGGAATGGAATGCAATGGAATGGAATGGATTGGAATGGAATGGAATCAACGAGAATGGAATGGAATGGAATGGAATGGAATGGAATGGAATGGAATGGAATGGAATGGATTCATCCCGAATGGAATGGAATGGAATGGAATGCAATGGAATGGAATGGAATCAACCAGAATGGAATTAAATTGAATGGAATACAATGGAGTGCAGTGGAATGCAATGGAATGGAATGGAAAGGAATAGAATGGAGTCAACCAGAGAGGAATGGAATGGAATGGAATGGAATGGAATCAACCGGAATGGAATGGAATGGATTGAAATGGAATGTAATGGAATCAACCGGAAAGGAATGGAATGGAAGGGAATAGAACGGAATCTACCTGAATGGAATGGAATGGAATGGAGTGGAATGGAATGGAATTTAATCAACCCGAATGGAATGGAATGGAATGGAATGGAATGGAATCAACCCGTATGGAATGGAATGGTATGGAATGGAATGGAATGGAATCAACCCGAATGGAATGGAATGGAATGGAATGGAATCAACCGGAATGGAAAGGAATGGAATGGAATGGAATGGAATGATCTGTAATGGAATGGAATGGAATCAACCGGAATGGAAAGGAATGGAATGGAATGGAATGTTCTGGAATGGAATGGAAGCAACCGAATGGAATGGAATGGATTGGAATGGAATGTTCTGGAATGGAATGGAAGCAACCGAATGGAATGGAATGAAATGGAATGGAATCAACCCGAATGGAATGGAATCAACCCGAATGGAATGGAAAGGAATGGAATGGAATGCAATGGAATGGAATGGAATCAACGCGAATGGAATGGAATCGAATGGAATGGATTCAACACGAATGGAATGAAATTGAATTGAATGGAATGGAATGCAGTGGAATGGAATGGAATGGAAAGGTATGGAATGGAATGGAATGGAATGGAATGGAATCAACCAGAATGGAATGGAATGGAATGGAATTGAATGGAATGGAATGGAATGGAATGGAATCAATCGGAATGGAATGGAATCAATCGGAATGGAATGGAATGGATTGAAATGGAATGTAATGGAATCAACCGGAACGGAATGGAATGGAATGGAAGGGAATAGAACGGAATCTACCTGAATGGAACATAATGGAATGGAGTGGAATGGAATGGAATGGAATCAACCCGAATGGAATGGAATGGAATGGAATGGAATCAACCCGTATGGAATGGAATGGTATGGAATGGAACGGAATGAAATCAACCCGAATGGAATGGAATGGAATGGAATGGAATGGAATCAACCGGAATGGAAAGGAATGGAATGGAATGTTCTGGAATGGAATGGAATGGAATCAATCGGAATGGAAAGGAATGGAATGGAATGGAATGTTCTGGAATGGAATGGAAGCAACCGAATGGAATGGAATGGAATGGAATCAACCCAAATGGAATGGAATGGAATGGAATGGAATTAATCCGAATGGAATGCAATGGAATGGAATGGAGTGGAATGGAATAGAAAGGAATCTACCCGAATGGAATGAAATGGAATGCAATGGAATGGAATAGAATGGAATGAAATGGAATGGAATGGAGTCAACCAGAATGGAATGGAATGGAATGGAATGAAATGGAATCAACCCCAATGGAATGGAATGAAATGGAATGGAATGGAATGGAATGGAATGGCATCAACCCGAATGGAATGGAATGGAATGGAAAGGAATCAACCCGAATGGAATCAAATGCAATGGAATGGGATGCTATGGAATGGAATGGAATGGAATGCCATGGAATGGAATTGAATGGAATTTAATGGAATGGAATCAACCCGAATACAATGGAATGGAATGGAATGGAATGGAATGGAATGGAATGGAATGGATTGGAATGGAATGGAATAAACCCAAATGGAATTGATGGAATGGAATGGAATCGTAAGGAATGCAATCAACCCGAATGGAATGGAATGGAATGGAATGGGATGGAATGGAGTGGCATGGGATGGAATGGAATCAACGCAAATAGAATGGAATGAAATTGAATAGAATGGAATGGCATACAATCAACCAGAATGGAATGGAATCAACCCGAATGGAATAAAATGGAATGGAATGGAATGCATTGGAATGGAATAGAATGGAATCAAACCGAATGGATTGGAATGGAATGGAATGGAACGGAATCAACGGGAATGGAATGGAATGGAATGTTCTGGAATGGAATTGAAGCAACCGAATGGAATGGAATGCAATGGAATGGAATCGAATCAACCCAAATTGAATGGAATGGAATGGAATGGAATGGAGTCAACCCGAATGGAAATGAATGGAATGTGATGGAGTGGAATGGAACGTTCTGGAATGGAAAGGAAGCAAATGAATGGAATGGAATGGAATGGAATCACCCCAAATGGAATGGAATGGAGTGGAATGGAATTAACCCAAATGGAATGCAATGGAATGGAATGGAATGGAATTAGTGCGAATAGAATGGAATGGAATGGAATACAATGGAATGGAATGGAATCAACCCGAATGGAGTGGAATGGAACGGAAAGGAATGGAATGGAATCAACCGAAACGGAATGGAATGCAATGGAATGCAATGGATTGGAATGGAATGGAATGGAATCAACCCAAATGGAATGGAATGGAAATCAATCAACCCGAATGGAATGAAATGGAATAGAATGGAACGGAACGGAATGGAATGGAATGGAATGGAATCAACCCGAATGGAATGGAATGGAATGGAGTGGAATGGAATGGAATGGAATGGAATCAACCCAAATGGAATGTAACGCAATGGAATGAAATGGAATGGAATAAACAAGAATGGAATGGAAGGAAATGGAATGGAATCAACCCGAATGGAATCGAATGGAATTGAATGGAAAGGAATGGAATGGAATTGAATGGTAAGGAATGGAATGGAATGGAATGGAATCAACCCGAAAGGAAAGAAATGGAATGGAATGGAATGCAACGGAATGGAATGGAATGGAATCAACTGGAATGGAACGGAATGGAATTGAATGGAATGGAATGGAATGGAATCGAAATGAATGGAATGGAACGGAATGGAATAGAACGGAATGGAATGGAATGGAATGCAATGGAATGGAATCGAATGGAATCATCCCGAAAGGAATGGAATGGAATGGAATGGAATGCTAAGGAGTGGAATCAAATCTAATGGTATGGAATGGAATGGAAAGGAATGGAATGGAATGGAATGGAATCAACTCGAATGGAATGGAATGGAATGGAATGGAATGGAATGGAATGTATTGGAATCAACACGAATGGAATGGAATGGAATGGAATGGAATGGAATGGAATGGAATGGAATGGAATGCAAGCAACCCGAATGGAATGGAATGTATTAGAATGGAATGGAACGGAACGGCATGGAATGGAATGGAATGGAATCAACCCGAATGGAATGGAATGAAATGGAATGAAATCAAACCCAATGGAATGGAATGGAAAGGAATGGAATGGAATGGAAAGGAATCAACTCGAATGGAATGAAATGGAATGGAATGGAAAGCAACGGAATGGAATGGAATGGAATCAACCCGAATTGAACGGAATGGAATGGAATGGAAAGAAATGGTATCGAAATGAATGGAATGGAATGGAATGGAATAGAATGGAATGGAATGGAATGGAATGCAACGGACTGGAATGGAATGGAATGGAATGAACCCGAATGCAATGTAATGGAATGGAATGAAATGGAATGAAATCAAACCCAATGGAATGGCATGGAAAGGAATGGAATGGAATGGCGTAGAATCAACCCGAATGGAATGGAATGCAATGGAATGGAATGGAATGGAATGGAATCAACCCAAGTGGAATGGAATGGAATGGAATGGAATGGAGTCAACACGAATGGAATGGAATGGAGTCAACACGAATGGAATGGAATGGAATGGAATGGAATGGAATGCAATCAACCCGAATGGAATGGAATGGATTAGAATGGAATGGAACGGAACGGAATTGAATGGAATGGTATGGAATGGAAAGGAATGGAATGGAGTCAACCCGAATGGAATGGAATGGAATGGAATGGAATGGAATTGAATGGAATGGAATGGAAAGCAATCAAAACGAATGGAATGTAATGGAATGGAATGGAATGGAATGAAATGGAATTTAATGGAATCGACCCAAATGGAATGGAATGGTATGGAGTGGAATCAGCGCGAATGGAATGGAATGCATTGGAATGGAATTGAATGGAATCAACCCAATAGGAATGGAATGGAATGGAATGGAATTGAATGGAATGGAATGGAAAGCAATCAAAACGAATGTAATGTAATGGAATGGAATGGAACGGAATGTCATGGAAAGGAATGGAAGCAATCCGAATGGAAAGGAATGGAATGGAATGGAATGGAATCAACCAAAACGGAATGGAATGGAATGGATTGGAATGGAATGTCATGGAATGGAATGGAATCAATCCGAATGGAATGGAATGGAGTGGAATGTAATCAACCCAAACGGAATGGAATGGAATGGAATGGAATGCAATGCAATGCAAAGGAATCAAACCAAATGGAATGGAATGGAATGAATTGGAGTGGAATGGAATGCAATGGAATGAATCAACCGGAGTGGGATGGAATGGAATGGAATCAACCCGAATGCAATGGAATGGTATGGATCGGAATGAAATGGAATGTAATCGACCTGAATGGAATGGAATGGAATGGAATCAACCGGAATGGAATGGAAGGGAGTGGAATGGAATGGTGTGGAATGGAATCAACACAAACGGAATGGAATGGAATGGAATGGACCGGAATGAAATCAACCCAAATGGAATGGAATGGAATGGAATGGAATGGAATCAACACAAATGGAATGGAATGGGGTGGAATGCAACGGAATGGAATGGAATGAAATCAAGCATAATGGAATGGAATGGAATGGAATGGAAAGGAATGGAATGGAATGAAGTGGAATCAACCCGAATGGAATAGAATGGAATGGAATGAAATGGAATCAACCCGAATAGAATGGAATGGAGTGGAATGGAATCAACCCAAATGGAATGGAATAGAATGGAATGGAATGGAATGGAATGGAATGGAATGGAATGGAATGAAATGGAATGGAATGGAATGGAATCAACACGAATGGAATGGAATGGAATGGAATCAACACAAACGGAATGGAATGGGGTGGAATGCAACGGAATGGAATGCAATGAAATCAAGCCTAATGGAATGGAATGGAATGGCGTGGAATGGAATGGAATGAAGTGGAATCAACCCGAATGGAATAGAATGGAATGGAATGAAAAGGGAATGAACCCGAATAGAATGGAATGGAATGGAATGAAATCAACCCGAATGGAATCTAATAGAATGGAATGGAATGGTATGCAATGGAATGGAATGGAATGGAATGCAATGGAATGGAATGGAATGGAATCAACCCGAATGGAATGGAATGGAATGGAATCAACCCGAATGGAATGAAACGGAGTGTAATGGAATGCAATGTAATGGAATCCAACGGAGTGGAATGGAATGAAATGGAATGGAATGGAATGGAACGGAACGGAATCAACCCGAATAGATAGGAATGGAATAGAATGGAAAGGAATGGAATGGAATTAACCCAAGTGGAATGGAATGGAATGGAATGAATTTGAAAGGAATGGAATGGAATAAACCCGAATGGAATGGAATGGAATGGAATGGAATGAAATGGAATGGAATCAACCCGAATGGAATGGAATGGAATTCAATGGAATGGAATGGAATGGAATCAAAGAGAATGAAATGAAATGGAATTAACCCGAATTGAATGGAATGCGATGGAATGAAATGGAATGGAATGGAATGAACCCGAATGGAGTGTAATGTAATGTAATGGAATGGAATGGAATGAAATGAAATCACCGCGAATGTAATGGAATGGAATGGAACGGAATGTCATGGAATGGAATGGAATCAACCGAAATGGAAAGAATGGAACGGAATTGAATGGAATGGAATCAAACCGAATGGAATGGAATGGAAGGGAATGGAATGGAATGGAATCAAACCGAATGGAAAGGAACAGAATAGAATAGAATGGAATGGAATGGAATGGAATGGAATCAACCCGAATGCAATAGATTTGAATGGAATGGAATGGAATGGAAAGGAATTGAATCAACCCGAAAGGAATGGAATGGAATGGAATCAAACCGCACGGAATGTAATGGAATGGAATGGAACGGAATGGAATGGAATGGAATGGAATAGACCTAAATGGAATGTAATGGAATGGAATGGAATGGAATAAACCCAAATGTTTGGAATGGAATGGAATCGAATGCAATGGAATGGAATGGAATGGAGTCAACCCGAATGGAATGGAATGGAACGGAATGGAATGGAATGGATCGGAATCGACCTGAATGGAATGGAATGGAATGGAATAGAATGGAATGCAATGGAATGGAATGGAATGCAATCGAATGGAATGGAATGCAATGGAATGGAATGGAATGGAATCAACTGGAATGGAATGGAATGGAATTTAATGGAATAGAATGGTATGGAATGGAATGAAATCGAATGGAATGGAATGGAATGGAATGGAATCAACCCGAATGGAATGGAATGGAAAGGAATGGAATGGAATGGAATGAACCCGAATGGAATGGAGTGGAATGGAATGGAATCAACGCGAATCAAATGGAATGGAATGGTACGGAATGTATTGGAATGGAATGGAATCAATCCGAATGGAATGGAATTGAATGGAATGGAATGGAATGGAATCGACCAGAATGGAATGGAATTTAATGGAATGGAATGGAATGGAGTGGAAAGGAGTGGAATCAAACCGAATGGAGTGGAATGCAATGGAATGAATTGGATCGAAATGGAATGCAATAAACCCGAATTGAGTGGAATGAAAAGGAATGGAAGCAACCCGAATGGAATGGAATGGAATGGAATCAAACCGAAAGGAATGGAATGGAATGGAATGGAATGCAGTGGAATGGAATGGGATGGAATCAACCCGAATGGAATGGAATGGAATGGAACGGAACCTAACAGAACGGTTTGGAATGGAATGGAATGGAATGGAACCAACCCGAATGGGATGGATTTGAATGGAATGGAATGGAATGGAATGGAATCAACCCGAATGGAATGGAATGGAATGGAATGGAATGGAATGGAATGGAAAGAAATCAACACGAATGGAAGGGAATGGAATGGAATGGAATGGAATCAACCCGAATGGAATGGAATGGAATGGAATGCAATGGAATGGAATGGAATGGAATCAACCCGAATGGAAGGGAATGGAATGGAATGGAATGGAATCAACCCGAATGGAATGGAATGCAATGAATTGTACTTGAATGGAATCAACCCGAAAGGAATGGAATGGAATGGAATGGAATGGCATGGAATTGAATCAACGCGAATGGAATGGAATGGAATGGAACGGAATGTAATGGAATGGAATGGAATCAATCCGAATGGAATGGAATGCAATGGAATGGAATGGAAGCAACCCAAAAGGAATGCAATCGAATGGAATGCAATGGAATGGAATGTAAGGGAATGGAGTCAACCCAAATGGAATGGAATGGAATGCAATCAACCCAAGTGGAATGGAATGGAATGGAATGCAATGGAATGGAAAAAACCCAAACGTAATGGAATGCAATGAATGGAATGGAATGAAATGGAATAGAATCAAACCGAATGGAATGAAATGCAATGGAATGGAATGGAATGGAATCAACCCGAATGCAGTGAAATTAAATGGAATAGAAGGCAATGGAATGGAAGGTATTGGAATCAAACCGAATGGAATGGAATGGAATGGAAAGGAATGGAACGGAATGGAATGGAATGGAATGGAATGGAATCAACCCGAATGGAAAGGAATGGAATGGAATGGAATGGAATGGAGTGGAATGGAATCAACCGGATAGGAATGGAATGGAATTTAATGGAATAGAATGGTATGGAATGGTATCAAATCGAATGGAATGGAATGGAATGGAATGGAATGGAATCAGCACGAACGTAATGGAATGGAAAGCAATGGAATGGCATGGAATGGAATGAACCCGAATGGATTGGAATGGAATGGAATGGAATGGAATGGAGTGAACTCGAATGGCATGGAATGGAATGAACCCGAATGGATTGGAATGGAATGGAATGGAATGGAATGGAGTGAACTCGAATGGCATGGAATGGAATGGAATGGAATGGAATGGAATGCAATCAACCCGAATGGAAAGGAATGGAATGGAAAAAACCCGAATGGGATGGATTTGAATGGAATTGAATGGAATGGAATGGAATCAACCCGAATGGAATGGAATGGAATGGAATGGAATCAACACGAATGGAATTTAATGGAATGGAATGGAACGGAATGGATTGGAATGGAATGGAATCGACCCAAATGGAATGGAATGGAATGGAATGGAATCAACCCGAATGGAATGGAATGGAATGGAATGGAATGGAATGGAATGGAATCAACCGGAATGGAAAGGAATGGAATGGAATGGAATGGAATGTTCTGGAATGGAATGGAATGGAATCAACCGGAATGGAAAGAATGGAATGGAATGGAATGGAATGTTCTGAAATGGAATGGAAGCAAACGAATGGAATGGAATGGAATGGAATCAACCCAAATGGAATGGAATGGAATGGAATAGAATGGAATCAACCAGAATTGAATGGAATGGATTGGAATGGAATAGAAAGGAATCTACCCGAATGGAATGAAATGGAATGCAATGGAATGGAATAGAATGGAATGAAATGGAATGGAATGGAGTCAACCCGAATGGAATGGATTCCAATGGAATGGATTCCAATGGAATGGAATGGAATCAACCCGAACGGAATGGAATGGTATGTAATGGAATGGAATGGAATAAACCCGAATGGAATGGAATGGAATGGAATGCAATGGTATGGAATGGAATGGAATGGAATAAACCCGAATGGAATGGAATGGAATGGAATGCAATGGAATGGAATGGAAGGGAAAGGAATGGAATCAACACGAATGGAATGGAATGGAATGGAATGGAATGGAATGGAATCAACCCGAATGGAATCGAATGGAATAGAATGGAATGGAATGGAATGGAATTAAATGGAATGGAATCAACCCGAATGGAATGGAATGGAATGGAATGGAATGGAATGGAATGGAATGCAATGCAATGTAATGGAATGGAGTGGAATGGAATGGAATCAACGCGAATGGAATGGAATGGAATGGAATGGATTCATCGCGAATGGAATGGAATGGAATGGAATGCAATGGAATGGAATGGAATCAACCAGAATGGAATGAAATTGAATGGAATGGAATGGAGTGCAGTGGAATGCAATGGAATGGAATGGAATGGAATGGAAAGGAATGGAATGGAATCAACAAGAGAGGAATGGAATGGAATGGAATGGAATGAAATCAATCGGAATGCATTGGAATGGATTGAAATGCAATGTAATGGAATCAACCAGAACGGAATTTACTGGAATGGAATGGAAGGGAATAGAACGGAATCTACCTGAATGGAATGGAATGGAATGGAGTGGAATGGAATGGAATGGAATCAACCCGAATGGAATAAAATGGAATGGAATGGAATCAACCCGTATGGAATGGAATGGTAAGGAATGGAATGGAATGGAATCAACCCGACTGGAATGGAATGGAATGCAATGGAATGGAATGGAATGGAATCAACTGGAATGGAAAGAAATGGATTTGAATGGAATGGAATGATCTGGAATGGAATGGAATGGAATCAACCGGAATGGAAAGGAATGGAATGGAATGGAATGGAATGTTCTGGAATTAAATGGAAGCAACCGAATAGAATGGAATGGATTGGAATGGAGTGTTCTGGAATGGAATGGAAGCAACCGAATGGAATGGAATGAAATGGAATGGAATCAACCCGAATGGAATGGAATGGAATGGAATGGAATGGAATGGAATGGAAAGGAATCAACGCGAATGGAATGGAATAGAATGGAATGGAATGAACACGAACGGAATGAAATTGAATGGAATGGAATGGAATGCAGTGGAATGGAATGGAATTGAAAGGTACAGAATGGAATGGAATGGAATGGAATGGAATCAACCAGAATGGAATGGAATGGAATGGAATGGAATGCAATCAATCGGAACGGAATGGAATGGATTGAAATGGAATGTAATGGAATCAACCGGAACAGAATGGAATGGAATGGAATGGAAGGGAATAGAACGGAATTTACCTGAATGGAATATAATGGAATGGAGTGGAATGGAATGGAATGGAATCAACCCGAATGGAATGGAATGGAATGGAATGGAATGGAATGGAATGGAATCAACCCGTATGGAATGGAATGGTATGGAATGGAACGGAATGAAATCAACCCGAATGGAATGGAATGGATTGGAGTGGAGTGGAATGGAATCAACCGGAATGGAAAGGAATGGAATGGAATGGAATGTTCTGGAAGGGAATGGAATGGAATCAACCGGAATGGAATGGAATGGAATGGAATGGAATGTTCTGGAATGGAATGGAATGGGATGGAATCAACCCAAATGGAATGGAATGGAATGGAATGGAATTGAATTAACCCAAATGGAATGGAATGAAAAGGAATGGAGTGGAATGGAATCAACCGGAATGGAATGGAATGGATTGGATTGGAATAGAAAGGAATCTACCCGAATGGAATGAAATGGAATGCAATGGAATGGAATAGAATGGAATGAAATGGAATGGAATGGAGTCAACCAGAATGGAATGGAATGGAATGGAATGGAATGGAATGGAATGGAAGCAACCCCAATGGAATGGAATGAAATGGAATGGAATGGAATGGAATGGCATTAACCCGAATGGAATGGAAAGGAATCAACCCGAATGGAATGAAATGGATTGGAATGGAATGCAATCGAATGGAATGGAATGGAATGGAATGCCACGGAATGGAATGGAATGGAATGGAGTGGAATGGATTGGAATGGAATCAACCCGAATGCAATGGAATGGAATGGAATGGAATGGAATCAATCCAAATGGAATGGAATGGAATGGAATGGAATGGAATGGAATGGAATCAACCCGTATGGAATGGAATGGTATGGAATGGAATGGAATGGAATCAACCCGAATGGAATGGAATGGAATGGAATGGAATCAACCGGAATGGCATGGTATGGAATGGAATGGAATGGAATCAACCCGAATGGAATGGAATGGAATGGAATGCAATGGAATGGAATGGAATGGAATGGAATGGAATGGAATGGAATGGAATGGAATGGAATAGGATGGAATGAAATGGAAAGGAATGGAATGGAATGGAATGGAATGGAAGCAACCCCAATGGAATGGAATGAAATGGAATGGAATGGAATGGAATGGCATTAACCCGAATGGAATGGAAAGGAATCAACCCGAATGGAATGAAATGGATTGGAATGGAATGCAATCGAATGGAATGGAATGGAATGGAATGGAATGCCACGGAATGGAATGGAATGGAATGGAGTGGAATGGAATGGAATGGAATCAACCCGAATGGAATGGAATGGAATGGAATGGAATGGAATCAATCCAAATGGAATGGAATGGAATGGAATGGAATGGAATGGAATGGAATGGAATCAACCCGTATGGAATGGAGTGGTATGGAATGGAATGGAATGGAATCAACCCGAATGGAATGGAATGGAATCAACCGGAATGGCATGGTATGGAATGGAATGGAATGGAATCAACCCGAATGGAATGGAATGGAATGCAATGGAATGGAATGGAATGGAATGGAATGCAATGGAATGGAATGGAATGGAATGGAATGGAATGGAATGGAATGGAATGGAATGGAATAGGATGGAATGAAATGGAAAGGAATGGAATGGAATGGAATGGAATGGAATGGAATCAACCCAAATGGAATGGAATGGAATGGAATGGAATGCAATGGAATGGAATGGAATCAACGCGAATGGAATGGTTTCGAATGGAATGGAATCAACAGGAATGGAATGAAATTGAATTGAATGGAATGGAATGCAGTGGAATGGAATGGAATGGAATGGAAAGGTATGGAATCGAATGGAATGGAATGGAATGGAATAAACCAGAATGGAATCGAATGGAATGGAATTGAATGGAATTTAATGGAATGGAATGGAATCAATCGGAATGGAATGGAATCAATCGGAATGGAATGGAATGGATTGAAATGGAATGCAATGGAATCAACCGGAACGGAATGGAATGGAATGGAATGGAAGGGAATAGAACGGAATCTACCTGAATGGAATATAATGGAATGGAGTGGAATGGAATTGAATGGAATCAACCCGAATGGAATGGAATGGAATGGAATGGAATGGAATGGAATCAACCCGTATGGAATGGAATGGTATGGAATGGAACGGAATGAAATCAACCCGAAAGGAATGGAATGGAATGGAATGGAATGGAATCAACCGGAATGGAAAGGAATGGAATGGAATGGAATGTTCTGGAATGGAATGGAATGGAATCAATCGGAATGGAAAGGAACGGAATGGAATGGAATGTTCTGGAATGGAATGGAAGCAACCGAATGGAATGGATTGGAATGGAATCAACCCAAATGGAATGGAATGGAATGGAATGGAATGGAATGGAATTAATCCGAATGGAATGCAATGGAATGGAATGGAGTTGAATGGAATCAACCGGAATGGAATGGAATGGATTGGAATGGAATAGAAAGGAATCTACCCGAATGGAATGAAATGGAATGCAATGGAATGGAATAGAATGGAATGAAATGGAATGGAATGGAGTCAACCAGAATGGAATGGAATGGAATGGAATGAAATGGAATCAAACCCAATGGAATGGAATGAAATGGAATGGAATGGAATGGAATGGAATGGAATGGCATCAACCCAAATGGAATGGAATGGAATGGAAAGGAATCAACCCGAATGGAATCAAATGCAATGGAATGGGATGCTATGGAATGGAATGGAATGGAATGCCATGGAATGGAATTGAATGGAATTTAATGGAATGGAATCAACCCGAATACAATGGAATTGAATGGAATGGAATGGAATGGAATGGAATGGAATGGAATGGAATGGAATGGAATGGATTGGAATGGAATGGAATAAACCCAAATGGAATTGATGGAATGGAATGGAATCGTAAGGAATGCAGTCAACCCGAATGGAATGGAATGGAATGGAATGGCATGGAATGGAGTGGAATGGGATGGAATGGAATCAACGCAAATAGAATGGAATGAAATTGAATAGAATGGAATGGCATACAATCAACCAGAATGGAATGGAATGGAATGGAATCAACCCGAATGGAATACAATGGAATGGAATGGAATGCATTGGAATGGAATAGAATGGAATCAAACCGAATGGATTGGAATGGAATGGAATGGAACGGAATCAACCGGAATGGAATGGAATGGAATGTTCTGGAATGGAATTGAAGCAACCGAATGGAATGGAATGCAATGGAATGGAATCGAATCAACCCAAATTGAATGGAATGGAATGGAATGGAATTGAATGGAATGGAATCAACCCATATTGAATGGAATGGAATGGAATGGAATGGAGTCAACCCGAATGGAAATGAATGGAATGTGATGGAATGGAATGGAACGTTCTGGAATGGAATGGAAGCAAATCAATGGAATGGAATGGAATGGAATCACCCCAAATGGAATGGAATGGAGTGGAATGGAATTAACCCAAATGGAATGCAATGGAATGGAATGGAATGGAATCGGCCGGACTGGAAAGGAATGGATTGGAATGGAATAGAAAGGAATCTACCCGAATGGAATGAAATAGAATGCAATGGAATGGAATAGAATGGAATGAGTCGGAATGGAATGGAGTTAACCCAAATGGCATGTAATGGAATGGAATGGAATGGAATGGAATGGAATGGAATGGAATCAACCCAAATGGAACGGAATGAAATGGAATGGAATGGAATGGAATGGAATGGAATGGAATCAACCCGAATGGAATGAAATGGATTAGAATGGAATGCAATGGAATGGAACGGAATGGAATGGAATGAAGTGGAATGGAATGGAATCAAACCGAATGGAATGGAATGGAATGGAAAGGAATCAACCCGAATGGAATGAAAGGGAATGGAATGGAATGCAATGGAATGGAATGGAATGGAATGGAGTGCCATGGAATGGAATGGAATGCAATGGATTGGAATGGAATGGATTCAACCCGAATGGAATGAAATGGAATGGAATGGAATGCATTGGAATGGAATGGAATGGAATCAACCCGAATGGAATGGAATGGAATGGAATGCAATGGTATGGAATTGAATGGAATGGAATGGAATGGAGTCAACAAGAATGGAATGGAATGGAATGGAATGGAATGGAATGGAATGGAATGGAATCAACCCGAATGGAATGGAATGGAATGCAATGGAATGGAATGCAATGGAATGGAATGGAATGGAATGGAATCAACGCGAATGGAATGGAATGGAATGGAATGGAATCTAATCAACCCGAATGGAAGGGAATGGAATGGAATGAAATCAACCCGAATGGAATGTAGTGGAATGGAATGGAATCAACTCAAATGGAATAGAATGGAATGTAATGGAATGGAATCAACACATGTGGAATTGAATGGAATGAAATGGAATTGAATGGCATGGAATCAACCCAAATGGAATGAAACGGAATGGAATGGAATGGAATGGAATGGAATCAACCCACATGGAATGGAATGCAATGGAATGGAGAGGAATGGAATGGAATCAACCAAAATAGAATGAAATAGAACGGCATGAAACAGAATGAAATGGAATGGAATGGAATGGAGTGGAATGGAATGGAATGGAATGGAATACCTTCAACCCAAATGGAATGAAATGGAATGGAATGGAATGGAATCAACCCAAATGAAATGGAATGGAATGGAATGGAAGGGAATGGAATGGAATCAACCCACATGGAATGGAATGGAATGGAATTGAATGGAATGGAATCAACAGGAAAGGAATGGAATGGAATGGAATGGAATGGAATGGAATCAACGCGAATAAAATGGAATAGAATGGAATGGAATGGAATGGAATGGAATGGAATGAAAAGGAATGGAATGGAATAGAATGGAATGGAATGGAATGGAATGGAATGGAGTGGAATCAACCGGAATGGAATGGAATGGAATGGAAACAACCGAATGGAATGGAATGGAATGGAATCACCCCAAATGGAATGGAATGGAATGGAATGGAATTAACGCAAATGGAATGGAATGGAATGGAATGGAATGGAATCAACTGGAATGGAATGGAATGGATTTGGAATGGAATAGAAAGGAATCTACCCGAATGGAATAAAATGGAATGCAATGGAATGGAATAGAATGGAAGGAAATGGAATGGAATGGAGTAAACTCGAATGGAATGGAATGGAATGGAATGGAATGGAATGGAATGGAATGGAATCAACCTCAATGGAATGGAATAAATTGGAATGGAATTGAATGGAATGGAATGGAACGGAATGGAATCAACCCGAATGGAATGTACTGGAATAGAATGGAATGCAATGGAATGGAATGGAGTGGAATGAAATGCAATGTAATGTAATGGAATGGAATGGAATCAATCCGCATGGAATGGAACGAAATGGAATGGAAAGGAATCAACCTGAGTGGAAGGAAATGGAATGGAATGGAATGCAATGGAATGGAATGGAATGGAATGCCATGGAATGGAATGGAATGGAATGCATTGGAATGGAATCAACCGGAATGCAATGGAATGGAATGGAATGGAATGGAATGGAATGGAATCAACCCAAATGGAATGGAATGGGATGGAATGGAATGGAATGGAATGGAATGGAATGGGATGGAATGGAATGGAATGGGATGGAATGGAAACAACGCGAATAGAATGGAATGGAATGGAATGGAATAGAATAGTATATAATGGAATCAACTAGAATGGAATGGAATGGAATGGAATCAACCCGAATGGAATGGAATGGAATGGAATGGAATAGTATGGAATGGAATGGAATGGAATGGAATGGAATGGAATGGAATGGAATGGAATCAAACCGAATGGAATGGAATAGTAAGTAATGAAATGGAATGGAATGGAATAAAGAGGAATGGAATGAAATAGAATGGAATTGAATGGAGTGGAATGGAATGGAATGGAATCAACCGGAATGGAATGGAATGGAATGTTCTGGAATGGAGTGGAAGCAACCGAATGGAATGGAATGGAATTGAATGCAATGGAATCAACCCAAATGGAATGGAACGGAATGGAATGGAATGGAATGGAATTAACCCAAATGGAACAGAATGGAATGGAATGGAATGGAATGGAATGGAATCAACCAGAATGGAGTGGAATGGATTGGAATGGAATAGAAAGGAATCTACCCGAATGGAATGAAATGGAATTCAATGGAATGGAATAGAATGGAATGAAATGGAATGGAATGGAGTCAACCCGAATGGAATAGAATGGAATGGAATGAAAAGGGAATGAAGCCGAATAGAATGGAATGGAATGGAATGAAATCAACCCGAATGGAATCTAATAGAATGGAATGGAATGGTATGCAATGGAATGGAATGGAATGGAATGCAATGGAATGGAATGGAATGGAATCAACCCGAATGGAATGGAATGGAATGGAATCAACCCGAATGGAATGAAACGGAGTGTAATGGAATGCAATGTAATGGAATCCAACGGAGTGGAATGGAATGAAATGGAATGGAATGGAATGGAACGGAACGGAATCAACCCGAATAGATAGGAATGGAATAGAATGGAAAGGAATGGAATGGAATTAACCCAAGTGGAATGGAATGGAATGGAATGAATTTGAAAGGAATGGAATGGAATAAACCCGAATGGAATGGAATGGAATGGAATGGAATGAAATGGAATGGAATCAACCCGAATGGAATGGAATGGAATTCAATGGAATGGAATGGAATGGAATCAAAGAGAATGGAATGAAATGGAATTAACCCGAATTGAATGGAATGCGATGGAATGAAATGGAATGGAATGGAATGAACCCGAATGGAGTGTAATGTAATGTAATGTAATGGAATGGAATGAAATGAAATCACCGCGAATGTAATGGAATGGAATGGAACGGAATGTCATGGAATGGAATGGAATCAACCGAAATGGAAAGAATGGAACGGAATTGAATGGAATGGAATCAAACCGAATGGAATGGAATGGAAGGGAATGGAATGGAATGGAATCAAACCGAATGGAAAGGAACAGAATAGAATAGAATGGAATGGAATGGAATGGAATGGAATCAACCCGAATGCAATAGATTTGAATGGAATGGAATGGAATGGAAAGGAATTGAATCAACCCGAAAGGAATGGAATGGAATGGAATCAAACCGCACGGAATGTAATGGAATGGAATGGAACGGAATGGAATGGAATGGAATGGAATAGACCTAAATGGAATGTAATGGAATGGAATGGAATGGAATAAACCCAAATGTTTGGAATGGAATGGAATCGAATGCAATGGAATGGAATGGAATGGAGTCAACCCGAATGGAATGGAATGGAACGGAATGGAATGGAATGGATCGGAATCGACCTGAATGGAATGGAATGGAATGGAATAGAACGGAATGCAATGGAATGGAATGGAATGCAATCGAATGGAATGGAATGCAATGGAATGGAATGGAATGGAATCAACTGGAATGGAATGGAATGGAATTTAATGGAATAGAATGGTATGGAATGGAATGAAATCGAATGGAATGGAATGGAATGGAATGGAATCAACCCGAATGGAATGGAATGGAAAGGAATGGAATGGAATGGAATGAACCCGAATGGAATGGAGTGGAATGGAATGGAATCAACGCGAATCAAATGGAATGGAATGGTACGGAATGTATTGGAATGGAATGGAATCAATCCGAATGGAATGGAATTGAATGGAATGGAATGGAATGGAATCGACCAGAATGGAATGGAATTTAATGGAATGGAATGGAATGGAGTGGAAAGGAGTGGAATCAACCCGAATGGAGTGGAATGCAATGGAATGAATTGGATCGAAATGGAATGCAATAAACCCGAATTGAGTGGAATGAAAAGGAATGGAAGCAACCCGAATGGAATGGAATGGAATGGAATCAAACCGAAAGGAATGAAATGGAATGGAATGGAATGCAGTGGAATGGAATGGGATGGAATCAACCCGAATGGAATGGAATGGAATGGAACGGAACCTAACAGAACGGTTTGGAATGGAATGGAATGGAATGGAACCAACCCGAATGGGATGGATTTGAATGGAATGGAATGGAATGGAATGGAATCAACCCGAATGGAATGGAATGGAATGGAATGGAATGGAATGGAATGGAATGGAAAGAAATCAACACGAATGGAAGGGAATGGAATGGAATGGAATGGAATCAACCCGAATGGAATGGAATGGAATGGAATGCAATGGAATGGAATGGAATGGAATCAACCCGAATGGAAGGGAATGGAATGGAATGGAATGGAATCAACCCGAATGGAATGGAATGCAATGAATTGTACTTGAATGGAATCAACCCGAAAGGAATGGAATGGAATGGAATGGAATGGCATGGAATTGAATCAACGCGAATGGAATGGAATGGAATGGAACGGAATGTAATGGAATGGAATGGAATCAATCCGAATGGAATGGAATGCAATGGAATGGAATGGAAGCAACCCAAAAGGAATGCAATCGAATGGAATGCAATGGAATGGAATGTAAGGGAATGGAGTCAACCCAAATGGAATGGAATGGAATGCAATCAACCCAAGTGGAATGGAATGGAATGGAATGCAATGGAATGGAAAAAACCCAAACGTAATGGAATGCAATGAATGGAATGGAATGAAATGGAATAGAATCAAACCGAATGGAATGAAATGCAATGGAATGGAATGGAATGGAATCAACCCGAATGCAGTGAAATTAAATGGAATAGAAGGCAATGGAATGGAATGTATTGGAATCAAACCGAATGGAATGGAATGGAATGGAAAGGAATGGAACGGAATGGAATGGAATGGAATGGAATGGAATCAACCCGAATGGAAAGGAATGGAATGGAATGGAATGGAATGGAATGGACCGGAATTGACCTGAATGGAATGGAATGGAATGGAATGGAGTGGAATGGAATCAACCGGATAGGAATGGAATGGAATTTAATGGAATAGAATGGTATGGAATGGTATCAAATCGAATGGAATGGAATGGAATGGAATGGAATCAGCACGAACGTAATGGAATGGAAAGCAATGGAATGGCATGGAATGGAATGAACCCGAATGGATTGGAATGGAATGGAATGGAATGGAATGGAGTGAACTCGAATGGCATGGAATGGAATGGAATGGAACGGAATGGAATGGAATGCAATCAACCCGAATGGAAAGGAATGGAATGGAACGGAACAGAACAGAACGGTTTGTAATGGAATGGAATGGAATGGAAAAAACCCGAATGGGATGGATTTGAATGGAATTGAATGGAATGGAATGGAATCAACCCGAATGGAAGGGAATGGAATGGAATGGAATCAACACGAATGGAATTTAATGGAATGGAATGGAATGGAATGGATTGGAATGGAATGGAATCGACCCAAATGGAATGGAATGGAATGGAATGGAATCAACCCGAATGGAATGGAATGGAATGGAATGGAATGGAATCAACTGGAATGGAAAGGAATGGAATGGAATGGAATGGAATGTTCTGGAATGGAATGGAATGGAATCAACCGGAATGGAAAGAATGGAATGGAATGGAATGGAATGTTCTGGAATGGAATGGAAGCAAACGAATGGAATGGAATGGAATGGAATCAACCCAAATGGAATGGAATGGAATGGAATGGAATAGAATGGAATCAACCAGAATTGAATGGAATGGATTGGAATGGAATAGAAAGGAATCTACCCGAATGGAATGAAATGGAATGCAATGGAATGGAATAGAATGGAATGAAATGGAATGGAATGGAGTCAACCCGAATGGAATGGATTCCAATGGAATGGATTCCAATGGAATGGAATGGAATCAACCCGAACGGAATGGAATGGTATGTAATGGAATGGAATGGAATAAACCCGAATGGAATGGAATGGAATGGAATGCAATGGTATGGAATGGAATGGAATGGAATAAACCCGAATGGAATGGAATGGAATGGAATGCAATGGAATGGAATGGAAGGGAAAGGAATGGAATCAACACGAATGGAATGGAATGGAATGGAATGGAATGGAATGGAATGGAATCAACCCGAATGGAATCGAATGGAATAGAATGGAATGGAATGGAATGGAATGGAATGGAATTAAATGGAATGGAATCAACCCGAATGTAATGGAATGGAATGGAATGGAATGGAATGGAATGCAATGCAATGGAATGGAATGGAGTGGAATGGAATGGAATCAACGCGAATGGAATGGAATGGAATGGAATGGATTCATCGCGAATGGAATGGAATGGAATGGAATGCAATGGAATGGAATGGAATCAACCAGAATGGAATGAAATTGAATGGAATGGAATGGAGTGCAGTGGAATGGAATGGAATGGAATGGAATGGAATGGAATGGAAAGGAATGGAATGGAATCAACAAGAGAGGAATGGAATGGAATGGAATGGAATGAAATCAATCGGAATGCATTGGAATGGATTGAAATGCAATGTAATGGAATCAACCAGAACGGAATTTACTGGAATGGAATGGAAGGGAATAGAACGGAATCTACCTGAATGGAATGGAATGGAATGGAGTGGAATGGAATGGAATGGAATCAACCCGAATGGAATAAAATGGAATGGAATGGAATCAACCCGTATGGAATGGAATGGTAAGGAATGGAATGGAATGGAATCAACCCGACTGGAATGGAATGGAATGCAATGGAATGGAATGGAATGGAATCAACTGGAATGGAAAGAAATGGAATTGAATGGAATGGAATGATCTGGAATGGAATGGAATGGAATCAACCGGAATGGAAAGGAATGGAATGGAATGGAATGGAATGTTCTGGAATGGAATGGAAGCAACCGAATAGAATGGAATGGATTGGAATGGAGTGTTCTGGAATGGAATGGAAGAAACCGAATGGAATGGAATGAAATGGAATGGAATCAACCCGAATGGAATGGAATGGAATGGAATGGAATGGAATGGAATGGAAAGGAATCAACGCGAATGGAATGGAATGAACACGAACGGAATGAAATTGAATGGAATGGAATGGAATGCAGTGGAATGGAATGGAATGGAAAGGTACAGAATGGAATGGAATGGAATGGAATGGAATCAACCAGAATGGAATGGAATGGAATGGAATGGAATGGAATGGAATGCAATCAATCGGAACGGAATGGAATGGATTGAAATGGAATGTAATGGAATCAACCGGAACAGAATGGAATGGAATGGAATGGAAGGGAATAGAACGGAATTTACCTGAATGGAATATAATGGAATGGAGTGGAATGGAATGGAATGGAATCAACCCGAATGGAATGGAATGGAATGGAATGGAATGGAATGGAATCAACCCGTATGGAATGGAATGGTATGGAATGGAACGGAATGAAATCAACCCGAATGGAATGGAATGGATTGGAGTGGAGTGGAATGGAATCAACCGGAATGGAAAGGAATGGAATGGAATGGAATGTTCTGGAAGGGAATGGAATGGAATCAACCGGAATGGAATGGAATGGAATGGAATGGAATGGAATGTTCTGGAATGGAATGGAATGGGATGGAATCAACCCAAATGGAATGGAATGGAATGGAATGGAATTGAATTAACCCAAATGGAATGGAATGAAAAGGAATGGAGTGGAATGGAATCAACCGGAATGGAATGGAATGGATTGGATTGGAATAGAAAGGAATCTACCCGAATGGAATGAAATGGAATGCAATGGAATGGAATAGAATGGAATGAAATGGAATGGAATGGAGTCAACCAGAATGGAATGGAATGGAATGGAATGGAATGGAATGGAATGGAAGCAACCCCAATGGAATGGAATGAAATGGAATGGAATGGAATGGAATGGCATTAACCCGAATGGAATGGAAAGGAATCAACCCGAATGGAATGAAATGGATTGGAATGGAATGCAATCGAATGGAATGGAATGGAATGGAATGCCACGGAATGGAATGGAATGGAATGGAGTGGAATGGATTGGAATGGAATCAACCCGAATGCAATGGAATGGAATGGAATGGAATGGAATCAATCCAAATGGAATGGAATGGAATGGAATGGAATGGAATGGAATGGAATCAACCCGTATGGAATGGAATAGTATGGAATGGAATGGAATGGAATGAACCCGAATGGAATGGAATGGAATGGAATGGAATCAACCGGAATGGCATGGTATGGAATGGAATGGAATGGAATCAACCCGAATGGAATGGAATGGAATGCAATGGAATGGAATGGAATGGAATGGAATGCAATGGAATGGAATGGAATGGAATGGAATGGAATGGAATGGAATAGGATGGAATGAAATGGAAAGGAATGGAATGGAATGGAATGGAAGCAACCCCAATGGGATGGAATGAAATGGAATGGAATGGAATGGAATGGCATTAACCCGAATGGAATGGAAAGGAATCAACCCGAATGGAATGAAATGGATTGGAATGGAATGCAATCGAATGGAATGGAATGGAATGGAATGCCACGGAATGGAATGGAATGGAATGGAGTGGAATGGAATGGAATGGAATCAACCCGAATGCAATGGAATGGAATGGAATGGAATGGAATGGAATGGAATGGAATGGAATGGAAT
The DNA here is from genome assembly GCF_028858775.2 of Pan troglodytes. NCBI lineage: Eukaryota > Metazoa > Chordata > Mammalia > Primates > Hominidae > Pan > Pan troglodytes. Next base: position 39,566,938 of record NC_072416.2, on the reverse strand, counting down.
CAACCCGTATGGAATGGAATGGTATGGAATGGAATGGAATGGAATCAACCCGAATGGAATGGAATGGAATGGAATGGAATCAACCGGAATGGCATGGTATGGAATGGAATGGAATGGAATCAACCCGAATGGAATGGAATGGAATGCAATGGAATGGAATGGAATGGAATGGAATGCAATGGAATGGAATGGAATGGAATGGAATGGAATGGAATGGAATAGGATGGAATGAAATGGAAAGGAATGGAATGGAATGGAATGGAATGGAATGGAATGGAATGGAATCAACCCAAATGGAATGGAATGGAATGGAATGGAATGCAATGGAATGGAATGGAATCAACGCGAATGGAATGGTTTCGAATGGAATGGAATCAACAGGAATGGAATGAAATTGAATTGAATGGAATGGAATGCAGTGGAATGGAATGGAATGGAATGGAAAGGTATGGAATGGAATGGAATGGAATGGAATGGAATAAACCAGAATGGAATGGAATGGAATGGAATTGAATGGAATTTAATGGAATGGAATGGAATCAATCGGAATGGAATGGAATCAATCGGAATGGAATGGAATGGATTGAAATGGAATGCAATGGAATCAACCGGAACGGAATGGAATGGAATGGAATGGAAGGGAATAGAACGGAATCTACCTGAATGGAATATAATGGAATGGAGTGGAATGGAATGGAATGGAATCAACCCGAATGGAATGGAATGGAATGGAATGGAATGGAATGGAATCAACCCGTATGGAATGGAATGGTATGGAATGGAACGGAATGAAATCAACCCGAAAGGAATGGAATGGAATGGAATGGAATGGAATCAACCGGAATGGAAAGGAATGGAATGGAATGGAATGTTCTGGAATGGAATGGAATGGAATCAATCGGAATGGAAAGGAACGGAATGGAATGGAATGTTCTGGAATGGAATGGAAGCAACCGAATGGAATGGATTGGAATGGAATCAACCCAAATGGAATGGAATGGAATGGAATGGAATGGAATGGAATTAATCCGAATGGAATGCAATGGAATGGAATGGAGTGGAATGGAATCAACCGGAATGGAATGGAATGGATTGGAATGGAATAGAAAGGAATCTACCCGAATGGAATGAAATGGAATGCAATGGAATGGAATAGAATGGAATGAAATGGAATGGAATGGAGTCAACCAGAATGGAATGGAATGGAATGGAATGAAATGGAATCAAACCCAATGGAATGGAATGAAATGGAATGGAATGGAATGGAATGGAATGGAATGCCATCAACCCAAATGGAATGGAATGGAATGGAAAGGAATCAACCCGAATGGAATCAAATGCAATGGAATGGGATGCTATGGAATGGAATGGAATGGAATGCCATGGAATGGAATTGAATGGAATTTAATGGAATGGAATCAACCCGAATACAATGGAATGGAATGGAATGGAATGGAATGGAATGGAATGGAATGGAATGGAATGGATTGGAATGGAATGGAATAAACCCAAATGGAATTGATGGAATGGAATGGAATCGTAAGGAATGCAGTCAACCCGAATGGAATGGAATGGAATGGAATGGCATGGAATGGAGTGGAATGGGATGGAATGGAATCAACGCAAATAGAATGGAATGAAATTGAATAGAATGGAATGGCATACAATCAACCAGAATGGAATGGAATGGAATGGAATCAACCCGAATGGAATACAATGGAATGGAATGGAATGCATTGGAATGGAATAGAATGGAATCAAACCGAATGGATTGGAATGGAATGGAATGGAACGGAATCAACGGGAATGGAATGGAATGGAATGTTCTGGAATGGAATTGAAGCAACCGAATGGAATGGAATGCAATGGAATGGAATCGAATCAACCCAAATTGAATGGAATGGAATGGAATGGAATTGAATGGAATGGAATCAACCCATATTGAATGGAATGGAATGGAATGGAATGGAGTCAACCCGAATGGAAATGAATGGAATGTGATGGAATGGAATGGAACGTTCTGGAATGGAATGGAAGCAAATCAATGGAATGGAATGGAATGGAATCACCCCAAATGGAATGGAATGGAGTGGAATGGAATTAACCCAAATGGAATGCAATGGAATGGAATGGAATGGAATCGGCCGGACTGGAAAGGAATGGATTGGAATGGAATAGAAAGGAATCTACCCGAATGGAATGAAATAGAATGCAATGGAATGGAATAGAATGGAATGAGTCGGAATGGAATGGAGTTAACCCAAATGGCATGTAATGGAATGGAATGGAATGGAATGGAATGGAATGGAATGGAATCAACCCAAATGGAACGGAATGAAATGGAATGGAATGGAATGGAATGGAATGGAATGGAATCAACCCGAATGGAATGAAATGGATTAGAATGGAATGCAATGGAATGGAACGGAATGGAATGGAATGAAGTGGAATGGAATGGAATCAAACGGAATGGAATGGAATGGAATGGAAAGGAATCAACCCGAATGGAATGAAAGGGAATGGAATGGAATGCAATGGAATGGAATGGAATGGAATGGAGTGCCATGGAATGGAATGGAATGCAATGGATTGGAATGGAATGGATTCAACCCGAATGGAATGAAATGGAATGGAATGGAATGCATTGGAATGGAATGGAATGGAATCAACCCGAATGGAATGGAATGGAATGGAATGCAATGGTATGGAATTGAATGGAATGGAATGGAATGGAGTCAACAAGAATGGAATGGAATGGAATGGAATGGAATGGAATGGAATGGAATCAACCCGAATGGAATGGTATGGAATGGAATGGAATGGAATGGAATCTACCCGAATGGAATGGAATGGAATGGAATGAAATGGAATGGAATCAACCCGAATGGAATGGAATGGAATGCAATGGAATGGAATGCAATGGAATGGAATGGAATGGAATGGAATCAACGCGAATGGAATGGAATGGAATGGAATGGAATCTAATCAACCCGAATGGGAGGGAATGGAATGGAATGAAATCAACCCGAATGGAATGTAGTGGAATGGAATGGAATCAACTCAAATGGAATAGAATGGAATGTAATGGAATGGAATCAACACATGTGGAATTGAATGGAATGAAATGGAATTGAATGGCATGGAATCAACCCAAATGGAATGAAACGGAATGGAATGGAATGGAATGGAATGGAATCAACCCACATGGAATGGAATGCAATGGAATGGAGAGGAATGGAATGGAATCAACCAAAATAGAATGAAATAGAACGGCATGAAACAGAATGAAATGGAATGGAATGGAATGGAGTGGAATGGAATGGAATGGAATGGAATACCTTCAACCCAAATGGAATGAAATGGAATGGAATGGAATGGAATCAACCCAAATGAAATGGAATGGAATGGAATGGAAGGGAATGGAATGGAATCAACCCACATGGAATGGAATGGAATGGAATTGAATGGAATGGAATGGAATCAACCGAAATGGAATGGAATAGAATGGAATGGAATGGAACAGAATGGAATGCAATCAACCGAAATGGAATTTAATGGAATGGAATGGAATCAACCCAATCTGAATGAAATGGAATGGAATGCAATGGAATGGAATGGAATCAACACAAATGGAATGGAATGGAATAGAATGGAATGCAATGGAATGGAATGGAATCAACGGGAATGGAATGGAATCGAATGGAATGAACCCGAATCGAATGGAGTGGAATTGAGTGGAATGGAGTGGAATCAACCCGAATGGAATGGAATGGAATGTCATCGAATGGAATCAACCAGAATGGAATGGAATAGAATGGAATGGAATTGAATGGAATGGAATGGAATGGACTGGAAACAACACGAATTGAATGGAATGGAGTGGAATGGAAGGGAATGGAATGGAATGCAAAGGAATGCAATCAACCTGAATGGAATGGAATGAAATGGAGTGGAATGGAATCAACAGGAAAGGAATGGAATGGAATGGAATGGAATGGAATGGAATCAACGCGAATAAAATGGAATAGAATGGAATGGAATGGAATGGAATGGAATGGAATGGAATGAAAAGGAATGGAATGGAATAGAATGGAATGGAATGGAATGGAATGGAATGGAGTGGAATCAACCGGAATGGAATGGAATGGAATGGAAACAACCGAATGGAATGGAATGGAATGGAATCACCCCAAATGGAATGGAATGGAATGGAATGGAATTAACGCAAATGGAATGGAATGGAATGGAATGGAATGGAATGGAATCAACTGGAATGGAATGGAATGGATTTGGAATGGAATAGAAAGGAATCTACCCGAATGGAATAAAATGGAATGCAATGGAATGGAATAGAATGGAAGGAAATGGAATGGAATGGAGTAAACTCGAATGGAATGGAATGGAATGGAATGGAATGGAATGGAATGGAGTCAACCTCAATGGAATGGAATAAATTGGAATGGAATTGAATGGAATGGAATGGAACGGAATGGAATCAACCCGAATGGAATGTACTGGAATAGAATGGAATGCAATGGAATGGAATGGAGTGGAATGAAATGCAATGTAATGTAGTGTAATGGAATGGAATCAATCCGCATGGAATGGAACGAAATGGAATGGAAAGGAATCAACCTGAGTGGAAGGAAATGGAATGGAATGGAATGCAATGGAATGGAATGGAATGGAATGCCATGGAATGGAATGGAATGGAATGCATTGGAATGGAATCAACCGGAATGCAATGGAATGGAGTGGAATGGAATGGAATGGAATGGAATCAACCCAAATGGAATGGAATGGGATGGAATGGAATGGAATGGAATGGAATGGAATGGGATGGAATGGAATGGAATGGGATGGAATGGAAACAACGCGAATAGAATGGAATGGAATGGAATGGAATAGAATAGTATATAATGGAATCAACTAGAATGGAATGGAATGGAATGGAATCAACCCGAATGGAATGGAATGGAATGGAATGGAATAGTATGGAATGAAATGGAATGGAATGGAATGGAATGGAATGGAATGGAATCAAACCGAATGGAATGGAATAGTAAGTAATGAAATGGAATGGAATGGAATAAAGAGGAATGGAATGAAATAGAATGGAATTGAATGGAGTGGAATGGAATGGAATGGAATCAACCGGAATGGAATGGAATGGAATGTTCTGGAATGGAGTGGAAGCAACCGAATGGAATGGAATGGAATTGAAAGCAATGGAATCAACCCAAATGGAATGGAACGGAATGGAATGGAATGGAATGGAATTAACCCAAATGGAACAGAATGGAATGGAATGGAATGGAATGGAATGGATTCAACCAGAATGGAGTGGAATGGATTGGAATGGAATAGAAAGGAATCTACCCGAATGGAATGAAATGGAATTCAATGGAATGGAATAGAATGGAATGAAATGGAATGGAATGGAGTCAACCCGAATGGAATGGCTTCCAATGGAATGGAATCGAATGGAATGGAATGGAATCAACCCGAATGGAAAAGTATGGTATGGAATGGAATGGAATGGAATAAACCCGAATGGAATGGAATGGAATGCAATGGAATGGAATTGAATGGAATGGAAAGGAATGGAATCAACACGAATGGAATGGATTGGAATGGAATGGAATGGAATGGAATGGAATGGAATGGAATGGAATCAACCCGAATGGAATGGAATGGAATAGAATGGAATGGAATGGAATGGAATGAAATTAAATGGAATGGAATCAACCCGAATGCAATGGAATGGAATGGAATGGAATGCAATGCAATGGAATGGAATGGAATGGAATGGAATCGAATTGGATCAACGCGAATGGAATGGAATTGAATGGAATGGAATGGAATGGAATATAATGGAAATGAATGGAATGGAATCAACCAGAGAAGAATGGAATGGAATGGAATGGAATGGAATCAACCGGAATGGCATGGTATGGAATGGAATGGAATGGAATCAACCCGAATGGAATGGAATGGAATGCAATGGAATGGAATGGAATGGAATGGAATGCAATGGAATGGAATGGAATGGAATGGAATGGAATGGAATGGAATGGAATAGGATGGAATGAAATGGAAAGGAATGGAATGGAATGGAATGGAATGGAATGGAATGGAATGGAATCAACCCAAATGGAATGGAATGGAATGGAATGGAATGCAATGGAATGGAATGGAATGCAATGGAATGGAATGGAATCAACGCGAATGGAATGGTTTCGAATGGAATGGAATCAACAGGAATGGAATGAAATTGAATTGAATGGAATGGAATGCAGTGGAATGGAATGGAATGGAATGGAAAGGTATGGAATGGAATGGAATGGAATGGAATGGAATAAACCAGAATGGAATGGAATGGAATGGAATTGAATGGAATTTAATGGAATGGAATGGAATCAATCGGAATGGAATGGAATCAATCGGAATGGAATGGAATGGATTGAAATGGAATGCAATGGAATCAACCGGAACGGAATGGAATGGAATGGAATGGAAGGGAATAGAACGGAATCTACCTGAATGGAATATAATGGAATGGAGTGGAATGGAATGGAATGGAATCAACCCGAATGGAATGGAATGGAATGGAATGGAATGGAATGGAATCAACCCGTATGGAATGGAATGGTATGGAATGGAACGGAATGAAATCAACCCGAAAGGAATGGAATGGAATGGAATGGAATGGAATCAACCGGAATGGAAAGGAATGGAATGGAATGGAATGTTCTGGAATGGAATGGAATGGAATCAATCGGAATGGAAAGGAACGGAATGGAATGGAATGTTCTGGAATGGAATGGAAGCAACCGAATGGAATGGATTGGAATGGAATCAACCCAAATGGAATGGAATGGAATGGAATGGAATGGAATGGAATTAATCCGAATGGAATGCAATGGAATGGAATGGAGTGGAATGGAATCAACCGGAATGGAATGGAATGGATTGGAATGGAATAGAAAGGAATCTACCCGAATGGAATGAAATGGAATGCAATGGAATGGAATAGAATGGAATGAAATGGAATGGAATGGAGTCAACCAGAATGGAATGGAATGGAATGGAATGAAATGGAATCAAACCCAATGGAATGGAATGAAATGGAATGGAATGGAATGGAATGGAATGGAATGGCATCAACCCAAATGGAATGGAATGGAATGGAAAGGAATCAACCCGAATGGAATCAAATGCAATGGAATGGGATGCTATGGAATGGAATGGAATGGAATGCCATGGAATGGAATTGAATGGAATTTAATGGAATGGAATCAACCCGAATACAATGGAATGGAATGGAATGGAATGGAATGGAATGGAATGGAATGGAATGGATTGGAATGGAATGGAATAAACCCAAATGGAATTGATGGAATGGAATGGAATCGTAAGGAATGCAGTCAACCCGAATGGAATGGAATGGAATGGAATGGCATGGAATGGAGTGGAATGGGATGGAATGGAATCAACGCAAATAGAATGGAATGAAATTGAATAGAATGGAATGGCATACAATCAACCAGAATGGAATGGAATGGAATGGAATCAACCCGAATGGAATACAATGGAATGGAATGGAATGCATTGGAATGGAATAGAATGGAATCAAACCGAATGGATTGGAATGGAATGGAATGGAATGGAATCAACGGGAATGGAATGGAATGGAATGTTCTGGAATGGAATTGAAGCAACCGAATGGAATGGAATGCAATGGAATGGAATCGAATCAACCCAAATTGAATGGAATGGAATGGAATGGAATTGAATGGAATGGAATCAACCCATATTGAATGGAATGGAATGGAATGGAATGGAGTCAACCCGAATGGAAATGAATGGAATGTGATGGAATGGAATGGAACGTTCTGGAATGGAATGGAAGCAAATCAATGGAATGGAATGGAATGGAATCACCCCAAATGGAATGGAATGGAGTGGAATGGAATTAACCCAAATGGAATGCAATGGAATGGAATGGAATGGAATCGGCCGGACTGGAAAGGAATGGATTGGAATGGAATAGAAAGGAATCTACCCGAATGGAATGAAATAGAATGCAATGGAATGGAATAGAATGGAATGAGTCGGAATGGAATGGAGTTAACCCAAATGGCATGTAATGGAATGGAATGGAATGGAATGGAATGGAATGGAATGGAATCAACCCAAATGGAACGGAATGAAATGGAATGGAATGGAATGGAATGGAATGGAATGGAATGGAATCAACCCGAATGGAATGAAATGGATTAGAATGGAATGCAATGGAATGGAACGGAATGGAATGGAATGAAGTGGAATGGAATGGAATCAAACGGAATGGAATGGAATGGAATGGAAAGGAATCAACCCGAATGGAATGAAAGGGAATGGAATGGAATGCAATGGAATGGAATGGAATGGAATGGAGTGCCATGGAATGGAATGGAATGCAATGGATTGGAATGGAATGGATTCAACCCGAATGGAATGAAATGGAATGGAATGGAATGCATTGGAATGGAATGGAATGGAATCAACCCGAATGGAATGGAATGGAATGGAATGCAATGGTATGGAATTGAATGGAATGGAATGGAATGGAGTCAACAAGAATGGAATGGAATGGAATGGAATGGAATGGAATGGAATGGAATCAACCCGAATGGAATGGTATGGAATGGAATGGAATGGAATGGAATCTACCCGAATGGAATGGAATGGAATGGAATGAAATGGAATGGAATCAACCCGAATGGAATGGAATGGAATGCAATGGAATGGAATGCAATGGAATGGAATGGAATGGAATGGAATCAACGCGAATGGAATGGAATGGAATGGAATGGAATCTAATCAACCCGAATGGAAGGGAATGGAATGGAATGAAATCAACCCGAATGGAATGTAGTGGAATGGAATGGAATCAACTCAAATGGAATAGAATGGAATGTAATGGAATGGAATCAACACATGTGGAATTGAATGGAATGAAATGGAATTGAATGGCATGGAATCAACCCAAATGGAATGAAACGGAATGGAATGGAATGGAATGGAATGGAATCAACCCACATGGAATGGAATGCAATGGAATGGAGAGGAATGGAATGGAATCAACCAAAATAGAATGAAATAGAACGGCATGAAACAGAATGAAATGGAATGGAATGGAATGGAGTGGAATGGAATGGAATGGAATGGAATACCTTCAACCCAAATGGAATGAAATGGAATGGAATGGAATGGAATCAACCCAAATGAAATGGAATGGAATGGAATGGAAGGGAATGGAATGGAATCAACCCACATGGAATGGAATGGAATGGAATTGAATGGAATGGAATGGAATCAACCGAAATGGAATGGAATAGAATGGAATGGAATGGAACAGAATGGAATGCAATCAACCGAAATGGAATTTAATGGAATGGAATGGAATCAACCCAATCTGAATGAAATGGAATGGAATGCAATGGAATGGAATGGAATCAACACAAATGGAATGGAATGGAATAGAATGGAATGCAATGGAATGGAATGGAATCAACGGGAATGGAATGGAATCGAATGGAATGAACCCGAATCGAATGGAGTGGAATTGAGTGGAATGGAGTGGAATCAACCCGAATGGAATGGAATGGAATGTCATCGAATGGAATCAACCAGAATGGAATGGAATAGAATGGAATGGAATTGAATGGAATGGAATGGAATGGACTGGAAACAACACGAATTGAATGGAATGGAGTGGAATGGAAGGGAATGGAATGGAATGCAAAGGAATGCAATCAACCTGAATGGAATGGAATGAAATGGAGTGGAATGGAATCAACAGGAAAGGAATGGAATGGAATGGAATGGAATGGAATGGAATCAACGCGAATAAAATGGAATAGAATGGAATGGAATGGAATGGAATGGAATGGAATGGAATGAAAAGGAATGGAATGGAATAGAATGGAATGGAATGGAATGGAATGGAATGGAGTGGAATCAACCGGAATGGAATGGAATGGAATGGAAACAACCGAATGGAATGGAATGGAATGGAATCACCCCAAATGGAATGGAATGGAATGGAATGGAATTAACGCAAATGGAATGGAATGGAATGGAATGGAATGGAATGGAATCAACTGGAATGGAATGGAATGGATTTGGAATGGAATAGAAAGGAATCTACCCGAATGGAATAAAATGGAATGCAATGGAATGGAATAGAATGGAAGGAAATGGAATGGAATGGAGTAAACTCGAATGGAATGGAATGGAATGGAATGGAATGGAATGGAATGGAGTCAACCTCAATGGAATGGAATAAATTGGAATGGAATTGAATGGAATGGAATGGAACGGAATGGAATCAACCCGAATGGAATGTACTGGAATAGAATGGAATGCAATGGAATGGAATGGAGTGGAATGAAATGCAATGTAATGTAGTGTAATGGAATGGAATCAATCCGCATGGAATGGAACGAAATGGAATGGAAAGGAATCAACCTGAGTGGAAGGAAATGGAATGGAATGGAATGCAATGGAATGGAATGGAATGGAATGCCATGGAATGGAATGGAATGGAATGCATTGGAATGGAATCAACCGGAATGCAATGGAATGGAGTGGAATGGAATGGAATGGAATGGAATCAACCCAAATGGAATGGAATGGGATGGAATGGAATGGAATGGAATGGAATGGAATGGGTTGGAATGGAATGGAATGGGATGGAATGGAAACAACGCGAATAGAATGGAATGGAATGGAATGGAATAGAAGAGTATATAATGGAATCAACTAGAATGGAATGGAATGGAATGGAATCAACCCGAATGGAATGGAATGGAATGGAATGGAATAGTATGGAATGAAATGGAATGGAATGGAATGGAATGGAATGGAATGGAATCAAACCGAATGGAATGGAATAGTAAGTAATGAAATGGAATGGAATGGAATAAAGAGGAATGGAATGAAATAGAATGGAATTGAATGGAGTGGAATGGAATGGAATGGAATCAACCGGAATGGAATGGAATGGAATGTTCTGGAATGGAGTGGAAGCAACCGAATGGAATGGAATGGAATTGAAAGCAATGGAATCAACCCAAATGGAATGGAACGGAATGGAATGGAATGGAATGGAATTAACCCAAATGGAACAGAATGGAATGGAATGGAATGGAATGGAATGGATTCAACCAGAATGGAGTGGAATGGATTGGAATGGAATAGAAAGGAATCTACCCGAATGGAATGAAATGGAATTCAATGGAATGGAATAGAATGGAATGAAATGGAATGGAATGGAGTCAACCCGAATGGAATGGCTTCCAATGGAATGGAATCGAATGGAATGGAATGGAATCAACCCGAATGGAAAAGTATGGTATGGAATGGAATGGAATGGAATAAACCCGAATGGAATGGAATGGAATGCAATGGAATGGAATTGAATGGAATGGAAAGGAATGGAATCAACACGAATGGAATGGATTGGAATGGAATGGAATGGAATGGAATGGAATGGAATGGAATGGAATCAACCCGAATGGAATGGAATGGAATAGAATGGAATGGAATGGAATGGAATGAAATTAAATGGAATGGAATCAACCCGAATGCAATGGAATGGAATGGAATGGAATGCAATGCAATGGAATGGAATGGAATGGAATGGAATGGAATCGAATTGGATCAACGCGAATGGAATGGAATTGAATGGAATGGAATGGAATGGAATATAATGGAAATGAATGGAATGGAATCAACCAGAGAAGAATGGAATGGAATGGAATGGAATGGAATCAATCGGAATGGAATGGAATGGATTGAAATGGAATGTAATGGAATCAACCGGAACGGAATGGAATGGAATGGAATGGAATGGAAGGGAATAGAAAGGAATCTACCTGAACGGAATGGAATGGAATGGAGTGGAATGGAATGGAATGGAATCAACCCGAATGGAATGGAATGGAATGGAATGGAATAGGATGGAATGAAATGGAATGGAATGGAATGGAATGGAATGGAATGGAATCAAACCGAATGGAATGGAATATTAAGTAACGGAATGGAATGGAATGGAATCAAAAGGAATGGAGTGAAATAGAATGGAATGGAATGGAATGGAATGGAATGGAATCAACCAGAATGGAATGGAGTGGAATGTTATGGAATGGAATGGAAGCAACCGAAAGAATGGAATGGAATTGATTGGAATGGAATCAACCCAAATGGAATGGAACGGAATGGAATTAAACTATATGGAACGGATTGGAATGGAATGGAATGGAATGGAATCAACCAGAATGGAATGGAATGGATTGGAAAGGAATAGAAAGGAATCTACCCGAATGGAATGAAATGGAATTCAAGGGAATGGAATAGAATGGAATGAAATGGAATGGAATGGAGTCAACCCGAATGGAATGGATTCCAATGGAGTGTATTCGAATGGAATATAATGGAATCAACACGAATGGAATGGAATGATATGGAATGGAATGGAATAAACCCGAAAGGAATGGAATGGAATGCAATGGAATGGAATGACACGGAATGGAAATGAATGGAATCAACACGAATGGAATGGAATGGAATGGAATGGAATGGAATGGAATGGAATCAACCCGAATGGAATGGAATGGAATGGAATGGAATAGAATGGAATGGAATGGAATGGAATTAAATGTAATGGAATCAACCCGAATGGAATGGAATGTAATGCAATGGAATGGAATGGATTGGAATGGAATGGAATCAACGCGAATGGAATGGAATGGAATGGAATGGAATGGAATGGATTCATCCCGAATGGTATGGAATGGAATGGAATGCAATGGAATGGAATGGAATCAACCAGAATGGAATTAAATTGAATGGAATGGAATGCAGTGCAGTGGAATGGAATGGAATGGAATGGAATGGAATGGAATGGAAAGGAATAGAATGGAATCAACCAGAGAGGAATGGAATGGAATGGAATGGAATGGAATGGAATGGAATGGAATCAATCGGAATGGAATGGAATGGATTGAAAGGGAATGAAATGGAATCAAACGGAACGGAGTGGAATGGAAGGGAATAGAACGGAATCTACCTGAATGGAATGGAATGGAGTGGAATGGAACGGAATGGAATCAACCCGAATGGAATGAAATGGAATCAACCCGTATGGAATGGAATGGTATGGAATGGAATGGAATGGAATCAACCCGAATGTAATGGAATGGAATGGAATTGAATGGAATCAACCGGAATGGAATGGAATGGAATGTTCTGGAATGGAATGGAATGGAATCAACCGGAATGGAAAGGAATGGAATGGAATGGAATGGAATGTTCTGGAATGGAATGGAAGCAACCGAATGGAATGGAATGGAATGGAATCAACCCAAATGGAATGGAATGGAATGGAATGGAAAAGAATGGAATAAACCAGAATTGAATGGAATGGATTGGAATGAAATTGAAAGGATTCTACCCGAATGGAATGAAATGGAATGCAATGGAATGGAATAGAATGGAATGAAATGAAATGGAATGGAGTCAACACGAATGGAATGAAATGGAATGGAATGGATTCAACCCGAATGGAATGGATTCCAATGGAATGGATTCGAACGGAATGGAATGGAATCAACCCGAACGGAATGGAATGGTATGGAATGGAATGGAATGGAATAAACCCGAATGGAATGGAATGGAATGGAATGCAGTGGTATGGAATGGAATGGAATGGAATAAACCCGATTGGAATGGAATGGAATGGAATGAAATGGAATGGAATGGAACGGAAAGGAATGGAATCAACACGAATGGGATGGAATGGAATGGAAAGGAATCAACCCGAATGGAATGAAAGGGAATGGAAAGGAATGCCATGGAATGGAATGGAATGGAATGGAATGGATTCAACCGGAATGGAATGAAATGGAATGGAATGGAATGTATTGGAATGGAAAGGAACGGAATGAAACCGAATTGAATGGAATGGAATGGAATGGAATGGAATCAAAAGGAATGGAATGGAATAGAATGCAATGGAATGGAACGGAATGGAATGGAATCAACCGGAATGGATTGGAATCAACCGGAATGGAATGGAATGGAATTTCCTGGAATGGAAACGAAGCAACCGAATGGAATGGAACGGAATGGAATGCAATCAACCCAAATGGAACGGAATGGAATGGAGTGGAATGGAATGGAATGGAATCAACCAGAATGGAATGGAATGGATTGGAATGGAATAGAAAGGAATCTACCCGAATGGAATGAAATGGAATGCTATGGAATGGAATAGAATGGAATGAAATGGAATGGAATGGAGTCAACCCGAATGGAATGGATTCGAATGGAATGGAATCGAATGGAATGGAATGGTATGGAATGGAATGGAATGGAATCAACCCGAATGGAGTGGAATGCAATGGAATGGAATGGAATGGAATGGAATGGAATGGAATGGAATCAACACGAAAGGAATAGAATGGAATGGAATGGAATGGAATGGAATGGAATGGAATGGAGTCATCCAGAATGGAATGGATTCAAATGGAATGGAATCGAAAGAAATGGAATGGTATGGAATGGAATAGAATGGAATCAACCCGAATGGAATGGAATGGAATCCAATGCAATGGAATGGAATGGAATGGAGTGGAATGGAATCAAACCAAATTGAATGAAATGCAATGGAATGGAATGGCATGGAATCAACCCAAATGGAATGGAATAGAATGGGATGGAATAGAATGGAATGGAGTGGAATGGAATGGAATGGAATGGAATGGAATACCATCAACCCAAAAGGAATGAAATGGAATGGAATGGAATGGAATGGAATGGAATCAACCCGAATGGAAAGGAAGGGAATGGAATGGGATGGAATGGAATGGAATGGGATGGAATGGAATCAACACGAACAGAATGGAATAGAATGGAATAGAATGGAACGGAATGGAATCAACCAGAATGGAATGGAATGGAATGGAATGAACCCGAATGGAATGAAATGGAATGGAATGGAATGCATGGCAATGGAATGGAATGAAATCAAACCGAGTGGAATGGAATGGAATGGAATGGAATGGATTCAACCGGAATGGAATGGAATGGAATGTGCTGGAATGGAATGGAAGCAACCGAATGGAATGGAATGGAATGGAATGGAATGGAATGGAATGGTATGGAATGGAATGGAATGGAATCAACCCGAATGGAATGGAATGGAATGCAATGCAATGGAATGGAATGGAATGGAATGGAATGGAATCAACCCAAATGGAATGGCATAGAATGGGATGGAATAGAATGGAATGGAATAGAATGGAATGGAATGGAATGGAATACCATCAACCCAAATGGAATGAAATGGAATGGAATGGAATGGAATGGAATGGAATTTAATCAACCCGAATGGAAAGGAAGGGAATGGAATGAGATGGAATGGAATGGAATGGGATGGAATGGAATCAACACGAACAGAATGGAATAGAATGGAATAGAATGTAATGGAATGGAATCAACCAGAATGGAATGGAATGGAATGCAATGGAATGAACCCGAATGGAATGAAATGGAATGGAATGGAATGCATGGCAATGGAATGGAATGAAATCAAACCGAGTGGAATGGAATGGAATGGTATGGAATCAACCGGAATGGAATGGAATGGAATGTGCTGGAATGGAATGGAAGCAACCGAATGGAATGGAATGGAATGGAATGGAATCAACCCAAATGCAATGGAATGGAATGGAATGGAATTGAACCTAATGGAATGGAATGGAATAGAATGGAATGGAATGGAATGGAATGAAGTCAACCCGAATGCAAAGGAATGGAATGGAATGGAATGGAATGGAATGGAATGGAATGGAATGGAGTCAACCGGAATGGAATTGAATGGAATGTGATGGAATGGATTGGAATGGAATGGGATGGAATGGAATCAAAACGAATAGAATGGAATGGAATGGAACAGAATGGAATAGAATGGAATCAAACAGAATGGAATGGAATGGAATGGAATGCAATGGAATCAACCCGAATGGAATGAAATGGAATGGAATGGAATGCATTGGAATGGAATGGATTCAACCGGAATGGAATTGAATGGAATGTGATGGAATGGAATGGATGGGATGGAATGGAATCAACGCGAATAGAATGGAATGGAATGGAATAGAATGGAATAGAATGGAATCAACCAGAATGGAATGGAATGGAATGGAATGGAATGGAATGGAATCAACCCGAATGGAATGAAATGGAATGGAATGGAATGCATTGGAATGGAATGGAAAGGCATGGAAACAAACCGAATGGAATGGAAAGGAATGGAATGGAATCAAAAGGAATGGAATGGAGTAGAATGGAATGGAATGGAATGGAATCAACCGGAATGGAATGGAATGGATTGGAATGGAATAGAAAGGAATCTACTGGAATGGAATGAAATGGAATGCAATGGAATGGAATAGAATGGAATGAAATGGAATGGAATGGAGTCAACCCGAATGGAATGGAATGGAATGGAATGGAATGGAATGGAAACAACACGAATTGAATGGAATGGAGTGGAATGGAATGGAATGGAATGGAATGGAATGCAGTGCAATGCAATCAACCCCAATGGAATGGAATGGAATGGAATGGAATCAACAGGAAAAGAATGGAGTGGAATGGAATGGAATGGAATGGAATCAACCCGAATGGAATGGAGTGCAATGGAATGGAATGGACTGGAATCAACGCAAATAGAATGGAATAGAATGGAATGAAATGGAATCGAATGGAATGGAATTGAATGAACCCAAATGGAATGGAGTGCAATGGAATGGAATGGAATGGAACGGAATGGAATCACACAGAATGGAATGGAACGGAAGGGAGAGAACTCGAATGGAATGTAATGGAATGGAATGGAATGCAGTGGAATGGAATGGAATGGAATCAACCGGAATGGAATGGAATGGAATGGAATCAAAACGAATGGAATGGAATAGAATGGAATGGAAGGGACTGGAATGGAATGGAACGGAATGGACTCAACAGCAATGGAATGGAATGGAATGTTCTGGAATGCAAAGGAAGCAACCCGAGTGGAATGGAATGGAATGCAATGGAATGGAATGGAATGGAATCAACCGGAATGGAATGGAATGGAATGGAAAGGAATTGACTGTTCTGAAAGGGAATGGAAAGAACCCGAATGGAATGGAATGGAATGCAATGGAATGGGAAGGAATCAACAGGAATGGAATGGAATGGATTGGAATGGATTAGAATGGAACCAATCCGAATGGAATGGAATGCCATGAAACAGAATATACTGGAATGGAATGGATCGGAATCTACCAGAATGGAATGAAATGGAATGGAATGGAATGGAATGGAATGGAATGGAATCAAACCGAATGGAATGGAATGGAATGGAATTGAATGGAATCAACCACAATGGAATGGAATGGTATGGAATGGAATGGAATGGAATGGAATCAACAAGAATGGAATAGAACGGAAGGGAATGGAATGGAATGGAAAGGAATCAACCCGAATGGAATGCAATAGAATGGAATGGAATGGAATGGAATGGAATGGAATCTACATGAATGGAATGGAATGGAATGGAATGGAATGCAATCAACCAGAATGGAATGGAATGGAATTGAATGGAATGGAATGGAATTAAAACGAATGGAATGGAATGGAATAGAATGGAATGGAATGCAATGGAATGGAGTCAAACCGAATGCAATGGAATGGAATGGAATGGAATGCAATGGAATGGTATGGAATGGAATCAACCCAAATGGAATGGAATGGAATGGAATGAAATGGAATGGAGTCAACCCGAATTGAATGGAATGGAATGTGATGGAATGGAATGGAATGGGATGGAATGGAATCAACGCGAATAGAATGGAATGGAATGTAATAGAATGGAATAGAATGGAATCAACCAGAATGGAATGGAATGGAATGGAATGGAATGGAATCAACACGAATGGAATGAAATGGAATGGAATGGAATGCATTGGAATTTAATGGAAAGGAATGGAATCAAACCGAATGGAATGGAATGAAATGGAATGGAATCAAAAGGAATGGAATGGAATAGAATGGATTGGAATGGAATGGAATGGAATGGAATGGAATCAACCGGAATGGAATGGAATGGAATGTTCTGGAATGGAATGGAAGCAACCGAATGGAATGGAATGGAATTGAATGGAATGGAATTGAATGTAATAAACCGGAATGGAATGGAATGGATTGGAATGGAATAGAAGGGAATGTACTCGAATGGAATGAAATGGAATGCAATGGAATGGAATAGAATGGAATGAAATGGAATGGAATGGAGTCAACCCGAATGGAATGGAATGGAATGGAATGGAATCAACACCAATGGAATGGAATGAAATGGAATGGAATGGAATGGAATGGAATGGAATCAACCCGAATGGAATGAATTGGAATAGAATGGAATGCAATGCAATGGAATGGAATGGAATGGAATGCAATGGAATGGAATGGAATGGAATGGAATCAACCCGAATGGAATGGAATGGAATGGAAAGGAAACAACCCGAACGGAATAAAATGGATTGGAATGGAATGCAATCGAATGGAATGGAATGGAATGGAATGCCATGGAATGGAATGGAATAGAATGGAATGGAGAGGAATGGAAAGGAATGGAATAAACCCGAATGCAATGGAATGGAATGGAATGGAATGGAATGGAATGGAATCAACCCAAATGGAATGGGGTGGAATGGAATCAACCCGAATGGAATGGAATGGAATTGGATGGAAAGGAATGGAATGGGATGGAACGGAATCAATGCGAATAGAATGGAATGGAATGGAATAGAATGGAATGGAATGGAATCAACCAGAATGGAATGGAATGGAATGGAATGGAATGCATTGGAATGGAATGGAATGGAATCAAACCTAATGGAATGGAATGGAATGGAATGGAATCAAAAGGAATGGAATGGAATAGAATGTAATGGAATGGAATGGAATGGAATGGAATCAACCGGAATGGATTGCAATGGAATGTTCTGGAATGGAATGGAACCAACCGAATTGAATGGAATGGAATCGAATGGAATGGTATGGAATCAACCCAAAAGGAATGGAATGGAATGGAATTAACGCAAATGGAAAGGAATGGAATGGAATGGAATGGAATGGAATGGAAAGGAGTCAACCCGAATGGAATGGATTCGCATGGAATCGAAACGAATGGAATGGAATGGAATCAACCCGAATGGAATGGAATGATATGGAATGGAATGGAATGGAATCAACCCGAATGGAATGGAATGGAATGGAATGCAATGGAATGGAATGGAATGGAATGGAATGGTATGGAATGGAATCAACACGAATGGAATGGAATGGAATGGAATGGAATGAAATGGAATGGAATCAACCAGAATGGAATGGAATGGAATGGAATGGAATGCAATGGAATGGAATGGAATCGAATCAACGCGAATTTAATGGAATGGAATGGAATGAACCCGAATGGAATGAAATTCAATGGAATGGAATGGAATGCAGTGGAATGGAATCGAATGGAAAATTAAGAGTGGATTGTAATGGAATGGAATGGAAACAACCAGAATGAAATGGAATGGAATGGAATGCAATGGAATGGAATGGAATCAATCGGAATGGAATCGAATGGATTGAAATGGACTGTAATGGAATCAACCGGAACGGAATGGAACGGATTGGAATGGAAGGGAATAGAACTGAATCTACCCGAATGGAATGGAATGGAATGAAATGGAACGGAATGGAATGGAATCAACCCGAATGTAATGTAATGGAATGGAATGGAATGGAATCAACCCGTATGGAATGGAATGGTATGGAATGGAGTGGAATGTAATCAACGCGAATGGAATGGAATGGAGTGGAATGGAATGGAATGGAATCAACCCGAATGGAATGGAATGGAATGGAATAGGATGGAATGGAATGGAATGGAATGGAATGGAATGGAATGGAATCAAACCGAATGGAATGGAATAGTAAGTAATGGAATGGAATGGAATGGAATCAAATGGAATGGAGTGAAATAGAATGGAATGGAATGGAATGGAATGGAATGGAATCAACCGGAATGGAATGGAGTGGAATGTTCTGGATTGGAATGGAAGCAACCGAATGGAATGGAATGGAATTGAATGGAATGGAATCAACCCAAATGGAAAGGAACGGAATGGAATGGAATGGAATGGAATTAAGCTAAGTGGAACGGATTGGAATGGAATGGAATGGAATGGAATCAACCAGAATGGAATGGAATGGATTGGAAAGGAATAGAAAGGAATCTACCCGAATGGAATGAAATGGAATTCAAGGGAATGGAATAGAATGGAATGAAATGGAATGGAATGGAGTCAACCAGAATGGATTGGATTCCAATGGAATGGATTCGATTGGAATATAATGGAATCAACCCGAATGGAATGGAATGGGATGGAATGGAATGGAATAAACCCGAAAGGAATGGAATGGAATGCAATGGAATGGAATGGAAAGGAAATGAATTTAATCAACACGAATGGAATGGAATGGAATGGAATGGAATGGAATCAACCCGAATGGAATGGAATGGAATGGAATGGAATAGAATGGAATGGAATGGAATGGAATGGAATGCAATTAAATGTAATGGAATCAACCCGAATGGAATGGAATGTAATGCAATGGAATGGACTGGATTGGAATGGAACGGAATCACCGCGAATGGAATGGAATGGAATGGAATGGAATGGATTCATCCCGACTGGAATGGAATGGAATGGAATGGAATGGATTGAAATGGAATGGAATGGAATCAATCGGAAGGGAATGGAATGGATTGAAATGGAATGTAATGGAATCAACCGGAACGGAATGGAATGGAATGGAAGGGAATGGATTGGAGTGGAATCAACCTGAATGGAGTGAAATGGAGTGGAATGGAATGCAATGGAATGGAAAGGATTGGAATGGAATGCAATTTAATGTAATGTAATGGAATGGAATGGAATGGAATCAACCCGAATGGAATGGAATGGAATGGAATGGAATAGAATCAACCCGAATGAAATGGAATGGTCTGGAATGGAATGGAATAAACCCGAATGGAATGGAGTGGAATGCAACGGAATGGAGTGGAATGGAATGGAATGGAATGGAATCAACACGAATGGAATGGAATGGAATGGAATGGAATGGAATCAACCCGAATAGAATGGAATGGAATAGAATGGAATGGAATGGAATGGAATGGAATGGAATTAAATGGAATGGAATCAACCCGAATGGAATGGAATGTAATGCAATGGAATGGAATGGATTGGAATGGAATGGAATCAACGCGAATGGAATGGAATGGAATGGAATGGAACGGAATGGATTCATCCCGAATGGAATGGAATGGAATGGAATGGAATGCAAAGGAATGGAATGGAATCAACCAGAATGGAATGAAATTGAATGGAATGGAATGGAGTGCAGTGGAATGGAATGGAATGGAATCTAATGGAATGGAAAGGAGTGGAATGGAACCAACCAGAGAGGAATGGAATGGAATGGAATGGAATCAATCGGAATGGAATGGAATGGATTGAAATGGAATGTAATGGAATCAACCGGAAGGGAATGGAATAGAAGGGAATAGAACGGAATCAACCTGAATGGAATGGAATGGAATGGAGTGGAATGGAATGGAATGGAATCCACCCGAATGGAATGGAATGGAATGGAATGGAATCAACCCGTATGGAATGGAATGGTATGGAATGGAATGGAATGGAATCAACCCGAATGGAATGGAATGGAATGGAATGGAATGCATTGGAATGGAATGCAATGGAATCAAACCGAATGGAATGGAATGGAATGGAATGGAATGCATTGGAATGGAATGGAATGGAATCAAACCGAATGGAATGGAATGGAATCGAATGGAATGGAATGGAATGGAATGGAATCAAAAGGAATGCAATGGAATAGAATGTAATGGAATGGAATGGAATGGAATGGAATCAACCGGAATGCATTGCAATGGAATGTTCTCGAATGGAATGGAAGCAACCGAATTGAATGGAATGGAATGGAATGGAATGGTATGGAATCATCCCAAATGGAATGGAATGGAATGGAATTAATCCAAATGGAATGGAATGGAATGGAATAGAATGGAATGGAATGGAGTCAACCCGAATGGAATGGATTCGAATGGAATGGAATGGAATCAACCCGAATGGAATGGAATGATATGGAATGGAATGGAATGGAATCAACCCGAATGGAATGTAACGGAATGGAATGCAATGGTATGGAATTGAATGGAATGGAATGGAATGGAATCAACACGAATGGAATGGAATGGAATGGAATGGAATGAAATGGAATGGAATGGAATGGAATGGAATGGAATGGAATCAACCCGAATGGAATGGTATGGAATGGAATGGAATGAAATGGAATCTACCCGAATGGAATGGAATGGAATGGAATGAAATGGAATGGAATGGAATGGAATGGAATCAAAGCGATTGGAATGGAATAGTAAGTAATGGAATGGAATGGAATGGAATCAAAAGGAATGGAATGAAATAGAATGGAATGGAATGGAATGGAATGGAATGGAATGGAATGGAATCAACCGGAATGGAATGGAATGGAATGTTCTGGAATGGAATGGAAGCAACCGAATGGAATGGAATGGAATTGAATGGAATGGAATCAACCCAAATGGAATGGAACGGAATGGAATGGAATGGAATGGAATTAACGCAAATGAAACAGAATGGAATGGAATGGAATGGAATGGAATCAACCAGAATGGAATGGAATGGATTGGAATGGAATAGAAAGGAATCTACACGACTGGAATGAAATGGAATTCGATGGAATGGAATAGAATGGAATGAAATGGAATGGAATGGAGTCAACCCGAATGGAATAGTATGGTATGGAATGGAATGGAATGGAATAAACCCGAATGGAATGGAATGGAATGCAATGGAATGGAATGGAATGGAATGGAAAGGAATGGAATCAACACGAATGGAATGGATTGGAATGGAATGGAATGGAATGGAATCAACCCGAATGGAAAGGAATGGAATAGAATGGAAAGGAATGGAATGGAATGGAATGGAATTAAATGGAATGGAATCAACCCGAATGGAATGGAATGGAATGGAACGGAATGCAATGCAATGGAATGGAATGGAAAGGAAAGGAATGGAATGGAATGGAATGGAATTGGATCAACGCGAATGGAATGGAATGGAATGGAATGGAATGGAATGGAATGGAATGGAATATAATGGAAAGGAATGGAATTAAATGGAATGGAATCAACCCGAATGGAATGGAATGGAATGGAATGGAATGCAATGCAATGCAATGGAATGGAATGGAATGGAATGGAATGGAATAGGATGGAATGAAATGGAATGGAATGGAATGGAATGGAATGGAATGGAATGGAATGGAATCAAACCGAATGGAACGGAATAGTAAGTAATGGAATGGAATGGAATGGAATCAAAAGGAATGGAATGAAATAGAATGGAATGGAATGGAATGGAATGGAATGGAATGGAATGGAATCAACCGGAATGGAATGGAATGGAATGGAATGGAATGGAATGGAGTGGAAGCAACCGAATGGAATGGAATGGAATTGAATGGAATGGAATCAACCCAAAAGGAATGGAATGGAATGGAATGGAATGGAATGGAATTAAACTAAATGGAACGGATTGGAAAGGAATGGAATGGAATGGAATCAACCAGAATGTAATGGAATGGATTGGAATGGAATAGAAAGGAATCTACCCGAATGGAATGAAATGGAATTCAATGGAATGGAATAGAATGGAATGAAATGGAATGGAATGGAGTCAACCCGAATGGAATGGATTCCAATGGAATGGATTCGAATGGAATGGAATGGAATCAACCCGAATGAAATGGAATGGTATGGAATGGAATGGAATAAACCCGAATGGAATGGAATGGAATGCAACGGAATGGAGTGGATTATAATGGAAAGGAATGGAATCAACACGAATGGAATGGAATGGAATGGAATGGAATCAACCCGAATGGAATGGAATGGAATAGAATGGAATGGAATGGAATGGAATTAAATGGAATGGAATCAACCCGAATGGAATGGAATTTAATGCAATGGAATGGAATGGATTGGAATGGAATGGAATCAACGCGAATGGAATGGAAAGGAATGGAATGGAACGGAATGGATTCATCCCGAATGGAATGGAATGGAATGGAATGGAATGCAAAGGAATGGAATGGAATCAACCAGAATGGAATGAAATTGAATGGAATGGAATGGAGTGCAGTGGAATGGAATGGAATGGAATCTAATGGAATGGAAAGGAATGGAATGGAACCAACCAGAGAGGAATGGAATGGAATGGAATCAACCGGAATGGAAAGGAATGGAATGGAATGGAATGTTCTGGAATGGAATGGAATGGAATCAACCGGAATGGAAAGGAATGGAATGGAATGGAATGGAATGTTCTGGAATGGAATGGAAGCAACCGAATGGAATGGAATGGAATGGAATCGAATGGAATCAACCCAAATGGAATGGAATGGAATGGAATGGAATGGAATTAACCCAAATGGAAAGGAATGGAATGGAATGGAATGGAATGGAATGGAATGGAATGGAATCAACCGGAATGGAATGGAATGGATTGGAATGGAATGGAAAGGAATCTACCTGAATGGAATGAAATGGAATGCAATGGAATGAAGTAGAATGCAATGAAATGGAATGGAATGGAGTCAACCCGAATGGAATGGAATGGAATGGAATGGAATCAAACCGAAAGGAATGGAACAGTAAGTAATGGAATGGAATGAAATGGAATCAAAAGGAATGGAATGATATAGAATGGCATGGAATGGAATGGAATCAACCGGAATGGAATGGAATGGAATGTTCTGGAATGGAATGGAAGTAACCGAGTGGAATGGAATGGAATTGAATGGAATGGAATCAACTCAAATGGAATGGAACGGAATGGAATGGAATGGAATGGAATTAACCCAAATGGAATGGAATGGAATAGAACGGAATCAACCAGAATTGAATGGAATGGATTAGAATGGAATAGAAAGGAATCTACCCGAATGGAATGAAATGGAATGCAATGGAATGGAATAGATTGGAATGAAATGGAATGGAATGGAGTCAACCCGAATGGAATGGAATGGAATGGAATGGAATTGAATGAAATGGAATAAACCCGAATGGAATGGAATGGAATGTTATGGAATGGAATGGAATGGAACGGAAAGGAATGGAATCAACAAGAATGGAATGGAATGGAATGGAATGGAATGGAATGGAATGGAATCAACAAGAATGGAATGGAATGGAATAGAATGGAATGGAATGGAATGGCATGGAATGGAATTAAATGGAATGGAATCAACCCGAATGGAATGGAATGGAATGGAATGGAAAGGAATGGAAAGGAATCAACAAGAGGGGAATGGAACGGAATGGAATGGAATGAAATCAATCGGAATGCAATGGAATGGATTGAAATGGAATGTAATGGAATCAACCAGAACGGAATTTAATGGAATGGAATGGAAGGGAATAGAACGGAATCTACCTGAATGGAATGGAATGCAATGGAGTGGAATGGAATGGTATGGAATCAACCAGAATGGAATGGAATGGAATGGAATGGAATCAACCGGAATGGAATGGAATGGTATGGAATGGAATGGAATGGAATAAACCCGACTGGAATGGAATGGAATGCAATGGAATGGAATGGAATGGAATCAACCGGAATGGAAAGGAATGGAATGGAATGATCTGGAATGGAATGGAATGGAATCAACCGGAATGGAAAGGAATGGAATGGAATGGAATGGAATGTTCTGGAATGGAATGGAAGTAACCGAATGGAATGGAATGGATTGGAATGGAATGTTCTGGAATGGAATGGAAGCAACCGAATGGAATGGAATGAAATGGAATGGAATCAACCCGAATGGAATGGAAAGGAATGGAATGGAATGCAATGGAATGGAATGGAATCAACGCGAATGGAATGGAATCGAATGGAATGGAATCAACACGAATGGAATGAAATTGAATTGAATGGAATGGAATGCAGTGGAATGGAATGTAATGGAAAGGTATGGAATGGAATGGAATGGAATGGAATGGAATCAACCAGAATGGAATGGAATGGAATGGAATGGAATGGAATGGAATGGAATCAATCGGAATGGAATGGAATCAATCGGAATGGAATGGAATGGATTGAAATGGAAGGTAATGGAATCAACCGGAACGGAATGGAATGGAATGGAATGGAAGGGAATAGAACGGAATCTACCTGAATGGAACATAATGGAATGGAGTGGAATGGAATGGAATCAACCCGAATGGAATGGAATGGAATGGAATGGAATCAACCCGTATGGAATGGAATGGTATGGAATGGAACGGAATGAAATCAACCCGAATGGAATGGAATGGAATGGAATGGAATGGAATCAACCGGAATGGAAAGGAATGGAATGGAATGTTCTGGAATGGAATCGAATGGAATCAATCGGAATGGAAAGGAATGGAATGGAATGGAATGTTCTGGAATGGAATGGAAGCAACCGAATGGAATGGAATGGAATGGAATCAACCCAAATGGAATGGAATGGAATGGAATGGAATTAATCCGAATGGAATGCAATGGAATGGAATGGAGTGGAATGGAATCAACCGGAATGGAATGGAATGGATTGGAATGGAATAGAAAGGAGTCTACCCGAATGGAATGAAATGGAATGCAATGGAATGGAATAGAATGGAATGAATTGGAATGGAATGGAGTCAACCAGAATGGAATGGAATGGAATGGAATGAAATGGAATCATCCCCAATGGAATGGAATGAAACGGAATGGAATGGAATGGAATGGAATGGAATGGCATCAACCTGAATGGAATGGAATGGAATGGAAAGTAATCAACCCGAATGGAATCAAATGCAATGGAATGGGATGCTATGGAATGGAATGGAATGGAATGCCATGGAATGGAATTGAATGGAATTTAATGGAATCGAATCAACCCGAATACAATGGAATGGAATGGAATGGATTGGAATGGAATGGAATAAACCCAAATGGAATTGATGGAATGGAATGGAATCGTAAGGAATGCAATCAACCCGAATGGAATGGAATGGAATGGAATGGGATGGAATGGAGTGAAATGGGATGGAATGGAATCAACGCAAATAGAATGGAATGAAATTGAATAGAATGGAATGGCATACAATCAACCAGAATGGAATGGAATGGAATGGAATCAACCCGAATGGAATAAAATGGAATGGAATGGAATGCATTGGAATGGAATAGAATGGAATCAAACCGAATGGATTGGAATGGAATGGAATGGAACGGAATCAACGGGAATGGAATGGAATGGAATGTTCTGGAATGGAATTGATGCAACCGAATGGAATGGAATGCAATGGAATGGAATCGAATCAACCCAAATTGAATGGAATGGAATGGAATGGAATGGAATGGAGTCAACCCGAATGGAAATGAATGGAATGTGATGGAATGGAATGGAACGTTCTGGAATGGAATGGAAGCAAATGAATGGAATGGAATGGAATGGAATCACCCCAAATGGAATGGAATGGAGTGGAATGGAATTAACCCAAATGGAATGCAATGGAATGGAATGGAATGGAATTAGTGCGAATAGAATGGAATGGAATGGAATACAATGGAATGGAATGGAATCAACCCGAATGGAGTGGAATGGAACGGAAAGGAATGGAATGGAATCAACCGAAACGGAATGGAATGCAATGGAATGCAATGGATTGGAATGGAATGGAATGGAATCAACCCAAATGGAATGGAATGGAAATCAATCAACCCGAATGGAATGAAATGGAATAGAATGGAACGGAACTGAATGGAATGGAATGGAATGGAATCAACCCGAACGGAATGGAATGGAATGGAGTGGAATGGAATGGAATGGAATGGAATCAACCCAAATGGAATGTAACGCAATGGAATGAAATGGAATTGAATAAACAAGAATGGAATGGAATGAAATGGAATGGAATCAACCCGAATGGAATCGAATGGAATTGAATGGAAAGGAATGGAATGGAATTGAATGGTAAGGAATGGAATGGAATGGAATGGAATCAACCCGAAAGGAAAGAAATGGAATGGAATGGAATGCAACGGAATGGAATGGAATGGAATCAACTGGAATGGAACGGAATGGAATTGAATGGAATGGAATGGAATGGAATCGAAATGAATGGAATGGAACTTAATGGAATAGAATGGAATGGAATGGAATGGAATGCAATGGAATGGAATCAAATCTAATGGTATGGAATGGAATGGAATGGAATGTATTGGAATCAACACGAAAGGAAAGAAATGGAATGGAATGGAATGCAACGGAATGGAAAGGAATGGAATCAACTGGAATGGAACGGAATGGAATGGAATGGAATGGAATGGAATCGAAATGAATGGATTGGAACTTAATGGAATGGAATGGAATGGAATGGAATGGAATGCAAGCAACCCGAATGGAATGGAATGTATTAGAATGGAATGGAACGGAATGGCATGGAATGGAATGGAATGGAATGGAATGGAATCAACCCGAATGGAATGGAATGAAATGGAATGAAATCAAACCCAATGGAATGGAATGGAAAGGAATGGAATGGAATGGAAAGGAATCAACTCGAATAGAATGAAATGGAATGGAATGGAAAGCAACGGAATGGAATGGAATGGAATCAACCCGAATTGAACGGAATGGAATGGAATGGAATGGAATGGAATGGAAAGAAATGGTATCGAAATGAATGGAATGGAATGGAATGGAATAGAATGGAATGGAATGGAATGGAATGCAACGGACTGGAATGGAATGGAATGGAATGAACCCGAATGCAATGTAATGGAATG
This sequence comes from Pan troglodytes, assembly GCF_028858775.2. NCBI lineage: Eukaryota > Metazoa > Chordata > Mammalia > Primates > Hominidae > Pan > Pan troglodytes. Next base: position 39,537,854 of record NC_072416.2, on the reverse strand, counting down.
GAATGAAATGGAATGAAATCAAACCCAATGGAATGGCATGGAAAGGAATGGAATGGAATGGCGTAGAATCAACCCGAATGGAATGGAATGCAATGGAATGGAATGGAATGGAATGGAATCAACCCAAGTGGAATGGAATGGAATGGAATGGAATGGAGTCAACACGAATGGAATGGAATGGAGTCAACACGAATGGAATGGAATGGAATGGAATGCAATCAACCCGAATGGAATGGAATGGATTAGAATGGAATGGAGCGGAACGGAATTGAATGGAATGGTATGGAATGGAAAGGAATGGAATGGAGTCAACCCGAATGGAATGGAATGGAATGGAATGGAATTGAATGGAATGGAATGGAAAGCAATCAAAACGAATGGAATGTAATGGAATGGAATGGAATGGAATGAAATGGAATTTAATGGAATCGACCGAAATGGAATGGAATGGTATGGAGTGGAATCAGCGCGAATGGAATGGAATGCATTGGAATGGAATTGAATGGAATCAACCCAATAGGAATGGAATGGAATGGAATGGAATTGAATGGAATGGAATGGAAAGCAATCAAAACGAATGTAATGTAATGGAATGGAATGGAACGGAATGTCATGGAAAGGAATGGAAGCAATCCGAATGGAAAGGAATGGAATGGAATGGAATGGAATGGAATCAACCAAAACGGAATGGAATGGAATGGATTGGAATGGAATGTCATGGAATGGAATGGAATCAATCCGAATGGAATGGAATGGAGTGGAATGTAATCAACCCAAACGGAATGGAATGGAATGGAATGGAATGCAATGCAATGCAAAGGAATCAAACCAAATGGAATGGAATGGAATGAACTGGAGTGGAATGGAATGCAATGGAATGAATCAACCGGAGTGGGATGGAATGGAATGGAATCAACCCGAATGCAATGGAATGGTATGGATCGGAATGAAATGGAATGTAATCGACCTGAATGGAATGGAATGGAATGGAATCAACCGGAATGGAATGGAAGGGAGTGGAATGGAATGGTGTGGAATGGAATCAACACAAACGGAATGGAATGGAATGGAATGGACCGGAATGAAATCAACCCAAATGGAATGGAATGGAATGGAATGGAATGGAATCAACACAAATGGAATGGAATGGGGTGGAATGCAACGGAATGGAATGGAATGAAATCAAGCATAATGGAATGGAATGGAATGGAATGGAAAGGAATGGAATGGAATGAAGTGGAATCAACCCGAATGGAATAGAATGGAATGGAATGAAATGGAATCAACCCGAATAGAATGGAATGGAGTGGAATGGAATCAACCCAAATGGAATGGAATAGAATGGAATGGAATGGAATGGAATGGAATGGAATGGAATGGAATGGAATGAAATGGAATGGAATGGAATGGAATCAACACGAATGGAATGGAATGGAATGGAATCAACACAAACGGAATGGAATGGGGTGGAATGCAACGGAATGGAATGCAATGAAATCAAGCCTAATGGAATGGAATGGAATGGCGTGGAATGGAATGGAATGGAATGAAGTGGAATCAACCCGAATGGAATAGAATGGAATGGAATGAAAAGGGAATGAACCCGAATAGAATGGAATGGAATGGAATGGAATCAACCCGAATGGAATGAAATGGAATAGAATGGAATGTAATGGAATGGAACGGAATGGAAAGGAATGCAATGGAATGGATTGGAAGGGAATGGAATCAAACCGAATGGAATGGAATGGAATGGAAAGGAATCAACCCGAATGGAATGAAAGGGAATGGAAAGGAATGCCATGGAATGGAATGGAATGGAATGGAATGGATTCAACCGGAATGGAATGAAATGGAATGGAATGGAATGTATTGGAATGGAAAGGAACGGAATGAAACCGAATTGAATGGAATGGAATGGAATGGAATGGAATCAAAAGGAATGGAATGGAATAGAATGCAATGGAATGGAACGGAATGGAATGGAATCAACCGGAATGGATTGGAATCAACCGGAATGGAATGGAATGGAATTTCCTGGAATGGAAACGAAGCAACCGAATGGAATGGAACGGAATGGAATGCAATCAACCCAAATGGAACGGAATGGAATGGAGTGGAATGGAATGGAATGGAATCAACCAGAATGGAATGGAATGGATTGGAATGGAATAGAAAGGAATCTACCCGAATGGAATGAAATGGAATGCTATGGAATGGAATAGAATGGAATGAAATGGAATGGAATGGAGTCAACCCGAATGGAATGGATTCGAATGGAATGGAATCGAATGGAATGGAATGGTATGGAATGGAATGGAATGGAATCAACCCGAATGGAGTGGAATGCAATGGAATGGAATGGAATGGAATGGAATGGAATGGAATGGAATGGAATCAACACGAAAGGAATAGAATGGAATGGAATGGAATGGAATGGAATGGAATGGAATGGAGTCATCCAGAATGGAATGGATTCAAATGGAATGGAATCGAAAGAAATGGAATGGTATGGAATGGAATAGAATGGAATCAACCCGAATGGAATGGAATGGAATCCAATGCAATGGAATGGAATGGAATGGAGTGGAATGGAATCAAACCAAATTGAATGAAATGCAATGGAATGGAATGGCATGGAATCAACCCAAATGGAATGGAATAGAATGGGATGGAATAGAATGGAATGGAGTGGAATGGAATGGAATGGAATGGAATGGAATACCATCAACCCAAAAGGAATGAAATGGAATGGAATGGAATGGAATGGAATGGAATCAACCCGAATGGAAAGGAAGGGAATGGAATGGGATGGAATGGAATGGAATGGGATGGAATGGAATCAACACGAACAGAATGGAATAGAATGGAATAGAATGGAACGGAATGGAATCAACCAGAATGGAATGGAATGGAATGGAATGAACCCGAATGGAATGAAATGGAATGGAATGGAATGCATGGCAATGGAATGGAATGAAATCAAACCGAGTGGAATGGAATGGAATGGAATGGAATGGATTCAACCGGAATGGAATGGAATGGAATGTGCTGGAATGGAATGGAAGCAACCGAATGGAATGGAATGGAATGGAATGGAATGGAATGGAATGGTATGGAATGGAATGGAATGGAATCAACCCGAATGGAATGGAATGGAATGCAATGCAATGGAATGGAATGGAATGGAATGGAATGGAATCAACCCAAATGGAATGGCATAGAATGGGATGGAATAGAATGGAATGGAATAGAATGGAATGGAATGGAATGGAATACCATCAACCCAAATGGAATGAAATGGAATGGAATGGAATGGAATGGAATGGAATTTAATCAACCCGAATGGAAAGGAAGGGAATGGAATGAGATGGAATGGAATGGAATGGGATGGAATGGAATCAACACGAACAGAATGGAATAGAATGGAATAGAATGTAATGGAATGGAATCAACCAGAATGGAATGGAATGGAATGCAATGGAATGAACCCGAATGGAATGAAATGGAATGGAATGGAATGCATGGCAATGGAATGGAATGAAATCAAACCGAGTGGAATGGAATGGAATGGTATGGAATCAACCGGAATGGAATGGAATGGAATGTGCTGGAATGGAATGGAAGCAACCGAATGGAATGGAATGGAATGGAATGGAATCAACCCAAATGCAATGGAATGGAATGGAATGGAATTGAACCTAATGGAATGGAATGGAATAGAATGGAATGGAATGGAATGGAATGAAGTCAACCCGAATGCAAAGGAATGGAATGGAATGGAATGGAATGGAATGGAATGGAATGGAATGGAATGGAGTCAACCGGAATGGAATTGAATGGAATGTGATGGAATGGATTGGAATGGAATGGGATGGAATGGAATCAAAACGAATAGAATGGAATGGAATGGAACAGAATGGAATAGAATGGAATCAAACAGAATGGAATGGAATGGAATGGAATGCAATGGAATCAACCCGAATGGAATGAAATGGAATGGAATGGAATGCATTGGAATGGAATGGATTCAACCGGAATGGAATTGAATGGAATGTGATGGAATGGAATGGATGGGATGGAATGGAATCAACGCGAATAGAATGGAATGGAATGGAATAGAATGGAATAGAATGGAATCAACCAGAATGGAATGGAATGGAATGGAATGGAATGGAATGGAATCAACCCGAATGGAATGAAATGGAATGGAATGGAATGCATTGGAATGGAATGGAAAGGCATGGAAACAAACCGAATGGAATGGAAAGGAATGGAATGGAATCAAAAGGAATGGAATGGAGTAGAATGGAATGGAATGGAATGGAATCAACCGGAATGGAATGGAATGGATTGGAATGGAATAGAAAGGAATCTACTGGAATGGAATGAAATGGAATGCAATGGAATGGAATAGAATGGAATGAAATGGAATGGAATGGAGTCAACCCGAATGGAATGGAATGGAATGGAATGGAATGGAATGGAAACAACACGAATTGAATGGAATGGAGTGGAATGGAATGGAATGGAATGGAATGGAATGCAGTGCAATGCAATCAACCCCAATGGAATGGAATGGAATGGAATGGAATCAACAGGAAAAGAATGGAGTGGAATGGAATGGAATGGAATGGAATCAACCCGAATGGAATGGAGTGCAATGGAATGGAATGGACTGGAATCAACGCAAATAGAATGGAATAGAATGGAATGAAATGGAATCGAATGGAATGGAATTGAATGAACCCAAATGGAATGGAGTGCAATGGAATGGAATGGAATGGAACGGAATGGAATCACACAGAATGGAATGGAACGGAAGGGAGAGAACTCGAATGGAATGTAATGGAATGGAATGGAATGCAGTGGAATGGAATGGAATGGAATCAACCGGAATGGAATGGAATGGAATGGAATCAAAACGAATGGAATGGAATAGAATGGAATGGAAGGGACTGGAATGGAATGGAACGGAATGGACTCAACAGCAATGGAATGGAATGGAATGTTCTGGAATGCAAAGGAAGCAACCCGAGTGGAATGGAATGGAATGCAATGGAATGGAATGGAATGGAATCAACCGGAATGGAATGGAATGGAATGGAAAGGAATTGACTGTTCTGAAAGGGAATGGAAAGAACCCGAATGGAATGGAATGGAATGCAATGGAATGGGAAGGAATCAACAGGAATGGAATGGAATGGATTGGAATGGATTAGAATGGAACCAATCCGAATGGAATGGAATGCCATGAAACAGAATATACTGGAATGGAATGGATCGGAATCTACCAGAATGGAATGAAATGGAATGGAATGGAATGGAATGGAATGGAATGGAATCAAACCGAATGGAATGGAATGGAATGGAATTGAATGGAATCAACCACAATGGAATGGAATGGTATGGAATGGAATGGAATGGAATGGAATCAACAAGAATGGAATAGAACGGAAGGGAATGGAATGGAATGGAAAGGAATCAACCCGAATGGAATGCAATAGAATGGAATGGAATGGAATGGAATGGAATGGAATCTACATGAATGGAATGGAATGGAATGGAATGGAATGCAATCAACCAGAATGGAATGGAATGGAATTGAATGGAATGGAATGGAATTAAAACGAATGGAATGGAATGGAATAGAATGGAATGGAATGCAATGGAATGGAGTCAAACCGAATGCAATGGAATGGAATGGAATGGAATGCAATGGAATGGTATGGAATGGAATCAACCCAAATGGAATGGAATGGAATGGAATGAAATGGAATGGAGTCAACCCGAATTGAATGGAATGGAATGTGATGGAATGGAATGGAATGGGATGGAATGGAATCAACGCGAATAGAATGGAATGGAATGTAATAGAATGGAATAGAATGGAATCAACCAGAATGGAATGGAATGGAATGGAATGGAATGGAATCAACACGAATGGAATGAAATGGAATGGAATGGAATGCATTGGAATTTAATGGAAAGGAATGGAATCAAACCGAATGGAATGGAATGAAATGGAATGGAATCAAAAGGAATGGAATGGAATAGAATGGATTGGAATGGAATGGAATGGAATGGAATGGAATCAACCGGAATGGAATGGAATGGAATGTTCTGGAATGGAATGGAAGCAACCGAATGGAATGGAATGGAATTGAATGGAATGGAATTGAATGTAATAAACCGGAATGGAATGGAATGGATTGGAATGGAATAGAAGGGAATGTACTCGAATGGAATGAAATGGAATGCAATGGAATGGAATAGAATGGAATGAAATGGAATGGAATGGAGTCAACCCGAATGGAATGGAATGGAATGGAATGGAATCAACACCAATGGAATGGAATGAAATGGAATGGAATGGAATGGAATGGAATGGAATCAACCCGAATGGAATGAATTGGAATAGAATGGAATGCAATGCAATGGAATGGAATGGAATGGAATGCAATGGAATGGAATGGAATGGAATGGAATCAACCCGAATGGAATGGAATGGAATGGAAAGGAAACAACCCGAACGGAATAAAATGGATTGGAATGGAATGCAATCGAATGGAATGGAATGGAATGGAATGCCATGGAATGGAATGGAATAGAATGGAATGGAGAGGAATGGAAAGGAATGGAATAAACCCGAATGCAATGGAATGGAATGGAATGGAATGGAATGGAATGGAATCAACCCAAATGGAATGGGGTGGAATGGAATCAACCCGAATGGAATGGAATGGAATTGGATGGAAAGGAATGGAATGGGATGGAACGGAATCAATGCGAATAGAATGGAATGGAATGGAATAGAATGGAATGGAATGGAATCAACCAGAATGGAATGGAATGGAATGGAATGGAATGCATTGGAATGGAATGGAATGGAATCAAACCTAATGGAATGGAATGGAATGGAATGGAATCAAAAGGAATGGAATGGAATAGAATGTAATGGAATGGAATGGAATGGAATGGAATCAACCGGAATGGATTGCAATGGAATGTTCTGGAATGGAATGGAACCAACCGAATTGAATGGAATGGAATCGAATGGAATGGTATGGAATCAACCCAAAAGGAATGGAATGGAATGGAATTAACGCAAATGGAAAGGAATGGAATGGAATGGAATGGAATGGAATGGAAAGGAGTCAACCCGAATGGAATGGATTCGCATGGAATCGAAACGAATGGAATGGAATGGAATCAACCCGAATGGAATGGAATGATATGGAATGGAATGGAATGGAATCAACCCGAATGGAATGGAATGGAATGGAATGCAATGGAATGGAATGGAATGGAATGGAATGGTATGGAATGGAATCAACACGAATGGAATGGAATGGAATGGAATGGAATGAAATGGAATGGAATCAACCAGAATGGAATGGAATGGAATGGAATGGAATGCAATGGAATGGAATGGAATCGAATCAACGCGAATTTAATGGAATGGAATGGAATGAACCCGAATGGAATGAAATTCAATGGAATGGAATGGAATGCAGTGGAATGGAATCGAATGGAAAATTAAGAATGGATTGTAATGGAATGGAATGGAAACAACCAGAATGAAATGGAATGGAATGGAATGCAATGGAATGGAATGGAATCAATCGGAATGGAATCGAATGGATTGAAATGGACTGTAATGGAATCAACCGGAATGGAATGGAACGGATTGGAATGGAAGGGAATAGAACTGAATCTACCCGAATGGAATGGAATGGAATGAAATGGAACGGAATGGAATGGAATCAACCCGAATGTAATGTAATGGAATGGAATGGAATGGAATCAACCCGTATGGAATGGAATGGTATGGAATGGAGTGGAATGTAATCAACGCGAATGGAATGGAATGGAGTGGAATGGAATGGAATGGAATCAACCCGAATGGAATGGAATGGAATGGAATAGGATGGAATGGAATGGAATGGAATGGAATGGAATGGAATGGAATCAAACCGAATGGAATGGAATAGTAAGTAATGGAATGGAATGGAATGGAATCAAATGGAATGGAGTGAAATAGAATGGAATGGAATGGAATGGAATGGAATGGAATCAACCGGAATGGAATGGAGTGGAATGTTCTGGATTGGAATGGAAGCAACCGAATGGAATGGAATGGAATTGAATGGAATGGAATCAACCCAAATGGAAAGGAACGGAATGGAATGGAATGGAATGGAATTAAGCTAAGTGGAACGGATTGGAATGGAATGGAATGGAATGGAATCAACCAGAATGGAATGGAATGGATTGGAAAGGAATAGAAAGGAATCTACCCGAATGGAATGAAATGGAATTCAAGGGAATGGAATAGAATGGAATGAAATGGAATGGAATGGAGTCAACCAGAATGGATTGGATTCCAATGGAATGGATTCGATTGGAATATAATGGAATCAACCCGAATGGAATGGAATGGGATGGAATGGAATGGAATAAACCCGAAAGGAATGGAATGGAATGCAATGGAATGGAATGGAAAGGAAATGAATTTAATCAACACGAATGGAATGGAATGGAATGGAATGGAATGGAATCAACCCGAATGGAATGGAATGGAATGGAATGGAATAGAATGGAATGGAATGGAATGGAATGGAATGCAATTAAATGTAATGGAATCAACCCGAATGGAATGGAATGTAATGCAATGGAATGGACTGGATTGGAATGGAACGGAATCACCGCGAATGGAATGGAATGGAATGGAATGGAATGGATTCATCCCGACTGGAATGGAATGGAATGGAATGGAATGGATTGAAATGGAATGGAATGGAATCAATCGGAAGGGAATGGAATGGATTGAAATGGAATGTAATGGAATCAACCGGAACGGAATGGAATGGAATGGAAGGGAATGGATTGGAGTGGAATCAACCTGAATGGAGTGAAATGGAGTGGAATGGAATGCAATGGAATGGAAAGGATTGGAATGGAATGCAATTTAATGTAATGTAATGGAATGGAATGGAATGGAATCAACCCGAATGGAATGGAATGGAATGGAATGGAATAGAATCAACCCGAATGAAATGGAATGGTCTGGAATGGAATGGAATAAACCCGAATGGAATGGAATGGAATGCAACGGAATGGAGTGGAATGGAATGGAATGGAATGGAATCAACACGAATGGAATGGAATGGAATGGAATGGAATGGAATCAACCCGAATAGAATGGAATGGAATAGAATGGAATGGAATGGAATGGAATGGAATGGAATTAAATGGAATGGAATCAACCCGAATGGAATGGAATGTAATGCAATGGAATGGAATGGATTGGAATGGAATGGAATCAACGCGAATGGAATGGAATGGAATGGAATGGAACGGAATGGATTCATCCCGAATGGAATGGAATGGAATGGAATGGAATGCAAAGGAATGGAATGGAATCAACCAGAATGGAATGAAATTGAATGGAATGGAATGGAGTGCAGTGGAATGGAATGGAATGGAATCTAATGGAATGGAAAGGAGTGGAATGGAACCAACCAGAGAGGAATGGAATGGAATGGAATGGAATCAATCGGAATGGAATGGAATGGATTGAAATGGAATGTAATGGAATCAACCGGAAGGGAATGGAATAGAAGGGAATAGAACGGAATCAACCTGAATGGAATGGAATGGAATGGAGTGGAATGGAATGGAATGGAATCCACCCGAATGGAATGGAATGGAATGGAATGGAATCAACCCGTATGGAATGGAATGGTATGGAATGGAATGGAATGGAATCAACTCGAATGGAATGGAATGGAATGGAATGGAATGCATTGGAATGGAATGGAATGGAATCAAACCGAATGGAATGGAATGGAATGGAATGGAATGCATTGGAATGGAATGGAATGGAATCAAACCGAATGGAATGGAATGGAATCGAATGGAATGGAATGGAATGGAATGGAATCAAAAGGAATGCAATGGAATAGAATGTAATGGAATGGAATGGAATGGAATGGAATCAACCGGAATGCATTGCAATGGAATGTTCTCGAATGGAATGGAAGCAACCGAATTGAATGGAATGGAATGGAATGGAATGGTATGGAATCATCCCAAATGGAATGGAATGGAATGGAATTAATCCAAATGGAATGGAATGGAATGGAATAGAATGGAATGGAATGGAGTCAACCCGAATGGAATGGATTCGAATGGAATGGAAACGAATGGAATGGAATGGAATCAACCCGAATGGAATGGAATGATATGGAATGGAATGGAATGGAATCAACCCGAATGGAATGTAACGGAATGGAATGCAATGGTATGGAATTGAATGGAATGGAATGGAATGGAATCAACACGAATGGAATGGAATGGAATGGAATGGAATGAAATGGAATGGAATGGAATGGAATGGAATGGAATGGAATCAACCCGAATGGAATGGTATGGAATGGAATGGAATGAAATGGAATCTACCCGAATGGAATGGAATGGAATGGAATGAAATGGAATGGAATGGAATGGAATGGAATCAAAGCGATTGGAATGGAATAGTAAGTAATGGAATGGAATGGAATGGAATCAAAAGGAATGGAATGAAATAGAATGGAATGGAATGGAATGGAATGGAATGGAATGGAATGGAATCAACCGGAATGGAATGGAATGGAATGTTCTGGAATGGAATGGAAGCAACCGAATGGAATGGAATGGAATTGAATGGAATGGAATCAACCCAAATGGAATGGAACGGAATGGAATGGAATGGAATGGAATTAACCCAAATGAAACAGAATGGAATGGAATGGAATGGAATGGAATCAACCAGAATGGAATGGAATGGATTGGAATGGAATAGAAAGGAATCTACACGACTGGAATGAAATGGAATTCGATGGAATGGAATAGAATGGAATGAAATGGAATGGAATGGAGTCAACCCGAATGGAATAGTATGGTATGGAATGGAATGGAATGGAATAAACCCGAATGGAATGGAATGGAATGCAATGGAATGGAATGGAATGGAATGGAAAGGAATGGAATCAACACGAATGGAATGGATTGGAATGGAATGGAATGGAATGGAATCAACCCGAATGGAAAGGAATGGAATAGAATGGAAAGGAATGGAATGGAATGGAATGGAATTAAATGGAATGGAATCAACCCGAATGGAATGGAATGGAATGGAACGGAATGCAATGCAATGGAATGGAATGGAAAGGAAAGGAATGGAATGGAATGGAATGGAATTGGATCAACGCGAATGGAATGGAATGGAATGGAATGGAATGGAATGGAATGGAATATAATGGAAAGGAATGGAATTAAATGGAATGGAATCAACCCGAATGGAATGGAATGGAATGGAATGGAATGCAATGCAATGCAATGGAATGGAATGGAATGGAATGGAATGGAATAGGATGGAATGAAATGGAATGGAATGGAATGGAATGGAATGGAATGGAATGGAATGGAATCAAACCGAATGGAACGGAATAGTAAGTAATGGAATGGAATGGAATGGAATCAAAAGGAATGGAATGAAATAGAATGGAATGGAATGGAATGGAATGGAATGGAATGGAATGGAATGGAATCAACCGGAATGGAATGGAATGGAATGGAATGGAATGGAATGGAGTGGAAGCAACCGAATGGAATGGAATGGAATTGAATGGAATGGAATCAACCCAAAAGGAATGGAATGGAATGGAATGGAATGGAATGGAATTAAACTAAATGGAACGGATTGGAAAGGAATGGAATGGAATGGAATCAACCAGAATGTAATGGAATGGATTGGAATGGAATAGAAAGGAATCTACCCGAATGGAATGAAATGGAATTCAATGGAATGGAATAGAATGGAATGAAATGGAATGGAATGGAGTCAACCCGAATGGAATGGATTCCAATGGAATGGATTCGAATGGAATGGAATGGAATCAACCCGAATGAAATGGAATGGTATGGAATGGAATGGAATAAACCCGAATGGAATGGAATGGAATGCAACGGAATGGAGTGGATTATAATGGAAAGGAATGGAATCAACACGAATGGAATGGAATGGAATGGAATGGAATCAACCCGAATGGAATGGAATGGAATAGAATGGAATGGAATGGAATGGAATTAAATGGAATGGAATCAACCCGAATGGAATGGAATTTAATGCAATGGAATGGAATGGATTGGAATGGAATGGAATCAACGCGAATGGAATGGAAAGGAATGGAATGGAACGGAATGGATTCATCCCGAATGGAATGGAATGGAATGGAATGGAATGCAAAGGAATGGAATGGAATCAACCAGAATGGAATGAAATTGAATGGAATGGAATGGAGTGCAGTGGAATGGAATGGAATGGAATCTAATGGAATGGAAAGGAATGGAATGGAACCAACCAGAGAGGAATGGAATGGAATGGAATCAACCGGAATGGAAAGGAATGGAATGGAATGGAATGTTCTGGAATGGAATGGAATGGAATCAACCGGAATGGAAAGGAATGGAATGGAATGGAATGGAATGTTCTGGAATGGAATGGAAGCAACCGAATGGAATGGAATGGAATGGAATCGAATGGAATCAACCCAAATGGAATGGAATGGAATGGAATGGAATGGAATTAACCCAAATGGAAAGGAATGGAATGGAATGGAATGGAATGGAATGGAATGGAATCAACCGGAATGGAATGGAATGGATTGGAATGGAATGGAAAGGAATCTACCTGAATGGAATGAAATGGAATGCAATGGAATGAAGTAGAATGCAATGAAATGGAATGGAATGGAGTCAACCCGAATGGAATGGAATGGAATGGAATGGAATCAAACCGAAAGGAATGGAACAGTAAGTAATGGAATGGAATGAAATGGAATCAAAAGGAATGGAATGATATAGAATGGCATGGAATGGAATGGAATCAACCGGAATGGAATGGAATGGAATGTTCTGGAATGGAATGGAAGTAACCGAGTGGAATGGAATGGAATTGAATGGAATGGAATCAACTCAAATGGAATGGAACGGAATGGAATGGAATGGAATGGAATTAACCCAAATGGAATGGAATGGAATAGAACGGAATCAACCAGAATTGAATGGAATGGATTAGAATGGAATAGAAAGGAATCTACCCGAATGGAATGAAATGGAATGCAATGGAATGGAATAGATTGGAATGAAATGGAATGGAATGGAGTCAACCCGAATGGAATGGAATGGAATGGAATGGAATTGAATGAAATGGAATAAACCCGAATGGAATGGAATGGAATGTTATGGAATGGAATGGAACGGAAAGGAATGGAATCAACAAGAATGGAATGGAATGGAATGGAATGGAATCAACAAGAATGGAATGGAATGGAATAGAATGGAATGGAATGGAATGGCATGGAATGGAATTAAATGGAATGGAATCAACCCGAATGGAATGGAATGGAATGGAATGGAAAGGAATGGAAAGGAATCAACAAGAGGGGAATGGAACGGAATGGAATGGAATGAAATCAATCGGAATGCAATGGAATGGATTGAAATGGAATGTAATGGAATCAACCAGAACGGAATTTAATGGAATGGAATGGAAGGGAATAGAACGGAATCTACCTGAATGGAATGGAATGCAATGAAGTGGAATGGAATGGTATGGAATCAACCAGAATGGAATGGAATGGAATGGAATGGAATCAACCGGAATGGAATGGAATGGTATGGAATGGAATGGAATGGAATAAACCCGACTGGAATGGAATGGAATGCAATGGAATGGAATGGAATGGAATCAACCGGAATGGAAAGGAATGGAATGGAATGATCTGGAATGGAATGGAATGGAATCAACCGGAATGGAAAGGAATGGAATGGAATGGAATGGAATGTTCTGGAATGGAATGGAAGTAACCGAATGGAATGGAATGGATTGGAATGGAATGTTCTGGAATGGAATGGAAGCAACCGAATGGAATGGAATGAAATGGAATGGAATCAACCCGAATGGAATGGAAAGGAATGGAATGGAATGCAATGGAATGGAATGGAATCAACGCGAATGGAATGGAATCGAATGGAATGGAATCAACACGAATGGAATGAAATTGAATTGAATGGAATGGAATGCAGTGGAATGGAATGTAATGGAAAGGTATGGAATGGAATGGAATGGAATGGAATGGAATCAACCAGAATGGAATGGAATGGAATGGAATGGAATGGAATGGAATGGAATCAATCGGAATGGAATGGAATCAATCGGAATGGAATGGAATGGATTGAAATGGAAGGTAATGGAATCAACCGGAACGGAATGGAATGGAATGGAATGGAAGGGAATAGAACGGAATCTACCTGAATGGAACATAATGGAATGGAGTGGAATGGAATGGAATGGAATCAACCCGAATGGAATGGAATGGAATGGAATGGAATCAACCCGTATGGAATGGAATGGTATGGAATGGAACGGAATGAAATCAACCCGAATGGAATGGAATGGAATGGAATGGAATGGAATCAACCGGAATGGAAAGGAATGGAATGGAATGTTCTGGAATGGAATCGAATGGAATCAATCGGAATGGAAAGGAATGGAATGGAATGGAATGTTCTGGAATGGAATGGAAGCAACCGAATGGAATGGAATGGAATGGAATCAACCCAAATGGAATGGAATGGAATGGAATGGAATTAATCCGAATGGAATGCAATGGAATGGAATGGAGTGGAATGGAATCAACCGGAATGGAATGGAATGGATTGGAATGGAATAGAAACGAGTCTACCCGAATGGAATGAAATGGAATGCAATGGAATGGAATAGAATGGAATGAATTGGAATGGAATGGAGTCAACCAGAATGGAATGGAATGGAATGGAATGAAATGGAATCATCCCCAATGGAATGGAATGAAACGGAATGGAATGGAATGGAATGGAATGGAATGGCATCAACCTGAATGGAATGGAATGGAATGGAAAGTAATCAACCCGAATGGAATCAAATGCAATGGAATGGGATGCTATGGAATGGAATGGAATGGAATGCCATGGAATGGAATTGAATGGAATTTAATGGAATGGAATCAACCCGAATACAATGGAATGGAATGGAATGGATTGGAATGGAATGGAATAAACCCAAATGGAATTGATGGAATGGAATGGAATCGTAAGGAATGCAATCAACCCGAATGGAATGGAATGGAATGGAATGGGATGGAATGGAGTGAAATGGGATGGAATGGAATCAACGCAAATAGAATGGAATGAAATTGAATAGAATGGAATGGCATACAATCAACCAGAATGGAATGGAATGGAATGGAATCAACCCGAATGGAATAAAATGGAATGGAATGGAATGCATTGGAATGGAATAGAATGGAATCAAACCGAATGGATTGGAATGGAATGGAATGGAACGGAATCAACGGGAATGGAATGGAATGGAATGTTCTGGAATGGAATTGATGCAACCGAATGGAATGGAATGCAATGGAATGGAATCGAATCAACCCAAATTGAATGGAATGGAATGGAATGGAATGGAATGGAGTCAACCCGAATGGAAATGAATGGAATGTGATGGAATGGAATGGAACGTTCTGGAATGGAATGGAAGCAAATGAATGGAATGGAATGGAATGGAATCACCCCAAATGGAATGGAATGGAGTGGAATGGAATTAACCCAAATGGAATGCAATGGAATGGAATGGAATGGAATTAGTGCGAATAGAATGGAATGGAATGGAATACAATGGAATGGAATGGAATCAACCCGAATGGAGTGGAATGGAACGGAAAGGAATGGAATGGAATCAACCGAAACGGAATGGAATGCAATGGAATGCAATGGATTGGAATGGAATGGAATGGAATCAACCCAAATGGAATGGAATGGAAATCAATCAACCCGAATGGAATGAAATGGAATAGAATGGAACGGAACTGAATGGAATGGAATGGAATGGAATCAACCCGAACGGAATGGAATGGAATGGAGTGGAATGGAATGGAATGGAATGGAATCAACCCAAATGGAATGTAACGCAATGGAATGAAATGGAATTGAATAAACAAGAATGGAATGGAATGAAATGGAATGGAATCAACCCGAATGGAATCGAATGGAATTGAATGGAAAGGAATGGAATGGAATTGAATGGTAAGGAATGGAATGGAATGGAATGGAATCAACCCGAAAGGAAAGAAATGGAATGGAATGGAATGCAACGGAATGGAATGGAATGGAATCAACTGGAATGGAACGGAATGGAATTGAATGGAATGGAATGGAATGGAATCGAAATGAATGGAATGGAACTTAATGGAATAGAATGGAATGGAATGGAATGGAATGCAATGGAATGGAATCAAATCTAATGGTATGGAATGGAATGGAATGGAATGTATTGGAATCAACACGAAAGGAAAGAAATGGAATGGAATGGAATGCAACGGAATGGAAAGGAATGGAATCAACTGGAATGGAACGGAATGGAATGGAATGGAATGGAATGGAATCGAAATGAATGGAATGGAACTTAATGGAATGGAATGGAATGGAATGGAATGGAATGCAAGCAACCCGAATGGAATGGAATGTATTAGAATGGAATGGAACGGAATGGCATGGAATGGAATGGAATGGAATGGAATGGAATCAACCCGAATGGAATGGAATGAAATGGAATGAAATCAAACCCAATGGAATGGAATGGAAAGGAATGGAATGGAATGGAAAGGAATCAACTCGAATAGAATGAAATGGAATGGAATGGAAAGCAACGGAATGGAATGGAATGGAATCAACCCGAATTGAACGGAATGGAATGGAATGGAATGGAATGGAATGGAAAGAAATGGTATCGAAATGAATGGAATGGAATGGAATGGAATAGAATGGAATGGAATGGAATGGAATGCAACGGACTGGAATGGAATGGAATGGAATGAACCCGAATGCAATGTAATGGAATGGAATGAAATGGAATGAAATCAAACCCAATGGAATGGCATGGAAAGGAATGGAATGGAATGGCGTAGAATCAACCCGAATGGAATGGAATGCAATGGAATGGAATGGAATGGAATGGAATCAACCCAAGTGGAATGGAATGGAATGGAATGGAATGGAGTCAACACGAATGGAATGGAATGGAGTCAACACGAATGGAATGGAATGGAATGGAATGCAATCAACCCGAATGGAATGGAATGGATTAGAATGGAATGGAGCGGAACGGAATTGAATGGAATGGTATGGAATGGAAAGGAATGGAATGGAGTCAACCCGAATGGAATGGAATGGAATGGAATGGAATTGAATGGAATGGAATGGAAAGCAATCAAAACGAATGGAATGTAATGGAATGGAATGGAATGGAATGAAATGGAATTTAATGGAATCGACCGAAATGGAATGGAATGGTATGGAGTGGAATCAGCGCGAATGGAATGGAATGCATTGGAATGGAATTGAATGGAATCAACCCAATAGGAATGGAATGGAATGGAATGGAATTGAATGGAATGGAATGGAAAGCAATCAAAACGAATGTAATGTAATGGAATGGAATGGAACGGAATGTCATGGAAAGGAATGGAAGCAATCCGAATGGAAAGGAATGGAATGGAATGGAATGGAATGGAATCAACCAAAACGGAATGGAATGGAATGGATTGGAATGGAATGTCATGGAATGGAATGGAATCAATCCGAATGGAATGGAATGGAGTGGAATGTAATCAACCCAAACGGAATGGAATGGAATGGAATGGAATGCAATGCAATGCAAAGGAATCAAACCAAATGGAATGGAATGGAATGAACTGGAGTGGAATGGAATGCAATGGAATGAATCAACCGGAGTGGGATGGAATGGAATGGAATCAACCCGAATGCAATGGAATGGTATGGATCGGAATGAAATGGAATGTAATCGACCTGAATGGAATGGAATGGAATGGAATCAACCGGAATGGAATGGAAGGGAGTGGAATGGAATGGTGTGGAATGGAATCAACACAAACGGAATGGAATGGAATGGAATGGACCGGAATGAAATCAACCCAAATGGAATGGAATGGAATGGAATGGAATGGAATCAACACAAATGGAATGGAATGGGGTGGAATGCAACGGAATGGAATGGAATGAAATCAAGCATAATGGAATGGAATGGAATGGAATGGAAAGGAATGGAATGGAATGAAGTGGAATCAACCCGAATGGAATAGAATGGAATGGAATGAAATGGAATCAACCCGAATAGAATGGAATGGAGTGGAATGGAATCAACCCAAATGGAATGGAATAGAATGGAATGGAATGGAATGGAATGGAATGGAATGGAATGGAATGGAATGAAATGGAATGGAATGGAATGGAATCAACACGAATGGAATGGAATGGAATGGAATCAACACAAACGGAATGGAATGGGGTGGAATGCAACGGAATGGAATGCAATGAAATCAAGCCTAATGGAATGGAATGGAATGGCGTGGAATGGAATGGAATGGAATGAAGTGGAATCAACCCGAATGGAATAGAATGGAATGGAATGAAAAGGGAATGAACCCGAATAGAATGGAATGGAATGGAATGAAATCAACCCGAATGGAATCTAATAGAATGGAATGGAATGGTATGCAATGGAATGGAATGGAATGGAATGCAATGGAATGGAATGGAATGGAATCAACCCGAATGGAATGGAATGGAATGGAATCAACCCGAATGGAATGAAACGGAGTGTAATGGAATGCAATGTAATGGAATCCAACGGAGTGGAATGGAATGAAATGGAATGGAATGGAATGGAACGGAACGGAATCAACCCGAATAGATAGGAATGGAATAGAATGGAAAGGAATGGAATGGAATTAACCCAAGTGGAATGGAATGGAATGGAATGAATTTGAAAGGAATGGAATGGAATAAACCCGAATGGAATGGAATGGAATGGAATGGAATGAAATGGAATGGAATCAACCCGAATGGAATGGAATGGAATTCAATGGAATGGAATGGAATGGAATCAAAGAGAATGAAATGAAATGGAATTAACCCGAATTGAATGGAATGCGATGGAATGAAATGGAATGGAATGGAATGAACCCGAATGGAGTGTAATGTAATGTAATGGAATGGAATGGAATGAAATGAAATCACCGCGAATGTAATGGAATGGAATGGAACGGAATGTCATGGAATGGAATGGAATCAACCGAAATGGAAAGAATGGAACGGAATTGAATGGAATGGAATCAAACCGAATGGAATGGAATGGAAGGGAATGGAATGGAATGGAATCAAACCGAATGGAAAGGAACAGAATAGAATAGAATGGAATGGAATGGAATGGAATGGAATCAACCCGAATGCAATAGATTTGAATGGAATGGAATGGAATGGAAAGGAATTGAATCAACCCGAAAGGAATGGAATGGAATGGAATCAAACCGCACGGAATGTAATGGAATGGAATGGAACGGAATGGAATGGAATGGAATGGAATAGACCTAAATGGAATGTAATGGAATGGAATGGAATGGAATAAACCCAAATGTTTGGAATGGAATGGAATCGAATGCAATGGAATGGAATGGAATGGAGTCAACCCGAATGGAATGGAATGGAACGGAATGGAATGGAATGGATCGGAATCGACCTGAATGGAATGGAATGGAATGGAATAGAATGGAATGCAATGGAATGGAATGGAATGCAATCGAATGGAATGGAATGCAATGGAATGGAATGGAATGGAATCAACTGGAATGGAATGGAATGGAATTTAATGGAATAGAATGGTATGGAATGGAATGAAATCGAATGGAATGGAATGGAATGGAATGGAATCAACCCGAATGGAATGGAATGGAAAGGAATGGAATGGAATGGAATGAACCCGAATGGAATGGAGTGGAATGGAATGGAATCAACGCGAATCAAATGGAATGGAATGGTACGGAATGTATTGGAATGGAATGGAATCAATCCGAATGGAATGGAATTGAATGGAATGGAATGGAATGGAATCGACCAGAATGGAATGGAATTTAATGGAATGGAATGGAATGGAGTGGAAAGGAGTGGAATCAACCCGAATGGAGTGGAATGCAATGGAATGAATTGGATCGAAATGGAATGCAATAAACCCGAATTGAGTGGAATGAAAAGGAATGGAAGCAACCCGAATGGAATGGAATGGAATGGAATCAAACCGAAAGGAATGGAATGGAATGGAATGGAATGCAGTGGAATGGAATGGGATGGAATCAACCCGAATGGAATGGAATGGAATGGAACGGAACCTAACAGAACGGTTTGGAATGGAATGGAATGGAATGGAACCAACCCGAATGGGATGGATTTGAATGGAATGGAATGGAATGGAATGGAATCAACCCGAATGGAATGGAATGGAATGGAATGGAATGGAATGGAATGGAAAGAAATCAACACGAATGGAAGGGAATGGAATCGAATGGAATGGAATCAACCCGAATGGAATGGAATGGAATGGAATGCAATGGAATGGAATGGAATGGAATCAACCCGAATGGAAGGGAATGGAATGGAATGGAATGGAATCAACCCGAATGGAATGGAATGCAATGAATTGTACTTGAATGGAATCAACCCGAAAGGAATGGAATGGAATGGAATGGAATGGCATGGAATTGAATCAACGCGAATGGAATGGAATGGAATGGAACGGAATGTAATGGAATGGAATGGAATCAATCCGAATGGAATGGAATGCAATGGAATGGAATGGAAGCAACCCAAAAGGAATGCAATCGAATGGAATGCAATGGAATGGAATGTAAGGGAATGGAGTCAACCCAAATGGAATGGAATGGAATGCAATCAACCCAAGTGCAATGGAATGGAATGGAATGCAATGGAATGGAAAAAACCCAAACGTAATGGAATGCAATGAATGGAATGGAATGAAATGGAATAGAATCAAACCGAATGGAATGAAATGCAATGGAATGGAATGGAATGGAATCAACCCGAATGCAGTGAAATTAAATGGAATAGAAGGCAATGGAATGGAAGGTATTGGAATCAAACCGAATGGAATGGAATGGAATGGAAAGGAATGGAACGGAATGGAATGGAATGGAATGGAATGGAATCAACCCGAATGGAAAGGAATGGAATGGAATGGAATGGAATGGAGTGGAATGGAATCAACCGGATAGGAATGGAATGGAATTTAATGGAATAGAATGGTATGGAATGGTATCAAATCGAATGGAATGGAATGGAATGGAATGGAATGGAATCAGCACGAACGTAATGGAATGGAAAGCAATGGAATGGCATGGAATGGAATGAACCCGAATGGATTGGAATGGAATGGAATGGAATGGAATGGAGTGAACTCGAATGGCATGGAATGGAATGGAATGGAATGGAATGGAATGGAATGCAATCAACCCGAATGGAAAGGAATGGAATGGAACGGAACAGAACAGAACGGTTTGTAATGGAATGGAATGGAATGGAAAAAACCCGAATGGGATGGATTTGAATGGAATTGAATGGAATGGAATGGAATCAACCCGAATGGAATGGAATGGAATGGAATGGAATCAACACGAATGGAATTTAATGGAATGGAATGGAACGGAATGGATTGGAATGGAATGGAATCGACCCAAATGGAATGGAATGGAATGG
Organism: Pan troglodytes; assembly: GCF_028858775.2. NCBI lineage: Eukaryota > Metazoa > Chordata > Mammalia > Primates > Hominidae > Pan > Pan troglodytes. The sequence continues at coordinate 39,516,140 of NC_072416.2, read as the reverse complement.
AATGGAATCAACCCGAATGGAATGGAATGGAATGGAATGGAATGGAATGGAATGGAATCAACCAGAATGGAAAGGAATGGAATGGAATGGAATGGAATGTTCTGGAATGGAATGGAATGGAATCAACCGGAATGGAAAGAATGGAATGGAATGGAATGGAATGTTCTGGAATGGAATGGAAGCAAACGAATGGAATGGAATGGAATGGAATCAACCCAAATGGAATGGAATGGAATGGAATGGAATAGAATGGAATCAACCAGAATTGAATGGAATGGATTGGAATGGAATAGAAAGGAATCTACCCGAATGGAATGAAATGGAATGCAATGGAATGGAATAGAATGGAATGAAATGGAATGGAATGGAGTCAACCCGAATGGAATGGATTCCAATGGAATGGATTCCAATGGAATGGAATGGAATCAACCCGAACGGAATGGAATGGTATGTAATGGAATGGAATGGAATAAACCCGAATGGAATGGAATGGAATGGAATGCAATGGTATGGAATGGAATGGAATGGAATAAACCCGAATGGAATGGAATGGAATGGAATGCAATGGAATGGAATGGAAGGGAAAGGAATGGAATCAACACGAATGGAATGGAATGGAATGGAATGGAATGGAATGGAATCAACCCGAATGGAATCGAATGGAATAGAATGGAATGGAATGGAATGGAATTAAATGGAATGGAATCAACCCGAATGGAATGGAATGGAATGGAATGGAATGGAATGGAATGCAATGCAATGGAATGGAATGGAGTGGAATGGAATGGAATCAACGCGAATGGAATGGAATGGAATGGAATGGATTCATCGCGAATGGAATGGAATGGAATGGAATGCAATGGAATGGAATGGAATCAACCAGAATGGAATGAAATTGAATGGAATGGAATGGAGTGCAGTGGAATGCAATGGAATGGAATGGAATGGAATGGAAAGGAATGGAATGGAATCAACAAGAGAGGAATGGAATGGAATGGAATGGAATGAAATCAATCGGAATGCATTGGAATGGATTGAAATGCAATGTAATGGAATCAACCAGAACGGAATTTACTGGAATGGAATGGAAGGGAATAGAACGGAATCTACCTGAATGGAATGGAATGGAATGGAGTGGAATGGAATGGAATGGAATCAACCCGAATGGAATAAAATGGAATGGAATGGAATCAACCCGTATGGAATGGAATGGTAAGGAATGGAATGGAATGGAATCAACCCGACTGGAATGGAATGGAATGCAATGGAATGGAATGGAATGGAATCAACTGGAATGGAAAGAAATGGAATTGAATGGAATGGAATGATCTGGAATGGAATGGAATGGAATCAACCGGAATGGAAAGGAATGGAATGGAATGGAATGGAATGTTCTGGAATGGAATGGAAGCAACCGAATAGAATGGAATGGATTGGAATGGAGTGTTCTGGAATGGAATGGAAGCAACCGAATGGAATGGAATGAAATGGAATGGAATCAACCCGAATGGAATGGAATGGAATGGAATGGAATGGAATGGAATGGAAAGGAATCAACGCGAATGGAATGGAATAGAATGGAATGGAATGAACACGAACGGAATGAAATTGAATGGAATGGAATGGAATGCAGTGGAATGGAATGGAATTGAAAGGTACAGAATGGAATGGAATGGAATGGAATGGAATCAACCAGAATGGAATGGAATGGAATGGAATGGAATGGAATGGAATGCAATCAATCGGAACGGAATGGAATGGATTGAAATGGAATGTAATGGAATCAACCGGAACAGAATGGAATGGAATGGAATGGAAGGGAATAGAACGGAATTTACCTGAATGGAATATAATGGAATGGAGTGGAATGGAATGGAATGGAATCAACCCGAATGGAATGGAATGGAATGGAATGGAACGGAATGAAATCAACCCGAATGGAATGGAATGGATTGGAGTGGAGTGGAATGGAATCAACCGGAATGGAAAGGAATGGAATGGAATGGAATGTTCTGGAAGGGAATGGAATGGAATCAACCGGAATGGAATGGAATGGAATGGAATGGAATGTTCTGGAATGGAATGGAATGGGATGGAATCAACCCAAATGGAATGGAATGGAATGGAATGGAATTGAATTAACCCAAATGGAATGGAATGAAAAGGAATGGAGTGGAATGGAATCAACCGGAATGGAATGGAATGGATTGGATTGGAATAGAAAGGAATCTACCCGAATGGAATGAAATGGAATGCAATGGAATGGAATAGAATGGAATGAAATGGAATGGAATGGAGTCAACCAGAATGGAATGGAATGGAATGGAATGGAATGGAATGGAATGGAAGCAACCCCAATGGAATGGAATGAAATGGAATGGAATGGAATGGAATGGCATTAACCCGAATGGAATGGAAAGGAATCAACCCGAATGGAATGAAATGGATTGGAATGGAATGCAATCGAATGGAATGGAATCGAATGGAATGCCACGGAATGGAATGGAATGGAATGGAGTGGAATGGATTGGAATGGAATCAACCCGAATGCAATGGAATGGAATGGAATGGAATGGAATCAATCCAAATGGAATGGAATGGAATGGAATGGAATGGAATGGAATCAACCCGTATGGAATGGAATGGTATGGAATGGAATGGAATGGAATCAACCCGAATGGAATGGAATGGAATGGAATGGAATCAACCGGAATGGCATGGTATGGAATGGAATGGAATGGAATCAACCCGAATGGAATGGAATGGAATGCAATGGAATGGAATGGAATGGAATGGAATGCAATGGAATGGAATGGAATGGAATGGAATGGAATGGAATGGAATAGGATGGAATGAAATGGAAAGGAATGGAATGGAATGGAATGGAAGCAACCCCAATGGAATGGAATGAAATGGAATGGAATGGAATGGAATGGCATTAACCGGAATGGAATGGAAAGGAATCAACCCGAATGGAATGAAATGGATTGGAATGGAATGCAATCGAATGGAATGGAATGGAATGGAATGCCACGGAATGGAATGGAATGGAATGGAGTGGAATGGAATGGAATGGAATCAACCCGAATGGAATGGAATGGAATGGAATGGAATGGAATGGAATCAATCCAAATGGAATGGAATGGAATGGAATGGAATGGAATGGAATGGAATGGAATCAACCCGTATGGAATGGAATGGTATGGAATGGAATGGAATGGAATCAACCCGAATGGAATGGAATGGAATCAACCGGAATGGCATGGTATGGAATGGAATGGAATGGAATCAACCCGAATGGAATGGAATGGAATGCAATGGAATGGAATGGAATGGAATGGAATGCAATGGAATGGAATGGAATGGAATGGAATGGAATGGAATGGAATGGAATGGAATAGGATGGAATGAAATGGAAAGGAATGGAATGGAATGGAATGGAATGGAATGGAATCAACCCAAATGGAATGGAATGGAATGGAATGGAATGCAATGGAATGGAATGGAATCAACGCGAATGGAATGGTTTCGAATGGAATGGAATCAACAGGAATGGAATGAAATTGAATTGAATGGAATGGAATGCAGTGGAATGGAATGGAATGGAATGGAAAGGTATGGAATGGAATGGAATGGAATGGAATGGAATAAACCAGAATGGAATGGAATGGAATGGAATTGAATGGAATTTAATGGAATGGAATGGAATCAATCGGAATGGAATGGAATCAATCGGAATGGAATGGAATGGATTGAAATGGAATGCAATGGAATCAACCGGAACGGAATGGAATGGAATGGAATGGAAGGGAATAGAACGGAATCTACCTGAATGGAATATAATGGAATGGAGTGGAATGGAATTGAATGGAATCAACCCGAATGGAATGGAATGGAATGGAATGGAATGGAATCAACCCGTATGGAATGGAATGGTATGGAATGGAACGGAATGAAATCAACCCGAAAGGAATGGAATGGAATGGAATGGAATGGAATCAACCGGAATGGAAAGGAATGGAATGGAATGGAATGTTCTGGAATGGAATGGAATGGAATCAATCGGAATGGAAAGGAACGGAATGGAATGGAATGTTCTGGAATGGAATGGAAGCAACCGAATGGAATGGATTGGAATGGAATCAACCCAAATGGAATGGAATGGAATGGAATGGAATGGAATGGAATGGAATTAATCCGAATGGAATGCAATGGAATGGAATGGAGTTGAATGGAATCAACCGGAATGGAATGGAATGGATTGGAATGGAATAGAAAGGAATCTACCCGAATGGAATGAAATGGAATGCAATGGAATGGAATAGAATGGAATGAAATGGAATGGAATGGAGTCAACCAGAATGGAATGGAATGGAATGGAATGAAATGGAATCAAACCCAATGGAATGGAATGAAATGGAATGGAATGGAATGGAATGGAATGGAATGGCATCAACCCAAATGGAATGGAATGGAATGGAAAGGAATCAACCCGAATGGAATCAAATGCAATGGAATGGGATGCTATGGAATGGAATGGAATGGAATGCCATGGAATGGAATTGAATGGAATTTAATGGAATGGAATCAACCCGAATACAATGGAATTGAATGGAATGGAATGGAATGGAATGGAATGGAATGGAATGGAATGGATTGGAATGGAATGGAATAAACCCAAATGGAATTGATGGAATGAAATGGAATCGTAAGGAATGCAGTCAACCCGAATGGAATGGAATGGAATGGAATGGCATGGAATGGAGTGGAATGGGATGGAATGGAATCAACGCAAATAGAATGGAATGAAATTGAATAGAATGGAATGGCATACAATCAACCAGAATGGAATGGAATGGAATGGAATCAACCCGAATGGAATACAATGGAATGGAATGGAATGCATTGGAATGGAATAGAATGGAATCAAACCGAATGGATTGGAATGGAATGGAATGGAACGGAATCAACCGGAATGGAATGGAATGGAATGTTCTGGAATGGAATTGAAGCAACCGAATGGAATGGAATGCAATGGAATGGAATCGAATCAACCCAAATTGAATGGAATGGAATGGAATGGAATTGAATGGAATGGAATCGACCCATATTGAATGGAATGGAATGGAATGGAATGGAGTCAACCCGAATGGAAATGAATGGAATGTGATGGAATGGAATGGAACGTTCTGGAATGGAATGGAAGCAAATCAATGGAATGGAATGGAATGGAATCACCCCAAATGGAATGGAATGGAGTGGAATGGAATTAACCCAAATGGAATGCAATGGAATGGAATGGAATGGAATCGGCCGGACTGGAAAGGAATGGATTGGAATGGAATAGAAAGGAATCTACCCGAATGGAATGAAATAGAATGCAATGGAATGGAATAGAATGGAATGAGTCGGAATGGAATGGAGTTAACCCAAATGGCATGTAATGGAATGGAATGGAATGGAATGGAATGGAATGGAATGGAATCAACCCAAATGGAACGGAATGAAATGGAATGGAATGGAATGGAATGGAATGGAATGGAATCAACCCGAATGGAATGAAATGGATTAGAATGGAATGCAATGGAATGGAACGGAATGGAATGGAATGAAGTGGAATGGAATGGAATCAAACCGAATGGAATGGAATGGAATGGAAAGGAATCAACCCGAATGGAATGAAAGGGAATGGAATGGAATGCAATGGAATGGAATGGAATGGAATGGAGTGCCATGGAATCGAATGGAATGCAATGGATTGGAATGGAATGGATTCAACCCGAATGGAATGAAATGGAATGGAATGGAATGCATTGGAATGGAATGGAATGGAATCAACCCGAATGGAATGGAATGGAATGGAATGCAATGGTATGGAATTGAATGGAATGGAATGGAATGGAGTCAACAAGAATGGAATGGAATGGAATGGAATGGAATGGAATGGAATGGAATGGAATCAACCCGAATGGAATGGAATGGAATGCAATGGAATGGAATGCAATGGAATGGAATGGAATGGAATGGAATCAACGCGAATGGAATGGAATGGAATGGAATGGAATCTAATCAACCCGAATGGAAGGGAATGGAATGGAATGAAATCAACCCGAATGGAATGTAGTGGAATGGAATGGAATCAACTCAAATGGAATAGAATGGAATGTAATGGAATGGAATCAACACATGTGGAATTGAATGGAATGAAATGGAATTGAATGGCATGGAATCAACCCAAATGGAATGAAACGGAATGGAATGGAATGGAATGGAATGGAATCAACCCACATGGAATGGAATGGAATGGAATTGAATGGAATGGAATGGAATCAACCAAAATAGAATGAAATAGAACGGCATGAAACAGAATGAAATGGAATGGAATGGAATGGAGTGGAATGGAATGGAATGGAATGGAATACCTTCAACCCAAATGGAATGAAATGGAATGGAATGGAATGGAATCAACCCAAATGAAATGGAATGGAATGGAATGGAAGGGAATGGAATGGAATCAACCCACATGGAATGGAATGGAATGGAATTGAATGGAATGGAATCAACAGGAAAGGAATGGAATGGAATGGAATGGAATGGAATGGAATGGAATCAACGCGAATAAAATGGAATAGAATGGAATGGAATGGAATGGAATGGAATGGAATGAAAAGGAATGGAATGGAATAGAATGGAATGGAATGGAATGGAATGGAGTGGAATCAACCGGAATGGAATGGAATGGAATGGAAACAACCGAATGGAATGGAATGGAATCACCCCAAATGGAATGGAATGGAATGGAATGGAATTAACGCAAATGGAATGGAATGGAATGGAATGGAATGGAATGGAATCAACTGGAATGGAATGGAATGGATTTGGAATGGAATAGAAAGGAATCTACCCGAATGGAATAAAATGGAATGCAATGGAATGGAATAGAATGGAAGGAAATGGAATGGAATGGAGTAAACTCGAATGGAATGGAATGGAATGGAATGGAATGGAATGGAATGGAATCAACCTCAATGGAATGGAATAAATTGGAATGGAATTGAATGGAATGGAATGGAACGGAATGGAATCAACCCGAATGGAATGTACTGGAATAGAATGGAATGCAATGGAATGGAATGGAGTGGAATGAAATGCAATGTAATGTAATGGAATGGAATGGAATCAATCCGCATGGAATGGAACGAAATGGAATGGAGAGGAATCAACCTGAGTGGAAGGAAATGGAATGGAATGGAATGCAATGGAATGGAATGGAATGGAATGCCATGGAATGGAATGGAATGGAATGCATTGGAATGGAATCAACCGGAATGCAATGGAATGGAGTGGAATGGAATGGAATGGAATGGAATCAACCCAAATGGAATGGAATGGGATGGAATGGAATGGAATGGAATGGAATGGAATGGGATGGAATGGAATGGAATGGGATGGAATGGAAACAACGCGAATAGAATGGAATGGAATGGAATGGAATAGAATAGTATATAATGGAATCAACTAGAATGGAATGGAATGGAATGGAATCAACCCGAATGGAATGGAATGGAATGGAATGGAATAGTATGGAATGAAATGGAATGGAATGGAATGGAATGGAATGGAATGGAATGGAATGGAATGGAATGGAATGGAATCAAACCGAATGGAATGGAATAGTAAGTAATGAAATGGAATGGAATGGAATAAAGAGGAATGGAATGAAATAGAATGGAATTGAATGGAGTGGAATGGAATGGAATGGAATCAACCGGAATGGAATGGAATGGAATGTTCTGGAATGGAGTGGAAGCAACCGAATGGAATGGAATGGAATTGAATGCAATGGAATCAACCCAAATGGAATGGAACGGAATGGAATGGAATGGAATGGAATTAACCCAAATGGAACAGAATGGAATGGAATGGAATGGAATGGAATGGAATCAACCAGAATGGAGTGGAATGGATTGGAATGGAATAGAAAGGAATCTACCCGAATGGAATGAAATGGAATTCAATGGAATGGAATAGAATGGAATGAAATGGAATGGAATGGAGTCAACCCGAATGGAATAGAATGGAATGGAATGAAAAGGGAATGAAGCCGAATAGAATGGAATGGAATGGAATGAAATCAACCCGAATGGAATCTAATAGAATGGAATGGAATGGTATGCAATGGAATGGAATGGAATGGAATGCAATGGAATGGAATGGAATGGAATCAACCCGAATGGAATGGAATGGAATGGAATCAACCCGAATGGAATGAAACGGAGTGTAATGGAATGCAATGTAATGGAATCCAACGGAGTGGAATGGAATGAAATGGAATGGAATGGAATGGAACGGAACGGAATCAACCCGAATAGATAGGAATGGAATAGAATGGAAAGGAATGGAATGGAATTAACCCAAGTGGAATGGAATGGAATGGAATGAATTTGAAAGGAATGGAATGGAATAAACCCGAATGGAATGGAATGGAATGGAATGGAATGAAATGGAATGGAATCAACCCGAATGGAATGGAATGGAATTCAATGGAATGGAATGGAATGGAATCAAAGAGAATGGAATGAAATGGAATTAACCCGAATTGAATGGAATGCGATGGAATGAAATGGAATGGAATGGAATGAACCCGAATGGAGTGTAATGTAATGTAATGGAATGGAATGGAATGAAATGAAATCACCGCGAATGTAATGGAATGGAATGGAACGGAATGTCATGGAATGGAATGGAATCAACCGAAATGGAAAGAATGGAACGGAATTGAATGGAATGGAATCAAACCGAATGGAATGGAATGGAAGGGAATGGAATGGAATGGAATCAAACCGAATGGAAAGGAACAGAATAGAATAGAATGGAATGGAATGGAATGGAATGGAATCAACCCGAATGCAATAGATTTGAATGGAATGGAATGGAATGGAAAGGAATTGAATCAACCCGAAAGGAATGGAATGGAATGGAATCAAACCGCACGGAATGTAATGGAATGGAATGGAACGGAATGGAATGGAATGGAATGGAATAGACCTAAATGGAATGTAATGGAATGGAATGGAATGGAATAAACCCAAATGTTTGGAATGGAATGGAATCGAATGCAATGGAATGGAATGGAATGGAGTCAACCCGAATGGAATGGAATGGAACGGAATGGAATGGAATGGATCGGAATCGACCTGAATGGAATGGAATGGAATGGAATAGAACGGAATGCAATGGAATGGAATGGAATGCAATCGAATGGAATGGAATGCAATGGAATGGAATGGAATGGAATCAACTGGAATGGAATGGAATGGAATTTAATGGAATAGAATGGTATGGAATGGAATGAAATCGAATGGAATGGAATGGAATGGAATGGAATCAACCCGAATGGAATGGAATGGAAAGGAATGGAATGGAATGGAATGAACCCGAATGGAATGGAGTGGAATGGAATGGAATCAACGCGAATCAAATGGAATGGAATGGTACGGAATGTATTGGAATGGAATGGAATCAATCCGAATGGAATGGAATTGAATGGAATGGAATGGAATGGAATCGACCAGAATGGAATGGAATTTAATGGAATGGAATGGAATGGAGTGGAAAGGAGTGGAATCAACCCGAATGGAGTGGAATGCAATGGAATGAATTGGATCGAAATGGAATGCAATAAACCCGAATTGAGTGGAATGAAAAGGAATGGAAGCAACCCGAATGGAATGGAATGGAATGGAATCAAACCGAAAGGAATGAAATGGAATGGAATGGAATGCAGTGGAATGGAATGGGATGGAATCAACCCGAATGGAATGGAATGGAATGGAACGGAACCTAACAGAACGGTTTGGAATGGAATGGAATGGAATGGAACCAACCCGAATGGGATGGATTTGAATGGAATGGAATGGAATGGAATGGAATCAACCCGAATGGAATGGAATGGAATGGAATGGAATGGAATGGAATGGAAAGAAATCAACACGAATGGAAGGGAATGGAATGGAATGGAATGGAATCAACCCGAATGGAATGGAATGGAATGGAATGCAATGGAATGGAATGGAATGGAATCAACCCGAATGGAAGGGAATGGAATGGAATGGAATGGAATCAACCCGAATGGAATGGAATGCAATGAATTGTACTTGAATGGAATCAACCCGAAAGGAATGGAATGGAATGGAATGGAATGGCATGGAATTGAATCAACGCGAATGGAATGGAATGGAATGGAACGGAATGTAATGGAATGGAATGGAATCAATCCGAATGGAATGGAATGCAATGGAATGGAATGGAAGCAACCCAAAAGGAATGCAATCGAATGGAATGCAATGGAATGGAATGTAAGGGAATGGAGTCAACCCAAATGGAATGGAATGGAATGCAATCAACCCAAGTGGAATGGAATGGAATGGAATGCAATGGAATGGAAAAAACCCAAACGTAATGGAATGCAATGAATGGAATGGAATGAAATGGAATAGAATCAAACCGAATGGAATGAAATGCAATGGAATGGAATGGAATGGAATCAACCCGAATGCAGTGAAATTAAATGGAATAGAAGGCAATGGAATGGAATGTATTGGAATCAAACCGAATGGAATGGAATGGAATGGAAAGGAATGGAACGGAATGGAATGGAATGGAATGGAATGGAATCAACCCGAATGGAAAGGAATGGAATGGAATGGAATGGAATGGAATGGACCGGAATTGACCTGAATGGAATGGAATGGAATGGAATGGAGTGGAATGGAATCAACCGGATAGGAATGGAATGGAATTTAATGGAATAGAATGGTATGGAATGGTATCAAATCGAATGGAATGGAATGGAATGGAATGGAATCAGCACGAACGTAATGGAATGGAAAGCAATGGAATGGCATGGAATGGAATGAACCCGAATGGATTGGAATGGAATGGAATGGAATGGAATGGAGTGAACTCGAATGGCATGGAATGGAATGGAATGGAACGGAATGGAATGGAATGCAATCAACCCGAATGGAAAGGAATGGAATGGAACGGAACAGAACAGAACGGTTTGTAATGGAATGGAATGGAATGGAAAAAACCCGAATGGGATGGATTTGAATGGAATTGAATGGAATGGAATGGAATCAACCCGAATGGAATGGAATGGAATGGAATGGAATCAACACGAATGGAATTTAATGGAATGGAATGGAATGGAATGGATTGGAATGGAATGGAATCGACCCAAATGGAATGGAATGGAATGGAATGGAATCAACCCGAATGGAATGGAATGGAATGGAATGGAATGGAATGGAATCAACCGGAATGGAAAGGAATGGAATGGAATGGAATGGAATGTTCTGGAATGGAATGGAATGGAATCAACCGGAATGGAAAGAATGGAATGGAATGGAATGGAATGTTCTGGAATGGAATGGAAGCAAACGAATGGAATGGAATGGAATGGAATCAACCCAAATGGAATGGAATGGAATGGAATGGAATAGAATGGAATCAACCAGAATTGAATGGAATGGATTGGAATGGAATAGAAAGGAATCTACCCGAATGGAATGAAATGGAATGCAATGGAATGGAATAGAATGGAATGAAATGGAATGGAATGGAGTCAACCCGAATGGAATGGATTCCAATGGAATGGATTCCAATGGAATGGAATGGAATCAACCCGAACGGAATGGAATGGTATGTAATGGAATGGAATGGAATAAACCCGAATGGAATGGAATGGAATGGAATGCAATGGTATGGAATGGAATGGAATGGAATAAACCCGAATGGAATGGAATGGAATGGAATGCAATGGAATGGAATGGAAGGGAAAGGAATGGAATCAACACGAATGGAATGGAATGGAATGGAATGGAATGGAATGGAATGGAATCAACCCGAATGGAATCGAATGGAATAGAATGGAATGGAATGGAATGGAATGGAATGGAATTAAATGGAATGGAATCAACCCGAATATAATGGAATGGAATGGAATGGAATGGAATGGAATGCAATGCAATGGAAGGAATGGAGTGGAATGGAATGGAATCAACGCGAATGGAATGGAATGGAATGGAATGGATTCATCGCGAATGGAATGGAATGGAATGGAATGCAATGGAATGGAATGGAATCAACCAGAATGGAATGAAATTGAATGGAATGGAATGGAGTGCAGTGGAATGGAATGGAATGGAATGGAATGGAATGGAAAGGAATGGAATGGAATCAACAAGAGAGGAATGGAATGGAATGGAATGGAATGAAATCAATCGGAATGCATTGGAATGGATTGAAATGCAATGTAATGGAATCAACCAGAACGGAATTTACTGGAATGGAATGGAAGGGAATAGAACGGAATCTACCTGAATGGAATGGAATGGAATGGAGTGGAATGGAATGGAATGGAATCAACCCGAATGGAATAAAATGGAATGGAATGGAATCAACCCGTATGGAATGGAATGGTAAGGAATGGAATGGAATGGAATCAACCCGACTGGAATGGAATGGAATGCAATGGAATGGAATGGAATGGAATCAACTGGAATGGAAAGAAATGGAATTGAATGGAATGGAATGATCTGGAATGGAATGGAATGGAATCAACCGGAATGGAAAGGAATGGAATGGAATGGAATGGAATGTTCTGGAATGGAATGGAAGCAACCGAATAGAATGGAATGGATTGGAATGGAGTGTTCTGGAATGGAATGGAAGCAACCGAATGGAATGGAATGAAATGGAATGGAATCAACCCGAATGGAATGGAATGGAATGGAATGGAATGGAATGGAATGGAAAGGAATCAACGCGAATGGAATGGAATAGAATGGAATGGAATGAACACGAACGGAATGAAATTGAATGGAATGGAATGGAATGCAGTGGAATGGAATGGAATTGAAAGGTACAGAATGGAATGGAATGGAATGGAAAGGAATCAACCAGAATGGAATGGAATGGAATGGAATGGAATGGAATGGAATGCAATCAATCGGAACGGAATGGAATGGATTGAAATGGAATGTAATGGAATCAACCGGAACAGAATGGAATGGAATGGAATGGAAGGGAATAGAACGGAATTTACCTGAATGGAATATAATGGAATGGAGTGGAATGGAATGGAATGGAATCAACCCGAATGGAATGGAATGGAATGGAATGGAATGGAATGGAATCAACCCGTATGGAATGGAATGGTATGGAATGGAACGGAATGAAATCAACCCGAATGGAATGGAATGGATTGGAGTGGAGTGGAATGGAATCAACCGGAATGGAAAGGAATGGAATGGAATGGAATGGAATGTTCTGGAAGGGAATGGAATGGAATCAACCGGAATGGAATGGAATGGAATGGAATGGAATGGAATGTTCTGGAATGGAATGGAATGGGATGGAATCAACCCAAATGGAATGGAATGGAATGGAATGGAATTGAATTAACCCAAATGGAATGGAATGAAAAGGAATGGAGTGGAATGGAATCAACCGGAATGGAATGGAATGGATTGGATTGGAATAGAAAGGAATCTACCCGAATGGAATGAAATGGAATGCAATGGAATGGAATAGAATGGAATGAAATGGAATGGAATGGAGTCAACCAGAATGGAATGGAATGGAATGGAATGGAATGGAATGGAATGGAAGCAACCCCAATGGAATGGAATGAAATGGAATGGAATGGAATGGAATGGCATTAACCCGAATGGAATGGAAAGGAATCAACCCGAATGGAATGAAATGGATTGGAATGGAATGCAATCGAATGGAATGGAATGGAATGGAATGCCACGGAATGGAATGGAATGGAATGGAGTGGAATGGATTGGAATGGAATCAACCCGAATGCAATGGAATGGAATGGAATGGAATGGAATCAATCCAAATGGAATGGAATGGAATGGAATGGAATGGAATGGAATGGAATCAACCCGTATGGAATGGAATGCTATGGAATGGAATGGAATGGAATCAACCCGAATGGAATGGAATGGAATGGAATGGAATCAACCGGAATGGCATGGTATGGAATGGAATGGAATGGAATCAACCCGAATGGAATGGAATGGAATGCAATGGAATGGAATGGAATGGAATGGAATGCAATGGAATGGAATGGAATGGAATGGAATGGAATGGAATAGGATGGAATGAAATGGAAAGGAATGGAATGGAATGGAATGGAAGCAACCCCAATGGGATGGAATGAAATGGAATGGAATGGAATGGAATGGCATTAACCCGAATGGAATGGAAAGGAATCAACCCGAATGGAATGAAATGGATTGGAATGGAATGCAATTGAATGGAATGGAATGGAATGGAATGCCACGGAATGGAATGGAATGGAATGGAGTGGAATGGAATGGAATGGAATCAACCCGAATGCAATGGAATGGAATGGAATGGAATGGAATGGAATGGAATGGAATGGAATGGAATCAACCCGTATGGAATGGAATGGTATGGAATGGAATGGAATGGAATCAACCCGAATGGAATGGAATGGAATGGAATGGAATCAACCGGAATGGCATGGTATGGAATGGAATGGAATGGAATCAACCCGAATGGAATGGAATGGAATGCAATGGAATGGAATGGAATGGAATGGAATGCAATGGAATGGAATGGAATGGAATGGAATGGAATGGAATAGGATGGAATGAAATGGAAAGGAATGGAATGGAATGGAATGGAATGGAATGGAATGGAATCAACCCAAATGGAATGGAATGGAATGGAATGGAATGCAATGGAATGGAATGGAATCAACGCGAATGGAATGGTTTCGAATGGAATGGAATCAACAGGAATGGAATGAAATTGAATTGAATGGAATGGAATGCAGTGGAATGGAATGGAATGGAATGGAAAGGTATGGAATGGAATGGAATGGAATGGAATGGAATAAACCAGAATGGAATGGAATGGAATGGAATTGAATGGAATTTAATGGAATGGAATGGAATCAATCGGAATGGAATGGAATCAATCGGAATGGAATGGAATGGATTGAAATGGAATGCAATGGAATCAACCGGAACGGAATGGAATGGAATGGAATGGAAGGGAATAGAACGGAATCTACCTGAATGGAATATAATGGAATGGAGTGGAATGGAATGGAATGGAATCAACCCGAATGGAATGGAATGGAATGGAATGGAATGGAATGGAATGGAATCAACCCGTATGGAATGGAATGGTATGGAATGGAACGGAATGAAATCAACCCGAAAGGAATGGAATGGAATGGAATGGAATGGAATCAACCGGAATGGAAAGGAATGGAATGGAATGGAATGTTCTGGAATGGAATGGAATGGAATCAATCGGAATGGAAAGGAACGGAATGGAATGGAATGTTCTGGAATGGAATGGAAGCAACCGAATGGAATGGATTGGAATGGAATCAACCCAAATGGAATGGAATGGAATGGAATGGAATGGAATGGAATTAATCCGAATGGAATGCAATGGAATGGAATGGAGTGGAATGGAATCAACCGGAATGGAATGGAATGGATTGGAATGGAATAGAAAGGAATCTACCCGAATGGAATGAAATGGAATGCAATGGAATGGAATAGAATGGAATGAAATGGAATGGAATGGAGTCAACCAGAATGGAATGGAATGGAATGGAATGAAATGGAATCAAACCCAATGGAATGGAATGAAATGGAATGGAATGGAATGGAATGGAATGGAATGCCATCAACCCAAATGGAATGGAATGGAATGGAAAGGAATCAACCCGAATGGAATCAAATGCAATGGAATTGGATGCTATGGAATGGAATGGAATGGAATGCCATGGAATGGAATTGAATGGAATTTAATGGAATGGAATCAACCCGAATACAATGGAATGGAATGGAATGGAATGGAATGGAATGGAATGGAATGGAATGGAATGGATTGGAATGGAATGGAATAAACCCAAATGGAATTGATGGAATGGAATGGAATCGTAAGGAATGCAGTCAACCCGAATGGAATGGAATGGAATGGAATGGCATGGAATGGAGTGGAATGGGATGGAATGGAATCAACGCAAATAGAATGGAATGAAATTGAATAGAATGGAATGGCATACAATCAACCAGAATGGAATGGAATGGAATGGAATCAACCCGAATGGAATACAATGGAATGGAATGGAATGCATTGGAATGGAATAGAATGGAATCAAACCGAATGGATTGGAATGGAATGGAATGGAACGGAATCAACGGGAATGGAATGGAATGGAATGTTCTGGAATGGAATTGAAGCAACCGAATGGAATGGAATGCAATGGAATGGAATCGAATCAACCCAAATTGAATGGAATGGAATGGAATGGAATTGAATGGAATGGAATCAACCCATATTGAATGGAATGGAATGGAATGGAATGGAGTCAACCCGAATGGAAATGAATGGAATGTGATGGAATGGAATGGAACGTTCTGGAATGGAATGGAAGCAAATCAATGGAATGGAATGGAATGGAATCACCCCAAATGGAATGGAATGGAGTGGAATGGAATTAACCCAAATGGAATGCAATGGAATGGAATGGAATGGAATCGGCCGGACTGGAAAGGAATGGATTGGAATGGAATAGAAAGGAATCTACCCGAATGGAATGAAATAGAATGCAATGGAATGGAATAGAATGGAATGAGTCGGAATGGAATGGAGTTAACCCAAATGGCATGTAATGGAATGGAATGGAATGGAATGGAATGGAATGGAATGGAATGGAATCAACCCAAATGGAACGGAATGAAATGGAATGGAATGGAATGGAATGGAATGGAATGGAATCAACCCGAATGGAATGAAATGGATTAGAATGGAATGCAATGGAATGGAACGGAATGGAATGGAATGAAGTGGAATGGAATGGAATCAAACGGAATGGAATGGAATGGAATGGAAAGGAATCAACCCGAATGGAATGAAAGGGAATGGAATGGAATGCAATGGAATGGAATGGAATGGAATGGAGTGCCATGGAATGGAATGGAATGCAATGGATTGGAATGGAATGGATTCAACCCGAATGGAATGAAATGGAATGGAATGGAATGCATTGGAATGGAATGGAATGGAATCAACCCGAATGGAATGGAATGGAATGGAATGCAATGGTATGGAATTGAATGGAATGGAATGGAATGGAGTCAACAAGAATGGAATGGAATGGAATGGAATGGAATGGAATGGAATGGAATCAACCCGAATGGAATGGTATGGAATGGAATGGAATGGAATCTACCCGAATGGAATGGAATGGAATGGAATGAAATGGAATGGAATCAACCCGAATGGAATGGAATGGAATGCAATGGAATGGAATGCAATGGAATGGAATGGAATGGAATGGAATCAACGCGAATGGAATGGAATGGAATGGAATGGAATCTAATCAACCCGAATGGAAGGGAATGGAATGGAATGAAATCAACCCGAATGGAATGTAGTGGAATGGAATGGAATCAACTCAAATGGAATAGAATGGAATGTAATGGAATGGAATCAACACATGTGGAATTGAATGGAATGAAATGGAATTGAATGGCATGGAATCAACCCAAATGGAATGAAACGGAATGGAATGGAATGGAATGGAATGGAATCAACCCACATGGAATGGAATGCAATGGAATGGAGAGGAATGGAATGGAATCAACCAAAATAGAATGAAATAGAACGGCATGAAACAGAATGAAATGGAATGGAATGGAATGGAGTGGAATGGAATGGAATGGAATGGAATACCTTCAACCCAAATGGAATGAAATGGAATGGAATGGAATGGAATCAACCCAAATGAAATGGAATGGAATGGAATGGAAGGGAATGGAATGGAATCAACCCACATGGAATGGAATGGAATGGAATTGAATGGAATGGAATGGAATCAACCGAAATGGAATGGAATAGAATGGAATGGAATGGAACAGAATGGAATGCAATCAACCGAAATGGAATTTAATGGAATGGAATGGAATCAACCCAATCTGAATGAAATGGAATGGAATGCAATGGAATGGAATGGAATCAACACAAATGGAATGGAATGGAATAGAATGGAATGCAATGGAATGGAATGGAATCAACGGGAATGGAATGGAATCGAATGGAATGAACCCGAATCGAATGGAGTGGAATTGAGTGGAATGGAGTGGAATCAACCCGAATGGAATGGAATGGAATGTCATCGAATGGAATCAACCAGAATGGAATGGAATAGAATGGAATGGAATTGAATGGAATGGAATGGAATGGACTGGAAACAACACGAATTGAATGGAATGGAGTGGAATGGAAGGGAATGGAATGGAATGCAAAGGAATGCAATCAACCTGAATGGAATGGAATGAAATGGAGTGGAATGGAATCAACAGGAAAGGAATGGAATGGAATGGAATGGAATGGAATGGAATCAACGCGAATAAAATGGAATAGAATGGAATGGAATGGAATGGAATGGAATGGAATGAAAAGGAATGGAATGGAATAGAATGGAATGGAATGGAATGGAATGGAATGGAGTGGAATCAACCGGAATGGAATGGAATGGAATGGAAACAACCGAATGGAATGGAATGGAATGGAATCACCCCAAATGGAATGGAATGGAATGGAATGGAATTAACGCAAATGGAATGGAATGGAATGGAATGGAATGGAATGGAATCAACTGGAATGGAATGGAATGGATTTGGAATGGAATAGAAAGGAATCTACCCGAATGGAATAAAATGGAATGCAATGGAATGGAATAGAATGGAAGGAAATGGAATGGAATGGAGTAAACTCGAATGGAATGGAATGGAATGGAATGGAATGGAATGGAATGGAGTCAACCTCAATGGAATGGAATAAATTGGAATGGAATTGAATGGAATGGATTGGAACGGAATGGAATCAACCCGAATGGAATGTACTGGAATAGAATGGAATGCAATGGAATGGAATGGAGTGGAATGAAATGCAATGTAATGTAGTGTAATGGAATGGAATAAATCCGCATGGAATGGAACGAAATAGAATGGAAAGGAATCAACCTGAGTGGAAGGAAATGGAATGGAATGGAATGCAATGGAATGGAATGGAATGGAATGCCATGGAATGGAATGGAATGGAATGCATTGGAATGGAATCAACCGGAATGCAATGGAATGGAGTGGAATGGAATGGAATGGAATGGAATCAACCCAAATGGAATGGAATGGGATGGAATGGAATGGAATGGAATGGAATGGAATGGGATGGAATGGAATGGAATGGGATGGAATGGAAACAACGCGAATAGAATGGAATGGAATGGAATGGAATAGAATAGTATATAATGGAATCAACTAGAATGGAATGGAATGGAATGGAATCAACCCGAATGGAATGGAATGGAATGGAATGGAATAGTATGGAATGAAATGGAATGGAATGGAATGGAATGGAATGGAATGGAATGGAATCAAACCGAATGGAATGGAATAGTAAGTAATGAAATGGAATGGAATGGAATAAAGAGGAATGGAATGAAATAGAATGGAATTGAATGGAGTGGAATGGAATGGAATGGAATCAACCGGAATGGAATGGAATGGAATGTTCTGGAATGGAGTGGAAGCAACCGAATGGAATGGAATGGAATTGAAAGCAATGGAATCAACCCAAATGGAATGGAACGGAATGGAATGGAATGGAATGGAATTAACCCAAATGGAACAGAATGGAATGGAATGGAATGGAATGGAATGGATTCAACCAGAATGGAGTGGAATGGATTGGAATGGAATAGAAAGGAATCTACCCGAATGGAATGAAATGGAATTCAATGGAATGGAATAGAATGGAATGAAATGGAATGGAATGGAGTCAACCCGAATGGAATGGCTTCCAATGGAATGGAATCGAATGGAATGGAATGGAATCAACCCGAATGGAAAAGTATGGTATGGAATGGAATGGAATGGAATAAACCCGAATGGAATGGAATGGAATGCAATGGAATGGAATTGAATGGAATGGAAAGGAATGGAATCAACACGAATGGAATGGATTGGAATGGAATGGAATGGAATGGAATGGAATGGAATGGAATCAACCCGAATGGAATGGAATGGAATAGAATGGAATGGAATGGAATGGAATGAAATTAAATGGAATGGAATCAACCCTAATGCAATGGAATGGAATGGAATGGAATGCAATGCAATGGAATGGAATGGAATGGAATGGAATCGAATTGGATCAACGCGAATGGAATGGAATTGAATGGAATGGAATGGAATGGAATATAATGGAAATGAATGGAATGGAATCAACCAGAGAAGAATGGAATGGAATGGAATGGAATGGAATCAATCGGAATGGAATGGAATGGATTGAAATGGAATGTAATGGAATCAACCGGAACGGAATGGAATGGAATGGAATGGAATGGAAGGGAATAGAAAGGAATCTACCTGAACGGAATGGAATGGAATGGAGTGGAATGGAATGGAATGGAATCAACCCGAATGGAATGGAATGGAATGGAATGGAATAGGATGGAATGAAATGGAATGGAATGGAATGGAATGGAATGGAATGGAATCAAACCGAATGGAATGGAATATTAAGTAACGGAATGGAATGGAATGGAATCAAAAGGAATGGAGTGAAATAGAATGGAATGGAATGGAATGGAATGGAATCAACCAGAATGGAATGGAGTGGAATGTTATGGAATGGAATGGAAGCAACCGAAAGAATGGAATGGAATTGATTGGAATGGAATCAACCCAAATGGAATGGAATGGAATGGAATTAAACTATATGGAACGGATTGGAATGGAATGGAATGGAATGGAATCAACCAGAATGGAATGGAATGGATTGGAAAGGAATAGAAAGGAATCTACCCGAATGGAATGAAATGGAATTCAAGGGAATGGAATAGAATGGAATGAAATGGAATGGAATGGAGTCAACCCGAATGGAATGGATTCCAATGGAGTGTATTCGAATGGAATATAATGGAATCAACACGAATGGAATGGAATGATATGGAATGGAATGGAATAAACCCGAAAGGAATGGAATGGAATGCAATGGAATGGAATGGCACGGAATGGAAATGAATGGAATCAACACGAAAGGAATGGAATGGAATGGAATGGAATGGAATGGAATGGAATCAACCCGAATGGAATGGAATGGAATGGAATGGAATAGAATGGAATGGAATGGAATGGAATTAAATGTAATGGAATCAACCCGAATGGAATGGAATGTAATGCAATGGAATGGAATGGATTGGAATGGAATGGAATCAACGCGAATGGAATGGAATGGAATGGAATGGAATGGAATGGATTCATCCCGAATGGTATGGAATGGAATGGAATGCAATGGAATGGAATGGAATCAACCAGAATGGAATTAAATTGAATGGAATGGAATGCAGTGCAGTGGAATGGAATGGAATGGAATGGAATGGAATGGAATGGAAAGGAATAGAATGGAATCAACCAGAGAGGAATGGAATGGAATGGAATGGAATGGAATGGAATGGAATCAATCGGAATGGAATGGAATGGATTGAAAGGGAATGAAATGGAATCAAACGGAACGGAGTGGAATGGAAGGGAATAGAACGGAATCTACCTGAATGGAATGGAATGGAGTGGAATGGAACGGAATGGAATCAACCCGAATGGAATGAAATGGAATCAACCCGTATGGAATGGAATGGTATGGAATGGAATGGAATGGAATCAACCCGAATGTAATGGAATGGAATGGAATTGAATGGAATCAACCGGAATGGAATGGAATGGAATGTTCTGGAATGGAATGGAATGGAATCAACCGGAATGGAAAGGAATGGAATGGAATGGAATGGAATGTTCTGGAATGGAATGGAAGCAACCGAATGGAATGGAATGGAATGGAATCAACCCAAATGGAATGGAATGGAATGGAATGGAAAAGAATGGAATAAACCAGAATTGAATGGAATGGATTGGAATGAAATTGAAAGGATTCTACCCGAATGGAATGAAATGGAATGCAATGGAATGGAATAGAATGGAATGAAATGAAATGGAATGGAGTCAACACGAATGGAATGAAATGGAATGGAATGGATTCAACCCGAATGGAATGGATTCCAATGGAATGGATTCGAACGGAATGGAATGGAATCAACCCGAACGGAATGGAATGGTATGGAATGGAATGGAATGGAATAAACCCGAATGGAATGGAATGGAATGGAATGCAGTGGTATGGAATGGAATGGAATGGAATAAACCCGATTGGAATGGAATGGAATGGAATGAAATGGAATGGAATGGAACGGAAAGGAATGGAATCAACACGAATGGGATGGAATGGAATGGAATTGAATGGAATCAAACCGAATTGAATGGAATGGAATAGAATGGAATGGAATGGAATGGAATTAAATGGAATGGAATCAAACCGAATGGAATGGAATGGAATGGAATGGAATGGAATGGAATGGAATGGAATCAACCCGAATGGAATGAAATGGAAAGGAATGGAATGGAATGGAATGGAATGGAGTGGAATGGAATCAACCGGAATGGAAAGGAATGGAATGGAATGTTCTGGAATGGAATGGAATGGAATCAACCGGAATGGAATGGAATGGAATGGAATGGAATGGAGTGGAATGGAATGGAATGGAATGGAATGGTATGGAATCAACCCAAATGGAATGGAATGGAATTAACACAAATGGAATGGAATGGAATGGAATGGAGTGGAATGGAATCAACCGGAATGGAATGGAATGGATTGGAATGGAATAGAAAGGAATCTACCCGAATGGAATGAAATGGAATGCAATGGAATGGAATAGAATGGAATGAAATGGAATGGAATGGAGTCAACCAGAATGGAATGGAATGGAATGGAATGGAATGGAATCAACCCCAATGGAATGGAATGAAATGGAATGGAATGGAATGGAATGGAATGGAATGGAATGGCATCAACCTGAATGGAATGGAATGGAATGGAAAGGATTCAACCCGAATGGAATGAAATGCAATGGAATGGGATGCTATGGAATGGAATGGAATGGAATGCCATGGAATGGAATGGAATGGAATTTGATGGAATGGAATCAACCCGAATACAATGGAATGGAACGGAATGGAATGGAATGGAATGGATTGCAATGGAATGGAATAAAACCAAATGGAATGGATGGAATGGAATGGAATGGTATGGAATGGAATAGTATGGAATGCAATCAACCCGAATGGAATTGAATGGAATGGAATGGGATGGAATGGAATGGAATGGGATGGAATGGAATCAACCCAAATAGAATGGAATGGAATTGAATAGAATGGAATTGCATACAATCAACCAGAATGGAATGGAATGGAATGGAATCAACCCTAATGGAATGAAATGGAATGGAATGGAATGCATTGGAATCGAATAGAATGGAATCAAACCAAATGGATTGGAATGGAATGGAATGGAACGGAATCAACCTGAATGGAATGGAATGGAATGTTCTGGAATGGAATGGAAGCAACCGAATGGAATGGAATGCAATGGAATGGAATCGAATCAACCCAAATTGAATGGAATGAAATGGAATGGAATTAACCCAAATATAATGGAATGGAACGGAATGGAATGAAATGGAATGGAATTGAATCAACCCGAATGCAATGGAATGCAATGGAATTGAATGGAATTGAACTGAATGGAATGGAATCAACCCATATTGAATGGAATGGAATGGAATGGAATGGAGTCAACCCGAATGGAAAGGAATGCAATGTGATGGAATGGAATGGAACATTCTGGAATGGAATGGAAGCAAACCAATGGAATGGAATTGAATGGCATCACCCCAAATGGAATGGAATGGAGTGGATTGGAATTAACCCAAATGGAATGCAATGGAATGGAATGGAATGGAATCGGCCGGACTGGAATGGAATGGATTGGAATGGAATAGAAAGGAATCTACCCGAATGGAATGAAATGGAATGCAATGGAATGGAATAGAATGGAATGAAATGGAATGGAATGGAGTCAACCCAAATGGCATGGAATGGAATGGAATGGAATCAACCCCAATGGAACGGAATGAAATGGAATGGAATGGAATGGAAAGGAATGGAATCAACCCGAATGGAATGAAATGGAATAGAATGGAATGCAGTGGAATGGAAGGGAATGGAATGGAATGCAATGGAATGGATTGGAATGGAATGGAATCAAACCGAATGGAATGGAATGGAATGGAAAGGAATCAACCCGAATGGAATGAAAGGGAATGGAATGGAATGCCATGGAATGGAATGGAATGGAATGGATTCAATCGGAATGGAATGAAATGGAATGGAATGGAATGTATTGGAATGGTAAGGAACGGAATCAAACCGAATTGAATGGAATGGAATGGAATGGAATGGAATCAAAAGGAATGGAATGGAATAGAATGCAATGGAATAGAATGGAATGGAATGGAATCAACCGGAATGGAATGGAATCAACCGGAATGGAATGGAATGGAATTTTCTGGAAAGGAAACGAAGCAACCGAATGGAATGGAACGGAATGGAATGGAATGCAATCAACACAAATGGAACGGAATGGAATGGAATGCAATCAACCCAAATGGAACAGAATGGAATGGAGTGGAATGGAATGGAATGGAATCAACCAGAATGGAATGCAATGGATTGGAATGGAATAGAAAGGAATCTACCCGAATGGAATGAAATGGAATGCTATGGAATGGAATAGAATGGAATGAAACGGAATGGAATGGAGTCAACCCGAATGGAATGGATTCCAATGGAATGGAATCGAATGGAATGGAATGGTATGGAATGGAATGGAATGGAATCAACCCGAATGGAATGGAATGGAATGCAATGGAATGGAATGGAATGGAATGGAATGGAATCAACACGAAAGGAAAGGAATAGAATGGAATGGAATGGAATGGAATGGAATGGAGTCAACCAGAATGGAATGGAATGGAATCTAATGGAATGGAATGGAATGGAATGGAATCAACCCCAATGGAATGGAATGAAATGGAATGGAATGGAATGGAATGGAATGGAATGGAATGGAATGGAATAGCATCAACCCGAATGGAATGGAATGAAATGGAAAGGAATCAACCCGAATGGAATGAAATGCAATGGAATGGGATGATATGGAATGGAATGGAATGGAATGCCATGGAATGGAATGGAATGGAATTTAATGGAATGGAATCAACCCGAATACAATGGAATGGAACGGAATGGAATGGAATGGAATGGATTGGAATGGAATGGAATAAACCCAAATGGAATGGATGGAATGGAATGGAATGGTATGGAATGCAATCAACCCGAATGGAATGGAATGGAATGGAATGGGATGGAATGGAATGGAATGGGATGGAATGGAATCAACCCAAATAGAATGGCATGGAATTGAATAAAATGGAATGGGATACAATCAACCAGAATGGAATGGAATGGAATGGAATGGAATCAACCCTAATGGAATGAAATGGAATGGAATGGAATGCATTGGAACGGAATATAATGGAATCAAACCAAATGGATTGGAATGGAATGGAATGGAACGGAATCAACCAGAATGGAATGGAATGGAATGTTCTGGAATGGAATGGAAGCAACCGAATGGAATGGAATGCAATGGAATGGAATCGAATCAACCCAAATTGAATGGAATGAAATGGAATGGAATTAACCCAAACGGAAGGGAATGGAAGGGAATGGAATGAAATGGAATTGAATGGAATCAACCCGAATGCAATGGAATGGAATGGAATTGAATGGAATGGAACTGAATGGAATGGAATCAACCCATATTGAATGGAATGGAATGGAATGGAATGGAGTCAACCCGAATGGAATGTGAGGGAATGGAATGGAACGTTCTGGAATGGAATGGAAGCAAACGAGTGGAAATGAATGGAATGGCATCACCCCAAATGGAATGGAATGGAGTGGAATGGAATTAACCCAAATGGAATGCAATGGAATGGAATGGAATGGAATCGGCCGGACTGGAATGGAATGGATTGGAATGGAATAGAAAGGAATCTACCCGAATGGAATGAAATGGAATGCAATGGAATGGAATAGAATGGAATGAAATGGAATGGAATCAAGTCAACCCAAATGGCATGGAATGGAATGGAATGGAATCAACCCCAATGGAACAGAATGAAATGGAATGGAATGGAATGGAATGGAATGGAATCAACCCGAATGGAATGAAATGGAATAGAATGGAATGTAATGGAATGGAACGGAATGGAAAGGAATGCAATGGAATGGATTGGAAGGGAATGGAATCAAACCGAATGGAATGGAATGGAATGGAAAGGAATCAACCCGAATGGAATGAAAGGGAATGGAAAGGAATGCCATGGAATGGAATGGAATGGAATGGAATGGATTCAACCGGAATGGAATGAAATGGAATGGAATGGAATGTATTGGAATGGAAAGGAACGGAATGAAACCGAATTGAATGGAATGGAATGGAATGGAATGGAATCAAAAGGAATGGAATGGAATAGAATGCAATGGAATGGAACGGAATGGAATGGAATCAACCGGAATGGATTGGAATCAACCGGAATGGAATGGAATGGAATTTCCTGGAATGGAAACGAAGCAACCGAATGGAATGGAACGGAATGGAATGCAATCAACCCAAATGGAACGGAATGGAATGGAGTGGAATGGAATGGAATGGAATCAACCAGAATGGAATGGAATGGATTGGAATGGAATAGAAAGGAATCTACCCGAATGGAATGAAATGGAATGCTATGGAATGGAATAGAATGGAATGAAATGGAATGGAATGGAGTCAACCCGAATGGAATGGATTCGAATGGAATGGAATCGAATGGAATGGAATGGTATGGAATGGAATGGAATGGAATCAACCCGAATGGAGTGGAATGCAATGGAATGGAATGGAATGGAATGGAATGGAATGGAATCAACACGAAAGGAATAGAATGGAATGGAATGGAATGGAATGGAATGGAATGGAATGGAGTCATCCAGAATGGAATGGATTCAAATGGAATGGAATCGAAAGTAATGGAATGGTATGGAATGGAATAGAATGGAATCAACCCGAATGGAATGGAATGGAATCCAATGCAATGGAATGGAATGGAATGGAGTGGAATGGAATCAAACCAAATTGAATGAAATGCAATGGAATGGAATGGCATGGAATCAACCCAAATGGAATGGAATAGAATGGGATGGAATAGAATGGAATGGAGTGGAATGGAATGGAATGGAATGGAATGGAATACCATCAACCCAAAAGGAATGAAATGGAATGGAATGGAATGGAATGGAATGGAATCAACCCGAATGGAAAGGAAGGGAATGGAATGGGATGGAATGGAATGGAATGGGATGGAATGGAATCAACACGAACAGAATGGAATAGAATGGAATAGAATGGAACGGAATGGAATCAACCAGAATGGAATGGAATGGAATGGAATGAACCCGAATGGAATGAAATGGAATGGAATGGAATGCATGGCAATGGAATGGAATGAAATCAAACCGAGTGGAATGGAATGGAATGGAATGGAATGGATTCAACCGGAATGGAATGGAATGGAATGTGCTGGAATGGAATGGAAGCAACCGAATGGAATGGAATGGAATGGAATGGAATGGAATGGAATGGTATGGAATGGAATGGAATGGAATCAACCCGAATGGAATGGAATGGAATGCAATGCAATGGAATGGAATGGAATGGAATGGAATGGAATCAACCCAAATGGAATGGCATAGAATGGGATGGAATAGAATGGAATGGAATAGAATGGAATGGAATGGAATGGAATACCATCAACCCAAATGGAATGAAATGGAATGGAATGGAATGGAATGGAATGGAATTTAATCAACCCGAATGGAAAGGAAGGGAATGGAATGAGATGGAATGGAATGGAATGGGATGGAATGGAATCAACACGAACAGAATGGAATAGAATGGAATAGAATGTAATGGAATGGAATCAACCAGAATGGAATGGAATGGAATGCAATGGAATGAACCCGAATGGAATGAAATGGAATGGAATGGAATGCATGGCAATGGAATGGAATGAAATCAAACCGAGTGGAATGGAATGGAATGGTATGGAATCAACCGGAATGGAATGGAATGGAATGTCCTGGAATGGAATGGAAGCAACCGAATGGAATGGAATGGAATGGAATGGAATCAACCAAAATGCAATGGAATGGAATGGAATGGAATTGAACCTAATGGAATGGAATGGAATAGAATGGAATGGAATGGAATGGAATGAAGTCAACCCGAATGCAAAGGAATGGAATGGAATGGAATGGAATGGAATGGAATGGAATGGAGTCAACCGGAATGGAATTGAATGGAATGTGATGGAATGGATTGGAATGGAATGGGATGGAATGGAATCAAAACGAATAGAATGGAATGGAATGGAACAGAATGGAATAGAATGGAATCAAACAGAATGGAATGGAATGGAATGGAATGCAATGGAATCAACCCGAATGGAATGAAATGGAATGGAATGGAATGCATTGGAATGGAATGGATTCAACCGGAATGGAATTGAATGGAATGTGATGGAATGGAATGGATGGGATGGAATGGAATCA
The DNA here is from genome assembly GCF_028858775.2 of Pan troglodytes. Lineage (NCBI taxonomy): Eukaryota > Metazoa > Chordata > Mammalia > Primates > Hominidae > Pan > Pan troglodytes. Next base: position 39,487,395 of record NC_072416.2, on the reverse strand, counting down.
ACGCGAATAGAATGGAATGGAATGGAATAGAATGGAATAGAATGGAATCAACCAGAATGGAATGGAATGGAATGGAATGGAATGGAATGGAATGGAATCAACCCGAATGGAATGAAATGGAATGGAATGGAATGCATTGGAATGGAATGGAAAGGCATGGAAACAAACCGAATGGAATGGAAAGGAATGGAATGGAATCAAAAGGAATGGAATGGAGTAGAATGGAATGGAATGGAATGGAATCAACCGGAATGGAATGGAATGGATTGGAATGGAATAGAAAGGAATCTACTGGAATGGAATGAAATGGAATGCAATGGAATGGAATAGAATGGAATGAAATGGAATGGAATGGAGTCAACCCGAATGGAATGGAATGGAATGGAATGGAATGGAATGGAAACAACACGAATTGAATGGAATGGAGTGGAATGGAATGGAATGGAATGGAATGGAATGCAGTGCAATGCAATCAACCCCAATGGAATGGAATGGAATGGAATGGAATCAACAGGAAAAGAATGGAGTGGAATGGAATGGAATGGAATGGAATCAACCCGAATGGAATGGAGTGCAATGGAATGGAATGGACTGGAATCAACGCAAATAGAATGGAATAGAATGGAATGAAATGGAATCGAATGGAATGGAATTGAATGAACCCAAATGGAATGGAGTGCAATGGAATGGAATGGAATGGAACGGAATGGAATCACACAGAATGGAATGGAACGGAAGGGAGACAACTCGAATGGAATGTAATGGAATGGAATGGAATGCAGTGGAATGGAATGGAATGGAATCAACCGGAATGGAATGGAATGGAATGGAATCAAAACGAATGGAATGGAATAGAATGGAATGGAAGGGACTGGAATGGAATGGAACGGAATGGACTCAACAGCAATGGAATGGAATGGAATGTTCTGGAATGCAAAGGAAGCAACCCGAGTGGAATGGAATGGAATGCAATGGAATGGAATGGAATGGAATCAACCGGAATGGAATGGAATGGAATGAAAAGGAATTGACTGTTCTGAAAGGGAATGGAAAGAACCCGAATGGAATGGAATGGAATGCAATGGAATGGGAAGGAATCAACAGGAATGGAATGGAATGGATTGGAATGGATTGGAATGGAACCAATCCGAATGGAATGGAATGCCATGAAACAGAATATACTGGAATGGAATGGATCGGAATCTACCAGAATGGAATGAAATGGAATGGAATGGAATGGAATGGAATGGAATGGAATCAAACCGAATGGAATGGAATGGAATGGAATTGAATGGAATCAACCACAATGGAATGGAATGGTATGGAATGGAATGGAATGGAATGGAATCAACAAGAATGGAATAGAACGGAAGGGAATGGAATGGAATGGAAAGGAATCAACCGGAATGGAATGCAATAGAATGGAATGGAATGGAATGGAATGGAATGGAATCTACATGAATGGAATGGAATGGAATGGAATGGAATGCAATCAACCAGAATGGAATGGAATGGAATTGAATGGAATGGAATGGAATTAAAACGAATGGAATGGAATGGAATAGAATGGAATGGAATGCAATGGAATGGAATCAAACCGAATGCAATGGAATGGAATGGAATGGAATGCAATGGAATGGTATGGAATGGAATCAACCCAAATGGAATGGAATGGAATGGAATGAAATGGAATGGAGTCAACCCGAATTGAATGGAATGGAATGTGATGGAATGGAATGGAATGGGATGGAATGGAATCAAAGCGAATAGAATGGAATGGAATGTAATAGAATGGAATAGAATGGAATCAACCAGAATGGAATGGAATGGAATGGAATGGAATGGAATCAACACGAATGGAATGAAATGGAATGGAATGGAATGCATTGGAATTTAATGGAAAGGAATGGAATCAAACCGAATGGAATGGAATGAAATGGAATGGAATCAAAAGGAATGGAATGGAATAGAATGGATTGGAATGGAATGGAATGGAATGGAATGGAATCAACCGGAATGGAATGGAATGGAATGTTCTGGAATGGAATGGAAGCAACCGAATGGAATGGAATGGAATTGAATGGAATGGAATTGAATGTAATAAACCGGAATGGAATGGAATGGATTGGAATGGAATAGAAGGGAATGTACTCGAATGGAATGAAATGGAATGCAATGGAATGGAATAGAATGGAATGAAATGGAATGGAATGGAGTCAACCCGAATGGAATGGAATGGAATGGAATGGAATCAACACCAATGGAATGGAATGAAATGGAATGGAATGGAATGGAATGGAATGGAATCAACCCGAATGGAATGAATTGGAATAGAATGGAATGCAATGCAATGGAATGGAATGGAATGGAATGCAATGGAATGGAATGGAATGGAATGGAATCAACCCGAATGGAATGGAATGGAATGGAAAGGAAACAACCCGAACGGAATAAAATGGATTGGAATGGAATGCAATCGAATGGAATGGAATGGAATGGAATGCCATGGAATGGAATGGAATAGAATGGAATGGAGAGGAATGGAAAGGAATGGAATAAACCCGAATGCAATGGAATGGAATGGAATGGAATGGAATGGAATGGAATCAACCCAAATGGAATGGGGTGGAATGGAATCAACCCGAATGGAATGGAATGGAATTGGATGGAAAGGAATGGAATGGGATGGAACGGAATCAATGCGAATAGAATGGAATGGAATGGAATAGAATGGAATGGAATGGAATCAACCAGAATGGAATGGAATGGAATGGAATGGAATGCATTGGAATGGAATGGAATGGAATCAAACCTAATGGAATGGAATGGAATCAAAAGGAATGGAATGGAATAGAATGTAATGGAATGGAATGGAATGGAATGGAATCAACCGGAATGGATTGCAATGGAATGTTCTGGAATGGAATGGAACCAACCGAATTGAATGGAATGGAATCGAATGGAATGGTATGGAATCAACCCAAAAGGAATAGAATGGAATGGAATTAACGCAAATGGAAAGGAATGGAATGGAATGGAATGGAATGGAATGGAAAGGAGTCAACCCGAATGGAATGGATTCGCATGGAATCGAAACGAATGGAATGGAATGGAATCAACCCGAATGGAATGGAATGATATGGAATGGAATGGAATGGAATCAACCCGAATGGAATGGAATGGAATGGAATGCAATGGAATGGAATGGAATGGAATGGAATGGTATGGAATGGAATCAACACGAATGGAATGGAATGGAATGGAATGGAATGGAATGAAATGGAATGGAATCAACCAGAATGGAATGGAATGGAATGGAATGGAATGCAATGGAATGGAATGGAATCGAATCAACGCGAATTTAATGGAATGGAATGGAATGAACCCGAATGGAATGAAATTCAATGGAATGGAATGGAATGCAGTGGAATGGAATCGAATGGAAAATTAAGAATGGATTGTAATGGAATGGAATGGAAACAACCAGAATGAAATGGAATGGAATGGAATGCAATGGAATGGAATGGAATCAATCGGAATGGAATCGAATGGATTGAAATGGACTGTAATGGAATCAACCGGAACGGAATGGAACGGATTGGAATGGAAGGGAATAGAACTGAATCTACCCGAATGGAATGGAATGGAATGAAATGGAACGGAATGGAATGGAATCAACCCGAATGTAATGTAATGGAATGGAATGGAATGGAATCAACCCGTATGGAATGGAATGGTATGGAATGGAGTGGAATGTAATCAACGCGAATGGAATGGAATGGAGTGGAATGGAATGGAATGGAATCAACCCGAATGGAATGGAATGGAATGGAATAGGATGGAATGGAATGGAATGGAATGGAATGGAATGGAATGGAATGGAATCAAACCGAATGGAATGGAATAGTAAGTAATGGAATGGAATGGAATGGAATCAAATGGAATGGAGTGAAATAGAATGGAATGGAATGGAATGGAATGGAATGGAATCAACCGGAATGGAATGGAGTGGAATGTTCTGGATTGGAATGGAAGCAACCGAAGGGAATGGAATGGAATTGAATGGAATGGAATCAACCCAAATGGAAAGGAACGGAATGGAATGGAATGGAATGGAATTAAGCTAAGTGGAACGGATTGGAATGGAATGGAATGGAATGGAATCAACCAGAATGGAATGGAATGGATTGGAAAGGAATAGAAAGGAATCTACCCGAATGGAATGAAATGGAATTCAAGGGAATGGAATAGAATGGAATGAAATGGAATGGAATGGAGTCAACCAGAATGGATTGGATTCCAATGGAATGGATTCGATTGGAATATAATGGAATCAACCCGAATGGAATGGAATGGGATGGAATGGAATGGAATAAACCCGAAAGGAATGGAATGGAATGCAATGGAATGGAATGGAAAGGAAATGAATTTAATCAACACGAATGGAATGGAATGGAATGGAATGGAATGGAATCAACCCGAATGGAATGGAATGGAATGGAATGGAATAGAATGGAATGGAATGGAATGGAATGGAATGCAATTAAATGTAATGGAATCAACCCGAATGGAATGGAATGTAATGCAATGGAATGGACTGGATTGGAATGGAACGGAATCACCGCGAATGGAATGGAATGGAATGGAATGGAATGGATTCATCCCGACTGGAATGGAATGGAATGGAATGGAATGGATTGAAATGGAATGGAATGGAATCAATCGGAAGGGAATGGAATGGATTGAAATGGAATGTAATGGAATCAACCGGAACGGAATGGAATGGAATGGAAGGGAATGGATTGGAGTGGAATCAACCTGAATGGAGTGAAATGGAGTGGAATGGAATGCAATGGAATGGAAAGGATTGGAATGGAATGCAATTTAATGTAATGTAATGGAATGGAATGGAATGGAATCAACCCGAATGGAATGGAATGGAATGGAATGGAATAGAATCAACCCGAATGAAATGGAATGGTCTGGAATGGAATGGAATAAACCCGAATGGAATGGAATGGAATGCAACGGAATGGAGTGGAATGGAATGGAATGGAATGGAATCAACACGAATGGAATGGAATGGAATGGAATGGAATGGAATCAACCCGAATAGAATGGAATGGAATAGAATGGAATGGAATGGAATGGAATGGAATGGAATTAAATGGAATGGAATCAACCCGAATGGAATGGAATGTAATGCAATGGAATGGAATGGATTGGAATGGAATGGAATCAACGCGAATGGAATGGAATGGAATGGAATGGAACGGAATGGATTCATCCCGAATGGAATGGAATGGAATGGAATGGAATGCAAAGGAATGGAATGGAATCAACCAGAATGGAATGAAATTGAATGGAATGGAATGGAGTGCAGTGGAATGGAATGGAATGGAATCTAATGGAATGGAAAGGAGTGGAATGGAACCAACCAGAGAGGAATGGAATGGAATGGAATGGAATCAATCGGAATGGAATGGAATGGATTGAAATGGAATGTAATGGAATCAACCGGAAGGGAATGGAATAGAAGGGAATAGAACGGAATCAACCTGAATGGAATGGAATGGAATGGAGTGGAATGGAATGGAATGGAATCCACCCGAATGGAATGGAATGGAATGGAATGGAATCAACCCGTATGGAATGGAATGGTATGGAATGGAATGGAATGGAATCAACCCGAATGGAATGGAATGGAATGGAATGGAATGCATTGGAATGGAATGGAATGGAATCAAACCGAATGGAATGGAATGGAATGGAATGGAATGCATTGGAATGGAATGGAATGGAATCAAACCGAATGGAATGGAATGGAATCGAATGGAATGGAATGGAATGGAATGGAATCAAAAGGAATGCAATGGAATAGAATGTAATGGAATGGAATGGAATGGAATGGAATCAACCGGAATGCATTGCAATGGAATGTTCTCGAATGGAATGGAAGCAACCGAATTGAATGGAATGGAATGGAATGGAATGGTATGGAATCATCCCAAATGGAATGGAATGGAATGGAATGGAATGGAATTAATCCAAATGGAATGGAATGGAATGGAATAGAATGGAATGGAATGGAGTCAACCCGAATGGAATGGATTCGAATGGAATGGAAACGAATGGAATGGAATGGAATCAACCCGAATGGAATGGAATGATATGGAATGGAATGGAATGGAATCAACCCGAATGGAATGTAACGGAATGGAATGCAATGGTATGGAATTGAATGGAATGGAATGGAATGGAATCAACACGAATGGAATGGAATGGAATGGAATGGAATGGAATGAAATGGAATGGAATGGAATGGAATGGAATGGAATGGAATCAACCCGAATGGAATGGTATGGAATGGAATGGAATGAAATGGAATCTACCCGAATGGAATGGAATGGAATGGAATGAAATGGAATGGAATGGAATGGAATGGAATCAAAGCGATTGGAATGGAATAGTAAGTAATGGAATGGAATGGAATGGAATCAAAAGGAATGGAATGAAATAGAATGGAATGGAATGGAATGGAATGGAATGGAATGGAATGGAATCAACCGGAATGGAATGGAATGGAATGTTCTGGAATGGAATGGAAGCAACCGAATGGAATGGAATGGAATTGAATGGAATGGAATCAACCCAAATGGAATGGAACGGAATGGAATGGAATGGAATGGAATTAACCCAAATGAAACAGAATGGAATGGAATGGAATGGAATGGAATCAACCAGAATGGAATGGAATGGATTGGAATGGAATAGAAAGGAATCTACACGACTGGAATGAAATGGAATTCGATGGAATGGAATAGAATGGAATGAAATGGAATGGAATGGAGTCAACCCGAATGGAATAGTATGGTATGGAATGGAATGGAATGGAATAAACCCGAATGGAATGGAATGGAATGCAATGGAATGGAATGGAATGGAATTGGATCAACGCGAATGGAATGGAATGGAATGGAATGGAATGGAATGGAATGGAATATAATGGAAAGGAATGGAATTAAATGGAATGGAATCAACCCGAATGGAATGGAATGGAATGGAATGGAATGCAATGCAATGCAATGGAATGGAATGGAATGGAATGGAATGGAATAGGATGGAATGAAATGGAATGGAATGGAATGGAATGGAATGGAATGGAATGGAATCAAACCGAATGGAACGGAATAGTAAGTAATGGAATGGAATGGAATGGAATCAAAAGGAATGGAATGAAATAGAATGGAATGGAATGGAATGGAATGGAATGGAATGGAATCAACCGGAATGGAATGGAATGGAATGGAATGGAATGGAATGGAGTGGAAGCAACCGAATGGAATGGAATGGAATTGAATGGAATGGAATCAACCCAAAAGGAATGGAATGGAATGGAATGGAATGGAATGGAATTAAACTAAATGGAACGGATTGGAAAGGAATGGAATGGAATGGAATCAACCAGAATGTAATGGAATGGATTGGAATGGAATAGAAAGGAATCTACCCGAATGGAATGAAATGGAATTCAATGGAATGGAATAGAATGGAATGAAATGGAATGGAATGGAGTCAACCCGAATGGAATGGATTCCAATGGAATGGATTCGAATGGAATGGAATGGAATCAACCCGAATGAAATGGAATGGTATGGAATGGAATGGAATAAACCCGAATGGAATGGAATGGAATGCAACGGAATGGAGTGGATTATAATGGAAAGGAATGGAATCAACACGAATGGAATGGAATGGAATGGAATGGAATCAACCCGAATGGAATGGAATGGAATAGAATGGAATGGAATGGAATGGAATTAAATGGAATGGAATCAACCCGAATGGAATGGAATTTAATGCAATGGAATGGAATGGATTGGAATGGAATGGAATCAACGCGAATGGAATGGAAAGGAATGGAATGGAACGGAATGGATTCATCCCGAATGGAATGGAATGGAATGGAATGGAATGCAAAGGAATGGAATGGAATCAACCAGAATGGAATGAAATTGAATGGAATGGAATGGAGTGCAGTGGAATGGAATGGAATGGAATCTAATGGAATGGAAAGGAATGGAATGGAACCAACCAGAGAGGAATGGAATGGAATGGAATCAACCGGAATGGAAAGGAATGGAATGGAATGGAATGTTCTGGAATGGAATGGAATGGAATCAACCGGAATGGAAAGGAATGGAATGGAATGGAATGGAATGTTCTGGAATGGAATGGAAGCAACCGAATGGAATGGAATGGAATGGAATCGAATGGAATCAACCCAAATGGAATGGAATGGAATGGAATTAACCCAAATGGAAAGGAATGGAATGGAATGGAATGGAATGGAATGGAATGGAATGGAATCAACCGGAATGGAATGGAATGGATTGGAATGGAATGGAAAGGAATCTACCTGAATGGAATGAAATGGAATGCAATGGAATGAAGTAGAATGCAATGAAATGGAATGGAATGGAGTCAACCCGAATGGAATGGAATGGAATGGAATGGAATCAAACCGAAAGGAATGGAACAGTAAGTAATGGAATGGAATGAAATGGAATCAAAAGGAATGGAATGATATAGAATGGCATGGAATGGAATGGAATCAACCGGAATGGAATGGAATGGAATGTTCTGGAATGGAATGGAAGTAACCGAGTGGAATGGAATGGAATTGAATGGAATGGAATCAACTCAAATGGAATGGAACGGAATGGAATGGAATGGAATGGAATTAACCCAAATGGAATGGAATGGAATAGAACGGAATCAACCAGAATTGAATGGAATGGATTAGAATGGAATAGAAAGGAATCTACCCGAATGGAATGAAATGGAATGCAATGGAATGGAATAGATTGGAATGAAATGGAATGGAATGGAGTCAACCCGAATGGAATGGAATGGAATGGAATGGAATTGAATGAAATGGAATAAACCCGAATGGAATGGAATGGAATGTTATGGAATGGAATGGAATGGAACGGAAAGGAATGGAATCAACAAGAATGGAATGGAATGGAATGGAATGGAATGGAATGGAATGGAATCAACAAGAATGGAATGGAATGGAATAGAATGGAATGGAATGGAATGGCATGGAATGGAATTAAATGGAATGGAATCAACCCGAATGGAATGGAATGGAATGGAATGGAAAGGAATGGAAAGGAATCAACAAGAGGGGAATGGAACGGAATGGAATGGAATGAAATCAATCGGAATGCAATGGAATGGATTGAAATGGAATGTAATGGAATCAACCAGAACGGAATTTAATGGAATGGAATGGAAGGGAATAGAACGGAATCTACCTGAATGGAATGGAATGCAATGGCGTGGAATGGAATGGTATGGAATCAACCAGAATGGAATGGAATGGAATGGAATGGAATCAACCGGAATGGAATGGAATGGTATGGAATGGAATGGAATGGAATAAACCCGACTGGAATGGAATGGAATGCAATGGAATGGAATGGAATGGAATCAACCGGAATGGAAAGGAATGGAATGGAATGATCTGGAATGGAATGGAATGGAATCAACCGGAATGGAAAGGAATGGAATGGAATGGAATGGAATGTTCTGGAATGGAATGGAAGTAACCGAATGGAATGGAATGGATTGGAATGGAATGTTCTGGAATGGAATGGAAGCAACCGAATGGAATGGAATGAAATGGAATGGAATCAACCCGAATGGAATGGAAAGGAATGGAATGGAATGCAATGGAATGGAATGGAATCAACGCGAATGGAATGGAATCGAATGGAATGGAATCAACACGAATGGAATGAAATTGAATTGAATGGAATGGAATGCAGTGGAATGGAATGTAATGGAAAGGTATGGAATGGAATGGAATGGAATGGAATGGAATCAACCAGAATGGAATGGAATGGAATGGAATGGAATGGAATGGAATGGAATGGAATCAATCGGAATGGAATGGAATCAATCGGAATGGAATGGAATGGATTGAAATGGAAGGTAATGGAATCAACCGGAACGGAATGGAATGGAATGGAATGGAAGGGAATAGAACGGAATCTACCTGAATGGAACATAATGGAATGGAGTGGAATGGAATGGAATGGAATCAACCCGAATGGAATGGAATGGAATGGAATGGAATCAACCCGTATGGAATGGAATGGTATGGAATGGAACGGAATGAAATCAACCCGAATGGAATGGAATGGAATGGAATGGAATGGAATCAACCGGAATGGAAAGGAATGGAATGGAATGTTCTGGAATGGAATCGAATGGAATCAATCGGAATGGAAAGGAATGGAATGGAATGGAATGTTCTGGAATGGAATGGAAGCAACCGAATGGAATGGAATGGAATGGAATCAACCCAAATGGAATGGAATGGAATGGAATGGAATTAATCCGAATGGAATGCAATGGAATGGAATGGAGTGGAATGGAATCAACCGGAATGGAATGGAATGGATTGGAATGGAATAGAAAGGAGTCTACCCGAATGGAATGAAATGGAATGCAATGGAATGGAATAGAATGGAATGAATTGGAATGGAATGGAGTCAACCAGAATGGAATGGAATGGAATGGAATGAAATGGAATCATCCCCAATGGAATGGAATGAAACGGAATGGAATGGAATGGAATGGAATGGAATGGCATCAACCTGAATGGAATGGAATGGAATGGAAAGTAATCAACCCGAATGGAATCAAATGCAATGGAATGGGATGCTATGGAATGGAATGGAATGGAATGCCATGGAATGGAATTGAATGGAATTTAATGGAATGGAATCAACCCGAATACAATGGAATGGAATGGAATGGATTGGAATGGAATGGAATAAACCCAAATGGAATTGATGGAATGGAATGGAATCGTAAGGAATGCAATCAACCCGAATGGAATGGAATGGAATGGAATGGGATGGAATGGAGTGAAATGGGATGGAATGGAATCAACGCAAATAGAATGGAATGAAATTGAATAGAATGGAATGGCATACAATCAACCAGAATGGAATGGAATGGAATGGAATCAACCCGAATGGAATAAAATGGAATGGAATGGAATGCATTGGAATGGAATAGAATGGAATCAAACCGAATGGATTGGAATGGAATGGAATGGAACGGAATCAACGGGAATGGAATGGAATGGAATGTTCTGGAATGGAATTGATGCAACCGAATGGAATGGAATGCAATGGAATGGAATCGAATCAACCCAAATTGAATGGAATGGAATGGAATGGAATGGAATGGAGTCAACCCGAATGGAAATGAATGGAATGTGATGGAATGGAATGGAACGTTCTGGAATGGAATGGAAGCAAATGAATGGAATGGAATGGAATGGAATCACCCCAAATGGAATGGAATGGAGTGGAATGGAATTAACCCAAATGGAATGCAATGGAATGGAATGGAATGGAATTAGTGCGAATAGAATGGAATGGAATGGAATACAATGGAATGGAATGGAATCAACCCGAATGGAGTGGAATGGAACGGAAAGGAATGGAATGGAATCAACCGAAACGGAATGGAATGCAATGGAATGCAATGGATTAGAATGAAATGGAATGGAATCAACCCAAATGGAATGGAATGGAAATCAATCAACCCGAATGGAATGAAATGGAATAGAATGGAACGGAACTGAATGGAATGGAATGGAATGGAATCAACCCGAACGGAATGGAATGGAATGGAGTGGAATGGAATGGAATGGAATGGAATCAACCCAAATGGAATGTAACGCAATGGAATGAAATGGAATTGAATAAACAAGAATGGAATGGAATGAAATGGAATGGAATCAACCCGAATGGAATCGAATGGAATTGAATGGAAAGGAATGGAATGGAATTGAATGGTAAGGAATGGAATGGAATGGAATGGAATCAACCCGAAAGGAAAGAAATGGAATGGAATGGAATGCAACGGAATGGAATGGAATGGAATCAACTGGAATGGAACGGAATGGAATTGAATGGAATGGAATGGAATGGAATCGAAATGAATGGAATGGAACTTAATGGAATAGAATGGAATGGAATGGAATGGAATGCAATGGAATGGAATCAAATCTAATGGTATGGAATGGAATGGAATGGAATGTATTGGAATCAACACGAAAGGAAAGAAATGGAATGGAATGGAATGCAACGGAATGGAAAGGAATGGAATCAACTGGAATGGAACGGAATGGATTGGAATGGAATGGAATGGAATCGAAATGAATGGAATGGAACTTAATGGAATGGAATGGAATGGAATGGAATGGAATGCAAGCAACCCGAATGGAATGGAATGTATTAGAATGGAATGGAACGGAATGGCATGGAATGGAATGGAATGGAATGGAATGGAATCAACCCGAATGGAATGGAATGAAATGGAATGAAATCAAACCCAATGGAATGGAATGGAAAGGAATGGAATGGAATGGAAAGGAATCAACTCGAATAGAATGAAATGGAATGGAATGGAAAGCAACGGAATGGAATGGAATGGAATCAACCCGAATTGAACGGAATGGAATGGAATGGAATGGAATGGAATGGAATGGAAAGAAATGGTATCGAAATGAATGGAATGGAATGGAATGGAATAGAATGGAATGGAATGGAATGGAATGCAACGGACTGGAATGGAATGGAATGGAATGAACCCGAATGCAATGTAATGGAATGGAATGAAATGGAATGAAATCAAACCCAATGGAATGGCATGGAAAGGAATGGAATGGAATGGCGTAGAATCAACCCGAATGGAATGGAATGCAATGGAATGGAATGGAATGGAATGGAATCAACCCAAGTGGAATGGAATGGAATGGAATGGAATGGAATGGAGTCAACACGAATGGAATGGAATGGAGTCAACACGAATGGAATGGAATGGAATGGAATGCAATCAACCCGAATGGAATGGAATGGATTAGAATGGAATGGAGCGGAACGGAATTGAATGGAATGGTATGGAATGGAAAGGAATGGAATGGAGTCAACCCGAATGGAATGGAATGGAATGGAATGGAATTGAATGGAATGGAATGGAAAGCAGTCAAAACGAATGGAATGTAATGGAATGGAATGGAATGGAATGAAATGGAATTTAATGGAATCGACCCAAATGGAATGGAATGGTATGGAGTGGAATCAGCGCGAATGGAATGGAATGCATTGGAATGGAATTGAATGGAATCAACCCAATAGGATGGAATGGAATGGAATGGAATTGAATGGAATGGAATGGAAAGCAATCAAAACGAATGTAATGTAATGGAATGGAATGGAACGGAATGTCATGGAAAGGAATGGAAGCAATCCGAATGGAAAGGAATGGAATGGAATGGAATGGAATGGAATCAACCAAAACGGAATGGAATGGAATGGATTGGAATGGAATGTCATGGAATGGAATGGAATCAATCCGAATGGAATGGAATGGAGTGGAATGTAATCAACCCAAACGGAATGGAATGGAATGGAATGCAATGCAATGCAAAGGAATCAAACCAAATGGAATGGAATGGAATGAACTGGAGTGGAATGGAATGCAATGGAATGTAATCAACCGGAGTGGGATGGAATGGAATGGAATCAACCCGAATGCAATGGAATGGTATGGATCGGAATGAAATGGAATGTAATCGACCTGAATGGAATGGAATGGAATGGAATCAACCGGAATGGAATGGAAGGGAGTGGAATGGAATGGTGTGGAATGGAATCAACACAAACGGAATGGAATGGAATGGAATGGACCGGAATGAAATCAACCCAAATGGAATGGAATGGAATGGAATGGAATGGAATCAACACAAATGGAATGGAATGGGGTGGAATGCAACGGAATGGAATGGAATGAAATCAAGCATAATGGAATGGAATGGAATGGAATGGAATGGAAAGGAATGAAATGGAATGAAGTGGAATCAACCAGAATGGAATAGAATGGAATGGAATGAAATGGAATCAACCCGAATAGAATGGAATGGACTGGAATGGAATCAACCCAAATGGAATGGAATAGAATGGAATGGAATGGAATGGAATGGAATGGAATGGAATGGAATGCAATGGAATGGAATGGAATGGAATCAACACGAATGGAATGGAATGGAATGGAATCAACACAAACGGAATGGAATGGGGTGGAATGCAACGGAATGGAATGCAATGAAATCAAGCCTAATGGAATGGAATGGAATGGCGTGGAATGGAATGGAATGGAATGAAGTGGAATCAACCCGAATGGAATAGAATGGAATGGAATGAAAAGGGAATGAACCCGAATAGAATGGAATGGAATGGAATGAAATCAACCCGAATGGAATCTAATAGAATGGAATGGAATGGTATGCAATGGAATGGAATGGAATGGAATGCAATGGAATGGAATGGAATCAACCCGAATGGAATGGAATGGAATGGAATCAACCCGAATGGAATGAAACGGAGTGTAATGGAATGCAATGTAATGGAATCCAACGGAGTGGAATGGAATGAAATGGAATGGAATGGAATGGAACGGAACGGAATCAACCCGAATAGATAGGAATGGAATAGAATGGAAAGGAATGGAATGGAATTAACCCAAGTGGAATGGAATGGAATGGAATGAATTTGAAAGGAATGGAATGGAATAAACCCGAATGGAATGGAATGGAATGGAATGGAATGAAATGGAATGGAATCAACCCGAATGGAATGGAATGGAATTCAATGGAATGGAATGGAATGGAATCAAAGAGAATGGAATGAAATGGAATTAACCCGAATTGAATGGAATGCGATGGAATGAAATGGAATGGAATGGAATGAACCCGAATGGAGTGTAATGTAATGTAATGGAATGGAATGAAATGAAATCAACGCGAATGTAATGGAATGGAATGGAACGGAATGTCATGGAATGGAATGGAATCAACCGAAATGGAAAGAATGGAACGGAATTGAATGGAATGGAATCAAACCGAATGGAATGGAATGGAAGGGAATGGAATGGAATGGAATCAAACCGAATGGAAAGGAACAGAATAGAATGGAATGGAATGGAATGGAATGGAATCAACCCGAATGCAATAGATTTGAATGGAATGGAATGGAATGGAAAGGAATTGAATCAACCCGAAAGGAATGGAATGGAATGGAATCAAACCGCACGGAATGTAATGGAATGGAATGGAACGGAATGGAATGGAATGGAATGGAATAGACCTAAATGGAATGTAATGTAATGGAATGGAATGGAATAAACCCAAATGTTTGGAATGGAATGGAATCGAATGCAATGGAATGGAAAGGAATGGAGTCAACCCGAATGGAATGGAATGGAACGGAATGGAATGGAATGGATCGGAATCGACCTGAAAGGAATGGAATGGAATGGAATAGAATGGAATGCAATGGAATGGAATGGAATGCAATCGAATGGAATGGAATGCAATGGAATGGAATGGAATGGAATCAACTGGAATGGAATGGAATGGAATTTAATGGAATAGAATGGTATGGAATGGAATGAAATCGAATGGAATGGAATGGAATGGAATGGAATCAACCCGAATGGAATGGAATGGAAAGGAATGGAATGGAATGGAATGAACCTGAATGGAATGGAGTGCAATGGAATGGAATCAACGCGAATCAAATGGAATGGAATGGTACGGAATGTATTGGAATGGAATGGAATCAATCCGAATGGAATGGAATTGAATGGAATGGAATGGAATGGAATCGACCAGAATGGAATGGAATTTAATGGAATGGAATGGAATGGAGTGGAAAGGAGTGGAATCAACCCGAATGGAGTGGAATGCAATGGAATGAATTGGATCGAAATGGAATGCAATAAACCCGAATTGAGTGGAATGAAAAGGAATGGAAGCAACCCGAATGGAATGGAATGGAATGGAATGGAATGGAATGGAATCAAACCGAAAGGAATGAAATGGAATGGAATGGAATGCAGTGGAATGGAATGGGATGGAATCAACCCGAATGGAATGGAATGGAATGGAACGGAACCTAACAGAACGGTTTGGAATGGAATGGAATGGAATGGAACCAACCCGAATGGGATGGATTTGAATGGAATGGAATGGAATGGAATGGAATCAACCCGAATGGAATGGAATGGAATGGAATGGAATGGAATGGAATGCAAAGAAATCAACACGAATGGAAGGGAATGGAATGGAATGGAATGGAATCAACCCGAATGGAATGGAATGGAATGCAATGGAATGGAATGGAATGGAATCAACCCGAATGGAAGGGAATGGAATGGAATGGAATGGAATCAACCCGAATGGAATGGAATGCAATGAATTGTATTTGAATGGAATCAACCCGAAAGGAATGGAATGGAATGGAATGGAATGGCATGGAATTGAATCAACGCGAATGGAATGGAATGGAATGGAACGGAATGTAATGTAATGGAATGGAATCAATCCGAATGGAATGGAATGCAATGGAATGGAACGGAAGCAACCCAAAAGGAATGCAATCGAATGGAATGCAATGGAATGGAATGTAAGGGAATGGAGTCAACCCAAATGGAATGGAATGGAATGCAATCAACCCAAGTGGAATGGAATGGAATGGAATGCAATGGACTGGAAAAAACCCAAACGTAATGGAATGCAATTAATGGAATGGAATGAAATGGAATAGAATCAAACCGAATGGAATGAAATGCAATGGAATGGAATGGAATGGAATCAACCCGAATGCAGTGAAATTAAATGGAATAGAAGGCAATGGAATGGAATGTATTGGAATCAAACCGAATGGAATGGAATAGAATGGAAAGGAATGGAACGGAATGGAATGGAATGGAATGGAATGGAATCAACAGGAATGGAAAGGAATGGAATGGAATGGAATGGAATGGAATGGACCGGAATTGACCTGAATGGAATGGAATGGAATGGAATGGAGTGGAATGGAATCAACCGGATAGGAATGGAATGGAATTTAATGGAATAGAATGGTATGGAATGGTATCAAATCGAATGGAATGGAATGGAATGGAATGGAATGGAATGGAATCAGCACGAACGTAATGGAATGGAAAGCAATGGAATGGCATGGAATGGAATGAACCCGAATGGATTGGAATGGAAGGGAATGGAATGGAATGGAGTGAACTCGAATGGGATGGAATGGAATGGAATGGAACGGAATGGAATGGAATGCAATCAACCCGAATGGAAAGGAATGGAATGGAACGGAACAGAACAGAACGGTTTGTAATGGAATGGAATGGAATGGAAAAAACCCGAATGGGATGGATTTGAATGGAATGGAATGGAATGGAATGGAATCAACCCGAATGGAATGGAATGGAATGGAATGGAATCAACACGAATGGAATTTAATGGAATGGAATGGAACGGAATGGATTGGAATGGAATGGAATCGACCCAAATGGAATGGAATGGAATGGAATGGAATCAACCCGAATGGAAGGGAATGGAATGGAATGGAATGGAATCAACCCGAATGGAATGGAATGCAATGAATTGTACTTGAATGGAAACAACCCGAAAGGAATGGAATGGAATGGAATGGAATGGCATGGAATGGAATCAACGCGAATGGAATGGAATGGAATGGAACGGAATGTAATGTAATGGAATGGAATCAATCCGAATGGAATGGAATGCAATGGAATGGAATGGAAGCAACCCAAAAGGAATGCAATCGAATGGAATGCAATGGAATGGAATGTAAGGGAATGGAGTCAACCCAAATGGAATGGAACGGAATGCAATCAACCCAAGTGGAATGGAATGGAATGGAATGCAATGGAATGGAAAAAACCCAAACGGAATGGAATGCAATGAATGGAATGGAATGAAATGGAATAGAATCAAACCGAATGGAATGAAATGCAATGGAATGGAATGGAATGGAATCAACCTGAATGGAGTGAAATTAAATGGAATAGAAGGCAATGGAATGGAATGTATTGGAATCAAACCGAATGGAATGGAATGGAAAGGAATGGAATCAACCCGAATGCAATAGACTAGAATGGAATGGAAAGGAATTGAATCAACCCGAGTGGAATGGAATGGAATGGAATGGAATCAACCGGCATGGAATGTAAAGGAATGGAATGGAACGGAATGGAATGGAATGGAATGGAATCGTCCCAAATGGAATGGAATAGAATGGAATGGAATGGAATGGAATAAACCTAAATGGATAAAATGGAATGGAACGGAATGCAATGGAATGGAATCGAATGGAGTCAACACGAATGGAATGGAATGGAATGGAATGGAATGGATCGGAATCGACCTGAATGGAATGAAATGGAATGGAATAGAACGGAATGGAATGGAATGGAATGGAATGCAATGGAATGGGATGGAATGGAATCAACCGGAACACAATGGACTGGAATTTAATGGAATAGAATGGTATGGAATGGAATGAAATCGAATGGAATGGAATGGAATGGAATGGAATGGAATCAACCCGAATGGAATGGAAGGGAAAGGAATGGAATGGAATGGAATGGAATGGAATGGAATGAACCCGAATGGAATGGAATGGAATGGAATGGAATGGAATGGAGTCAACCCGAATGGAATGGAATGGAACGGAATGGAATGGAATGCAATCAACCCGAATGGAATGGAATGGAACGGAACGGAACAGAACGGTTTGGAATGGAATGGAATGGAATGGAATGGAACCAACCCGAATGGGATCGATTAGAATGGAATTGAATGGAATGGAATGGAATCAACCCGAATGGAATGGAATGGAATGGAATGGAATCAACACGAATGGAATTTAATGGAATGGAATGGAACGGAAGGGAATGGAATGGAATGTAATCGACCCAAATGGAATGGAATGGAATGGAATGGAATCATCCCGAATGGAAGAGAATGGAATCGAATGGAATGGAATCAACCCGAATGGAATGGAATGCAATGAATTGTACTTGAATGGAATCAACCCGAAAGGAATGGAATGGAATGGAATGGAATGGCATGGAATGAAATCAACGCGAATGGAATGGTATGGAATGGAACGGAATGTAATGTAATGGAATGGAATCAATCCGAATGGAATGGAATGCAATGGAATGGAATGGAAGCAATCCAAAAGGAATGGCATGGAATGGAATGCAATGGAAGGGAATGGAGTCAACCCAAATGGAATGGCATGGAATGCAATCAAACCAAGTGGAATGGAATGGAATGGAATGCAATAGAATGGAAACAAACCAAACGGAATGGAATGCAATGAATGGAATGGAATGAAATGGAATGGAATCAACCCGAATGGAGTGAAATTAAATGGAATAGAAGGCAATGGAATGGAATGTATTGGAATCAAACCGAATGGAATGGAATGGAATGGAAAGGAATGGAATCAACCCGAATGGAATGAAATGGAGTGGAATGGAATGCAACGGAATGGAATCAACCGTTGTGGGATGGAATGGAATGGAATAAACCCGAATGGAATGGAATGGAATGGAATGGAATGGAATGGAATGGAATGGAATGGAATCCACCTGAAAGTAATGGAATGGAATGGAATGGAATGGAATGGAATGGAATCAACCGTAATGGAAAACAAGGGAATGGAATGGAATGGAATGGAACGGAATGAAATCAACCCGAATGGAATGGAATGGAATGGAATCAACCCGAATGGAATGGAATGGAATTGAACGCAATGGAATGGAATGGAATGGAATAAACCCAAATGGAATGGAAAGGAATGGAATGGAATGGAATGGAATGGAATGCAATCATCACAAGTGGAATGAAATGGAACGGAATGGAATGGAATGGAAAGGAATGGAATCAACCCGAATGGAATGGAATGCAATGGAATGAATTGGAACGAAACGGAATGGAATAAACCCTAATGGAGTGGAATGAAATGGAATGGAATCAACACGAATGAAATGGAATGGAATGGAATGGAATCAACACGAAAGGAATGACAGAATGGAATGGAATGCAATGGAATGGAATGGAATGGAATCAACCCAAATGGAATGGAATGAAACGGAATCAACCCGAATAGAATGGAATGGAATGGAAATGAATCAACCCAAATGGAAAGGAATAGAATGGAATGGAATGGAATGGAATCAATCCGAATGGAATGTAACTGAGTGTAATGGAATGCAATGGAGTGGAATCAACCGGAGTGGAATGGAATCGAATGGAACGGAATGGAATGGAATGGAACGGAATCAACCCGAATTGATAGGAATGGAATGGAATGGAAAGGAATGGAATGGAGTTAAGCCAACTGGAACGGAATAGAATGGAATGGAATGGAATGGAATGGAATGGAATGGAGTGGAATAAACCCGAATGGAGTGGAACGGAATGGAATGGAATGGAATGGAATGGAATGGAATCAACCCGAAGGGAATAGAATGGAATGCAATGGAATGGAATGGAATGGAATCAATCAGAATGGAATGGAATCAACCCGAATGGAATGGAATTCAATGGAATGAAATGGAATGGAATGGCATCAACAGGAATGGAGAGGAATGGAATGGAAAGGAACGGAATGGCATGTAATCGAATGAAATCCACGCGAATGGAATGGAATGGAATGGAATGGAAAGGAATCAACCCGAATGGAAAGGAATGTAATGTAATGGAATGGAATGGAATGGAATGGAATCAACCCGAATGGAATGAAACGGAGTGTAATGGAATGCAATGGAATGGAATCAAACAGAGTGGAATGGAATGGAATGGAATGGAACGGAATCAACACGAATTAATAGGAATTGAATGGAATGGAAAGGAATGGATTGTAATTAACCCTAGTGGAATGGAATTGAATGGAATGGAAAGGAATGGAATGGAATCAACCCGAATGAAATGAAACGGAGTGTAATGGAATGCAATGGAGTGGAATCAACCGGAGTGGAATGTAATGGAAAGAAATGAAATGGAATGGAATGGAATGTAACGGAATCAACCCGAATTGATAGGAATGGAATGGAATGGAAAGGAATGGAATGGAATTAAGCCAAGTTGAATGGAATGGAGTGGAATAAACCGGAATGAAATGGTATGGAATGGAATGAAATGGAATGGAATCAACCCGAATGGTATGGAAAGGAATGCAATGGAATGGAATGGAATGGAATCAACCAGAATGGAATGGAATGGAATGGAATCAAACCGAATGGAATGGAATGCAATGGAATGAAATGGAATGGAATGGAATCAACCCGAATGGACTGTAATGGAATGGAATGGAATGGTATGAAATCAAGGCGAATGGACTGGTATGGAATGGAATCAACCCGAATGGAAAGGAATGGAATGGAATAGCAGGGAATGGAATCAACCACAGTGGAATGGAATGGAATGGAAAGGAATGGAATGGAACGGAATCAACCCGAATTGATAGGAATAGAATGGAATGGAAAGGAATGGAATGGAATTAACCCAAGTGGAATGTAATGTAATGGAATGAAATGGAATGGAATGGAATGAAATAAACTCGAATGAAATGAAATGGAATGGAATGGAATGGAGTCAACCCGAATGGAATGGAATGGAATGGAATGCAATGGAATGGAATGGAATGGAGTCAACCAGAATGGAATGGAATGGAATGGAATCAACACGAATGGAATGGAATGCGAAGGAATGAAATGGAATGGAATGGAATGAACCCGAATGGACCGCAATGGAATGGAATGGAATGGAATGGAATGGAATGGAATGAAATGAAATCAACGCGATTGTAATGGAATGGAATGAAACGGAATGTAATGGAATGGAAAGGAATCAACCTAAATGGAAGGGAATATAATCGAACGGAATGGAATGGAATGGAATGGAATGGAATCAACCCGAATGGAATGGAATGGAATGGATTGGAATGGAATGGAATCAACCCGAATGGAAAGGAAGGGAAAGGAATGGAATGAAATGGAATCAACCCGAATGGAATGGATTGGAATGGAATGGAACGGAATGGAACAGAATGGTATGGAATGGAATGGAATGGAATGGAATGGAATGGAATCAACCAGAATGGAATGGATTGGAATGGAATGGAGTGGAATGGAAAGGAATGGAATCAACGCGAATGCAGTGGAATGGAATGGAATGGAATCAACCCGCATGAAATGGAATGGAATGGAATGCAACGGAATGGAATTGAATGGAATGGAATCGACCAAAATGGAAAGGAATGGAATGGAATCAACCCGAATGGATGAAATGGAATGGAATGTAATGGAATGGAATGGAATGGAATGGAATGGAGTCAACCCGAATGGAATGGAATGGAATGGAATGGAATCAACCCAATTGGAAAGGAATGGAATGGAATGGAATGGAATGGAATGGAATGCAATAAACAAGAAGAGAATGGAATGGAATGGAATGGAATGGAATGGAATAAACCCGAATGGAATGGAATGGAATGCAATGGAATGGAATGGAATCAACCCAAATGGAGTGGAATGCAATGGAATGGAATGGAATGGAATAAACGCGAATGGAATGGAATGGAATGGAATGGAATGGAAGCGACCCCAGTGGAATGGAATGGAATGGAGTGGAAGGAATGCAATGGAATGGAAAAGAATGGAATGGATTGCAATGGAAAGCAATGGAAAGGAAAGGAATGGAATGGATTGCAATGTAATGGAATGCAATGGAATTGAATGGAATCACCCTGAATGGAAGGGAATGGAATGGAATGGAATCAACCCGAATGGAATGGAATGCAATGGAATGGAATTGAATGGAATCAACCCGAAAAGAATGGAATGGAATGGAATGGAATGGAATGGAATGGAATGGAATGTAGTGGAATGGAGTGGAATCAATCCGAAAGCAATGGAATCAACGCAAACGGAATGGAATGGAATGGAATTCAATGGAATGGAATGGAATGGAATGGAATCAACCCAATTGAAATGGAAAGGAATGCAATGGAATGGAATCAACCCGAATGAAATGAAATGGAGTGTAATGGAATGCAATGGAATGGAATCAACTGGAGTGGAATGGAATGCAATGGAATGGAATGGAATGGAGTGGAACGGATTCAACCCGATTTGATAGGAATGGAATGGAATGGAAAGGAATGGAATGGAATTAATCCAAGTGGAATGGAATGGAATGGAATGGAGGAAACCCGAATGGAATGGAATGGAATGGAATCAACCAAAATGGAATGGAATGGAATGGAATGGAGTGGAATGGAATGGAATCAACCAGAATGGAATGGAATCGAATGGAATCAACTCGAATGGAATGGAATGAAATGGAATGGAATGGAATCAACCAGAATGGACTGGAATGGAATGGAATGCAATGGAATGGAATGGAATGAAATCAACGGGAATGCAATGGCATGGAATGGAATGGAATGGAATGGAATGAAATGAAATCAACGCGAATGTAATGGAATGGAATGAAACGGAATGTAATGGAATGGAAAGGAATGAACACAAATGGAAGGGAATATAAGTGAATGGAATGGAATTGAATGGAATGGAATGGAATGGAATGGAATGGAATGGAATCAACCCGAATGGAATGGAATGGAATGGAATGGAATGGAATGGATTGGAATGGAATGGAATCAACCCGAATGGAAAGGAAGGGAAAGGAATGGAATGGAATGGAATGGAATCAACCCGAATGGAATGGATTGGAATGGAATGGAACGGAATGGAACAGAATGGTATGGAATGGAATGGAATGGAATGGAATGGAATGCAATGGAATCAAGCAGAATGGAATGGATTGGAATCGAATGGAGTGGAATGGAAAGGAATGGAATCAACCCGAATGCAATGGAATGGAATGGAATGGAATTAACCCGCATTAAATGGAATGGAATGGAATGCAACGAAATGGAATGGAATGGAATGGAATGGAATGGAATGGAATCAACCCGAATGGAATGGAATGGAATGGAATGGAATGGATTGGAATGGAATGGAATCAACCCGAATGGAATGGAATGCAATGGAATGGAATGGAATTGAATGCAACCAACCCAAATGGAACGGAATCCAATGGAATGAAATGGAATGAAATGGAATGGAATCAACCCGAATGGAATGGAATGAAATGGAATGAAATCAACCCGAATGCAATGGAATGGAATGGAATGGAATGGAATGGAATCAACACGAATGGAATGACATGGAGTGGAATGGAATGCAATGGAATTTAATCATGCAGAGTGGAATGGAATGGAATGGAGTGGAATGGAATGGAATGGAATTAACCCGAATGGAATGGAATGGAATGGAATGGAATATAATGGAAAGGAATCGACCTGAATGGATTGGAATGGAATGGAATAGAATGGAATGTAATGGAATGGAATGCAATGTAATGGAATGGAATGGAATGGAATGCAATGGAATGCAATGGAATGGAATCAACTCGAATGGAATGGAATGGAATGGAGTGGAATGGAATGGAATGGAATAGAATGGAAAGGATTGGAATGGAATCAACCCAATTGGAATGGAGTGGAATGGAATGGAATGGAATGGAATGAAATGGAATCAACCCGAATGGAATGAAACGGAATGAAATGGAATGGAATCAAACCGAATAGAATGGAATGTAATGGAATGGAATGGAATCAACCAGAATGGAATGGAATGGAATGGAACGGAATGGAATGGAACGGAATGGAGTCAACGCGAATGGAATGGAATGGAATGGAATTGAATGGAATTAACGCGAATGGAATGGAACCGAATGGAATGGAGTGGAATGGACTCAACCCGAATTTAAATGGAATGGAATGGAATGGAAAGTACTGGAAAGGAATGGAATGGAAATCAATCAACCCTAGTGGAATGGAATGGAATGGAAGGGAATGGAATGGAATCAACCCGAATGGAATGGAATGCAATGGAATGGAATGGAAAGAAATGGAATGGAATGAACCCGAATGGAAAGAATCGAATGGAATGGAATGGAGCGGAATTTAATCAACCCGAATGGAATGAAATGGAGTGGAATGGAATGCAATGGAATTTAATCATGCAGAATGGAATGGAATGAAATGCAGTGGAATGAATGGAAAGGAATTCTCCCGAATGGAATGGAATGGACTGGAACGGAATGCAATGGAATGGAATGGAAATGAACGGAATCAACCCGAGTGGAATGGAATGGAATGGAATGGAATGGAATGGAATGGAATCGACTGAAACGGAATGGAATGGAATATAATCAACCCAAATGGAATGGAATAGAATGGAATGAAATGGAATAGAATGGAATGGAAGGCAATCAACCCGAATGGAATGGAATGGAATAGAATGGAACGGAATGGAATGGAATGGAATGGAATCAACCCAAATGGAATGGAAAGGAATGCAATGGAATCAACCCGAATGGAATGAAATGGAATGGAATGGAATGCAAAGGAATGGAATGGAATGGAGTGGAATCAACACGAATGGAATGGAATGGAATGGAATGAAATGGAATGGAATCAACCCGAATGGAATGGAATGAAATGGAATGAAATCAACCCGAATGGAATGGAATGGAATGGAATGGAAAGGAATGGAATGGAGTGGAATGGAATGGAATGGAATGGAATCAACTGGAATGGAATGAGAAGGAATGGAATGGAATGCAACGCAATGGAATGGAATGGAATGGAATCAACCGGAATGGAATGGAATGGAATGGAATGGAATCAAACCGAATGGAATGGAATGAAACGGAAGGTAATGGATTGGAATGGAATCAACCGAAACGGAATGGAATGGAATGGAGTGCAATTGAAAGGAATGGAATGGAATGGAATCCACCTAAATGGAATGGAATGGAATGGAATGGAATGGAATGGAATGGAATGGAACGGAATGCAATCAGCCCGAATGGAATGGAATGGAATAGAATGGAATGGAACGGAATGGAATGGAATGAAAAGGAATGGAATGGAATGGAATCAACCCGAATGGAATGGAATGGAATGGAATGGAATGGAATGGAGTCAACCGGAATGGAATGGAAAGGAATGGAACCGAATGGAATGGAATGGAATGGAGTCAACCCGAATTTAAATGGAATGGAATGGAATGGAATGTACTGGAAAGGAATGGAATGGAAATCAATCAACCCTAGTGGAATGGAATGGAATGGAAGGGAATGGAATGGAATCAACCCGAATGGAATGGAATGCAATGGAATGGAATGGAAAGAAATGGAATGGAATGAACCCGAATGGAATGGAATCGAATGGAATGGAATGGAGCGGAATTTAATCAACCCGAATGGAATGAAATGGAGTGGAATGGAATGCAATGGAATTTAATCAAGCAGAATGGAATGGAATGAAATGGAGTGGAATGAATGGAAAGGAATTCTCCCGAATGGAATGGAATGGAACGGAATCGAAGAGAATGTAATGGAATGGAATCGAACTGAATGCAATGGAATGGAATGGAAGAAAATGGAATGGAATGGAATGGAATGGAATGCAATGGAATGGAATGGAAAGGAACGAAATCAACCAGAGTGGAATGGAATGGAATGGAATGGAATGGAATCAACTGAAACGGAATGTAATGGAATGTAATCAACCCAAATGGAATGGAATGGAATGGAATGAAATGGAATGGAATGGAGTGGAATGCAATCAACCCGAATGGAATGGAATGGAATAGAATGGAACGGAACGGAACGGAATGGAATGAAAAGGAATGCAATGGAATGGAATCAACCCGAATGGAATGGAATGGAATGGAATGGAATGGAATGGAATGGAATGGAGTCAACCCGAATGGAATGAATTGGAATGGAATGGAATGCAATGGAATGGAATGCCATCAACCCAAATGGAACGGAATGCAATGGAATGAAATGGAATGAAATGGAATGGAGTCAACCCGAATGGAATGGAATGAAAAGGAATGAAATCAACCCGAATGGAATGGAATGGAATGGAATGGAATGGAATGGAATCAACTGAAACGGAATGTAATGGAATGTAATCAACCCAAATGGAATGGAATGGAATGGAATGAAATGGAATGGAATGGAGTGGAATGCAATCAACCCGAATGGAATGGAATGGAATAGAATGGAACGGAATGGAATGGAATGGAATGGAATCAACCCAAATGGAATGGAATGGAATGCAATGGAATCAACCCGAATGGAATGAAATGGAATGGAATGGAATGCAAAGGAATGGAATGGAATGGAGGGGAATCAACCCGAATGGAATGGAATGGAATGGAATGAAATGGAATGGAATCAACCCGAATGGAATGGAATGAAATGGAATGAAATCAACCCGAATGGAATGGAATGGAATGGAATGGAAAGGAATGGAATGGAGTGGAATGGAATGGAATGGAATCAACTGGAATGGAATGAGATGGAATGGAATGGAAGGCAACGCAATGGAATGGAATGGAATGGAATGGAATGCAATGGAATGGAATGGAATGGAATCAACCGGAATGGAATGGAATGGAATGGAATGGAATCAAACCGAATGGAAAGGAATGAAACGGAAGGGAATGGATTTGAATGGAATCAACCGAAACGGAATGGAATGGAATGGAATGCAATTGAATGGAATGGAATGGAATGGAATCCACCCAAATGGAACGGAATGGAATGGAATGGAATGGAATGGAATGGAATGCAATCAGCCCTAATGGAATGGAATGGAATAGAATGGAACGGAACGGAATGGAATGGAATGAAAAGGAATGGAATGGAATGGAATAAACCCGAATGGAATGGAATGGAATGGAATGGAATGGAATGGAATGGAATGGAGTCAACCCGAATGGAATGAATTGGAATGGAATGGAATGCAATGGAATGGATTGCCATCAACCCAAATGGAACGGAATGCAATGGAATTAAATGGAATGAAATGGAATGGAGTCAACCCGAATGGAATGGAATGAAATGGAATGAAATCAACCCGAATGGAATGGAATGGAATGGAATGGAATGGAATGGAATGGAAAGGAATGGAAAGGAATGGAGTGGAAGGTTATGGAATGCAATCAACCCGAATGGAATGAAATGGTGGGGAATGGAATTCAATGGAATTTAATCAACCAGAGTGGAATGGAATGGAATGGAGTGGAATGGAATGGAGTGGAATTAAACCGAATGGAATGGAATGGAATGGAATGGAATGGAATGGAATGGAATGGAATGGAATGGAATCAACCCGAATGGAATGGCATGGAATGGAATGGAATGGAATGGAATCCAGCCAAATGGAATGGAATGGAATGGAATGGAATGCAATCAACACGAATGGAATGGAATGGAATAGAATGGAACGCAAAGGAATGGAAAGGAATGGAAGGTAATGGAATGGAATGGAATCAACCCGAATGGAATGGAATGGAATGGAATGGAAGGGAATGGAATGGAATCAACCCGAATGGAATGAATTGGAATGGAATGGAATGCAATGGAACGGAATGGAATGGAATCAACCCGAATGGAATGGAATGGAATGGAATGGAATCAACCCAAAAGGAATGCAATGGAATGGAATGGAATGGAATGGAATGCAATCAAGCCAAATGGAACGGAATCCAATGGAATGAAATGGAATGGAATCAACCCGAATGGAATGGAATGAAATGGAATGAAATCAATCCGAATGGAATGGAATGGAATGGAATGGAATGGAATGGAATGGCATGGCATGGAATGGAATGGAATCAACCCGAATGGAATGGAATGCAAAGGAATTAAATGGAATGAAATGGAATGGAATGAACCCGAATGGAATGGAATGGAATGGAATGGATTCCAACCAAAAGGAATGGAATGGAATGGAATTCAATCAACCCGAATGGAATGGAATGGAATAGAATGGAACGGAAGGGAATGGAATGGAATGGAAAGTAATGGAATGGAATGGAATCAACCCGAATGGAATGGAATGGAATGGAATGGAATGGAATGGAATGGAATGGAATGGAATCAACCTGAATGGAATGAATTCGAATGGAATGGAATGCAAAGGAATGGAATGCAATCAACCCAAATGGAACGGAATGCAATGGAATGAAATGGAATGAAATGGAATGGAATCAACCAGAATGGAATGGAATGAAATGGAATGAAATAAACCCGAATGGAATGGAATGGAATGGAATGGA
This sequence comes from Pan troglodytes, assembly GCF_028858775.2. NCBI lineage: Eukaryota > Metazoa > Chordata > Mammalia > Primates > Hominidae > Pan > Pan troglodytes. The sequence goes on along the minus strand of NC_072416.2, from coordinate 39,458,205 downwards.
ATGGATTGGAATGGCATGGAATGGAGTGGAATGGAATGGAATGGATTCAACACGAATGGAATGAAGTGGAGAGGAATAGAAAGCAATGGAATTTAATCAAACAGAGTGGAATGGAATGGAATGGAGTGGAATGGAATGGAATGGAATTAACCCGAATGCAATGGAATGGAATGGAATGGAATGGAATGGAATATAATGGAATGGAATCGACCTGAATGGAATGGAATGGAATGGAATAGAATGGAATGGAATGGAATGGAATGGAATGCAATGGAATGGAATGGAATGGAATGGAATGCAATGGAATGGAATGGAATGGAATCAACCCGAATGGAATGGAATGGAATGGAATGGAATAGAATGGAAAGGATTGGAATGGAATCAACCCAAGTGGAATGAAGTGGAACGGAATGGAATGGAAGGAAATGGAATCAACCCTAATGGAATGGAATGGAATGAAATGGAATGGAATCAAACCGAATGGAATGGAATGTAATGGAATGGAATGGAATCAATCCGAATGGAATGGAATGGAATGGAACGGAATGGAATGGAATGGAATGGAGTCAAAGTGAATGGAATGGAATGGAATGGAATTGAATGGAATCAACGCGAATAGAATGGAATGGAATGGAACCGAATGGAATGGAATGGAATGGTGTCAACCCGAATTTAAATGGAATGGAATGGAATGGAATGGAATGGATTGGAATGGAGTGGAATCAACCCAAATGGAATGGAATGTAATGTACTGGAAAGGAATGGAATGGAAATCAATCAACCCAAGTGGAATTAAATGGAATGGAATAGAATGGAATGGAATGGAATCAACCCGAATAGAATGGAATGTAATGGAATGGAATGGAATGAAATGGAATGGAATGAACCCGAATGGAATGGAATGGAATGGAATGAAATGGAATGAAGCGGTATTTAATCAACCAGAATGGAATGAAATGGAGTGGAATGGAATGCAATGGAATTTAATCAACCAGAATGGAATGGAATGGAGCAGAATGGAATGGAATGAATGGAAAGGAATTCACCCGAATGGAATGGAATGGAATGGAAAGGAATGGAAGAGAATGTAATGGAATGGAATCGAACTGAATGGAATGGAATGGAATGGAAGAGAATGGAATGGAATGGAATGGAATGGAATGCAATGGAATGGAATGGAAAGGAATGGAATCAACCCGAGTGGAATAGAATGGAATGGAATGGAATGGAATGGAATGGAAAGGAATCAACCGAAACGGAATGGAATGCAATGGAATGCAATGGACTGGAATGGAATGGAATGAAATCAACCCAAATGGGATGGAATGGAATGGAATGAAATGGAATGGAAAGGAATGGAATGCAATCAACCCGAATGGAATGGAATGGAATAGAAAGGAACGGAACGGAACGGAATGGAATGGAATCAACACGAATGGAATGGAATGGCATGGAATCAACCAGCATGGAATGAAATGGAATGGAATGGAATGCAATGGAATGGAATGGAATGGAATGGAATCAACCCGAATGGAATGGAATGGAATCAACCCGAATGGAATGGAATGGAATGGAGTGGAATGGAATGGAATGGAATGGAATGCAATCAACCCAATTGGAATGAAATGCAATGGAATGAAATGGAATGGAATCAACCCGAATTGATTGGAATGAAATGGAATGAAATGGAATGAAATCAACCCGAATGGAATGGAATGGAATGGAATGGAATGGAATGGAAAGGAATGGAATGGAATGGAATGGAATCAACCCAAATGGAATGAGATGGAATGGAATGGAATGCAACGGACTGGAATGAAATGGAATCAAACCGAATGGAACGGAATGGGATGGAATGGAATGTAATGGAAAGGAATCGAAATGAATGGAATGGAATGGAATGGAATGGAATAGAATGAAATGGAATGGAATGGAATGCAATGGAATGGAATGGAATAAAATGGAATCAACCCGAATGGAATGGAATGGAATGGAATGCTAAGGAATGGAATCAAATCGAATGGAATGGATGGAATGGAATCAACGCGAATGGAATGGAATGGATTGGAATGGAATGGAATGGAATGGTATGGAATGGAATCAACACGAATGGAATGGAATGGAATGGAATGGAATGGAATGGAATGGAATCAACACGAATGGAATGAAATGGAGTGGAATGGAATGCAAAGGAATTTAATCAACCAGAGTGGAACGGAATGGAATGGAGTGGAATGGAATGGAATGGAATTAACCCGAATGGAATGGAATGGAATGCAATGGAATATAATGGAATGGAATAGACCTCAATGGAATGGAATGGAATGGAATAGAATGAAATGCAATGGAATGGAATGGAGTGCAATGGAATGGAATGGAATGGAATGGAATGCAATGGAATGCAATGGAATAGAATGGAATGGAATGGAATGCAATGGAATGCAATGGAATGGAATGGAATGGAATGGAATGGAATCCAGCCAAATGGAATGGAATGGAATGGAATGGAATGGAATGCAATCAACCCGAATGGAATGGAATGGAATAGAATGGAACGCAAAGGAATGGAAAGGAATGGAAAGAAATGGAATGGAATGGAATCAACCCGAATGTAATGGAATGGAATGGAATTGAATGGAATCAACCGGAATGGAATGGAATGGAATGTTCTGGAATGGAATGGAATGGAATCAACCGGAATGGAAAGGAATGGAATGGAATGGAATGGAATGTTCTGGAATGGAATGGAAGCAACCGAATGGAATGGAATGGAATGGAATCAACCCAAATGGAATGGAATGGAATGGAATGGAAAAGAATGGAATAAACCAGAATTGAATGGAATGGATTGGAATGAAATTGAAAGGATTCTACCCGAATGGAATGAAATGGAATGCAATGGAATGGAATAGAATGGAATGAAATGAAATGGAATGGAGTCAACACGAATGGAATGAAATGGAATGGAATGGATTCAACCCGAATGGAATGGATTCCAATGGAATGGATTCGAACGGAATGGAATGGAATCAACCCGAACGGAATGGAATGGTATGGAATGGAATGGAATGGAATAAACCCGAATGGAATGGAATGGAATGGAATGCAGTGGTATGGAATGGAATGGAATGGAATAAACCCGATTGGAATGGAATGGAATGGAATGAAATGGAATGGAATGGAACGGAAAGGAATGGAATCAACACGAATGGGATGGAATGGAATGGAATTGAATGGAATCAAACCGAATTGAATGGAATGGAATAGAATGGAATGGAATGGAATGGAATTAAATGGAATGGAATCAAACCGAATGGAATGGAATGGAATGGAATGGAATGGAATGCAATGTAATGGAATGGAATGGAGTGGAATGGAATGGAATCAACGCGAATGTAATGTAATGGAATGGAATGGAATGGATTCATCCCGAATGGAATGGAATGGAATGGAATGGAATCAACCGGAATGGAAAGGAATGGAATGGAATGGAATGGAATGATCTGGAATGGAATGGAATGGAATCATCCGGAATGGAAAGTAATGGAATGGAATGGAATGGAATGTTCTGGAATGGAATGGAAGCAACCGAATAGAATGGAATGGATTGGAATGGAGTGTTCTGGAATGGAAAGGAAGCAACCGAATGGATTGCAATGAAATGAAATGGAATGGAATCAACCCGAATGGAATGGAATGGAATGGAATGGAATGCAATGGAATGGAAAGGAATCAACGCGAATGGAATGGAATGGAATGGAATGGAATGGAATGGAATGGAATGAACACGAAGGGAATGAAATGGAATGGAATGGAATAGAATGCAGTGGAATGCAATGGTATGGAAAGATATGGAATGGAATGGAATGGAATGGAATGGAATCAACCAGAATGGAATGGAATTGAATGGAATGCAATGGAATGGAATGGAATGGAATCAATCGGAATGGAATGGAATGGATTGAAATGGAATGTAATGGAATCATCCCGAACGGAATGGAATGGAATGGAATGGAATAAACCCGTATGGAATGGAATGGTATGGAATGGAACGGAATGAAATCAACCCGAATGGAATGGAATGGAATGGAATGGAATGGAATGGAATGGAATGGAGTGGAATGGAATCAACCGGAATGGAAAGGAATGGAATGGAATGTTCTGGAATGGAATGGAATGGAATCAACCGGAATGGAATGGAATGGAATGGAATGGAATGGAGTGGAATGGAATGGAATGGAATGGAATGGTATGGAATCAACCCAAATGGAATGGAATGGAATTAACACAAATGGAATGGAATGGAATGGAATGGAGTGGAATGGAATCAACCGGAATGGAATGGAATGGATTGGAATGGAATAGAAAGGAATCTACCCGAATGGAATGAAATGGAATGCAATGGAATGGAATAGAATGGAATGAAATGGAATGGAATGGAGTCAACCAGAATGGAATGGAATGGAATGGAATGTAATGGAATCAACCCCAATGGAATGGAATGAAATGGAATGGAATGGAATGGAATGGAATGGCATCAACCTGAATGGAATGGAATGGAATGGAAAGGATTCAACCCGAATGGAATGAAATGCAATGGAATGGGATGCTATGGAATGGAATGGAATGGAATGCCATGGAATGGAATGGAATGGAATTTGATGGAATGGAATCAACCCGAATACAATGGAATGGAACGGAATGGAATGGAATGGAATGGATTGCAATGGAATGGAATAAAACCAAATGGAATGGATGGAATGGAATGGAATGGTATGGAATGGAATAGTGTGGAATGCAATCAACCCGAATGGAATTGAATGGAATGGAATGGGATGGAATGGAATGGAATGGGATGGAATGGAATCAACCCAAATAGAATGGAATGGAATTGAATAGAATGGAATTGCATACAATCAACCAGAATGGAATGGAATGGAATGGAATCAACCCTAATGGAATGAAATGGAATGGAATGGAATGCATTGGAATCGAATAGAATGGAATCAAACCAAATGGATTGGAATGGAATGGAATGGAACGGAATCAACCTGAATGGAATGGAATGGAATGTTCTGGAATGGAATGGAAGCAACCGAATGGAATGGAATGCAATGGAATGGAATCGAATCAACCCAAATTGAATGGAATGAAATGGAATGGAATTAACCCAAATATAATGGAATGGAACGGAATGGAATGAAATGGAATGGAATTGAATCAACCCGAATGCAATGGAATGCAATGGAATTGAATGGAATTGAACTGAATGGAATGGAATCAACCCATATTGAATGGAATGGAATGGAATGGAATGGAGTCAACCCGAATGGAAAGGAATGCAATGTGATGGAATGGAATGGAACATTCTGGAATGGAATGGAAGCAAACCAATGGAATGGAATTGAATGGCATCACCCCAAATGGAATGGAATGGAGTGGATTGGAATTAACCCAAATGGAATGCAATGGAATGGAATGGAATGGAATCGGCCGGACTGGAATGGAATGGATTGGAATGGAATAGAAAGGAATCTACCCGAATGGAATGAAATGGAATGCAATGGAATGGAATAGAATGGAATGAAATGGAATGGAATGGAGTCAACCCAAATGGCATGGAATGGAATGGAATGGAATCAACCCCAATGGAACGGAATGAAATGGAATGGAATGGAATGGAAAGGAATGGAATCAACCCGAATGGAATGAAATGGAATAGAATGGAATGCAGTGGAATGGAAGGGAATGGAATGGAATGCAATGGAATGGATTGGAATGGAATGGAATCAAACCGAATGGAATGGAATGGAATGGAAAGGAATCAACCCGAATGGAATGAAAGGGAATGGAATGGAATGCCATGGAATGGAATGGAATGGAATGGATTCAACCGGAATGGAATGAAATGGAATGGAATGGAATGTATTGGAATGGTAAGGAACGGAATCAAACCGAATTGAATGGAATGGAATGGAATGGAATGGAATCAAAAGGAATGGAATGGAATAGAATGCAATGGAATAGAATGGAATGGAATGGAATCAACCGGAATGGAATGGAATCAACCGGAATGGAATGGAATGGAATTTTCTGGAAAGGAAACGAAGCAACCGAATGGAATGGAACGGAATGGAATGGAATGCAATCAACACAAATGGAACGGAATGGAATGGAATGCAATCAACCCAAATGGAACAGAATGGAATGGAGTGGAATGGAATGGAATGGAATCAACCAGAATGGAATGCAATGGATTGGAATGGAATAGAAAGGAATCTACCCGAATGGAATGAAATGGAATGCTATGGAATGGAATAGAATGGAATGAAACGGAATGGAATGGAGTCAACCCGAATGGAATGGATTCCAATGGAATGGAATCGAATGGAATGGAATGGTATGGAATGGAATGGAATGGAATCAACCCGAATGGAATGGAATGGAATGCAATGGAATGGAATGGAATGGAATGGAATGGAATCAACACGAAAGGAAAGGAATAGAATGGAATGGAATGGAATGGAATGGAATGGAGTCAACCAGAATGGAATGGAATGGAATCTAATGGAATGGAATGGAATGGAATGGAATGGAATCAACCCCAATGGAATGGAATGAAATGGAATGGAATGGAATGGAATGGAATGGAATGGAATGGAATGGAATAGCATCAACCCGAATGGAATGGAATGGAATGGAAAGGAATCAACCCGAATGGAATGAAATGCAATGGAATGGGATGATATGGAATGGAATGGAATGGAATGCCATGGAATGGAATGGAATGGAATTTAATGGAATGGAATCAACCCGAATACAATGGAATGGAACGGAATGGAATGGAATGGAATGGATTGGAATGGAATGGAATAAACCCAAATGGAATGGATGGAATGGAATGGAATGGTATGGAATGCAATCAACCCGAATGGAATGGAATGGAATGGAATGGGATGGAATGGAATGGAATGGGATGGAATGGAATCAACCCAAATAGAATGACATGGAATTGAATAAAATGGAATGGGATACAATCAACCAGAATGGAATGGAATGGAATGGAATGGAATCAACCCTAATGGAATGAAATGGAATGGAATGGAATGCATTGGAATGGAATAGAATGGAATCAAACCAAATGGATTGGAATGGAATGGAATGGAACGGAATCAACCAGAATGGAATGGAATGGAATGTTCTGGAATGGAATGGAAGCAACCGAATGGAATGGAATGCAATGGAATGGAATCGAATCAACCCAAATTGAATGGAATGAAATGGAATGGAATTAACCCAAACGGAAGGGAATGGAAGGGAATGGAATGAAATGGAATTGAATGGAATCAACCCGAATGCAATGGAATGGAATGGAATTGAATGGAATGGAACTGAATGGAATGGAATCAACCCATATTGAATGGAATGGAATGGAATGGAATGGAGTCAACCCGAATGGAATGTGAGGGAATGGAATGGAACGTTCTGGAATGGAATGGAAGCAAACGAGTGGAAATGAATGGAATGGCATCACCCCAAATGGAATGGAATGGAGTGGAATGGAATTAACCCAAATGGAAAGCAATGGAATGGAATGGAATGGAATCGGCCGGACTGGAATGGAATGGATTGGAATGGAATAGAAAGGAATCTACCCGAATGGAATGAAATGGAATGCAATGGAATGGAATAGAATGGAATGAAATGGAATGGAATCAAGTCAACCCAAATGGCATGGAATGGAATGGAATGGAATCAACCCCAATGGAACAGAATGAAATGGAATGGAATGGAATGGAATGGAATGGAATCAACCCGAATGGAATGAAATGGAATAGAATGGAATGTAATGGAATGGAACGGAATGGAAAGGAATGCAATGGAATGGATTGGAAGGGAATGGAATCAAACCGAATGGAATGGAATGGAATGGAAAGGAATCAACCCGAATGGAATGAAAGGGAATGGAAAGGAATGCCATGGAATGGAATGGAATGGAATGGAATGGATTCAACCGGAATGGAATGAAATGGAATGGAATGGAATGTATTGGAATGGAAAGGAACGGAATGAAACCGAATTGAATGGAATGGAATGGAATGGAATGGAATCAAAAGGAATGGAATGGAATAGAATGCAATGGAATGGAACGGAATGGAATGGAATCAACCGGAATGGATTGGAATCAACCGGAATGGAATGGAATGGAATTTCCTGGAATGGAAACGAAGCAACCGAATGGAATGGAACGGAATGGAATGCAATCAACCCAAATGGAACGGAATGGAATGGAGTGGAATGGAATGGAATGGAATCAACCAGAATGGAATGGAATGGAATGGAGTGGAATGGAATGGAATGGAATCAACCAGAATGGAATGGAATGGATTGGAATGGAATAGAAAGGAATCTACCCGAATGGAATGAAATGGAATGCTATGGAATGGAATAGAATGGAGTGAAATGGAATGGAATGGAGTCAACCCGAATGGAATGGATTCGAATGGAATGGAATCGAATGGAATGGAATGGTATGGAATGGAATGGAATGGAATCAACCCGAATGGAATGGAGTGCAATGGAATGGAATGGAATGGAATGGAATGGAATCAACACGAAAGGAATAGAATGGAATGGAATGGAATGGAATGGAATGGAATGGAATGGAGTCATCCAGAATGGAATGGATTCAAATGGAATGGAATCGAAAGTAATGGAATGGTATGGAATGGAATAGAATGGAATCAACCCGAATGGAATGGAATGGAATCCAATGCAATGGAATGGAATGGAATGGAGTGGAATGGAATCAAACCAAATTGAATGAAATGCAATGGAATGGAATGGCATGGAATCAACCCAAATGGAATGGAATAGAATGGGATGGAATAGAATGGAATGGAGTGGAATGGAATGGAATGGAATGGAATGGAATACCATCAACCCAAAAGGAATGAAATGGAATGGAATGGAATGGAATGGAATGGAATCAACCCGAATGGAAAGGAAGGGAATGGAATGGGATGGAATGGAATGGAATGGGATGGAATGGAATCAACACGAACAGAATGGAATAGAATGGAATAGAATGGAACGGAATGGAATCAACCAGAATGGAATGGAATGGAATGGAATGAACCCGAATGGAATGAAATGGAATGGAATGGAATGCATGGCAATGGAATGGAATGAAATCAAACCGAGTGGAATGGAATGGAATGGAATGGAATGGATTCAACCGGAATGGAATGGAATGGAATGTGCTGGAATGGAATGGAAGCAACCGAATGGAATGGAATGGAATGGAATGGAATGGAATGGTATGGAATGGAATGGAATGGAATCAACCCGAATGGAATGGAATGGAATGCAATGCAATGGAATGGAATGGAATGGAATGGAATGGAATCAACCCAAATGGAATGGCATAGAATGGGATGGAATAGAATGGAATGGAATAGAATGGAATGGAATGGAATGGAATACCATCAACCCAAATGGAATGAAATGGAATGGAATGGAATGGAATGGAATGGAATTTAATCAACCCGAATGGAAAGGAAGGGAATGGAATGAGATGGAATGGAATGGAATGGGATGGAATGGAATCAACACGAACAGAATGGAATAGAATGGAATAGAATGTAATGGAATGGAATCAACCAGAATGGAATGGAATGGAATGCAATGGAATGAACCCGAATGGAATGAAATGGAATGGAATGGAATGCATGGCAATGGAATGGAATGAAATCAAACCGAGTGGAATGGAATGGAATGGTATGGAATCAACCGGAATGGAATGGAATGGAATGTGCTGGAATGGAATGGAAGCAACCGAATGGAATGGAATGGAATGGAATGGAATCAACCCAAATGCAATGGAATGAAATGGAATGGAATTGAACCTAATGGAATGGAATGGAATAGAATGGAATGGAATGGAATGGAATGAAGTCAACCCGAATGCAAAGGAATGGAATGGAATGGAATGGAATGGAATGGAATGGAATGGAATGGAGTCAACCGGAATGGAATTGAATGGAATGTGATGGAATGGATTGGAATGGAATGGGATGGAATGGAATCAAAACGAATAGAATGGAATGGAATGGAACAGAATGGAATAGAATGGAATCAAACAGAATGGAATGGAATGGAATGGAATGCAATGGAATCAACCCGAATGGAATGAAATGGAATGGAATGGAATGCATTGGAATGGAATGGATTCAACCGGAATGGAATTGAATGCAATGTGATGGAATGGAATGGATGGGATGGAATGGAATCAACGCGAATAGAATGGAATGGAATGGAATAGAATGGAATAGAATGGAATCAACCAGAATGGAATGGAATGGAATGGAATGGAATGGAATGGAATCAACCCGAATGGAATGAAATGGAATGGAATGGAATGCATTGGAATGGAATGGAAAGGCATGGATACAAACCGAATGGAATGGAAAGGAATGGAATGGAATCAAAAGGAATGGAATGGAGTAGAATGGAATGGAATGGAATGGAATCAACCGGAATGGAATGGAATGGATTGGAATGGAATAGAAAGGAATCTACTGGAATGGAATGAAATGGAATGCAATGGAATGGAATAGAATGGAATGAAATGGAATGGAATGGAGTCAACCCGAATGGAATGGAATGGAATGGAATGGAATGGAAACAACACGAATTGAATGGAATGGAGTGGAATGGAATGGAATGGAATGGAATGGAATGCAGTGCAATGCAATCAACCCCAATGGAATGGAATGGAATGGAATGGAATCAACAGGAAAAGAATGGAGTGGAATGGAATGGAATGGAATGGAATCAACCCGAATGGAATGGAGTGCAATGGAATGGAATGGACTGGAATCAACGCAAATAGAATGGAATAGAATGGAATGAAATGGAATCGAATGGAATGGAATTGAATGAACCCAAATGGAATGGAGTGCAATGGAATGGAATGGAATGGAACGGAATGGAATCACACAGAATGGAATGGAACGGAAGGGAGACAACTCGAATGGAATGTAATGGAATGGAATGGAATGCAGTGGAATGGAATGGAATGGAATCAACCGGAATGGAATGGAATGGAATGGAATAAAAACGAATGGAATGGAATAGAATGGAATGGAAGGGACTGGAATGGAATGGAACGGAATGGACTCAACAGCAATGGAATGGAATGGAATGTTCTGGAATGCAAAGGAAGCAACCCGAGTGGAATGGAATGGAATGCAATGGAATGGAATGGAATGGAATCAACCGGAATGGAATGGAATGGAATGGAAAGGAATTGACTGTTCTGAAAGGGAATGGAAAGAACCCGAATGGAATGGAATGGAATGCAATGGAATGGGAAGGAATCAACAGGAATGGAATGGAATGGATTGGAATGGATTGGAATGGAACCAATCCGAATGGAATGGAATGCCATGAAACAGAATATACTGGAATGGAATGGATCGGAATCTACCAGAATGGAATGAAATGGAATGGAATGGAATGGAATGGAATGGAATGGAATCAAACCGAATGGAATGGAATGGAATGGAATTGAATGGAATCAACCACAATGGAATGGAATGGTATGGAATGGAATGGAATGGAATGGAATCAACAAGAATGGAATAGAATGGAAGGGAATGGAATGGAATGGAAAGGAATCAACCCGAATGGAATGCAATAGAATGGAATGGAATGGAATGGAATGGAATGGAATGGAATCTACATGAATGGAATGGAATGGAATGGAATGGAATGCAATCAACCAGAATGGAATGGAATGGAATTGAATGGAATGGAATGGAATTAAAACGAATGGAATGGAATGGAATAGAATGGAATGGAATGCAATGGAATGGAGTCAAACCGAATGCAATGGAATGGAATGGAATGGAATGCAATGGAATGGTATGGAATGGAATCAACCCAAATGGAATGGAATGGAATGGAATGAAATGGAATGGAGTCAACCCGAATTGAATGGAATGGAATGTGATGGAATGGAATGGAATGGGATGGAATGGAATCAACGCGAATAGAATGGAATGGAATGTAATAGAATGGAATAGAATGGAATCAACCAGAATGAAATGGAATGGAATGGAATGGAATGGAATCAACACGAATGGAATGAAATGGAATGGAATGGAATGCATTGGAATTTAATGGAAAGGAATGGAATCAAACCGAATGGAATGGAATGAAATGGAATGGAATCAAAAGGAATGGAATGGAATAGAATGGATTGGAATGGAATGGAATGGAATGGAATGGAATCAACCGGAATGGAATGGAATGGAATGTTCTGGAATGGAATGGAAGCAACCGAATGGAATGGAATGGAATTGAATGGAATGGAATTGAATGTAATAAACCGGAATGGAATGGAATGGATTGGAATGGAATAGAAGGGAATGTACTCGAATGGAATGAAATGGAATGCAATGGAATGGAATAGAATGGAATGAAATGGAATGGAATGGAGTCAACCCGAATGGAATGGAATGGAATGGAATGGAATCAACACCAATGGAATGGAATGAAATGGAATGGAATGGAATGGAATGGAATGGAATCAACCCGAATGGAATGAATTGGAATAGAATGGAATGCAATGCAATGGAATGGAATGGAATGGAATGCAATGGAATGGAATGGAATGGAATGGAATCAACCCGAATGGAATGGAATGGAATGGAAAGGAAACAACCCGAACGGAATAAAATGGATTGGAATGGAATGCAATCGAACGGAATGGAATGGAATGGAATGCCATGGAATGGAATGGAATAGAATGGAATGGAGAGGAATGGAAAGGAATGGAATAAACCCGAATGCAATGGAATGGAATGGAATGGAATGGAATGGAATGGAATCAACCCAAATGGAATGGGGTGGAATGGAATCAACCCGAATGGAATGGAATGGAATTGGATGGAAAGGAATGGAATGGGATGGAACGGAATCAATGCGAATAGAATGGAATGGAATGGAATAGAATGGAATGGAATGGAATCAACCAGAATGGAATGGAATGGAATGGAATGGAATGCATTGGAATGGAATGGAATGGAATCAAACCGAATGGAATGGAATGGAATGGAATGGAATCAAAAGGAATGGAATGGAATAGAATGTAATGGAATGGAATGGAATGGAATGGAATCAACCGGAATGGATTGCAATGGAATGTTCTGGAATGGAATGGAACCAACCGAATTGAATGGAATGGAATCGAATGGAATGGTATGGAATCAACCCAAAAGGAATGGAATGGAATGGAATTAACGCAAATGGAAAGGAGTGGAATGGAATGGAATGGAATGGAATGGAAAGGAGTCAACCCGAATGGAATGGATTCGCATGGAATCGAAACGAATGGAATGGAATGGAATCAACCCGAATGGAATGGAATGATATGGAATGGAATGGAATGGAATCAACCCGAATGGAATGGAATGGAATGGAATGCAATGGAATGGAATGGAATGGAATGGAATGGTATGGAATGGAATCAACACGAATGGAATGGAATGGAATGGAATGGAATGAAATGGAATGGAATCAACCAGAATGGAATGGAATGGAATGGAATGGAATGCAATGGAATGGAATGGAATCGAATCAACGCGAATTTAATGGAATGGAATGGAATGAACCCGAATGGAATGAAATTCAATGGAATGGAATGAAATGCAGTGGAATGGAATCGAATGGAAAATTAAGAATGGATTGTAATGGAATGGAATGGAAACAACCAGAATGAAATGGAATGGAATGGAATGCAATGGAATGGAATGGAATCAATCGGAATGGAATCGAATGGATTGAAATGGACTGTAATGGAATCAACCGGAACGGAATGGAACGGATTGGAATGGAAGGGAATAGAACTGAATCTACCCGAATGGAATGGAATGGAATGAAATGGAACGGAATGGAATGGAATCAACCCGAATGTAATGTAATGGAATGGAATGGAATGGAATCAACCCGTATGGAATGGAATGGTATGGAATGGAGTGGAATGTAATCAACGCGAATGGAATGGAATGGAGTGGAATGGAATGGAATGGAATCAACCCGAATGGAATGGAATGGAATGGAATAGGATGGAATGGAATGGAATGGAATGGAATGGAATGGAATGGAATCAAACCGAATGGAATGGAATAGTAAGTAATGGAATGGAATGGAATGGAATCAAATGGAATGGAGTGAAATAGAATGGAATGGAATGGAATGGAATGGAATGGAATCAACCGGAATGGAATGGAGTGGAATGTTCTGGATTGGAATGGAAGCAACCGAATGGAATGGAATGGAATTGAATGGAATGGAATCAACCCAAATGGAAAGGAACGGAATGGAATGGAATGGAATGGAATTAAGCTAAGTGGAACGGATTGGAATGGAATGGAATGGAATGGAATCAACCAGAATGGAATGGAATGGATTGGAAAGGAATAGAAAGGAATCTACCCGAATGGAATGAAATGGAATTCAAGGGAATGGAATAGAATGGAATGAAATGGAATGGAATGGAGTCAACCAGAATGGATTGGATTCCAATGGAATGGATTCGATTGGAATATAATGGAATCAACCCGAATGGAATGGAATGGGATGGAATGGAATGGAATAAACCCGAAAGGAATGGAATGGAATGCAATGGAATGGAATGGAAAGGAAATGAATTTAATCAACACGAATGGAATGGAATGGAATGGAATGGAATGGAATCAACCCGAATGGAATGGAATGGAATGGAATGGAATAGAATGGAATGGAATGGAATGGAATGGAATGCAATTAAATGTAATGGAATCAACCCGAATGGAATGGAATGTAATGCAATGGAATGGACTGGATTGGAATGGAACGGAATCACCGCGAATGGAATGGAATGGAATGGAATGGAATGGATTCATCCCGACTGGAATGGAATGGAATGGAATGGAATGGATTGAAATGGAATGGAATGGAATCAATCGGAAGGGAATGGAATGGATTGAAATGGAATGTAATGGAATCAACCGGAACGGAATGGAATGGAATGGAAGGGAATGGATTGGAGTGGAATCAACCTGAATGGAGTGAAATGGAGTGGAATGGAATGCAATGGAATGGAAAGGATTGGAATGGAATGCAATTTAATGTAATGTAATGGAATGGAATGGAATGGAATCAACCCGAATGGAATGGAATGGAATGGAATGGAATAGAATCAACCCGAATGAAATGGAATGGTCTGGAATGGAATGGAATAAACCCGAATGGAATGGAATGGAATGCAACGGAATGGAGTGGAATGGAATGGAATGGAATGGAATCAACACGAATGGAATGGAATGGAATGGAATGGAATGGAATGGAATCAACCCGAATAGAATGGAATGGAATAGAATGGAATGGAATGGAATGGAATGGAATGGAATGGAATTAAATGGAATGGAATCAACCCGAATGGAATGGAATGTAATGCAATGGAATGGAATGGATTGGAATGGAATGGAATCAACGCGAATGGAATGGAATGGAATGGAATGGAACGGAATGGATTCATCCCGAATGGAATGGAATGGAATGGAATGGAATGCAAAGGAATGGAATGGAATCAACCAGATTGGAATGAAATTGAATGGAATGGAATGGAGTGCAGTGGAATGGAATGGAATGGAATCTAATGGAATGGAAAGGAGTGGAATGGAACCAACCAGAGAGGAATGGAATGGAATGGAATGGAATCAATCGGAATGGAATGGAATGGATTGAAATGGAATGTAATGGAATCAACCGGAAGGGAATGGAATAGAAGGGAATAGAACGGAATCAACCTGAATGGAATGGAATGGAATGGAGTGGAATGGAATGGAATGGAATCCACCCGAATGGAATGGAATGGAATGGAATGGAATCAACCCGTATGGAATGGAATGGTATGGAATGGAATGGAATGGAATCAACCCGAATGGAATGGAATGGAATGGAATGGAATGCATTGGAATGGAATGGAATGGAATGAAACCGAATGGAATGGAATGGAATGGAATGCATTGGAATGGAATGGAATGGAATCAAACCGAATGGAATGGAATGGAATCGAATGGAATGGAATGGAATGGAATGGAATCAAAAGGAATGGAATGGAATAGAATGTAATGTAATGGAATGGAATGGAATGGAATCAACCGGAATGCATTGCAATGGAATGTTCTCGAATGGAATGGAAGCAACCGAATTGAATGGAATGGAATGGAATGGAATGGTATGGAATCATCCCAAATGGAATGGAATGGAATGGAATGGAATGGAATTAATCCAAATGGAATGGAATGGAATGGAATAGAATGGAATGGAATGGAGTCAACCCGAATGGAATGGATTCGAATGGAATGGAAACGAATGGAATGGAATGGAATCAACCCGAATGGAATGGAATGATATGGAATGGAATGGAATGGAATCAACCCGAATGGAATGTAACGGAATGGAATGCAATGGTATGGAATTGAATGGAATGGAATGGAATGGAATCAACACGAATGGAATGGAATGGAATGGAATGGAATGAAATGGAATGGAATGGAATGGAATGGAATGGAATGGAATCAACCCGAATGGAATGGTATGGAATGGAATGGAATGAAATGGAATCTACCCGAATGGAATGGAATGGAATGGAATGAAATGGAATGGAATGGAATGGAATGGAATCAAAGCGATTGGAATGGAATAGTAAGTAATGGAATGGAATGGAATGGAATCAAAAGGAATGGAATGAAATAGAATGGAATGGAATGGAATGGAATGGAATGGAATGGAATGGAATCAACCGGAATGGAATGGAATGGAATGTTCTGGAATGGAATGGAAGCAACCGAATGGAATGGAATGGAATTGAATGGAATGGAATCAACCCAAATGGAATGGAACGGAATGGAATGGAATGGAATGGAATTAACCCAAATGAAACAGAATGGAATGGAATGGAATGGAATGGAATCAACCAGAATGGAATGGAATGGATTGGAATGGAATAGAAAGGAATCTACACGACTGGAATGAAATGGAATTCGATGGAATGGAATAGAATGGAATGAAATGGAATGGAATGGAGTCAACCCGAATGGAATAGTATGGTATGGAATGGAATGGAATGGAATAAACCCGAATGGAATGGAATGGAATGCAATGGAATGGAATGGAATGGAATGGAAAGGAATGGAATCAACACGAATGGAATGGATTGGAATGGAATGGAATGGAATGGAATCAACCCGAATGGAAAGGAATGGAATAGAATGGAAAGGAATGGAATGGAATGGAATGGAATTAAATGGAATGGAATCAACCCGAATGGAATGGAATGGAATGGAACGGAATGCAATGCAATGGAATGGAATGGAAAGTAAAGGAATGGAATGGAATGGAATGGAATTGGATCAACGCGAATGGAATGGAATGGAATGGAATGGAATGGAATGGAATGGAATGGAATATAATGGAAAGGAATGGAATTAAATGGAATGGAATCAACCCGAATGGAATGGAATGGAATGGAATGGAATGCAATGCAATGCAATGGAATGGAATGGAATGGAATGGAATAGGATGGAATGAAATGGAATGGAATGGAATGGAATGGAATGGAATGGAATGGAATGGAATGGAATCAAACCGAATGGAACGGAATAGTAAGTAATGGAATGGAATGGAATGGAATCAAAAGGAATGGAATGAAATAGAATGGAATGGAATGGAATGGAATGGAATGGAATGGAATCAACCGGAATGGAATGGAATGGAATGGAATGGAATGGAATGGAGTGGAAGCAACCGAATGGAATGGAATGGAATTGAATGGAATGGAATCAACCCAAAAGGAATGGAATGGAATGGAATGGAATGGAATGGAATTAAACTAAATGGAACGGATTGGAAAGGAATGGAATGGAATGGAATCAACCAGAATGTAATGGAATGGATTGGAATGGAATAGAAAGGAATCTACCCGAATGGAATGAAATGGAATTCAATGGAATGGAATAGAATGGAATGAAATGGAATGGAATGGAGTCAACCCGAATGGAATGGATTCCAATGGAATGGATTCGAATGGAATGGAATGGAATCAACCCGAATGAAATGGAATGGTATGGAATGGAATGGAATAAACCCGAATGGAATGGAATGGAATGCAACGGAATGGAGTGGATTATAATGGAAAGGAATGGAATCAACACGAATGGAATGGAATGGAATGGAATGGAATCAACCCGAATGGAATGGAATGGAATAGAATGGAATGGAATGGAATGGAATTAAATGGAATGGAATCAACCCGAATGGAATGGAATTTAATGCAATGGAATGGAATGGATTGGAATGGAATGGAATCAACGCGAATGGAATGGAAAGGAATGGAATGGAACGGAATGGATTCATCCCGAATGGAATGGAATGGAATGGAATGGAATGCAAAGGAATGGAATGGAATGAACCAGAATGGAATGAAATTGAATGGAATGGAATGGAGTGCAGTGGAATGGAATGGAATGGAATCTAATGGAATGGAAAGGAATGGAATGGAACCAACCAGAGAGGAATGGAATGGAATGGAATCAACCGGAATGGAAAGGAATGGAATGGAATGGAATGTTCTGGAATGGAATGGAATGGAATCAACCGGAATGGAAAGGAATGGAATGGAATGGAATGGAATGTTCTGGAATGGAATGGAAGCAACCGAATGGAATGGAATGGAATGGAATCGAATGGAATCAACCCAAATGGAATGGAATGGAATGGAATGGAATGGAATTAACCCAAATGGAAAGGAATGGAATGGAATGGAATGGAATGGAATGGAATGGAATCAACCGGAATGGAATGGAATGGATTGGAATGGAATGGAAAGGAATCTACCTGAATGGAATGAAATGGAATGCAATGGAATGAAGTAGAATGCAATGAAATGGAATGGAATGGAGTCAACCCGAATGGAATGGAATGGAATGGAATGGAATCATACCGAAAGGAATGGAACAGTAAGTAATGGAAT
This sequence comes from Pan troglodytes, assembly GCF_028858775.2. Classification (NCBI taxonomy): domain Eukaryota; kingdom Metazoa; phylum Chordata; class Mammalia; order Primates; family Hominidae; genus Pan; species Pan troglodytes. Next base: position 39,439,121 of record NC_072416.2, on the reverse strand, counting down.
GGAATGAAATGGAATCAAAAGGAATGGAATGATATAGAATGGCATGGAATGGAATGGAATCAACCAGAATGGAATGGAATGGAATGTTCTGGAATGGAATGGAAGTAACCGAGTGGAATGGAATGGAATTGAATGGAATGGAATCAACTCAAATGGAATGGAACGGAATGGAATGGAATGGAATGGAATTAACCCAAATGGAATGGAATGGAATAGAACGGAATCAACCAGAATTGAATGGAATGGATTAGAATGGAATAGAAAGGAATCTACCCGAATGGAATGAAATGGAATGCAATGGAATGGAATAGATTGGAATGAAATGGAATGGAATGGAGTCAACCCGAATGGAATGGAATGGAATGGAATGGAATTGAATGAAATGGAATAAACCCGAATGGAATGGAATGGAATGCTATGGAATGGAATGGAATGGAACGGAAAGGAATGGAATCAACAAGAATGGAATGGAATGGAATGGAATGGAATGGAATGGAATGGAATCAACAAGAATGGAATGGAATGGAATAGAATGGAATGGAATGGAATGGCATGGAATGGAATTAAATGGAATGGAATCAACCCGAATGGAATGGAATGGAATGGAATGGAAAGGAATCAACAAGAGGGGAATGGAACGGAATGGAATGGAATGAAATCAATCGGAATGCAATGGAATGGATTGAAATGGAATGTAATGGAATCAACCAGAACGGAATTTAATGGAATGGAATGGAAGGGAATAGAACGGAATCTACCTGAATGGAATGGAATGCAATGGAGTGGAATGGAATGGTATGGAATCAACCAGAATGGAATGGAATGGAATGGAATGGAATCAACCGGAATGGAATGGAATGGTATGGAATGGAATGGAATGGAATAAACCCGACTGGAATGGAATGGAATGCAATGGAATGGAATGGAATGGAATCAACCGGAATGGAAAGGAATGGAATGGAATGATCTGGAATGGAATGGAATGGAATCAACCGGAATGGAAAGGAATGGAATGGAATGGAATGGAATGTTCTGGAATGGAATGGAAGTAACCGAATGGAATGGAATGGATTGGAATGGAATGTTCTGGAATGGAATGGAAGCAACCGAATGGAATGGAATGAAATGGAATGGAATCAACCCGAATGGAATGGAAAGGAATGGAATGGAATGCAATGGAATGGAATGGAATCAACGCGAATGGAATGGAATCGAATGGAATGGAATCAACACGAATGGAATGAAATTGAATTGAATGGAATGGAATGCAGTGGAATGGAATGTAATGGAAAGGTATGGAATGGAATGGAATGGAATGGAATGGAATCAACCAGAATGGAATGGAATGGAATGGAATGGAATGGAATGGAATGGAATGGAATCAACCAGAATGGAATGGAATGGAATGGAATGGAATGGAATGGAATGGAATGGAATCAATCGGAATGGAATGGAATCAATCGGAATGGAATGGAATGGATTGAAATGGAAGGTAATGGAATCAACCGGAACGGAATGGAATGGAATGGAATGGAAGGGAATAGAACGGAATCTACCTGAATGGAACATAATGGAATGGAGTGGAATGGAATGGAATGGAATCAACCCGAATGGAATGGAATGGAATGGAATGGAATCAACCCGTATGGAATGGAATGGTATGGAATGGAACGGAATGAAATCAACCCGAATGGAATGGAATGGAATGGAATGGAATGGAATCAACCGGAATGGAAAGGAATGGAATGGAATGTTCTGGAATGGAATCGAATGGAATCAATCGGAATGGAAAGGAATGGAATGGAATGGAATGTTCTGGAATGGAATGGAAGCAACCGAATGGAATGGAATGGAATGGAATCAACCCAAATGGAATGGAATGGAATGGAATGGAATTAATCCGAATGGAATGCAATGGAATGGAATGGAGTGGAATGGAATCAACCGGAATGGAATGGAATGGATTGGAATGGAATAGAAAGGAGTCTACCCGAATGGAATGAAATGGAATGCAATGGAATGGAATAGAATGGAATGAATTGGAATGGAATGGAGTCAACCAGAATGGAATGGAATGGAATGGAATGAAATGGAATCATCCCCAATGGAATGGAATGAAACGGAATGGAATGGAATGGAATGGAATGGAATGGCATCAACCTGAATGGAATGGAATGGAATGGAAAGTAATCAACCCGAATGGAATCAAATGCAATGGAATGGGATGCTATGGAATGGAATGGAATGGAATGCCATGGAATGGAATTGAATGGAATTTAATGGAATGGAATCAACCCGAATACAATGGAATGGAATGGAATGGATTGGAATGGAATGGAATAAACCCAAATGGAATTGATGGAATGGAATGGAATCGTAAGGAATGCAATCAACCCGAATGGAATGGAATGGAATGGAATGGGATGGAATGGAGTGAAATGGGATGGAATGGAATCAACGCAAATAGAATGGAATGAAATTGAATAGAATGGAATGGCATACAATCAACCAGAATGGAATGGAATGGAATGGAATCAACCCGAATGGAATAAAATGGAATGGAATGGAATGCATTGGAATGGAATAGAATGGAATCAAACCGAATGGATTGGAATGGAATGGAATGGAACGGAATCAACGGGAATGGAATGGAATGGAATGTTCTGGAATGGAATTGATGCAACCGAATGGAATGGAATGCAATGGAATGGAATCGAATCAACCCAAATTGAATGGAATGGAATGGAATGGAATGGAATGGAGTCAACCCGAATGGAAATGAATGGAATGTGATGGAATGGAATGGAACGTTCTGGAATGGAATGGAAGCAAATGAATGGAATGGAATGGAATGGAATCACCCCAAATGGAATGGAATGGAGTGGAATGGAATTAACCCAAATGGAATGCAATGGAATGGAATGGAATGGAATTAGTGCGAATAGAATGGAATGGAATGGAATACAATGGAATGGAATGGAATCAACCCGAATGGAGTGGAATGGAACGGAAAGGAATGGAATGGAATCAACCGAAACGGAATGGAATGCAATGGAATGCAATGGATTGGAATGGAATGGAATGGAATCAACCCAAATGGAATGGAATGGAAATCAATCAACCCGAATGGAATGAAATGGAATAGAATTGAACGGAACTGAATGGAATGGAATGGAATGGAATCAACCCGAACGGAATGGAATGGAATGGAGTGGAATGGAATGGAATGGAATGGAATCAACCCAAATGGAATGTAACGCAATGGAATGAAATGGAATTGAATAAACAAGAATGGAATGGAATGAAATGGAATGGAATCAACCCGAATGGAATCGAATGGAATTGAATGGAAAGGAATGGAATGGAATTGAATGGTAAGGAATGGAATGGAATGGAATGGAATCAACCCGAAAGGAAAGAAATGGAATGGAATGGAATGCAACGGAATGGAATGGAATGGAATCAACTGGAATGGAACGGAATGGAATTGAATGGAATGGAATGGAATGGAATCGAAATGAATGGAATGGAACTTAATGGAATAGAATGGAATGGAATGGAATGGAATGCAATGGAATGGAATCAAATCTAATGGTATGGAATGGAATGGAATGGAATGTATTGGAATCAACACGAAAGGAAAGAAATGGAATGGAATGGAATGCAACGGAATGGAAAGGAATGGAATCAACTGGAATGGAACGGAATGGAATGGAATGGAATGGAATGGAATCGAAATGAATGGAATGGAACTTAATGGAATGGAATGGAATGGAATGGAATGGAATGCAAGCAACCCGAATGGAATGGAATGTATTAGAATGGAATGGAACGGAATGGCATGGAATGGAATGGAATGGAATGGAATGGAATCAACCCGAATGGAATGGAATGAAATGGAATGAAATCAAACCCAATGGAATGGAATGGAAAGGAATGGAATGGAATGGAAAGGAATCAACTCGAATAGAATGAAATGGAATGGAATGGAAAGCAACGGAATGGAATGGAATGGAATCAACCCGAATTGAACGGAATGGAATGGAATGGAATGGAATGGAATGGAAAGAAATGGTATCGAAATGAATGGAATGGAATGGAATGGAATAGAATGGAATGGAATGGAATGGAATGCAACGGACTGGAATGGAATGGAATGAACCCGAATGCAATGTAATGGAATGGAATGAAATGGAATGAAATCAAACCCAATGGAATGGCATGGAAAGGAATGGAATGGAATGGCGTAGAATCAACCCGAATGGAATGGAATGCAATGGAATGGAATGGAATGGAATGGAATCAACCCAAGTGGAATGGAATGGAATGGAATGGAATGGAGTCAACACGAATGGAATGGAATGGAGTCAACACGAATGGAATGGAATGGAATGGAATGCAATCAACCCGAATGGAATGGAATGGATTAGAATGGAATGGAGCGGAACGGAATTGAATGGAATGGTATGGAATGGAAAGGAATGGAATGGAGTCAACCCGAATGGAATGGAATGGAATGGAATGGAATTGAATGGAATGGAATGGAAAGCAATCAAAACGAATGGAATGTAATGGAATGGAATGGAATGGAATGAAATGGAATTTAATGGAATCGACCCAAATGGAATGGAATGGTATGGAGTGGAATCAGCGCGAATGGAATGGAATGCATTGGAATGGAATTGAATGGAATCAACCGAATAGGATGGAATGGAATGGAATGGAATTGAATGGAATGGAATGGAAAGCAATCAAAACGAATGTAATGTAATGGAATGGAATGGAACGGAATGTCATGGAAAGGAATGGAAGCAATCCGAATGGAAAGGAATGGAATGGAATGGAATGGAATGGAATCAACCAAAACGGAATGGAATGGAATGGATTGGAATGGAATGTCATGGAATGGAATGGAATCAATCCGAATGGAATGGAATGGAGTGGAATGTAATCAACCCAAACGGAATGGAATGGAATGGAATGCAATGCAATGCAAAGGAATCAAACCAAATGGAATGGAATGGAATGAACTGGAGTGGAATGGAATGCAATGGAATGTAATCAACCGGAGTGGGATGGAATGGAATGGAATCAACCCGAATGCAATGGAATGGTATGGATCGGAATGAAATGGAATGTAATCGACCTGAATGGAATGGAATGGAATGGAATCAACCGGAATGGAATGGAAGGGAGTGGAATGGAATGGTGTGGAATGGAATCAACACAAACGGAATGGAATGGAATGGAATGGACCGGAATGAAATCAACCCAAATGGAATGGAATGGAATGGAATGGAATGGAATCAACACAAATGGAATGGAATGGGGTGGAATGCAACGGAATGGAATGGAATGAAATCAAGCATAATGGAATGGAATGGAATGGAATGGAATGGAATGGAATGGAATGAAATGGAATGGAATGGAATGGAATCAACACGAATGGAATGGAATGGAATGGAATCAACACAAACGGAATGGAATGGGGTGGAATGCAACGGAATGGAATGCAATGAAATCAAGCCTAATGGAATGGAATGGAATGGCGTGGAATGGAATGGAATGGAATGAAGTGGAATCAACCCGAATGGAATAGAATGGAATGGAATGAAAAGGGAATGAACCCGAATAGAATGGAATGGAATGGAATGAAATCAACCCGAATGGAATCTAATAGAATGGAATGGAATGGTATGCAATGGAATGGAATGGAATGGAATGCAATGGAATGGAATGGAATGGAATCAACCCGAATGGAATGGAATGGAATGGAATCAACCCGAATGGAATGAAACGGAGTGTAATGGAATGCAATGTAATGGAATCCAACGGAGTGGAATGGAATGAAATGGAATGGAATGGAATGGAACGGAACGGAATCAACCCGAATAGATAGGAATGGAATAGAATGGAAAGGAATGGAATGGAATTAACCCAAGTGGAATGGAATGGAATGGAATGAATTTGAAAGGAATGGAATGGAATAAACCCGAATGGAATGGAATGGAATGGAATGGAATGAAATGGAATGGAATCAACCCGAATGGAATGGAATGGAATTCAATGGAATGGAATGGAATGGAATCAAAGAGAATGGAATGAAATGGAATTAACCCGAATTGAATGGAATGCGATGGAATGAAATGGAATGGAATGGAATGAACCCGAATGGAGTGTAATGTAATGTAATGGAATGGAATGAAATGAAATCAACGCGAATGTAATGGAATGGAATGGAACGGAATGTCATGGAATGGAATGGAATCAACCGAAATGGAAAGAATGGAACGGAATTGAATGGAATGGAATCAAACCGAATGGAATGGAATGGAAGGGAATGGAATGGAATGGAATCAAACCGAATGGAAAGGAACAGAATAGAATGGAATGGAATGGAATGGAATGGAATCAACCCGAATGCAATAGATTTGAATGGAATGGAATGGAATGGAAAGGAATTGAATCAACCCGAAAGGAATGGAATGGAATGGAATCAAACCGCACGGAATGTAATGGAATGGAATGGAACGGAATGGAATGGAATGGAATGGAATAGACCTAAATGGAATGTAATGTAATGGAATGGAATGGAATAAACCCAAATGTTTGGAATGGAATGGAATCGAATGCAATGGAATGGAAAGGAATGGAGTCAACCCGAATGGAATGGAATGGAACGGAATGGAATGGAATGGATCGGAATCGACCTGAAAGGAATGGAATGGAATGGAATAGAATGGAATGCAATGGAATGGAATGGAATGCAATCGAATGGAATGGAATGCAATGGAATGGAATGGAATGGAATCAACTGGAATGGAATGGAATGGAATTTAATGGAATAGAATGGTATGGAATGGAATGAAATCGAATGGAATGGAATGGAATGGAATGGAATCAACCCGAATGGAATGGAATGGAAAGGAATGGAATGGAATGGAATGAACCTGAATGGAATGGAGTGCAATGGAATGGAATCAACGCGAATCAAATGGAATGGAATGGTACGGAATGTATTGGAATGGAATGGAATCAATCCGAATGGAATGGAATTGAATGGAATGGAATGGAATGGAATCGACCAGAATGGAATGGAATTTAATGGAATGGAATGGAATGGAGTGGAAAGGAGTGGAATCAACCCGAATGGAGTGGAATGCAATGGAATGAATTGGATCGAAATGGAATGCAATAAACCCGAATTGAGTGGAATGAAAAGGAATGGAAGCAACCCGAATGGAATGGAATGGAATGGAATGGAATGGAATGGAATCAAACCGAAAGGAATGAAATGGAATGGAATGGAATGCAGTGGAATGGAATGGGATGGAATCAACCCGAATGGAATGGAATGGAATGGAACGGAACCTAACAGAACGGTTTGGAATGGAATGGAATGGAATGGAACCAACCCGAATGGGATGGATTTGAATGGAATGGAATGGAATGGAATGGAATCAACCCGAATGGAATGGAATGGAATGGAATGGAATGGAATGGAATGGAAAGAAATCAACACGAATGGAAAGGAATGGAATGGAATGGAATGGAATCAACCCGAATGGAATGGAATGGAATGCAATGGAATGGAATGGAATGGAATCAACCCGAATGGAAGGGAATGGAATGGAATGGAATGGAATCAACCCGAATGGAATGGAATGCAATGAATTGTATTTGAATGGAATCAACCCGAAAGGAATGGAATGGAATGGAATGGAATGGCATGGAATTGAATCAACGCGAATGGAATGGAATGGAATGGAATGGAACGGAATGTAATGTAATGGAATGGAATCAATCCGAATGGAATGGAATGCAATGGAATGGAACGGAAGCAACCCAAAAGGAATGCAATCGAATGGAATGCAATGGAATGGAATGTAAGGGAATGGAGTCAACCCAAATGGAATGGAATGGAATGCAATCAACCCAAGTGGAATGGAATGGAATGGAATGCAATGGACTGGAAAAAACCCAAACGTAATGGAATGCAATTAATGGAATGGAATGAAATGGAATAGAATCAAACCGAATGGAATGAAATGCAATGGAATGGAATGGAATGGAATCAACCCGAATGCAGTGAAATTAAATGGAATAGAAGGCAATGGAATGGAATGTATTGGAATCAAACCGAATGGAATGGAATGGAATGGAAAGGAATGGAACGGAATGGAATGGAATGGAATGGAATGGAATGGAATCAACCCGAATGGAAAGGAATGGAATGGAATGGAATGGAATGGAATGGACCGGAATTGACCTGAATGGAATGGAATGGAATGGAATGGAGTGGAATGGAATCAACCGGATAGGAATGGAATGGAATTTAATGGAATAGAATGGTATGGAATGGTATCAAATCGAATGGAATGGAATGGAATGGAATGGAATGGAATGGAATCAGCACGAACGTAATGGAATGGAAAGCAATGGAATGGCATGGAATGGAATGAACCCGAATGGATTGGAATGGAAGGGAATGGAATGCAATGGAGTGAACTCGAATGGGATGGAATGGAATGGAATGGAACGGAATGGAATGGAATGCAATCAACCCGAATGGAAAGGAATGGAATGGAACGGAACAGAACAGAACGGTTTGTAATGGAATGGAATGGAATGGGAAAAACCCGAATGGGATGGATTTGAATGGAATGGAATGGAATGGAATGGAATCAACCCGAATGGAATGGAATGGAATGGAATGGAATCAACACGAATGGAATTTAATGGAATGGAATGGAACGGAATGGATAGGAATGGAATGGAATCGACCCAAATGGAATGGAATGGAATGGAATGGAATCAACCCGAATGGAAGGGAATGGAATGGAATGGAATGGAATCAACCCGAATGGAATGGAATGCAATGAATTGTACTTGAATGGAAACAACCCGAAAGGAATGGAATGGAATGGAATGGAATGGCATGGAATGGAATCAACGCGAATGGAATGGAATGGAATGGAACGGAATGTAATGTAATGGAATGGAATCAATCCGAATGGAATGGAATGCAATGGAATGGAATGGAAGCAACCCAAAAGGAATGCAATCGAATGGAATGCAATGGAATGGAATGTAAGGGAATGGAGTCAACCCAAATGGAATGGAACGGAATGCAATCAACCCAAGTGGAATGGAATGGAATGGAATGCAATGGAATGGAAAAAACCCAAACGGAATGGAATGCAATGAATGGAATGGAATGAAATGGAATAGAATCAAACCGAATGGAATGAAATGCAATGGAATGGAATGGAATGGAATCAACCTGAATGGAGTGAAATTAAATGGAATAGAAGGCAATGGAATGGAATGTATTGGAATCAAACCGAATGGAATGGAATGGAAAGGAATGGAATCAACCCGAATGCAATAGACTAGAATGGAATGGAAAGGAATTGAATCAACCCGAGTGGAATGGAATGGAATGGAATGGAATCAACCGGCATGGAATGTAAAGGAATGGAATGGAACGGAATGGAATGGAATGGAATGGAATCGTCCCAAATGGAATGGAATAGAATGGAATGGAATGGAATGGAATAAACCTAAATGGATAAAATGGAATGGAACGGAATGCAATGGAATGGAATCGAATGGAGTCAACACGAATGGAATGGAATGGAATGGAATGGAATGGATCGGAATCGACCTGAATGGAATGAAATGGAATGGAATAGAACGGAATGGAATGGAATGGAATGGAATGCAATGGAATGGGATGGAATGGAATCAACCGGAACACAATGGACTGGAATTTAATGGAATAGAATGGTATGGAATGGAATGAAATCGAATGGAATGGAATGGAATGGAATGGAATGGAATCAACCCGAATGGAATGGAAGGGAAAGGAATGGAATGGAATGGAATGGAATGGAATGGAATGAACCCGAATGGAATGGAATGGAATGGAATGGAATGGAATGGAGTCAACCCGAATGGAATGGAATGGAACGGAATGGAATGGAATGCAATCAACCCGAATGGAATGGAATGGAACGGAACGGAACAGAACGGTTTGGAATGGAATGGAATGGAATGGAATGGAACCAACCCGAATGGGATCGATTAGAATGGAATTGAATGGAATGGAATGGAATCAACCCGAATGGAATGGAATGGAATGGAATGGAATCAACACGAATGGAATTTAATGGAATGGAATGGAACGGAAGGGAATGGAATGGAATGTAATCGACCCAAATGGAATGGAATGGAATGGAATGGAATCATCCCGAATGGAAGAGAATGGAATCGAATGGAATGGAATCAACCCGAATGGAATGGAATGCAATGAATTGTACTTGAATGGAATCAACCCGAAAGGAATGGAATGGAATGGAATGGAATGGCATGGAATGAAATCAACGCGAATGGAATGGTATGGAATGGAACGGAATGTAATGTAATGGAATGGAATCAATCCGAATGGAATGGAATGCAATGGAATGGAATGGAAGCAATCCAAAAGGAATGGCATGGAATGGAATGCAATGGAAGGGAATGGAGTCAACCCAAATGGAATGGCATGGAATGCAATCAAACCAAGTGGAATGGAATGGAATGGAATGCAATAGAATGGAAACAAACCAAACGGAATGGAATGCAATGAATGGAATGGAATGAAATGGAATGGAATCAACCCGAATGGAGTGAAATTAAATGGAATAGAAGGCAATGGAATGGAATGTATTGGAATCAAACCGAATGGAATGGAATGGAATGGAAAGGAATGGAATCAACCCGAATGGAATGAAATGGAGTGGAATGGAATGCAACGGAATGGAATCAACCGTTGTGGGATGGAATGGAATGGAATAAACCCGAATGGAATGGAATGGAATGGAATGGAATGGAATGGAATGGAATGGAATGGAATGGAATGGAATGAAATGGAATCCACCTGAAAGTAATGGAATGGAATGGAATGGAATGGAATGGAATGGAATCAACCGTAATGGAAAACAAGGGAATGGAATGGAATGGAATGGAACGGAATGAAATCAACCCGAATGGAATGGAATGGAATGGAATCAACCCGAATGGAATGGAATGGAATTGAACGCAATGGAATGGAATGGAATGGAATAAACCCAAATGGAATGGAAAGGAATGGAATGGAATGGAATGGAATGGAATGCAATCATCACAAGTGGAATGAAATGGAACGGAATGGAATGGAATGGAAAGGAATGGAATCAACCCGAATGGAATGGAATGCAATGGAATGAATTGGAACGAAACGGAATGGAATAAACCCTAATGGAGTGGAATGAAATGGAATGGAATCAACACGAATGAAATGGAATGGAATGGAATGGAATCAACACGAAAGGAATGACAGAATGGAATGGAATGCAATGGAATGGAATGGAATGGAATCAACCCAAATGGAATGGAATGAAACGGAATCAACCCGAATAGAATGGAATGGAATGGAAATGAATCAACCCGAATGGAAAGGAATAGAATGGAATGGAAAGGAATGGAATCAATCCGAATGGAATGTAACTGAGTGTAATGGAATGCAATGGAGTGGAATCAACCGGAGTGGAATGGAATCGAATGGAACGGAATGGAATGGAATGGAACGGAATCAACCCGAATTGATAGGAATGGAATGGAATGGAAAGGAATGGAATGGAGTTAAGCCAACTGGAACGGAATAGAATGGAATGGAATGGAATGGAATGGAGTGGAATAAACCCGAATGGAGTGGAACGGAATGGAATGGAATGGAATGGAATGGAATGGAATGGAATCAACCCGAAGGGAATAGAATGGAATGCAATGGAATGGAATGGAATGGAATCAATCAGAATGGAATGGAATCAACCCGAATGGAATGGAATTCAATGGAATGAAATGGAATGGAATGGCATCAACAGGAATGGAGAGGAATGGAATGGAAAGGAACGGAATGGCATGTAATCGAATGAAATCCACGCGAATGGAATGGAATGGAATGGAATGGAAAGGAATCAACCCGAATGGAAAGGAATGTAATGTAATGGAATGGAATGGAATGGAATGGAATCAACCCGAATGGAATGAAACGGAGTGTAATGGAATGCAATGGAATGGAATCAAACAGAGTGGAATGGAATGGAATGGAATGGAACGGAATCAACACGAATTAATAGGAATTGAATGGAATGGAAAGGAATGGATTGTAATTAACCCTAGTGGAATGGAATTGAATGGAATGGAAAGGAATGGAATGGAATCAACCCGAATGAAATGAAACGGAGTGTAATGGAATGCAATGGAGTGGAATCAACCGGAGTGGAATGTAATGGAAAGAAATGAAATGGAATGGAATGGAATGTAACGGAATCAACCCGAATTGATAGGAATGGAATGGAATGGAAAGGAATGGAATGGAATTAAGCCAAGTTGAATGGAATGGAGTGGAATAAACCGGAATGAAATGGTATGGAATGGAATGAAATGGAATGGAATCAACCCGAATGGTATGGAAAGGAATGCAATGGAATGGAATGGAATGGAATCAACCAGAATGGAATGGAATGGAATGGAATCAAACCGAATGGAATGGAATGCAATGGAATGAAATGGAATGGAATGGAATCAACCCGAATGGACTGTAATGGAATGGAATGGAATGGTATGAAATCAAGGCGAATGGACTGGTATGGAATGGAATCAACCCGAATGGAAAGGAATGGAATGGAATAGCAGGGAATGGAATCAACCACAGTGGAATGGAATGGAATGGAAAGGAATGGAATGGAACGGAATCAACCCGAATTGATAGGAATAGAATGGAATGGAAAGGAATGGAATGGAATTAACCCAAGTGGAATGTAATGTAATGGAATGAAATGGAATGGAATGGAATGAAATAAACTCGAATGAAATGAAATGGAATGGAATGGAATGAAATAAACTCGAATGAAATGAAATGGAATGGAATGGAATGGAGTCAACCCGAATGGAATGGAATGGAATGGAATGCAATGGAATGGAATGGAATGGAGTCAACCAGAATGGAATGGAATGGAATGGAATCAACACGAATGGAATGGAATGCGAAGGAATGAAATGGAATGGAATGGAATGAACCCGAATGGACCGCAATGGAATGGAATGGAATGGAATGGAATGGAATGGAATGAAATGAAATCAACGCGATTGTAATGGAATGGAATGAAACGGAATGTAATGGAATGGAAAGGAATCAACCCAAATGGAAGGGAATATAATCGAACGGAATGGAATGGAATGGAATGGAATGGAATCAACCCGAATGGAATGGAATGGAATGGATTGGAATGGAATGGAATCAACCCGAATGGAAAGGAAGGGAAAGGAATGGAATGAAATGGAATCAACCCGAATGGAATGGATTGGAATGGAATGGAACGGAATGGAACAGAATGGTATGGAATGGAATGGAATGGAATGGAATGGAATCAACCAGAATGGAATGGATTGGAATGGAATGGAGTGGAATGGAAAGGAATGGAATCAACGCGAATGCAGTGGAATGGAATGGAATGGAATCAACCTGCATGAAATGGAATGGAATGGAATGCAACGGAATGGAATTGAATGGAATGGAATCGACCAAAATGGAAAGGAATGGAATGGAATCAACCCGAATGGATGAAATGGAATGGAATGTAATGGAATGGAATGGAATGGAGTCAACCCGAATGGAATGGAATGGAATGGAATGGAATCAACCCAATTGGAAAGGAATGGAATGGAATGGAATGGAATGGAATGGAATGCAATAAACAAGAAGAGAATGGAATGGAATGGAATGGAATGGAATGGAATAAACCCGAATGGAATGGAATGGAATGCAATGGAATGGAATGGAATCAACCCAAATGGAGTGGAATGCAATGGAATGGAATGGAATGGAATAAACGCGAATGGAATGGAATGGAATGGAATGGAATGGAAGCGACCCCAGTGGAATGGAATGGAATGGAGTGGAAGGAATGCAATGGAATGGAAAAGAATGGAATGGATTGCAATGGAATGCAATGGAAAGGAAAGGAATGGAATGGATTGCAATGTAATGGAATGCAATGGAATGGAATGGAATCACCCTGAATGGAAGGGAATGGAATGGAATGGAATCAACCCGAATGGAATGGAATGCAATGGAATGGAATTGAATGGAATCAACCCGAAAAGAATGGAATGGAATGGAATGGAATGGAATGGAATGGAATGTAGTGGAATGGAGTGGAATCAATCCGAAAGCAATGGAATCAACGCAAACGGAATGGAATGGAATGGAATTCAATGGAATGGAATGGAATGGAATGGAATCAACCCAATTGGAATGGAAAGGAATGCAATGGAATGGAATCAACCCGAATGAAATGAAATGGAGTGTAATGGAATGCAATGGAATGGAATCAACTGGAGTGGAATGGAATGCAATGGAATGGAATGGAATGGAGTGGAACGGATTCAACCCGATTTGATAGGAATGGAATGGAATGGAAAGGAATGGAATGGAATTAATCCAAGTGGAATGGAATGGAATGGAATGGAGGAAACCCGAATGGAATGGAATGGAATGGAATCAACCAAAATGGAATGGAATGGAATGGAATGGAGTGGAATGGAATGGAATCAACCAGAATGGAATGGAATCGAATGGAATCAACTCGAATGGAATGGAATGAAATGGAATGGAATGGAATCAACCAGAATGGACTGGAATGGAATGGAATGCAATGGAATGGAATGGAATGAAATCAACGGGAATGCAATGGCATGGAATGGAATGGAATGGAATGGAATGAAATGAAATCAACGCGAATGTAATGGAATGGAATGAAACGGAATGTAATGGAATGGAAAGGAATGAACACAAATGGAAGGGAATATAAGTGAATGGAATGGAATTGAATGGAATGGAATGGAATGGAATGGAATGGAATGGAATCAACCCGAATGGAATGGAATGGAATGGAATGGAATGGAATGGAATGGATTGGAATGGAATGGAATCAACCCGAATGGAAAGGAAGGGAAAGGAATGGAATGGAATGGAATGGAATCAACCCGAATGGAATGGATTGGAATGGAATGGAACGGAATGGAACAGAATGGTATGGAATGGAATGGAATGGAATGGAATGGAATGCAATGGAATCAACCAGAATGGAATGGATTGGAATCGAATGGAGTGGAATGGAAAGGAATGGAATCAACCCGAATGCAATGGAATGGAATGGAATGGAATCAACCCGCATTAAATGGAATGGAATGGAATGCAACGAAATGGAATGGAATGGAATGGAATGGAATGGAATGGAATCAACCCGAATGGAATGGAATGGAATGGAATGGAATGGATTGGAATGGAATGGAATCAACCCGAATGGAATGGAATGCAATGGAATGGAATGGAATTGAATGCAACCAACCCAAATGGAACGGAATCCAATGGAATGAAATGGAATGAAATGGAATGGAATCAACCCGAATGGAATGGAATGAAATGGAATGAAATCAACCCGAATGCAATGGAATGGAATGGAATGGAATGGAATGGAATCAACACGAATGGAATGAAATGGAGTGGAATGGAATGCAATGGAATTTAATCATGCAGAGTGGAATGGAATGGAATGGAGTGGAATGGAATGGAATGGAATTAACCCGAATGGAATGGAATGGAATGGAATGGAATATAATGGAAAGGAATCGACCTGAATGGATTGGAATGGAATGGAATAGAATGGAATGTAATGGAATGGAATGCAATGTAATGGAATGGAATGGAATGGAATGCAATGGAATGCAATGGAATGGAATCAACTCGAATGGAATGGAATGGAATGGAGTGGAATGGAATGGAATGGAATAGAATGGAAAGGATTGGAATGGAATCAACCCAATTGGAATGGAGTGGAATGGAATGGAATGGAATGGAATGAAATGGAATCAACCCGAATGGAATGAAACGGAATGAAATGGAATGGAATCAAACCGAATAGAATGGAATGTAATGGAATGGAATGGAATCAACCAGAATGGAATGGAATGGAATGGAACGGAATGGAATGGAACGGAATGGAGTCAACGCGAATGGAATGGAATGGAATGGAATTGAATGGAATTAACGCGAATGGAATGGAACCGAATGGAATGGAGTGGAATGGACTCAACCCGAATTTAAATGGAATGGAATGGAATGGAAAGTACTGGAAAGGAATGGAATGGAAATCAATCAACCCTAGTGGAATGGAATGGAATGGAAGGGAATGGAATGGAATCAACCCGAATGGAATGGAATGCAATGGAATGGAATGGAAAGAAATGGAATGGAATGAACCCGAATGGAAAGAATCGAATGGAATGGAATGGAGCGGAATTTAATCAACCCGAATGGAATGAAATGGAGTGGAATGGAATGCAATGGAATTTAATCATGCAGAATGGAATGGAATGAAATGCAGTGGAATGAATGGAAAGGAATTCTCCCGAATGGAATGGAATGGAATGGAACGGAATGCAATGGAATGGAATGGAAATGAACGGAATCAACCCGAGTGGAATGGAATGGAATGGAATGGAATGGAATGGAATCGACTGAAACGGAATGGAATGGAATATAATCAACCCAAATGGAATGGAATAGAATGGAATGAAATGGAATAGAATGGAATGGAAGGCAATCAACCCGAATGGAATGGAATGGAATAGAATGGAACGGAATGGAATGGAATGGAATGAAATCAACCCAAATGGAATGGAAAGGAATGCAATGGAATCAACCCGAATGGAATGAAATGGAATGGAATGGAATGCAAAGGAATGGAATGGAATGGAGTGGAATCAACACGAATGGAATGGAATGGAATGGAATGAAATGGAATGGAATCAACCCGAATGGAATGGAATGAAATGGAATGAAATCAACCCGAATGGAATGGAATGGAATGGAATGGAAAGGAATGGAATGGAGTGGAATGGAATGGAATGGAATGGAATCAACTGGAATGGAATGAGAAGGAATGGAATGGAATGCAACGCAATGGAATGGAATGAAATGGAATCAACCGGAATGGAATGGAATGGAATGGAATGGAATCAAACCGAATGGAATGGAATGAAACGGAAGGTAATGGATTGGAATGGAATCAACCGAAACGGAATGGAATGGAATGGAATGCAATTGAAAGGAATGGAATGGAATGGAATCCACCTAAATGGAATGGAATGGAATGGAATGGAATGGAATGGAACGGAATGCAATCAGCCCGAATGGAATGGAATGGAATAGAATGGAATGGAACGGAATGGAATGGAATGAAAAGGAATGGAATGGAATGGAATCAACCCGAATGGAATGGAATGGAATGGAATGGAATGGAATGGAATGGAGTCAACCGGAATGGAATGGAAAGGAATGGAACCGAATGGAATGGAATGGAATGGAGTCAACCCGAATTTAAATGGAATGGAATGGAATGGAATGTACTGGAAAGGAATGGAATGGAAATCAATCAACCCTAGTGGAATGGAATGGAATGGAAGGGAATGGAATGGAATCAACCCGAATGGAATGGAATGCAATGGAATGGAATGGAAAGAAATGGAATGGAATGAACCCGAATGGAATGGAATCGAATGGAATGGAATGGAGCGGAATTTAATCAACCCGAATGGAATGAAATGGAGTGGAATGGAATGCAATGGAATTTAATCAAGCAGAATGGAATGGAATGAAATGGAGTGGAATGAATGGAAAGGAATTCTCCCGAATGGAATGGAATGGAATGGAATGGAACGGAATCGAAGAGAATGTAATGGAATGGAATCGAACTGAATGCAATGGAATGGAATGGAAGAAAATGGAATGGAATGGAATGGAATGGAATGGAATGCAATGGAATGGAATGGAAAGGAACGAAATCAACCAGAGTGGAATGGAATGGAATGGAATGGAATGGAATCAACTGAAACGGAATGTAATGGAATGTAATCAACCCAAATGGAATGGAATGGAATGGAATGAAATGGAATGGAATGGAGTGGAATGCAATCAACCCGAATGGAATGGAATGGAATAGAATGGAACGGAACGGAATGGAATGGAATGAAAAGGAATGCAATGGAATGGAATCAACCCGAATGGAATGGAATGGAATGGAATGGAATGGAATGGAATGGAATGGAGTCAACCCGAATGGAATGAATTGGAATGGAATGGAATGCAATGGAATGGAATGCCATCAACCCAAATGGAACGGAATGCAATGGAATGAAATGGAATGAAATGGAATGGAGTCAACCCGAATGGAATGGAATGAAAAGGAATGAAATCAACCCGAATGGAATGGAATGGAATGGAATGGAATGGAATGGAATCAACTGAAACGGAATGTAATGGAATGTAATCAACCCAAATGGAATGGAATGGAATGGAATGAAATGGAATGGAATGGAGTGGAATGCAATCAACCCGAATGGAATGGAATGGAATAGAATGGAACGGAATGGAATGGAATGGAATGGAATCAACCCAAATGGAATGGAATGGAATGCAATGGAATCAACCCGAATGGAATGAAATGGAATGGAATGGAATGCAAAGGAATGGAATGGAATGGAGGGGAATCAACCCGAATGGAATGGAATGGAATGGAATGAAATGGAATGGAATCAACCCGAATGGAATGGAATGAAATGGAATGAAATCAACCCGAATGGAATGGAATGGAATGGAATGGAAAGGAATGGAATGGAGAGGAATGGAATGGAATGGAATCAACTGGAATGGAATGAGATGGAATGGAATGGAAGGCAACGCAATGGAATGGAATGGAATGGAATGGAATGCAATGGAATGGAATGGAATGGAATCAACCGGAATGGAATGGAATGGAATGGAATGGAATCAAACCGAATGGAAAGGAATGAAACGGAAGGGAATGGATTTGAATGGAATCAACCGAAACGGAATGGAATGGAATGGAATGCAATTGAATGGAATGGAATGGAATGGAATCCACCCAAATGGAACGGAATGGAATGGAATGGAATGGAATGGAATGGAATGCAATCAGCCCGAATGGAATGGAATGGAATAGAATGGAACGGAACGGAATGGAATGGAATGAAAAGGAATGGAATGGAATGGAATAAACCCGAATGGAATGGAATGGAATGGAATGGAATGGAATGGAATGGAATGGAATGGAATGGAATGGAGTCAACCCGAATGGAATGAATTGGAATGGAATGGAATGCAATGGAATGGATTGCCATCAACCCAAATGGAACGGAATGCAATGGAATTAAATGGAATGAAATGGAATGGAGTCAACCCGAATGGAATGGAATGAAATGGAATGAAATCAACCCGAATGGAATGGAATGGAATGGAATGGAATGGAATGGAATGGAAAGGAATGGAAAGGAATGGAGTGGAAGGTTATGGAATGCAATCAACCCGAATGGAATGAAATGGTGGGGAATGGAATTCAATGGAATTTAATCAACCAGAGTGGAATGGAATGGAATGGAGTGGAATGGAATGGAGTGGAATTAAACCGAATGGAATGGAATGGAATGGAATGGAATGGAATGGAATGGAATGGAATCAACCCGAATGGAATGGCATGGAATGGAATGGAATGGAATGGAATCCAGCCAAATGGAATGGAATGGAATGGAATGGAATGCAATCAACACGAATGGAATGGAATGGAATAGAATGGAACGCAAAGGAATGGAAAGGAATGGAAGGTAATGGAATGGAATGGAATCAACCCGAATGGAATGGAATGGAATGGAATGGAAGGGAATGGAATGGAATCAACCCGAATGGAATGAATTGGAATGGAATGGAATGCAATGGAACGGAATGGAATGGAATCAACCCGAATGGAATGGAATGGAATGGAATGGAATCAACCCAAAAGGAATGCAATGGAATGGAATGGAATGGAATGGAATGCAATCAAGCCAAATGGAACGGAATCCAATGGAATGAAATGGAATGGAATCAACCCGAATGGAATGGAATGAAATGGAATGAAATCAATCCGAATGGAATGGAATGGAATGGAATGGAATGGAATGGAATGGAATGGAATGGAATGGAATGGCATGGCATGGAATGGAATGGAATCAACCCGAATGGAATGGAATGCAAAGGAATTAAATGGAATGAAATGGAATGGAATGAACCCGAATGGAATGGAATGGAATGGAATGGATTCCAACCAAAAGGAATGGAATGGAATGGAATTCAATCAACCCGAATGGAATGGAATGGAATAGAATGGAACGGAAGGGAATGGAATGGAATGGAAAGTAATGGAATGGAATGGAATCAACCCGAATGGAATGGAATGGAATGGAATGGAATGGAATGGAATGGAATGGAATGGAATCAACCTGAATGGAATGAATTCGAATGGAATGGAATGCAAAGGAATGGAATGCAATCAACCCAAATGGAACGGAATGCAATGGAATGAAATGGAATGAAATGGAATGGAATCAACCAGAATGGAATGGAATGAAATGGAATGAAATAAACCCGAATGGAATGGAATGGAATGGAATGGAATGGATTGGAATGGCATGGAATGGAGTGGAATGGAATGGAATGGATTCAACACGAATGGAATGAAATGGAGAGGAATAGAAAGCAATGGAATTTAATCAAACAGAGTGGAATGGAATGGAATGGAGTGGAATGGAATCGAATGGAATTAACCCGAATGCAATGGAATGGAATGGAATGGAATGGAATATAATGGAATGGAATCGACCTGAATGGAATGGAATGGAATGGAATAGAATGGAATGGAATGGAATGAAATGGAATGGAATGCAATGGAATGGAATGGAATGGAATGGAAAGCAATGGAATGGAATGGAATGGAATCAACCCGAATGGAATGGAATGGAATGGAATGGAATAGAATGGAAAGGATTGGAATGGAATCAACCCAAGTGGAATGAAGTGGAACGGAATGGAATGGAAGGAAATGGAATCAACCCTAATGGAATGGAATGGAATGAAATGGAATGGAATCAAACCGAATGGAATGGAATGTAATGGAATGGAATGGAATCAATCCGAATGGAATGGAATGGAATGGAATGGAACGGAATGGAATGGAATGGAATGGAGTCAAAGTGAATGGAATGGAATGGAATGGAATTGAATGGAATCAACGCGAATAGAATGGAATGGAATGGAACCGAATGGAATGGAATGGAATGGTGTCAACCCGAATTTAAATGGAATGGAATGGAATGGAATGGAATGGATTGGAATGGAGTGGAATCAACCCAAATGGAATGGAATGTAATGTACTGGAAAGGAATGGAATGGAAATCAATCAACCCAAGTGGAATTAAATGGAATGGAATAGAATGGAATGGAATGGAATCAACCCGAATAGAATGGAATGTAATGGAATGGAATGGAATGAAATGGAATGGAATGAACCCGAATGGAATGGAATGGAATGGAATGAAATGGAATGAAGCGGTATTTAATCAACCAGAATGGAATGAAATGGAGTGGAATGGAATGCAATGGAATTTAATCAACCAGAATGGAATGGAATGGAGCAGAATGGAATGGAATGAATGGAAAGGAATTCACCCGAATGGAATGGAATGGAATGGAAAGGAATGGAAGAGAATGTAATGGAATGGAATCGAACTGAATGGAATGGAATGGAATGGAAGAGAATGGAATGGAATGGAATGGAATGGAATGGAATGCAATGGAATGGAATGGAAAGGAATGGAATCAACCCGAGTGGAATAGAATGGAATGGAATGGAATGGAATGGAATGGAAAGGAATCAACCGAAACGGAATGGAATGCAATGGAATGCAATGGACTGGAATGGAATGGAATGAAATCAACCCAAATGGGATGGAATGGAATGGAATGAAATGGAATGGAAAGGAATGGAATGCAATCAACCCGAATGGAATGGAATGGAATAGAAAGGAACGGAACGGAACGGAATGGAATGGAATCAACACGAATGGAATGGAATGGCATGGAATCAACCAGCATGGAATGAAATGGAATGGAATGGAATGCAATTAAATGGAATGGAATGGAATGGAATGGAATCAACCCGAATGGAATGGAATGGAATCAACCCGAATGGAATGGAATGGAATGGAGTGGAATGGAATGGAATGGAATGGAATGCAATCAACCCAATTGGAATGAAATGCAATGGAATGAAATGGAATGGAATCAACCCGAATTGATTGGAATGAAATGGAATGAAATGGAATGAAATCAACCCGAATGGAATGGAATGGAATGGAATGGAATGGAATGGAATGGAAAGGAATGGAATGGAATGGAATGGAATCAACCCAAATGGAATGAGATGGAATGGAATGGAATGCAACGGACTGGAATGAAATGGAATCAAACCGAATGGAACGGAATGGGATGGAATGGAATGTAATGGAAAGGAATCGAAATGAATGGAATGGAATGGAATGGAATGGAATAGAATGAAATGGAATGGAATGGAATGCAATGGAATGGAATGGAATAAAATGGAATCAACCCGAATGGAATGGAATGGAATGGAATGCTAAGGAATGGAATCAAATCGAATGGAATGGATGGAATGGAATCAACGCGAATGGAATGGAATGGATTGGAATGGAATGGAATGGAATGGTATGGAATGGAATCAACACGAATGGAATGGAATGGAATGGAATGGAATGGAATGGAATGGAATGGAATCAACACGAATGGAATGAAATGGAGTGGAATGGAATGCAAAGGAATTTAATCAACCAGAGTGGAACGGAATGGAATGGAGTGGAATGGAATGGAATGGAATTAACCCGAATGGAATGGAATGGAATGCAATGGAATATAATGGAATGGAATAGACCTCAATGGAATGGAATGGAATGGAATAGAATGAAATGCAATGGAATGGAATGGAGTGCAATGGAATGGAATGGAATGGAATGGAATGCAATGGAATGCAATGGAATAGAATGGAATGGAATGGAATGCAATGGAATGCAATGTAATGGAATGGAATGGAATGGAATGGAATCCAGCCAAATGGAATGGAATGGAATGGAATGGAATGGAATGCAATCAACCCGAATGGAATGGAATGGAATAGAATGGAACGCAAAGGAATGGAAAGGAATGGAAAGAAATGGAATGGAACGGAATCAACCCGAATGGAATGGAATGGAATGGAAGGGAATGGAATGGAATCAACCCGAATGGAATGAATTGGAATGGAATGGAATGCAATGGAACGGAATGCAATGGAATCAACCCGAATGGAATGGAATGGAATGGAATGGAATCAACCCAAAAGGAATGCAATGGAATGGAATGGAATGGAATGGAATGCAATCAAGCCAAATGGAACGGAATCCAATGGAATGAAATGGAATGAAATGGAATGGAATCAACCCGAATGGAATGGAATGAAATGAAATGGAATGAAATCAATTCGAATGGAATGGAATGGAATGGAATGGAATGGAATGGAATGAAATGGAATGGAATGCAACGGAATTTAATCAACGAGAGTGAAATGCAATGGAATGGAGTGGAACGGAAGGGAATGGAATTAACCAGAACGGAATGGAATGGAATGGAACATAATGGAATGGAATGGAATGGAGTGGAATGCAATGGAATGGAATGGAATGGAGTGGAATGCAATGGAATGGAATGGAATGGAGTGGAATGCAATGGAATGGAATGGAATGGAATGGAATGCAATGGAATGGAATGGAATGGAATGGAATGCAATGGAATGGAATCAACTCGAATGGAATGGAATGGAATAGAATGGAAAGGATTGGAATAGAATCAACCGAAGTGGAATGGAGTGGAATGGAATGGAATGGAATGGAAGGAAACGGAATCAACCCGAATGGAATGGAATGGAAAGAAATGGAATGGAATCAAACCGAATGGAATGGAATGGAATGGAATGGAATGGAATCAACCCGAATGGAATGGAATGGAATGGAACGGAATGGAATGGAATGGAATTGAGTCAACGTGAACGAAATGGAATGGAATGGAATAGAATGGAATCAACGCGAATGGAATGGAGTGGAATGGAACCGAATGGAATGGAATGGAATGGAGTCAACCCGAATTTAAATGGAATGGAATGCAATGAAATGGATTGGAAAGGAATGGAATCAACCAAAAGGGAATGGAATGTAATGTACTGGAAAGGAATGGAATGGAAATCAATCAACCCAAGTGGAATGGAATGGAATGGAATGGAATGGAATGGAATGGAATGGAATCAACCCGAATGGAATGGAATGCAAAGGAATTAAATGGAATGAAATGGAATGGAATGAACCCGAATGGAATGGAATGGAATGGATTCCAACCAAAAGGAATGGAAAGGAATGGAATGGAATGGAATTCAATCAACCCGAATGGAATGGAATGGAATAGAATGGAACGGAACGGAATGGAATGGAATGGAAAGTAATGGAATGGAATGGAATCAACCCGAATGGAATGGAATGGAATGGAACGGAATGGAATGGAATGGAATCAACCTGAATGGAATGAATTCGAATGGAATGGAATGCAAAGGAATGGAATGCAATCAACCCAAATGGAACGGAATGCAATGGAATGAAATGGAATGAAATGGAATGGAATCAACCCGAATGGAATGGAATGAAATGGAATGAAATAAACCCGAATGGAATGGAAAGGAATGGAATGGATTGGAATGGAATGGAATGGAGTGGAATGGAATGGAATGGAATCAACACGAATGGAATGAAATGGAGTGGAATAGAAAGCAATGGAATTTAATCAAACAGAGTGGAATGGAATGGAAAGGAGTGGAATGGAATGGAATGGAATTAACCCGAATGCAATGGAATTGAATGGAATGGAATGGAATATAATGGAATGGAATCGACCTGAATGGAATGGAAAGGAATGGAATAGAATGGAATGGAATGGAATGGAATGGAATGCAATGGAATGGAATGGAATGGAATGGAATGCAATGTAATAGAATGGAAAGGATTGGAATGGAATCAACCCAAGTGGAATGAAGTGGAACGGAATGGAATGGAAGGAAATGAAATCAACCCTAATGGAATGGAATGGAATGAAATGGAATGGAATCAAACCGAATGGAATGGAATGGAATGGAATC
The DNA here is from genome assembly GCF_028858775.2 of Pan troglodytes. Taxonomy (NCBI): domain Eukaryota; kingdom Metazoa; phylum Chordata; class Mammalia; order Primates; family Hominidae; genus Pan; species Pan troglodytes. The sequence continues at coordinate 39,413,913 of NC_072416.2, read as the reverse complement.
AATCCGAATGGAATGGAATGGAACGGAACGGAATGGAATGGAATGGAATGGAGTCAGCGTGAATGGAATGGAATGGAATGGAATTGAATGGAATCAACGCGAATAGAATGGAATGGAATGGAACCGAATGGAATGGAATGGAATGGAGTCAACCCGAATTTAAATGGAATGGAATGGAATGGAATGGAATGGATTGGAATGGAATGGAATCAACCCAAATGGAATGGAATGTAATGTACTGGAAAGGAATGGAATGGAAATCAATCAACCCAAGTGGAATTGAATGGAATGGAATAGAAAGGAATGGAATGGAATCAACCCGAATGGAATTGAATGTAATGTAATGGAATGGAATGAATTGGAATGTAATGAACCCGAATGGAATGGAATGGAATGGAATGAAATGGAATGGAGCGGAATTTAATCAACCAGAATGGAATGAAATGGAGTGGAATGGAATGCAATGGAATTTAATCAACCAGAATGGAATGGAATGGAATGGAATGGAATGGAATGAATGGAAAGGAATTCACCCGAATGGAATGGAATGGAATGGAACGGAATGGAAGAGAATGTAATGGAATTGAATCGAACTGAAGGGAATGGAATGGAATGGAAGAGAATGGAATGGAATGGAATGGAATGCAATGGAATTGAATGGAAAGGAATGGAATCAACCCGAGTGGAATAGAATAGAATGGAATGGAATGGAATGGAAAGGAATCAACCGAAACGGAATGGAATGGAATGGAATGGAATGGACTAGAATGGAATGGAATGAAATCAACCCAAATGGGATGGAATGGAATGGAATGAAATGGAATGGAATGGAATGGAATGCAATCATCCCGAAAGGAATGGAATGGAATAGAAAGGAACGGAACGGAACGGAATGGAATGGAATCAACACGAATGGAATGGAATGGCATGGAATCAACAAGCATGGAATGAAATGGAATGGAATGGAATGCAATGGAATGGTATGGAATGGAATGGAATCAACCCGAATGGAATGGAATGGAATGGAATGGAATCAACCCGAATGGAATCGAATGGAATGGAGTGGAATGGAATGGAGTGGAATGGAATGCAATCAACCCAAATGGAATGAAATGCAATGGAATGAAATGGAATGGAATCAACCCGAATGGAATGGAATGAAATGGAATGAAATCAACCCGAATGGAATGGAATGGAATGGAATGGAAAGGAATGGAATGGAATGGAATGGAATCAACCCAAATGGAATGAGATGGAATGGAATGGAATGAAACGGAATGGAATGAAATGGAATCAAACGGAATGGAACGGAATGGGATGGAATGGAATGTAATGGAAAGGAATCGAAATGAATGGAATGGAATGGAATGCAAATTAATGGAATGGAATGGAATGGAATGGAATGCAATGCAATGGAATGGAATGGAATAAAATGGAATCAACACGAATGGAATGGAATGGAATGGAATGCTAAGGAATGGAATCAAATCGAATGGAATGGAATGGAATGGAATCAATGCGAATGGAATGGAATGGATTGGAATGGAATGGAATGGAATGGAATGGAATGGAATCAACACGAATTGAATGGATTGGAATGGAATGGAATGGAATGAAATGGAATCAACACGAATGGAATGAAATGGAGTGGAATGGAATGCCACGGAATTTAATCAACCAGAGTGGAATTGAATGGAATAGAGTGGAATGGAATGGAAGGGAATTAACCCGAATGGAATGGAATGGAATGCAATGGAATATAATGGAATGGAATAGAACTGAATGTAATGGAATGGAATAGAATGGAATGGAATGGAATGGAATGCAATGGAATGGAATGGAATGGAATGGAATGCAATGGAATGCAATGGAATGGAATGGAATGGAATCAACCCGAATGGAATGGAATGGAAGAGAATGGGAAGGATTGGAATGGAATAAACCCACGTGGAATGGAGTGGAATGGAGTGGAATGGAAGGAAATGGAATCAAACCTAATGGAATGGAATGGAATGAAATGGAATGGAATCAAACAGAATGGAATGGAATGGAATGGAATGGAATGGAATCAATCCGAATGGAATGGAATGGAAGAGAATGGGAAGGATTGGAATGGAATAAACCCACGTGGAATGGAGTGGAATGGAATGGAATGGAAGGAAATGGAATCAAACCTAATGGAACGGAATGGAATGAAATGGAATGGAATCAAACAGAATGGAATGGAATGTAATGTAATGGAATGGAATGGAATGGAACGGAATGGAAAGGAATGGAATGGAGTCATCGTGAATGGAATGGAATGGAATGAAATCAACCCAAATGGAATGGAATGAAATGGAATGGAATGGAATGGAATGCAATCAACCCGAATGGAATGGAATGGAGTAGAATGGAACGGAACGGAAAGAAATTGAATGGAATCAACCCGAATGGAATGGAATGGCATGGAATCAACCCGAATGGAATGAAATGTAATGGAATGGAATGCAATGGAATGGAATGGAATGGAATGGAATCAAAACGAATGGAATGGAATGGAATGGAATGGAATCAACCCGAATGTAATGGAATGGAATGGAGTGGAATGGAATGCAATGAAATGGAATGCAATCAACCAAAATGGAATGAAATGCAATGGAATGAAATGGAATGGAATCAACCCGAATGGAATGCAATGAAATGGAATGAAATCAACTTGAATGTTATGGAATGGAATGGAAAGGAATGGAATGGAATGGAATGGAATCACCCCAAATGGAATGAGATGGAATGGAATGGAATGCAACTGAATGGAAAGAAATGGAATCAAACCGAATGGAACAGAATGGGATGGAATGGAATGGAATGGAATGGAATGGAATGGAATGGAATGGAAAGGAATAGAAATGAATGAAATGGAATGGAATGGACTAGAATAGAATGGAATGGAATGGAATGGAATGCAATGGAATGGAATGGAATAAAATGGAATCAACCCGAATGGAATGGAATGGAATGGAAGGGAATGCTAAGGAATGGAATCAAATCGAATGGAATGGAATGGAATGGAATCAACCCGAATGGAATGGAACGGATTGGAATGGAATGCAATGGAACGGAATGGAATGGAATCAACCCGAATGGAATGGAATGGAATGGAATCAACCGGAATGGAATGGAATGGAATGGAATGGAATGGAATGGAATGGAATGGAATGCAATCAACCCAAATGGAACGGAATCCAGTGGAATGAAATGGAATGGAATCAACCCGAATGGAATGGAATGAAATGGAATGAAATCAACCCGAATGGAATGGAATGGAATGGAATGGAATGGAATGGAATCAAGCCGAATGGAATGAAATGGAGTGGAATGGAATGCAACGGAATTTAATCAACCAGAGTGGAATGGAATGGAATGGAGTGGAATGAAATGGAATGGAATTAACCCGAATGGAATGGAATGGAATGGAACTGAATATAATGGAATGGAAAAGGCCTGAATAGAATGGAATGGAATGGAATAGAATGGAATGGAATGGAATGGAATGCAATGGAATAGAATGGAATGGAATGGAATGGAATGCAATGGAATGCAATGGAATGGAATGGAATGGAATCAACCCGAATGGAATGGAATGGAAGAGAATGGAATAGAATGGAATGGAATGGAATGGAATGCAATGGAATGCAATGGAATGGAATGGAATGGAATCAACCCGAATGGAATGGAATGGAAGAGAATGGAATAGAATGGAAAGGATTGGAATGGAATCAACACAAGTGGAATGGAGTGGAATGGAATGGAATGGAAGGAAATGGAATCAACCCTAATGGAATGGAATGGAATGAAATGGAACGGAATCAAACCGAATGGAATGGAATGTAATGGAATGGAATGGAATCAATCCGAATGGAATGGAATGGAATAGAACTGAATGCAAGGGAATGGAATGGAGTAAACGGGAATGGAATGGAATGGAATGGAATTGAATGGAATCAACGCGAATAGAATGGAATGGAATGGATCCGAATGGAATGGAATGGAATGGAGTCAATCCGAATTTAAATGGAATGGAATGGAATGGAATGGATTGGAATGGAATGGAATCAACCCAAATGAAATGGAATGGAATGTACTGGAAAGGAGTGGAATGGAAATCAATCAACCCATGTGGAATGGAATGGAATGGAATAGAATGGAATGGAATGGAATCAACCCGAATGCAATGGAATGCAATGGAATGGAATGGAATGAAATGGAATGGAATGAACCGGAATGGAATGGAATGGAATGAAATGGAATGGAGCGGAATTTAATCAACCAGAAAGGAATGAAATGCAGGGGAATGGAATTCAATGGAATTTAATCAACCAGAATGGAATGGAATGGAATGGAATGGAATGAATGGAAAGGAATTCACCCGAATGGAATGGAATGGAATGGAACGGAATGGAAGAGAATGTAATGGAATGGAATCGTACTGAATGGAATGGAATGGAATGGAAGAGAATGGAATGGAACGGAATGGAAGAGAATGGAATGGAATGGAATGGAATGCAATGGAATGGAATGGAAAGGAATGGAATCAACCCGAGTGGAATAGAATGGAATGAAATGGAATGGAATGGAATGGAATCAACCGAAACGCAATGGAATGGAATGGAATGCAATGGACTGGAATATAATGGAATGAAATCCACCCAAATGGGATGGAATGGAATGGAATGAAATGGAATGGAATGGAATGGAAAGCAATCAACCCGAATGGAATGGAATGGAATAGAAAGGAATGGAACGGTACGGAATGGAATGGAATCAACACGAATGGAATGGAATGGCATGGAATCAACCAGAATGGAATGAAATGGAATGGAATGGAATGCAATGGAATGGAATGGAATGGAATGGAATCAACCCGAATGGAATGTAATGGGATGGAATGGAATCAACCCAAATGGAATGGAGTGGAATGGAATGGAAAGGAATGGAATCAAACCGAATTGAATGAAATGGAATGGAATGGAATGCAATGGAATGAAATGGAATGGAATCAAACCGAATGGAATTGAATAGAATGGAATAGAATGCAATGGAATGGAATCAAAACGAATGGAATGGAATGGAATGGAATCAACCGGAATGGAATGGAATTGAATGGAATGGAGTTGAATGTTCTGGAATGGAATAGAAGCAACCCGAAAGGAATGGAATGGAATGGAAGGGAATGGAATGGAATGGAATCAACCGGAATGGAATGGAATGGAATGGAATGGAGTGGAATGTTCTGGAATGGAATAGATGCAACCTGATTGGAATGGAATGGAATGGAAAGGAAGGGAACGGAATGGAATGGAATCAAGCAGAATGGAATGGAATGGAATAGAATGGATAGGAATCAAACTGAAACTAATGAAATGGAATGGAATGGAATGCAATGGAATGGAATGGACTGGAATCAAACCGAATGGAATGGAATGGAATGGAATGGAATGGAACGGAATGGAATCAAAACGAATGGAATGGAATAGAATGGAATGGAATCAACCGGATTTGAAAGGAATGGAATGGAATGTTCCTGACTGCAATGGAAACAACCCGAATGGAATGGAATGGAATGGAATGGAATGGAATGGAATGGAATTAACCCGAATGGAATGGAATTGAATGGAATCAACCCATATGGAATGGAATGGTATGGAATGGAATGGCATCAACCCTAATGGAATGGAATGGAATGGAATGGCGTGGAAAGGAATGGTATCAACATGAATGGAATGAAATGAAATGGAATGGAATCAACCCGAATGGAATGGAATGGAATGGAATGGAATGGGATGGGATGAGATGGAATGGAATGGAATGGAAAGGAATGAAATGGGATGAAATGGAATGGAATCAACCCGAATGGAATGGAATAGAATGGAATGGAATGGAATGGAATGAAATCAACGCGAAGGGAATGGAATGGAATGGAATGGAATCAACCCAAATGGAATGAAATGGAATGGAATGGAATGCAATGAAATGGAATGGAATGGAATCAACTGGAATGGAATGGAATGGAATGGAATGGATTCAACCCGAAAGGAATGGAATGGAATGGAATCAACATGAATGGAATGCAATGGAATGGAATGGAATGGAATGGAGTGGAATCAACCGGAATGGAATGGAATGGAATGGAATGGAAAAGAATGGAATCTACACGAATGGAATGAAATGCAATGCGATAGAATGGAATGGAATGGAATCAACCCGAGTGGAATGGAATGGAATGGAATGGAATCAAATGGAATGGAATGTAATCAACCCGAATGTAATGGAGTGGTATGGAATGGAATGGAATGGAATCAACCTGAATGAAATGGAATGCAATGGAATAGAATGGAATGGAATGGAATCACTACGAATGGAATGGAATAGAATGGAATGGAATGGAATGGAATCAACCCAAATGGAATGGAATGGAATGGAATGGAATGGAGTGGAATCAAATGGAATGGAATCAACCCGAATGGAATGCAATGGAATGGAATGGAATGAAATGGAATGGAATCAACCCGAATGGAATGGAATGGAATGGAATGGAATGCAATGGGATGGAATGGAATCGAATCAACCCGAATTGAATGGAATGGAATCGAATGGAAAGGACTGGAAAGAAATGGAATGGAATCAACCCGAAGGGAATGGAATGGAATGGAATGGAACGGAATCAACCCGGATGGAATGAAATGGAATCGAATGGAATGGAATGCAGTGGAATGGAATGGAATGGAATGGAATGGAATGGAATCAACCCGAATGGATTGGAATGGAATGGAATGGAATGGAATCGAATCAACCCGAATGGAATGGAATGGAAAGTGATTGGATGGAATGGAATGGAATGGAATGGAATGGAATCAACGCGAATAGAATGGAATGGAATGGAATGGAATGGAATGGAATGGAATGGAATGGAATCAACCCGAATGGAATGGATTGGAATGGAATATAATCAACCCAAATGGAATGGAGTGGAATGAAATGGAAAGCAATGCAAATAACCGGAATGGAATGGAATGGTTTGGAATGGAATAGAACGGAATCTACCCGAATGGAATGAAATGGAATGCAATGGAGTGGAATGGAATGGAATGGAATGGAATCGAGACAACCCGAATGGAATGGAATGGAATGGAATGTTCTGGAATGGAATGGAAGCAACGGAATGGAATGGAATGGAATGGAATGGAAAGGAATGGAATGGAATCAACCCGCAGGGAATGGAATGGAATGGAATGGAATGGAATGGAATCAACCCGTATGGAATGAAATTGAATGGAATGTAATGTAATGGAATGTAATGGAATGGAATGGAATGGAATCAACCCGAATGGAATGGAATGGAATGGAATGGAATCAGCCCAAATGGAATGGAATGGAATGGAATGGAATGGAATGGAATGGAATGGAATAGAATGGAATCAACCCTAATGGATTGGAATGGAATGGAATGGAATGGAATGGAATGGAATGGAATAGAATGGAATCAACCCTAATGGATTGGAATGGAATGGAATGGAATAGAATCAACCCGAATGGAATGGAATGGAATGGAATGGAAAGGAATGGAATCAACCCGAACGGAATGGAATGAAATGGAATGGAATGCAATGGAAAGGAATGGAATAAACCCAAATGGAATGCAATGGATTGGAATGGAATGCAGTGGATTGGAATGGAATGGAATACAATGGAATGGAATGGAATGGAATGGAATGGAATGGAATGGAATGGAATCAACGCGAATGGAATGGAATGGAATAGGATGGAATGAACCCGAATGGAATGAAATGGAATTGAATGAATGCAAAGGATTGGAATGGAATGGAATGGAATGGAATGAAATGGAATGGAATGGAATGGAAAGCAATGGAATGGAATGGAATGGAATGCCATGGAATGGAATGGAATGGAATCAACCCGAATGTAATGGAATGGAATGGAATGGAATCAACCCGAGTGGAATGAAATGGAATGGAATGGAATGCAATGGAATGGAGTGGAATGGAATGCAATGGAATGGAATGGAAGCCAATGGAATGGAATAGAATGGAATGGAAAGGAATGAAATCAACCCGAATTGAATGTAATGGAATGGAATGTAATGCAATGGAATGGAAGCCAATGGAATGGAATAGAATGGAATGGAAAGGAATGAAATCAACCCGAATTGAATGGTATGGAATGGAATGCAGTGGAATGGAATGGAATGGAATGCAATGGAATGGAATGCAATGGAATGCAATGGAATGGAATGGAATGGAACGGAATGGAATGGAATGGTATCAATGCAAATGGAATGGAATGGAATGGAATGGAATGGAATGGAATGGAATGGAGTGGAATTAACCAGAATGGAAGGAGATGGAATGGAATGGAATGCAATGGAATGGAATGGAATGGAATCACCCCGAATGCAATGGAATGGAATGGAATCAACCCGAATGGAATGGAATGGAATGGAATCAAACCGAATGGAATGAAATGGAATGGAATGGAATGCAAAGGAATGGAATGGAATAGAATGCAATGGGATGGAATGGAAGGCAATGGAATGTAATAGAATGGAATGCAAAGGAATGGAATCAACCCGAAAGGAATGGTATGGAATGGAATGGAATGGAATGGAATGGAATGCAATGGAATGGAATGGATTGGAATGGAATCAATGCAAATGGAACGGAATGGAATGGAATGGAATGGATTCAACGCGAATAGAATGGAATGGAACGGAATAAAGTGGAATGGAATGGAGTCAACCCGAAAGGAATGCAATGGAGTGGAATGGAATGGAATCAACCAGAATGGAATGGAATGGAATGGAATGGAATGGAATGGAATGGAATGGAACGGAATGGAATCAACCGGAGTGGAATGGAATGGAATGCAATGGAATGGAATCACCCCAAATGGAATGGAATGGAATGGAATCAACACAAATGGAATGGAGTGGAATGGAATGGAAAGGAATGGATACAACCGGAATGGAATGGAATGGATAGGAATGGAATAGAACGGAATCTACCCAAATGTAATCAAATGGAATGCAATGGAATGGAATCGAGACCACACGAATGGAATGGAATGGAATGGAATTTTCTGGAATGGAATAGACGCAACCCGAATGGAATGGAATGGAAAGGTATGGAATGGAATGGAATCAACCTGAATGGAATGGAATGGAATGGAAAAGAATGGAATCAAACCGAATGGAATGAAATGGAATGGAATGGAATGCAATGGAATGGAATGGAACGGAATCAAACCGAATGGAATTGAATAGAACGGAATGGAATTGAATGGAATGGAATCAACCGGAATGGAATGGAATGGAATTTAGTGGAATGTTCTGGAATGGAATAGAAGCAACCCGAATTGAATGGAATGGAATGGAATGGAAGGGAATGGAATGGAATGGAATCAACCGGACTGGAATGGAATGGAATGGAATGGAACCAAACCGAATGGAATGAAATGGAAAGGAATGGAATGCAATGGAATGGAATGGAATGGAATCAAAGCGAATGCAATGGAATGGAATGGAATGGAATCGAATGGAATGGAATGGAATCAAAACCAATGGAACGGAATGGAATGGAATGGAATGCAATGGAATGGAATGGATTGGAATGCAATGGAATGGAATGGAGTGGTATCAACCTGAATGTAATGGAATGGATTGGAATGGAAAAGAATGGAATCTACACGAATGGAATGAAATGGAATGAGATAGAATGGAATGGAATGGAATCAAACCGAATGGAATGGAATGGAATGGAATGGAATCAAAAGGAATGGAATGGAATCAACCCGAATGTAATGGAATGGTATGGAATGGAATGGAAAGGAATCAACCTGAATGAAATGAAATGCAATGAAATAGAATGGAATGGAATGGAATCACTACGAATGGAATGGAATAGAATGGAATGGAATGGAATGGAATCAACCCGAATGGATTGGAATGGAATGGAATGGAATGGAATCGAATCAACCCGAATGGAATGGAATGGAATGGGATTGGATGGAATGGAATGGAATGGAATGGAAAGGAATGGAATCAACGCGAATAGAATGGAATGGAATGGAATGGAATGGAATGGAATGGAATGGAATGGAATGGAATGGAATCAACCCAAATGGAATGGAATGGAATGGAATGGAATCAACCAAAATGGAATGGAGTGGAATGGAATGGAAAGGAATGGAAACAACCAGAATGGAATGAAATGATTTGGAATGGCATACAACGGAATCTACCCGAATGGAATGAAATGGAATGCAATGGAGTGGAATGGAATGGAATGGAATGGAATCGAGACAACCCGAATGGAATGGAATGGAATGGAATGTTCTGGAATGGAATAGAAGCAAACCGAATGGAATGGAATGGAATGGAAGGTAATGGAATGGAATCAACCAGAATGGAATGGAATGGAATGGAAAAGAATTGAATCAAATCGAATTGAATGAAATGGAATAGAATGGAATGCAATGGAATGAAATGGAATGGAATCAAACCGAATGGAATTGAATAGAATGGAATAGAGTGGAATGGAATGGAATCAAAACGAATGGAATGGAATGGAATTAACCGGAATGGAATGGAATGGAATGGAATGGAGTGAAATGTTCTGGAATGGAATAGAAGCAACCCGAATGGAATGGAATGGAATGGAAGGGAATGGAATGGAAAGGAATCAACCGGAATGGAATGGAATGGAATGGAATGGAGTGGAATGTTCTGGAATGGAATAGAAGCAACCTGAATGGAATGGAATGGAAGGGAATGGAAAGGAATGGAATCAACCGGAATGGAATGGAATGGAATGGAATGGAATGGAAAAAAACCGAATGTAATGAAATGGAAAGGAATGGAATGCAATGGAATGGAATGGAATAGAATCAAAGCGAATGGAATGGAATGGAATGGAATGGAATGGAATGGCATCGAATGGAATGGAATGGAATCAAAACCAATGGAATGGAATGGAATGCAATGGAATGGAATGGATTGGAATGCAATGGAATGGAAAGGAATGGAATGGAGTGGAAACACCCGGAAAGGAATGGAATGGATTGGAATGGAAAAGAATGGAATCTACAAGAATGGAATGAAATGGAATGCGATAGAATGGAATGGAATGGAATCAACCGGAATGGAATGGAGTGGAATGGAATGGAATGGAATGGAATCAACAAGAATGGAAAGAATTGTAATGGAATGGAATGCAATGGAATGGAATCAAACCGAATGGAATGAAATGCAATGGAACAGAATGGAATGGAATCAAAACGAATGGAATGGAATGGAATGGAATGGAATCAACGGGAGTGGAATGGAATGCAATGGAATGGAATGGAATGGAATCAATCGGAGTGGAATGGAATGGATTGGAATGTTCTGGAATGGAATGGAAGCAACCCGAATGGAATGGAATGGAATGGAATGGAATGGAATGAAATGGAATAAAACCAAATGGAGTGGAATGTAATGAAAAGGAATGGAATGAAACAAAATGGAATGGAATGGAATGGAATGGAATCAACCAGAATGGAATGGGATGGAATGGAATGGAGTGGAATGGAATGGAATGGAATCATCCCGAATGGAATGGAATGGAATGGAAAGCAATGAAATGGAATGGAATGGAATCAACCTGAATGGAATGAAATGGAGTGGAATGCAATGCAATGGAATGGAAAGGAACGGAATGGAATGCAATGGAATGGAATGGAGTGGAATGGAATCAACCCGAATGGAATGGAATGGAAAGGAGTGGAATGGAATGGAATGGAATCCACCCGAACGGAATGGAATGAAATGGAGTGGAATGGAATGGAATGCAATGGAATCCACACGAATGGTATGCAATGGAATGGAATGGAATGCAATGGAATGGAATGGAATGGAATTCAATGGAATGGAATGGAATGGAATGGAATCAACCCGAATGGAATGGAATGGAATGGAATCAACCCGAATGGAATGAAATGGAATGGAATGGAATGCATTGGAATGGAATGAAATGGAATCAGACCGAATGGAAGGGAATGGAATGGAATGGATTGCACTGGAATGGAATGGAATGGAATCAGACGGAATGGAAGGGAATGGAATGGAATGGAATGGAGTCAAAAGGAATGAAATAGACGCAACCCGAATGGAATGGAATGGAAGGGAATGGAATGGAATGTAATCAACCAGAATGGAATGGAATGGAATGGAAAAGAATGGAATCAAACCGAATGGAATGAAATAGAATGGAATGGAATGCAATGGAATGAAATGGAATGGAATCAAACCGAATGGAATTGAACAGAAAGGAATGGAATTGAATGGAATGGAATCAAATCGAATGGAATGGAATGGAATGGAATGGAATCAACCGGAATGGAATGGAATGGAATTTAGTGGAATGTTCTGGAATGGAATAGAAGCAACATGAATGGAATGGAATGGAATGGAAGGGAATGGAAAGGAATAGAATCAAACGGAATGGAATGGAATGGAATGGAATGGAATGGAATGGAATGGAACCAAACTGAATGGAATGAAATGGAAAGGAATGGAATGCAATGGAATGGAGTGGAATGGAATCAAAGCGAATGGAATGGAATGGAATGGAATCGATTGAAATGGAATGGAATCTAAACCAATGGAATGGAATGGAATGGAATGGAATGGAATCAACCAGAATGGAAAGGAATGGAATGGAATGTTCTTGACTGGAATGGAAGCAACCCGAATGGGATGGAATGGAATGGAATGGAATGGAATGGAATTAACCCGAATGGAATGGAATGGAATGGAATGGAATCAACCCAAATGGAATGGAATGGTATGAAATGGAGTGGAATGCCATCTACCCTAATGGAATGGAATGGCGTCTAACGGAATGGTATCAACATGAATGGAATGGAATGGAATGGAATAGAATGGAATAGAATGGAATGGAAGGGAATGGAACCAAACCGAATGGATTGGAATGGAATGGAATGGGATGAAATGGAATGGAATCAACCCGAATGGAATGGAATGGAATGAAATGGAATGGAATCAAACCCAAGGGAATGGAATGGAATTGAATGGAATGGAATCAACCAGAATGGAATGAAATGGAATGTAATGGAATGCAATGGAATGTAATGGAATGGAATCAACCCGAATGGAATGGAAAGGAATGGAATGGAATGGAATCAACATGTATATAATGAAACGGAATGGAATGGAATGCAATGGAATGGAATGGAATGGAATCAACACGAATGGAATGGAATGGAATCGAATGCAATGGAATGGAATGGAATCAACCCGAAGGGAATGGAATGGAATGGAATGGAATGGAATGGAATGGAATGGAATCAACACGAATGGAATGAAATTGAATGGAATGGAATGGCATGGAATGGAATCAACACGAATGGAAGGGAATGGAATGGAATGGAATGGAATGCATTGGAATGGAATGGAATCAACCCGAAAGGAATGAAATGGAATGGAATGGAATGCAATGGAATGGAATGCAATGGAATGGAATGCAATGGAATGGAATGCAATGGAATGGAATGGAATCAACCGGAATGGATTGGAATGGAATGGCATGGAATGGAATGGCATGGAATGGAATCAACACGAATGGTAGGGAATGGAATGGAATGGAATGGAATGGAATGGAATCAACCTGAATGGAATGAAACGGAATGGAATGGAATGCAATGGAATGGAATGGAATGGAATCAACACGAATGGAATTGAATAGAACGAAATGGAAAGGAATGGAATGGAATCAAAACGAATGGAGTGGAAAGGAATGGAATGGAATGGAAGGGACTGGAATGGAATGGAATCAACCAGAATGGAATGGAATGGAATGGAATGGAAACAAACCGAATGGAATGAAATGGAATGGAATGGAATGCAATGGAATGGAAAGGAATCAAACCGAATGGAATGGAATGGAATCGAATGGAATGGAATCGAATCAAAACGAATGGAATGGAATGGAATGGAATGGAATGGAATCAACCGGAATGGAAAGGAATGGAATGGAATGTTCTTGACTGGAATGGAAGCAACCCGAATGGGATGGAATGGAATGCAATCGAATGGAATGGAAGGTAATGGAATGGAATGGAATGGAATGGAATTAACCCGGATGGAATGGAATGGAATGGAATGGAATCAACCCAAATGTAATGGAATGGTATGAAATGGAAAGGAATGGCATCAACCCTAATGGAATGCAATGGAATGGAATGGCGTGGAACGGAATGGTATCAACATGAATGGAATGGAATGGAATAGAATGGAATGGAATGGAATGGAATCAACCCGAATGGAATGGAATGGAATGGAATGGAATGGAATGGAATGGGATGAAATGGAATGGAATGGAATCAACCCGAATGGAATGAAATGGAATGGAATGGAATCAAACCGAATGGAATGGAATGGAATGGAATGGAATGGAATGGAATCAACCAGAATGGAATGGAATGGAAAGGAATGGAATGGAACGGAATTAACATGAATATCATGAAACGGAATGGAATTTAATGCAATGGAATGGAATGGAGTGGAATGGAATCAACACGAATGGAATGGAATGGAATCGAATGGAATGGAATGGAATCAACACGAATGGAATGGGATGGAATGGAATGAAATTGGATGGAATGCAATCAACGCGAATAGAAAGGAATGGAATGGAATAGAATGGAATGGAATGGAATCAATCGGAATGGAATGGAATGGAATGGAATGGAATGGAATGGAATGGAATGGAATCAAGCAGAATGGAATGGAATGGAATGGAATTGAATGGAATGGAATGGAAATGAATCATCCCGAATGGAATGAAATGGAATGGAATGGAATGGATTGGAATGGAATGGAATTGAATCAGACCGAATGGAAAGGAATGGAATGGAATGGAATGGACTGCATTGGAATGGAATGGAATGGAATCAGACCGAATGGAAGGAAATGGAATGGAATGGAATGGAATGGAATAAAAAGGAATGGAATGGAATAGAACGGAATGGAATGGAATGGATTCAACCGGAATGAAATGGAATGAAATGGAAAGGAATGGAATGGAATGTTCTGGAAAGGATTGGAAGCAACCGAATGGAATGGAATGGAATGGAATGGAATGGAATGGAAAGGAATGGAATGGAATCATCCCGAAGGGAATTTAATGGAATGGAATGGAATCAACCCAAATGGAATGAAGTTGAATGGCATGGAATGGAATGGAATGGAATCAACCCGAATGGAATGGAATGGAATCAACCCAAATGGAATGGAATGGATTGTAATGGAATGGAATGGAATAGAATAGAATCAACCCTAAAGGATTGGAATGCAATGGAAACAAGTCAACCCGAATGGAATGGAATGGAATGGGATTCAGTGGAATGGAATGGAATAGAATGGAATGGAATGGAATTAACCCGAATGGAATGGAATTTAATAGAACGGAATCAACCAGAATGGAATGAAATGGAATGGAATGGAATGGAATTAACCTGAATGGAATGAACTGGAATGGATTGGAATGCAATGGAATGGAATCAAACCGAATGAAATGGAATGGAATGGAATGGAATCGAATGGTATAGAATCAAAACGAATAGAATGGAACAGAATGGAATGGAATCAACCGGAGTGGAATAGAATGGAATGGAATGGAATGGAATCAACCGGAGTGGAATTGAATGGAATGGAATGCTGTGGAATGGTATGGAAGCAACCCGAATGGAATGGAATGGAAGGCAATGGAATCAAACCAAATGGAATGGAATGTAATGTAATGGAATGGAATCAAACCAAATGGAATGGAATGGAATGGAATGGAATGGAATGGAATCAACCGGAATGGAATGGGATGGAATGGAATGGAGTGGAATCGAATGGAATGGAATCAACCCGAATGGAATGGAATGGAATGGAATGCAATGGAACGGAAAGGAATGGAATGGAATGGAATGCAATGGAATGGAGTGGAATGGAATGGAATGGAATGGAATGGAATCAACCCGAATGGAATGGAATGGAAGGGAATGGAATCAACCCGAAAGGAATGGAATGCAATGGGATGTAATGGAATGGAATGGGATGCAATGATATCAACGTGAATAGAAAGGAATGGAATGGAATAGAATGGAATGGAAAGGAATCAACCGGAATGGAATGGAATGGAATGGAATGGAATGGAATGGAATGGAATCATCCAGAATGGAATGGAATGGAATGGAATTGAATGGAATGGAATGGAAAAGAAACATCCCGAATGGAATGAAATGGAATTGAATGGAATGCTTTGGAATGGAATGGAATGGAATCAGACCGAATGGAAGGGTTTGGAATGGAATGGATTGCATTGGAATGGAATGGAATGGAATCAGACCGAATGGAAGGGAATGTAATGTAATGGAATGGAATGGAATCAAACGGAATGGAATGGAATAGAATGGAATGGAATGGAATTAACCGGAATGGAATGGAATGGAATGGAATGGAATGGAATGGAATCAACCAGAATGGAATGGAATGCAATGGAATTGAATGGAATGGAATGGAACGGAAACATCCCGAATGGAATGAAATGGAATGGAATGGAATGCATTGGAATGGAATGGAATGGAATCGGACCGAATGGAAGGGAATGGAATGGAATGGATTGCATTGGAATGGAATGGAATGGAATCAGACCGAAAGGAAGGGAATGTAATGTAATGGAATGGAATCAAAAGGAATGGAATGGAATAGAATGGAACGGAATTGAATGGAATCACGCGGAATGAAATGGAATGGAATGGAATGGAACCAAATCCAATGGAATGAAATGGAATGGAATGGAATGCAATGGAATGGTATGGAATGGAATCAAACCGAATGGAATGGAACGGAATGGAATGGAATCGAATGGAATGGAATGGAATCAAAACGAATGGAATGGAATGGAATGGAATCAACAGGAATGGAAAGGAATGGAATGGAATGTTCTTGACTGGAATGGAAGCAACCCGAATGGGATGGAATGGAATGGAATGGAATGGAATGGAAAGGAATGGAATGGAATTAAACCGAATGCAATGGAATGGAATGCAATCAACCCAAATGGAATGGAATGGTATGGAATGGAATGGAATGGCATCAACCCTAATGGAATGGAATGGAATTGCGTGGAAAGGAATTGTATCAACATGAATGGAATGGGATAGAATAGAATGGAATGGAATGGAATGGAATGGAATAAACCCGAATGG
This sequence comes from Pan troglodytes, assembly GCF_028858775.2. Lineage (NCBI taxonomy): Eukaryota > Metazoa > Chordata > Mammalia > Primates > Hominidae > Pan > Pan troglodytes. Next base: position 39,396,600 of record NC_072416.2, on the reverse strand, counting down.
AATGGAATGGAATGGAATGCAATGGGATGAAATGGAATGGAAACAACCCGAATGGAATGGAATGGAATGGAATGGAATGGAATGGAATCAACCCGAAGGGAATGGAAGGGAATGGAGTGGAATGAAACGGAATGGAATGGAATGGAATCAACACGAATGGAATGAAATGGAATGGAATGGAATGGAATGGAATGGAATGGAATGAAATCAACCCGAATGGAATGGAATGGAATGGAATGGAGTGGAATGGAATCAACCCGAAGGGAATGGAATGGAATGGAATGGAATGGAAAGGAATGGAATGGAATGCAATGGGATGGAATGGAATGGAATCAACCCGAATGCAATGGAATGGAATGGAATGGAATGGACTGGAAAGAAATGGAATGGAATCAACCCGAAGGGAATCGAATGGAATGGAATGGAATGGAATGGAACGGAATCTACCCGGATGGAATGAAATGGAATGGAATGGAATGGAATGCAATGGAGTGGAATGGAATGGAATGGAATGGAATGGAATCAACCCGAATGTATTGGAATGGAATGGAATCGAATCAACCCGAATGGAATGGAACGGAATGGGATTGGATGGAATGGAATGGAATGGAATGGAATGGAATCAACGCGAATAGAATGGCATGGAATGGAATAGAATGGAATGGAATGGAATCAACCCGAATGGAATGGAATGGAATGGAATGGAATCAATCCAAATGGAATGGAGTGGAATGGGATGGAAAGGAATGGAATGGAATGGAATCAATCCAAATGGAATGGAGTGGAATGGAATGGAAAGGAATGGAAACAACCGGAATGGAATGGAATGGTTTGGAATGGAAAAGAATGGAATCTACCCGAAAGAATGAAATGGAATGCAATGGAGTGGAATGGAATGGAATGGAATGGAATCGAGACAACCCGAATGGAATGGAATGGAATGGAATGTTCTGGAATGGAATAGAAGCAAACCGAATGGAATGGAATGGAATGGAAGGGAATGGAATGGAATCAATCAGAATGGAATGGAATGGAAAGGAAAAGAATGGAATCAAACAGAATTGAATGAAATCGAATGGAATGGAATGCAATGGAATGGAATGGACTGGAATCAAACCGAATGGAATGGAATGGAATGGAACGGAATGGAATCAAAACGAATGGAATGGAATGGAATGGCATGGAAGCCAATGGAATGGAATAGAATGGAATGGAATCAACACGAATGGAACGGTATGGTATGGAATGGAATGGAATGCCATCAACCCTAATGGAATGGAATGGAATGGCGTGGAAAGGAATGGTATCAACATGAACGGAATGGAATGGAATGGAGTGGAATCAACCCGAATAGAATGGAATGGAATGGAATGGAATGGGATGGAATGGAATGGAATGGAATGGAATGGGATGAAATGGAATGGAATCAACCCCAATGGAATGGAATGAAATGGAATGGAATGGAATCAACCAGAATGGAATGGAATGGAATGGAATGGAATGGAATGGAATGGAATGGAAACAAACCGAATGGAATGAAATGGAATGTAATGGAATGCAATGGAATGGAATGGAATGGAATGGAATCAAACCAAATGGAATGGAATAGAATGGAACTGAATCGAATGTAATGCAATGGAATGCAATGGAATCAACCGAAATGGAATGGAATGGAATGGAATGTTCTTGACTGGAAAGGAAGCAACACTAATGGGATGGAATGGAATGGAAAGGAATGGAATGGAATGGAATCAACATAAACGGAATGGAATGAAATGGAATGGAATGGAGTGGAATGCAATGGAATCAACCCGAATGGAATGCCATGGAATGGAATGGAATGCAATGGAATGGAATGGAATGCAATGGAATGGAATGGAATGCAATGGAATGGAATGGAATGCAATGGAATGGAATGGAATGGAATGCCATGGAATTGAATGCAATGGAATGGAAAGGAGTGGAATGGAATGCAATGGAATGGAATGGAATGGAATGGAATCAACCTGAATGGAATGGAATGGAATGGAATGGAGTGGAATGTTTTGGAATGGAATAGAAGCAACCCGAATGGAATGGAATGGAATGGAATGGAAGGGAATGGAATGGAATGGAATCAACCAGAATGGATTGGAATGGAATGGAATGGAATGGAATCAACAAGAATGGAATGAATTGTAATGGAATGGAATGCAATGGAATGGAATCAAACGGAATGGAATGAAATGGAATGGAATCGAATGGAATGGAATCAAAACGAATGGAATGGAATGGAATGGAATGGAATGGAATGGAATGGAATCAACCGGAGTGGAATGGAACGGAGGGGAATGGAATGGAATCAACCGGAGTGGAATGGAATGGAATGGAATGTTCTGGAATGGAATGGAAGCAACCCGAATGGAATGGAATAGAATGGAATGGAAAGGAATGAAATGGAATCAAACCAAATGGAATGGAATGTAATGGAATGGAAAGGAATGGAATGGAATGCAATGGAATGGAATGGAATGGAATCAACCTGAATGGAGTGAAATGGAGTGGAATGGAATGCAATGGAGTGGAAAGGAATGGAATGGAGTGCAGTGGAATGGAATGGAATGCAATGGAATGGAATGGATTTAACTCGAAGGGAATGGAATGGAATGGAATGTGTTTTTCCCGAAGGGAGTGGAAAGGAATGGAATGGAATGGAAAGGAACGGAATCAAACCGAATGGAATGGAATGAAATGGATTGGAATGGAATGAAATGGAATCAACACGAATGGAATGCAATGGAATGGAATGGAATGCAATGGAATGGAATGGAATGGAGTGGAATGCAATGGAATGGAATGGAATGGAATTGAATGGAGTGGAATCAACCCGAATGGAATGTAATGGAAAGGAATGGAATGGAATGGAATGGAATGGAATTGAATGGAATCAAATGGAATGGAACGGAATCAACCCGAATGTATTTGAATGTTATGGAATGTAATGGAATGGAATCAACCTGAATGAAATGGAATGCAATGGAATAGAATGGAATGGAATGGAATCACCACGAATGGGATGGAAGAGAATGGAATGGAATTGAATGGAATGGAACGGAATCAACCCGAAGGGAATGGAATGGAATGGAATGGAAAGGAATGGAGTGGAATGAAATGGAATGGAATTGACCCGAATGGAATGGAATGGAATGGAACGGAATGGAATCAACCCGAATGGAATGGAATGGAATGGAATGGAATGGAATGGAATGGAAAGGAATGCAATGGAATCAACCCGAAGGGAATGGAATGGAATGGAAAGGAATGCAATGCAATGGAATGGAATGGAATCTAACTTAATGGAATGGAATGGAATGGAATGGAACGGAATGGAATCAAAACGAATGGAATGGAATGGAATGGAATCAACCGGAATGGAAAGGAATGGAATGGAATGTTCTTGACTGCAATGGAAGCAACCCGAATGGAATGGAATGGAATGGAATCCAATGGAATGGAATGGAATGGCATCCACCCTAATGGAAAGGAATGGAATGGAATGGCATGGAAAGGAATGGTATCAACATGAATAAAATGGAACGGAATGGAATGGAATGGAATGGAATCAACCCAAATGGAATGGAATGGAATGCAATGGAATGGATTGCAATGCAATGGGATGAAATGGAACGGAATGAACCCGAATGTATTGGAATGGAATACAGTGGAATGGAATCAACCCGAAGGGAATGGAATGGAATGGAATGGAATGGAATGGAGTCAACCCGAAGGGAATGAAATGGAATGGAATTGAATGCAATGGAATTGAATGGAATGGAATCAACCAGAATGGAATGGAATGGCAAGGAATGGAATCAACACGAATGGAACAGAATGGAACGGAATGGAAGGGAATCGAATGGAATGGAATGGAATTAAAACGAATGGAATGGAATGGAATGGAATCAACCGGAATGGAAAGGAATGGATCAGAATGTTCTTGACTGGAATGGAAGCAACCCGAATGGGATGGGATGGAATTGAATGGAATGGAATGGAATGGAATGGAATTAACCCGAATGGAATGGAATGGAATGGAATGCAATCAACCCAAATGGAATGGAATGGTATGAAATGGAATGGAATGGCATCAACCCTAATGGAATGGAATGGAATGGCGTGGAAAGGAATGGTATCAACATGAATGGAATGGAATGGAATGGAATGGAATGGAATGGAATGGAATCAACCCGTATGGAATGGAATGGAATGGAATGGAATGGGATGGAATGGAATGGAATGGAATGGAATGGAATTGGATGAAACGGAATGGAATCAACCGGAATGGAATGGAATGAAATGGAATGGAATGGAATGGAATGGCATCAACCAGAATGGAATGGAATGGAATGGAATGGAATGGAATGGAATGGAATGGAAACAAACCGAATGGAATGAAATGGAAAGGAATGGAATGCAATGGAATGGAATGGAATGGAATGGAATCAAACCGAATGGAATGGAATGGAATGGAACGGAATCGAATGGAATGCAAGGGAATGCAATGGAATCAACCCAAATGGAATGGAATGGTATGAAATGGAATGGAATGGCATCAACCCTAATGGAATGAATTGAGCGGAATGGAATGGAATGCAATGGAATGGAATGGAAGGGAATGGAAAGGAATCAACCCGAATGGAATGGAATGGAATGGAATGGAATGGAATCAACCCAAATGGAATGGAATGGAATGGAATGGAATGGAATGGAATCAACCTTAATGGATTGGAATGCAATGGAATGGAATGGAATCGAATCAACCCGAATGGAATTGAATGGAATGGAATGGAATCAAAACGAATGGAATGGAACGGAATGGAATGGAATCAACCGGAGTGGAATGGAATGGAATGGAATGGAATGGAATCAACCAGAATGAAATGCAATGGAATGGAATGTAGTGGAATGGAATGGAATGTTGTGGAATGGAATGGAAGCAACCCGAATGGAATGGAATGGAATGGAATGGAATGGAATGGAATGGAATGCAATGGAATCAAACCAAATGGAATGGAATGTAATGGAATGGAATGGACCCAAAACAAATGGAATGGAATGCAATGGAAATGAATGGAATGGAATGGAATCAACGGGAATGGAATGGGATGGAATGGAATGGATTGGAATGGAATGGAATGCAATCAACCCGAATAGAATGGAATGTAATGGAATGCAATGGAATGGAATGGAATGGAATCAACCTGAATGGAGTGAAATGGAGTGGAATGGAATGCAATGGAATGGTAAGGAATGGAATGGAATGCAATGGAATGGAATGGAATGGAATGGAATCAACCCGAATGGAATGGAATGGAATGGAATAGAAGCAACCCGAATGGAATGGAATGGAATGGAATGGAATGGAATCAACCCGAAGGGAATGGAATAGAATGGAATGGAATGGAATGGAATCAACCCGAACGGAATGGAATGAAATGGAACGGAATGGAATGGAATGCAATGCAATGGAATCAAACAAAATGGAATGGAATGCAATGGAATGGAATGGAATCAGACCAAATGGAATGGAATGGAATGGAATCAACCGGAATGGAATGGGATGGAATGGAATGGAGTGGAATGGGATGGAATGGAATCAAATCGAATGGAATGGAATGGAATGCAATGCAATGGAATGGAATGGAATGGAATGGAATCAATCTGAATGGAGTGAAATGGAATGGAATGGAATGCAATGGAATGGAAAGGAATGGAATGGAATGCAATGGAATGGAATGGAATGGAATCAACCCGAATGGAATGGAATAGAATCAACCCGAAAGGAATGGAATGGAATGGAATGGAATGGAACGGAATGGAATCAACACAAAGCGAATGGAATGGAATGGAATCAACCCGAACGGAATGGAATGAAATGGAATGGAATGGAATGGAATGGAATCAACCCGACTGGAATGCAATGGAATGGAATGGAATGCATTGGAATGGAATGGAATGGAATGAAATGGAATTGAATAGAATGGAATGTTATGGAATGAAATGGAATGAAATCAAACCAAATGGAATGGAATGGAATGGAATCAACCGAATGGAATGAAATGGAATGGAATGGAATGCAATGGAATGGAATTCAATGGAAAGAAATGGAATGGAATGGAATGGCATGGAATGGAATGGAATGGAATGGAATCAACCCGAATGGAATGGAATGGAATTGAATTGAATTTAATGAATGCAAATGGAATGGAATGGAATGGAATTGAATGGAATCAACCAGAATGGAATGACATGGAATGGAATGGAATGCAATGGAATGGAATCACCCCGAATGCAATGGAATGGAATGGAATGAAACGGAATCGAATGGAATCAAAACGAATGGAATTGAACGGAATGGAATGGAATCAAACGGAATGGAATGGAATGGAACGGAATGGAATGGAATGTTCTGGAATGGAATAGAAGAAACCCGAATAGAATGGAATGGAATGGAATGGAATGGAATCAACCAGAATGGAATGACATGGAATGGAATGGAATGCAATGGAATGGAATGGAATGGAATCACTCCGAATGCAATGGAATGGATTGGAATGAAATGGAATGGAATGGAATCAAAACGAATGGAATGGAACGGAATGGAATGGAATCAACCGGAATGGAATGGAATGGAACGGAATGGAATGGAATGTTCTGGAATGGAATATAGGCAACCCGAATAGAATGGAATGGAATGGAATGAAAGGGAACGGAATGGAATAGAATCAACCAGAATGGATTGGAATGGAATGGTATGGAATGGAATCAAACCGAATGGAATGAAATGGAATGGAATAGAATGGAATCAACCGGAGTGGAATGGAATTGAATGGAATGTTCTGGAATGGAATGGAAGCAACCCGAATGGAATGGAATGGAATGGAATGGAATGGAATGAAATGGAATCAAACCAAATGGAATGGAATGGAATGGAATGGTATGGAATGAAATGGAATCAAACCGAATGGAATGGAATGTAATGGAACGGAATGGAATCAAACAAAAAGAAATGGAATGGAATGGAATGGAATGGAATGGGATGGAATGGAATCAAACAGAATGGAATGGGATGGAATGGAATGGAGTGGAATGGAATGGAATGGAATCAACCCGAATGGAATGGAATGGAATGGAAAGCAATGGAATGGAATGGAATGGAATCAACTTGAATGGAGTGAAATGGAGTGGAATGGAAAGCAATGGAATGGAAGGGAAAGGAATGGAATGGAATGGAATCAACCCGAACGGAATGGAATGAAATGGAATGGAATGGAATGGAATGCCATGGAATCAACACGAATGGAATGCAATGGAATGGAATGGAATGGAATGAAATGGAATTGAATAGAATGGAATGGAATTGAATGAAATGGAATGCAATCAACCCGAATGGAATGGAATGGAATGGAATGAAATCAACCCGAATGGAATGAAATGGAATCGAATGGAATTCAATGGAATGGAATGGAATGGAATGGAATGGAATGGAATGGAATGGAAGGCAGTGGAATGGAATGGAAGGCAATGGAATGGAATGGAGTGGAATGGAGTGGAATGGAATGGAATGGAATGGAAAGAATCAACCGGAATGGAATGGAATGGAATTCAATGGAATGGAATGTTCTGGAATGGAATGGAAGCAACCGAAAGTAATGGAATGGAATGCAACGGAATGGAATCTACCCAAATGGAATGGAATGGAAAGGAATGGAATGGAATCAACCCAAAAGGAATGGAGTGGAATGGAATGGAAAGGAATGGAAACACCAGGAATGGAATGGAAAGGTTTGGAATGGAATAGAACGGAATATACCCGAAAGGAATGAATTGGAATGCAATGGTGGAATGGAATGGAATGGAAGGAAATCGAGACAACCCGAATGGAATGGAATGGAATGGAATGGAATGGCGTGGAACGGAATGGTATCAACATGAATGGAATGGAATGGAATAGAATGGAATGGAATGGAATGGAATGGAATCAACCCGAATGGAAAGGAATGGGATGAAATGGAATAGAATCAACCCGAATGGAATGGAATGGAATGGAATCGACACGAAGGGAATGGAATGTAATGGAATGGAATGGAATCAACCCGAATGGAATGAAATGGAATGGAATGGAATGCAATGGAATGTAATGGAATAGAATCAACCCAAATGTAATGGAATGGAATGGAATTGAATGGAATGGAATGGAATGGAATCAACATGAATATCATGAAACGGAATGGAATGGAATGCAATGCAATGGAATCAACACGAATGGAATGGAATGGAATCGAATGGAGTGGAATGGAATCAACACGAATGGAATGGAATGGAATGGGATGGAATGGAATGGAATGGGATGGAATGCAATCAACGCGAATAGAAAGCAAAGGAATGCAATAGAATGGAATGGAATGGAATCAACCGGAATGGAATGGAATGGAATGGAATGGAATGGAATCAACCAGAATGGAATGACATGGAATGGAATGGAATGCATTGTAATGAAATGAAATGGAATCAGACCGAATGGAAGGGAATGGAATGGAGTGGATTGCATTGGAATGGAATGGAATGGAATCAGACCGAATGGAAGGGAATGGAATGGAATGGAATCGAATGGACTCAAAAGGAATGGAATGGAAGAGAATGGAATGGAATGGAATGGAATCAACGGGAATGGAATGGAATGGAATGGAATGGAATGGAATGGAATGTTCTGGAATGGAATGGAAGCAACGGAATGGAATGGAATGGAATGGAATGGAAAGGAATAGAATGGAAACAACCCGAATGGAATGCAATGGAATGGAAAGGATTGCAATGGATTGGAATGGAATGGAATACAATGGAATGGATTGGAATGGAATGGAATGGAATGGAATGGAATGGAATCAACGCGAATGGAATGGAATGGAATAGGATGGAATCAACCGGAATGGAATGAAATGGAATTGAATGGAAGGCAATGGAATGGAATGGAATGCAATGGAATGGAATGGAATGGAATGGAATGGTATCAAGGCAAATGGAATGGAATGGAATGGAATGGAATGGAATGGAATGGAATGGAATTAACTGGAATGGAATGAGATGGAATGGAATGGAATGCAATGGAAAGGAATGAGATGGAATGGAATGGAATGAGATGGAATTGAATGGAATGCAATGGAATGGAATGGAATGGAATCACCCCGAATGCAATGGAATGGAATGGAATCAACCCGAAAGGAATGGAATGAAATGGAATGGAATGGAATGGAATGCAATGGAATGGAATGGAATGGAATGGAATGCAATGGAACTGAATGGAATGGAATGGAATGGAATCAACCCGAATGGAATGGAATGCAATGGAATGGAATCAACCCGAATGGAATGAAATGGAATGGAATGGAATGGAATGGAATGCAATGGAATGGAATGGAAGCCAATGGAATGGAATATAATGGAATGGAAAGGAATGGAATCAACCCGAATGGAATGGTATGGAATGGATGCAATGGAATGGAATGGAATCAATGCAAATGGAATGGAATGGAATGGAATGGAATGGAATGGATTCAACGCGAATAGAATGGAATGGAATGGAATAAAATAGAATGGAATGCAATCAACCCGAATGGAATGCGATGGAATGGATTGGAATGGAATCAACCAGAATGGAATGGAATGGAATGGATCGGAACAGAATCAACCGGAATGGAATGGAATGGAATGCAATGGAATGGAATGTTCTGGAATAGAATGGAAGCAACCGAAAGGAATGGAATGGAATGGAACGGAATGGAATCAACCGGAATGGATTGCAATAGAATGCAATGGAATGGAATGTTCTGGAATGGAATGGAAGCAACCGAAAGGAATGGAATGGAATGGAACGGAATGGAATCAACCCAAATGGAATGGAATGGAATGGAATCAACCCAAATGGAATGGAGTGGAATGGAATGGAAAGGAATGGAAACAACCGGAATGGAATGGAATGGATAGGAATGGAATAGAACGGAATCTACCCAAATGTAATGAAATGTAATGCAATGGAATGGAATGGAATGGAATCGAGACAACACGAATGGAATGGAATGGAATGGAATGGAATCTTCTGGAATGAAATAGACGCAACCCGAATGGAATGGAATGGAAGGGAATGGAATGGAATGGAATCAACCAGAATGGAATGGAATGGAATGGAAAAGAATGGAATCAAACCGAATGGAATGAAATAGAATGGAATGGAATGCAATGGAATGAAATGGAATGGAATCAAACCGAATGGAATTGAACAGAACGGAATGGAATTGAATGGAATGGAATCAAATCGAATGGAATGGAATGGAATGGAATGGAATCAACCGGAATGGAATGGAATGGAATTTAGTGGAATGTTCTGGAATGGAATAGAAGCAACCCGAATGGAATGGAATGGAATGGAAGGGAATGGAAAGGAATGGAATCATACGGAATGGAATGGAATGGAATGGAATGGAATGGAATGGAATGGAATGGAACCAAACCGAATGGAATGAAATGCAAAGGAATGGAATGCAATGGAATGGAATGGAATGGAATCAAAGCGAATGGAATGGAATGGAATGGAATCGAATGAAATGGAATGGAATCTAAACCAATGGAATGGAATGGAATGGAATGGAATCAACCAGAATGGAAAGGAATGGAATGGAATGTTCTTGACTGGAATGGAAGCAACCCGAATGGGATGGAATGGAATGGAATGGAATGGAATGGAATAAACCCGAATGGAATGGAATGGAATGGAATGGAATGGAATGGAATGGAAAGAAATCAACACGAATGGAAGGGAATGGAATGGAATGGAATGGAATCAACCCGAATGGAATGGAATGGAATGCAATGGAATGGAATGCAATGGAATGGAATGGAATGGAATCAACCCGAATGGAAGGGAATGGAATGGAATGGAATGGAATCAACCCGAATGGAATGGAATGCAATGAATTGTACTTGAATGGAATCAACCCGAAAGGAACGGAATGGAATGGAATGGAATGGCATAGAATTGAATCAACGCGAATGGAATGGAATGGAATGGAACGGAATGTAATGTAATGGAATGGAATCAATCCGAATGGAATGGAATGCAATGGAATGGAATGGAAGCAACCCAAAAGGAATGCAATCGAATGGAATGCAATGGAATGGAATGTAAGGGAATGGAGTCAACCCAAATGGAATGGAATGGAATGCAATCAACCCAAGTGGAATGGAATGGAATGGAATGCAATGGAATGGAAAAAACCCAAACGGAATGGAATGCAATGAATGGAATGGAATGAAATGGAATAGAATCAAACCGAATGGAATGAAATGCAATGGAATGGAATGGAATGGAATCAACCCGAATGCAGTGAAACTAAATGGAATAGAAGGCAATGGAATGGAATGTATTGGAATCAAACCGAATGGAATGGAATGGAATGGAAAGGAATGGAATGGAATGGAATGGAATGGAATGGAATGGAATGGAATCAACAGGAATGGAAAGGAATGGAATGGAATGTTCTTGACTGGAATGGAAGCAACCCGAATGGGATGGAATGGAATGGAATGGAATGGAATGGAAAGGAATGGAATGGAATTAAACCGAATGCAATGGAATGGAATGCAATCAACCCAAATGGAATGGAATGGTATGGAATGGAATGGAATGGCATCAACCCTAATGGAATGGAATGGAATTGCGTGGAAAGGAATTGTATCAACATGAATGGAATGGAATAGAATAGAATGGAATGGAATGGAATGGAATGGAATAAACCCGAATGGAATGGAATGGAATGGAATGCAATGGGATGGAATGGAATCAACCCGAAGGGAATGGAAGGGAATGGAGTCGAATGAAACGGAATGGAATGGAATGGAATCAACACGAATGGAATGAAATGGAATGGAATGGAATGGAATGGAATGGAATGGAATGGAATGAAATCAACCCGAATGGAATGGAATGGAATGGAATGCAGTGGAATGGAATCAACCCGAAGGGAATGGAATGGAATGGAATGGAATGGAAAGGAATGGAATGGAATGCAATGGGATGGAATGGAATGGAATCAACCCGAATGGAATGGAATGGAATGGAATGGAATGGACTGGAAAGAAATGGAATGGAATCAACCCGAAGGGAATCGAATGGAATGGAATGGAATGGAATGGAACGGAATCTACCCGGATGGAATGAAATGGAATGGAATGGAATGGAATGCAATGGAGTGGAATGGAATGGAATGGAATGGAATGGAATGGAATCAACCCGAATGTATTGGAATGGAATGGAATCGAATCAACCCGAATGGAATGGAACGGAATGGGATTGGATGGAATGGAATGGAATGGAATGGAATGGAATCAACGCGAATAGAATGGCATGGAATGGAATAGAATGGAATGGAATGGAATCAACCCGAATGGAATGGAATGGAATGGAATGGAATCAATCCAAATGGAATGGAGTGGAATGGGATGCAAAGGAATGGAATGGAATGGAATCAATCCAAATGGAATGGAGTGGAATGGAATGGAAAGGAATGGAAACAACCGGAATGGAATGGAATGGTTTGGAATGGAAAAGAATGGAATCTACCCGAAAGAATGAAATGGAATGCAATGGAGTGGAATGGAATGGAATGGAATGGAATCGAGACAACCCGAATGGAATGGAATGGAATGGAATGTTCTGGAATGGAATAGAAGCAAACCGAATGGAATGGAATGGAATGGAAGGGAATGGAATGGAATCAATCAGAATGGAATGGAATGGAAAGGAAAAGAATGGAATCAAACAGAATTGAATGAAATCGAATGGAATGGAATGCAATGGAATGGAATGGACTGGAATCAAACCGAATGGAATGGAATGGAATGGAACGGAATGGAATCAAAACGAATGCAATTGAATGGAATGGAATGGAATGGCATGGAAGCCAATGGAATGGAATAGAATGGAATGGAATCAACACGAATGGAACGGTATGGTATGGAATGGAATGGAATGCCATCAACCCTAATGGAATGGAATGGAATGGCGTGGAAAGGAATGGTATCAACATGAACGGAATGGAATGGAATGGAATGGAATCAACCCGAATAGAATGGAATGGAATGGAATGGAATGGGATGGAATGGAATGGAATGGAATGGAATGGGATGAAATGGAATGGAATCAACCCCAATGGAATGGAATGAAATGGAATGGAATGGAATCAACCAGAATGGAATGGAATGGAATGGAATGGAATGGAATGGAATGGAATGGAATCAAACCAAATGGAATGGAATAGAATGGAACTGAATCGAATGTAATGCAATGGAATGCAATGGAATCAACCGAAATGGAATGGAATGGAATGGAATGTTCTTGACTGGAAAGGAAGCAACACTAATGGGATGGAATGGAATGGAAAGGAATGGAATGGAATGGAATCAACATAAACGGAATGGAATGAAATGGAATGGAATGGAGTGGAATGCAATGGAATCAACCCGAATGGAATGCAATGGAATGGAATGGAATGCAATGGAATGGAATGGAATGCCATGGAATGGAATGGAATGCAATGGAATGGAATGGAATGCAATGGAATGGAATGGAATGGAATGCCATGGAATTGAATGGAATGGAATGGAATGGAGTGGAATGGAATCTTCTGGAATGAAATAGACGCAACCCGAATGGAATGGAATGGAAGGGAATGGAATGGAATGGAATCAACCAGAATGGAATGGAATGGAATGGAAAAGAATGGAATCAAACCGAATGGAATGAAATAGAATGGAATGGAATGCAATGGAATGAAATGGAATGGAATCAAACCGAATGGAATTGAACAGAACGGAATGGAATTGAATGGAATGGAATCAAATCGAATGGAATGGAATGGAATGGAATGGAATCAACCGGAATGGAATGGAATGGAATTTAGTGGAATGTTCTGGAATGGAATAGAAGCAACCCGAATGGAATGGAATGGAATGGAAGGGAATGGAAAGGAATGGAATCATACGGAATGGAATGGAATGGAATGGAATGGAATGGAATGGAACCAAACCGAATGGAATGAAATGCAAAGGAATGGAATGCAATGGAATGGAATGGAATGGAATCAAAGCGAATGGAATGGAATGGAATGGAATCGCATGAAATGGAATGGAATCTAAACCAATGGAATGGAATGGAATGGAATGGAATCAACCAGAATGGAAAGGAATGGAATGGAATGTTCTTGACTGGAATGGAAGCAACCCGAATGGGATGGAATGGAATGGAATGGAATGGAATGGAATGGAATAAACCCGAATGGAATGGAATGGAATGGAATGGAATGGAATGGAAAGAAATCAACACGAATGGAAGGGAATGGAATGGAATGGAATGGAATCAACCCGAATGGAATGGAATGGAATGCAATGGAATGGAATGCAATGGAATGGAATGGAATGGAATCAACCCGAATGGAAGGGAATGGAATGGAATGGAATGGAATCAACCCGAATGGAATGGAATGCAATGAATTGTACTTGAATGGAATCAACCCGAAAGGAACGGAATGGAATGGAATGGAATGGCATAGAATTGAATCAACGCGAATGGAATGGAATGGAATGGAACAGAATGTAATGTAATGGAATGGAATCAATCCGAATGGAATGGAATGCAATGGAATGGAATGGAAGCAACCCAAAAGGAATGGAATGCAATGGAATGGAATGTAAGGGAATGGAGTCAACCCAAATGGAATGGAATGGAATGCAATCAACCCAAGTGGAATGGAATGGAATGGAATGCAATGGAATGGAAAAAACCCAAACGGAATGGAATGCAATGAATGGAATGGAATGAAATGGAATAGAATCAAACCGAATGGAATGAAATGCAATGGAATGGAATGGAATGGAATCAACCCGAATGCAGTGAAACTAAATGGAATAGAAGGCAATGGAATGGAATGTATTGGAATCAAACCGAATGGAATGGAATGGAATGGAAAGGAATGGAATGGAATGGAATGGAATGGAATGGAATGGAATGGAATGGAATCAACAGGAATGGAAAGGAATGGAATGGAATGTTCTTGACTGGAATGGAAGCAACCCGAATGGGATGGAATGGAATGGAATGGAATGGAATGGAAAGGAATGGAATGGAATTAAACCGAATGCAATGGAATGGAATGCAATCAACCCAAATGGAATGGAATGGTATGGAATGGAATGGAATGGCATCAACCCTAATGGAATGGAATGGAATTGCGTGGAAAGGAATTGTATCAACATGAATGGAATGGAATAGAATAGAATGGAATGGAATGGAATGGAATGGAATAAACCCGAATGGAATGGAATGGAATGGAATGCAATGGGATGGAATGGAATCAACCCGAAGGGAATGGAAGGGAATGGAGTGGAATGAAACGGAATGGAATGGAATGGAATCAACACGAATGGAATGAAATGGAATGGAATGGAATGGAATGGAATGGAATGGAATGAAATCAACCCGAATGGAATGGAATGGAATGGAATGCAGTGGAATGGAATCAACCCGAAGGGAATGGAATGGAATGGAATGGAATGGAAAGGAATGGAATGGAATGCAATGGGATGGAATGGAATGGAATCAACCCGAATGGAATGGAATGGAATGGAATGGAATGGACTGGAAAGAAATGGAATGGAATCAACCCGAAGGGAATCGAATGGAATGGAATGGAATGGAATGGAACGGAATCTACCCGGATGGAATGAAATGGAATGGAATGGAATGGAATGCAATGGAGTGGAATGGAATGGAATGGAATGGAATGGAATCAACCCGAATGTATTGGAATGGAATGGAATCGAATCAACCCGAATGGAATGGAACGGAATGGGATTGGATGGAATGGAATGGAATGGAATGGAATGGAATCAACGCGAATAGAATGGCATGGAATGGAATAGAATGGAATGGAATGGAATCAACCCGAATGGAATGGAATGGAATGGAATGGAATCAATCCAAATGGAATGGAGTGGAATGGGATGCAAAGGAATGGAATGGAATGGAATCAATCCAAATGGAATGGAGTGGAATGGAATGGAAAGGAATGGAAACAACCGGAATGGAATGGAATGGTTTGGAATGGAAAAGAATGGAATCTACCCGAAAGAATGAAATGGAATGCAATGGAGTGGAATGGAATGGAATGGAATGGAATCGAGACAACCCGAATGGAATGGAATGGAATGGAATGTTCTGGAATGGAATAGAAGCAAACCGAATGGAATGGAATGGAATGGAAGGGAATGGAATGGAATCAATCAGAATGGAATGGAATGGAAAGGAAAAGAATGGAATCAAACAAAATTGAATGAAATCGAATGGAATGGAATGCAATGGAATGGAATGGACTGGAATCAAACCGAATGGAATGGAATGGAATGGAACGGAATGGAATCAAAACGAATGGAATTGAATGGAATGGAATGGAATGGCATGGAAGCCAATGGAATGGAATAGAATGGAATGGAATCAACACGAATGGAACGGTATGGTATGGAATGGAATGGAATGACATCAACCCTAATGGAATGGAATGGAATGGCGTGGAAAGGAATGGTATCAACATGAACGGAATGGAATGGAATGGAATGGAATCAACCCGAATAGAATGGAATGGAATGGAATGGAATGGGATGGAATGGAATGGAATGGAATGGAATGGGATGAAATGGAATGGAATCAACCCCAATGGAATGGAATGAAATGGAATGGAATGGAATCAACCAGAATGGAATGGAATGGAATGGAATGGAATGGAATGGAATGGAATGGAAACAAACCGAATGGAATGAAATGGAATGTAATGGAATGCAATGGAATGGAATGGAATGGAATGGAATCAAACCAAATGGAATGGAATAGAATGGAACTGAATCGAATGTAATGCAATGGAATGCAATGGAATCAACCGAAATGGAATGGAATGGAATGGAATGTTCTTGACTGGAAAGGAAGCAACACTAATGGGATGGAATGGAATGGAAAGGAATGGAATGGAATGGAATCAACATAAACGGAATGGAATGAAATGGAATGGAATGGAGTGGAATGCAATGGAATCAACCCGAATGGAATGCAATGGAATGGAATGGAATGCAATGGAATGGAATGGAATGCCATGGAATGGAATGGAATGCAATGGAATGGAATGGAATGCAATGGAATGGAATGGAATGGAATGCCATGGAATTGAATGGAATGGAATGGAATGGAGTGGAATGGAGTCATCCCGAATTGAATGGAATGGAATGGAATGGAATCAACCCGAATGGAATGAAATGGAATGGAATGGAAAGCAATGGAATGGAATTGAATGGAATGGATTACAATGGAATGGAATGGAATCAACCTGAATGGAGTGAAATGGAGTGGAATGGAATGCAATGGAATGGAAAGGAGTGGAATGGAATGCAATGGAATGGAATGGAATGGAATGGAATCAACCTGAATGGAATGGAATGGAATGGAATGGAATGGAGTGGAATGTTTTGGAATGGAATAGAAGCAACCCGAATGGAATGGAATGGAATGGAATGGAAGGGAATGGAATGGAATGGAATCAACCAGAATGGATTGGAATGGAATGGAATGGAATGGAATCAACAAGAATGGAATGAATTGTAATGGAATGGAATGCAATGGAATGGAATCAAACGGAATGGAATGAAATGGAATGGAATCGAATGGAATGGAATCAAAACGAATGGAATGGAATTTAATGGAATGGAATGGAATGGAATGGAATCAACCGGAGTGGAATGGAACGGAAGGGAATGGAATGGAATCAACCGGAGTGGAATGGAATGGAATGGAATGTTCTGGAATGGAATGGAAGCAACCCGAATGGAATGGAATAGAATGGAATGGAATGGAATGAAATGGAATCAAACCAAATGGAATGGAATGTAATGGAATGGAAAGGAATGGAATGGAATGCAATGGAATGGAATGGAATGGAATCAAGCTGAATGGAGTGAAATGGAGTGGAATGGAATGCAATGGAGTGGAAAGGAATGGAATGGAGTGCAGTGGAATGGAATGGAATGCAATGGAATGGAATGGATTTAACTCGAAGGGAATGGAATGGAATGGAATGTGCTTTTCCCGAAGGGAGTGGAATGGAATGGAATGGAATGGAAAGGAACGGAATCAAACCGAATGGAATGGAATGAAACGGATTGGAATGGAATGAAATGGAATCAACACGAATGGAATGCAATGGAATGGAATGGAATGCAATGGAATGGAATGGAATGGAGTGGAATGCAATGGAATGGAATGGAATGGAATTGAATGGAGCGGAATGAACCCGAATGGAATGTAATGGGAAGGAATGGAATGGAATGGAATGGAATGGAATTGAATGGAATCAAATGGAATGGAACGGAATCAACCCGAATGTATTTGAATGTTATGGAATGTAATGGAATGGAATCAACCTGAATGAAATGGAATGCAATGGAATAGAATGGAATGGAATGGAATCACCACGAATGGGATGGAAGAGAATGGAATGGAATTGAATGGAATGGAACGGAATCAACCCGAAGGGAATGGAATGGAATGGAATGGAAAGGAATGGAGTGGAATGAAATGGAATGGAATTGACCCGAATGGAATGGAATGGAATGGAACGGAATGGAATCAACCCGAATGGAATGGAATGGAATCGAATGGAATGCAATGGAATGGAATGGAATGGAATGGAATGGAATGGAATGGAAGGCAGTGGAATGGAATGGAAGGCAATGGAATGGAATGGAGTGGAATGGAGTGGAATGGAATGGAATGGAATGGAAAGAATCAACCGGAATGGAATGGAATGGAATTCAACGGAATGGAATGTTCTGGAATGGAATGGAAGCAACCGAAAGTAATGGAATGGAATGCAACGGAATGGAATCTACCCAAATGGAATGGAATGGAAAGGAATGGAATGGAATCAACCCAAAAGGAATGGAGTGGAATGGAATGGAAAGGAATGGAAACAACAGGAATGGAATGGAAAGGTTTGGAATGGAATAGAACGGAATATACCCGAAAGGAATGAATTGGAATGCAATGGTGGAATGGAATGGAATGGAAGGAAATCGAGACAACCCGAATGGAATGGAATGGAATGGAATGGAATGGCGTGGAACGGAATGGTATCAACATGAATGGAATGGAATGGAATAGAAAGGAATGGAATGGAATGGAATGGAATCAACCCGAATGGAATGGAATGGAATGGAATGGGATGAAATGGAATAGAATCAACCCGAATGGAATGGAATGGAATGGAATGGAATCGACACGAAGGGAATGTAATGTAATGGAATGGAATGGAATCAACCCGAATGGAATGAAATGGAATGGAATGGAATGCAATGGAATGTAATGGAATAGAATCAACCCAAATGTAATGGAATGGAATGGAATTGAATGGAATGGAATGGAATGGAATCAACATGAATATCATGAAACGGAATGGAATGGAATGCAATGCAATGGAATCAACATGAATGGAATGGAATGGAATCGAATGGAGTGGAATGGAATCAACACGAATGGAATGGAATGGAATGGGATGGAATGGAATGGAATGGGATGGAATGCAATCAACGCGAATAGAAAGCAAAGGAATGCAATAGAATTTAATGGAATGGAATCAACCGGAATGGAATGGAATGGAATGGAATGGAATGGAATCAACCAGAATGGAATGACATGGAATGGAATGGAATGCATTGGAATGAAATGAAATGGAATCAGACCGAATGGAAGGGAATGGAATGGAGTGGATTGCATTGGAATGGAATGGAATGGAATCAGACCGAATGGAAGGGAATGGAATGGAATGGAATCGAATGGACTCAAAAGGAATGGAATGGAAGAGAATGGAATGGAATGGAATGGAATCAACGGGAATGGAATGGAATGGAATGGAATGGAATGGAATGGAATGTTCTGGAATGGAATGGAAGCAACGGAATGGAATGGAATGGAATGCAATGGAAAGGAATAGAATGGAAACAACCCGAATGGAATGCAATGGAATGGAATGGAATGCAATGGATTGGAATGGAATGGAATACAATGGAATGGATTGGAATGGAATGGAATGGAATGGAATGGAATGGAATGGAATGGAATCAACGCGAATGGAATGGAATGGAATAGGATGGAATCAACCGGAATGGAATGAAATGGAATTGAATGGAAGGCAATGGAATGGAATGGAATGGAATGCAATGGAATGGAATGGAATGGAATGGAATGGTATCAAGGCAAATGGAATGGAATGGAATGGAATGGAATGGAATGGAATGGAATGGAATTAACTGGAATGGAATGAGATGGAATGGAATGGAATGCAATGGAATGGAATGAGATGGAATGGAATGGAATGCAATGGAATGGAATGGAATGGAATCACCCCGAATGCAATGGAATGGAATGGAATCAACCCGAAAGGAATGGAATGAAATGGAATGGAATGGAATGGAATGCAATGGAATGGAATGGAATGGAATGGAATGCAATGGAACTGAATGGAATGGAATGGAATGGAATCAACCCGAATGGAATGGAATGCAATGGAATGGAATCAACCCGAATGGAATGAAATGGAATGGAATGGAATGGAATGGAATGCAATGGAATGGAATGGAAGCCAATGGA
Organism: Pan troglodytes; assembly: GCF_028858775.2. Classification (NCBI taxonomy): domain Eukaryota; kingdom Metazoa; phylum Chordata; class Mammalia; order Primates; family Hominidae; genus Pan; species Pan troglodytes. Next base: position 39,375,824 of record NC_072416.2, on the reverse strand, counting down.
ATGGAATATAATGGAATGGAAAGGAATGGAATCAACCCGAATGGAATGGTATGGAATGGATGCAATGGAATGGAATGGAATGGAATGGAATCAATGCAAATGGAATGGAATGGAATGGAATGGAATGGATTCAACGCGAATAGAATGGAATGGAATGGAATAAAATAGAATGGAATGCAATCAACCCGAATGGAATGCAATGGAATGGATTGGAATGGAATCAACCAGAATGGAATGGAATGGAATGGATCGGAACGGAATCAACCGGAATGGAATGGAATGGAATGCAATGGAATGGAATGTTCTGGAATAGAATGGAAGCAACCGAAAGGAATGGAATGGAATGGAACGGAATGGAATCAACCGGAATGGATTGCAATGGAATGCAATGGAATGGAATGTTCTGGAATGGAATGGAAGCAACCGAAAGGAATGGAATGGAATGGAACGGAATGGAATCAACCCAAATGGAATGGAATGGAATGGAATCAACCCAAATGGAATGGAGTGGAATGGAATGGAAAGGAATGGAAACAACCGGAATGGAATGGAATGGATAGGAATGGAATAGAACGGAATCTACCCAAATGTAATGAAATGTAATGCAATGGAATGGAATGGAATGGAATCGAGACAACACGAATGGAATGGAATGGAATGGAATGGAATCTTCTGGAATGAAATAGACGCAACCCGAATGGAATGGAATGGAAGGGAATGGAATGGAATGGAATCAACCAGAATGGAATGGAATGGAATGGAAAAGAATGGAATCAAACCGAATGGAATGAAATAGAATGGAATGGAATGCAATGGAATGAAATGGAATGGAATCAAACCGAATGGAATTGAACAGAACGGAATGGAATTGAATGGAATGGAATCAAATCGAATGGAATGGAATGGAATGGAATGGAATCAACCGGAATGGAATGGAATGGAATTTAGTGGAATGTTCTGGAATGGAATAGAAGCAACCCGAATGGAATGGAATGGAATGGAAGGGAATGGAAAGGAATGGAATCATACGGAATGGAATGGAATGGAATGGAATGGAATGGAATGGAACCAAACCGAATGGAATGAAATGCAAAGGAATGGAATGCAATGGAATGGAATGGAATGGAATCAAAGCGAATGGAATGGAATGGAATGGAATCGAATGAAATGGAATGGAATCTAAACCAATGGAATGGAATGGAATGGAATGGAATCAACCAGAATGGAAAGGAATGGAATGGAATGTTCTTGACTGGAATGGAAGCAACCCGAATGGGATGGAATGGAATGGAATGGAATGGAATGGAATGGAATGGAATAAACCCGAATGGAATGGAATGGAATGGAATGGAATGGAATGGAAAGAAATCAACACGAATGGAAGGGAATGGAATGGAATGGAATGGAATCAACCCGAATGGAATGGAATGGAATGCAATGGAATGGAATGCAATGGAATGGAATGGAATGGAATCAACCCGAATGGAAGGGAATGGAATGGAATGGAATGGAATCAACCCGAATGGAATGGAATGCAATGAATTGTACTTGAATGGAATCAACCCGAAAGGAACGGAATGGAATGGAATGGAATGGCATGGAATTGAATCAACGCGAATGGAATGGAATGGAACGGAATGTAATGTAATGGAATGGAATCAATCCGAATGGAATGGAATGCAATGGAATGGAATGGAAGCAACCCAAAAGGAATGCAATCGAATGGAATGCAATGGAATGGAATGTAAGGGAATGGAGTCAACCCAAATGGAATGGAATGGAATGCAATCAACCCAAGTGGAATGGAATGGAATGGAATGCAATGGAATGGAAAAAACCCAAACGGAATGGAATGCAATGAATGGAATGGAATGAAATGGAATAGAATCAAACCGAATGGAATGAAATGCAATGGAATGGAATGGAATGGAATCAACCCGAATGCAGTGAAACTAAATGGAATAGAAGGCAATGGAATGGAATGTATTGGAATCAAACCGAATGGAATGGAATGGAATGGAAAGGAATGGAATGGAATGGAATGGAATGGAATGGAATGGAATGGAATCAACAGGAATGGAAAGGAATGGAATGGAATGTTCTTGACTGGAATGGAAGGAACCCGAATGGGATGGAATGGAATGGAATGGAATGGAATGGAAAGGAATGGAATGGAATTAAACCGAATGCAATGGAATGGAATGCAATCAACCCAAATGGAATGGAATGGTATGGAATGGAATGGAATGGCATCAACCCTAATGGAATGGAATGGAATTGCGTGGAAAGGAATTGTATCAACATGAATGGAATGGAATAGAATAGAATGGAATGGAATGGAATGGAATGGAATAAACCCGAATGGAATGGAATGGAATGGAATGCAATGGGATGGAATGGAATCAACCCGAAGGGAATGGAAGGGAATGGAGTGGAATGAAACGGAATGGAATGGAATGGAATCAACACGAATGGAATGAAATGGAATGGAATGGAATGGAATGGAATGGAATGGAATGAAATCAACCCGAATGGAATGGAATGGAATGGAATGCAGTGGAATGGAATCAACCCGAAGGGAATGGAATGGAATGGAATGGAATGGAAAGGAATGGAATGGAATGCAATGGGATGGAATGGAATGGAATCAACCCGAATGGAATGGAATGGAATGGAATGGAATGGACTGGAAAGAAATGGAATGGAATCAACCCGAAGGGAATCGAATGGAATGGAATGGAATGGAATGGAATGGAACGGAATCTACCCGGATGGAATGAAATGGAATGGAATGGAATGGAATGCAATGGAGTGGAATGGAATGGAATGGAATGGAATGGAATCAACCCGAATGTATTGGAATGGAATGGAATCGAATCAACCCGAATGGAATGGAACGGAATGGGATTGGATGGAATGGAATGGAATGGAATGGAATGGAATCAACGCGAATAGAATGGCATGGAATGGAATAGAATGGAATGGAATGGAATCAACCCGAATGGAATGGAATGGAATGGAATGGAATCAATCCAAATGGAATGGAGTGGAATGGGATGCAAAGGAATGGAATGGAATGGAATCAATCCAAATGGAATGGAGTGGAATGGAATGGAAAGGAATGGAAACAACCGGAATGGAATGGAATGGTTTGGAATGGAAAAGAATGGAATCTACCCGAAAGAATGAAATGGAATGCAATGGAGTGGAATGGAATGGAATGGAATGGAATCGAGACAACCCGAATGGAATGGAATGGAATGGAATGTTCTGGAATGGAATAGAAGCAAACCGAATGGAATGGAATGGAATGGAAGGGAATGGAATGGAATCAATCAGAATGGAATGGAATGGAAAGGAAAAGAATGGAATCAAACAGAATTGAATGAAATCGAATGGAATGGAATGCAATGGAATGGAATGGACTGGAATCAAACCGAATGGAATGGAATGGAATGGAACGGAATGGAATCAAAACGAATGGAATTGAATGGAATGGAATGGAATGGCATGGAAGCCAATGGAATGGAATAGAATGGAATGGAATCAACACGAATGGAACGGTATGGTATGGAATGGAATGGAATGCCATCAACCCTAATGGAATGGAATGGAATGGCGTGGAAAGGAATGGTATCAACATGAACGGAATGGAATGGAATGGAGTGGAATCAACCCGAATAGAATGGAATGGAATGGAATGGAATGGGATGGAATGGAATGGAATGGAATGGAATGGGATGAAATGGAATGGAATCAACCCCAATGGAATGGAATGAAATGGAATGGAATGGAATCAACCAGAATGGAATGGAATGGAATGGAATGGAATGGAATGGAATGGAATGGAAACAAACCGAATGGAATGAAATGGAATGTAATGGAATGCAATGGAATGGAATGGAATGGAATGGAATCAAACCAAATGGAATGGAATAGAATGGAACTGAATCGAATGTAATGCAATGGAATGCAATGGAATCAACCGAAATGGAATGGAATGGAATGGAATGTTCTTGACTGGAAAGGAAGCAACACTAATGGGATGGAATGGAATGGAAAGGAATGGAATGGAATGGAATCAACATAAACGGAATGGAATGAAATGGAATGGAATGGAGTGGAATGCAATGGAATCAACCCGAATGGAATGCCATGGAATGGAATGGAATGCAATGGAATGGAATGGAATGCAATGGAATGGAATGGAATGCAATGGAATGGAATGGAATGCAATGGAATGGAATGGAATGGAATGCCATGGAATTGAATGGAATGGAATGGAATGGAGTGGAATGGAGTCATCCCGAATTGAATGGAATGGAATGGAATGGAATCAACCCGAATGGAATGAAGTGGAATGGAATGGAAAGCAATGGAATGGAATTGAATGGAATGGATTGCAATGGAATGGAATGGAATCAACCTGAATGGAGTGAAATGGAGTGGAATGGAATGCAATGGAATGGAAAGGAGTGGAATGGAATGCAATGGAATGGAATGGAATGGAATGGAATCAACCTGAATGGAATGGAATGGAATGGAATGGAGTGGAATGTTTTGGAATGGAATAGAAGCAACCCGAATGGAATGGAATGGAATGGAATGGAAGGGAATGGAATGGAATGGAATCAACCAGAATGGATTGGAATGGAATGGAATGGAATGGAATCAACAAGAATGGAATGAATTGTAATGGAATGGAATGCAATGGAATGGAATCAAACGGAATGGAATGAAATGGAATGGAATCGAATGGAATGGAATCAAAACGAATGGAATGGAATGGAATGGAATGGAATGGAATGGAATGGAATCAACCGGAGTGGAATGGAACGGAGGGGAATGGAATGGAATCAACCGGAGTGGAATGGAATGGAATGGAATGTTCTGGAATGGAATGGAAGCAACCCGAATGGAATGGAATAGAATGGAATGGAAAGGAATGAAATGGAATCAAACCAAATGGAATGGAATGTAATGGAATGGAAAGGAATGGAATGGAATGCAATGGAATGGAATGGAATGGAATCAACCTGAATGGAGTGAAATGGAGTGGAATGGAATGCAATGGAGTGGAAAGGAATGGAATGGAGTGCAGTGGAATGGAATGGAATGCAATGGAATGGAATGGATTTAACTCGAAGGGAATGGAATGGAATGGAATGTGTTTTTCCCGAAGGGAGTGGAAAGGAATGGAATGGAATGGAAAGGAACGGAATCAAACCGAATGGAATGGAATGAAATGGATTGGAATGGAATGAAATGGAATCAACACGAATGGAATGCAATGGAATGGAATGGAATGCAATGGAATGGAATGGAATGGAGTGGAATGCAATGGAATGGAATGGAATGGAATTGAATGGAGTGGAATCAACCCGAATGGAATGTAATGGAAAGGAATGGAATGGAATGGAATGGAATGGAATTGAATGGAATCAAATGGAATGGAACGGAATCAACCCGAATGTATTTGAATGTTATGGAATGTAATGGAATGGAATCAACCTGAATGAAATGGAATGCAATGGAATAGAATGGAATGGAATGGAATCACCACGAATGGGATGGAAGAGAATGGAATGGAATTGAATGGAATGGAACGGAATCAACCCGAAGGGAATGGAATGGAATGGAATGGAAAGGAATGGAGTGGAATGAAATGGAATGGAATTGACCCGAATGGAATGGAATGGAATGGAACGGAATGGAATCAACCCGAATGGAATGGAATGGAATGGAATGGAATGGAATGGAATGGAAAGGAATGCAATGGAATCAACCCGAAGGGAATGGAATGGAATGGAAAGGAATGCAATGCAATGGAATGGAATGGAATCTAACTTAATGGAATGGAATGGAATGGAATGGAACGGAATGGAATCAAAACGAATGGAATGGAATGGAATGGAATCAACCGGAATGGAAAGGAATGGAATGGAATGTTCTTGACTGCAATGGAAGCAACCCGAATGGAATGGAATGGAATGGAATCCAATGGAATGGAATGGAATGGAATGGAATGGCATCCACCCTAATGGAAAGGAATGGAATGGAATGGCATGGAAAGGAATGGTATCAACATGAATAAAATGGAACGGAATGGAATGGAATGGAATGGAATCAACCCAAATGGAATGGAATGGAATGGAATGGAATGGATTGCAATGCAATGGGATGAAATGGAACGGAATGAACCCGAATGTATTGGAATGGAATACAGTGGAATGGAATCAACCCGAAGGGAATGGAATGGAATGGAATGGAATGGAATGGAGTCAACCCGAAGGGAATGAAATGGAATGGAATTGAATGCAATGGAATTGAATGGAATGGAATCAACCAGAATGGAATGGAATGGCAAGGAATGGAATCAACACGAATGGAACGGAATGGAACGGAATGGAAGGGAATCGAATGGAATGGAATGGAATTAAAACGAATGGAATGGAATGGAATGGAATCAACCGGAATGGAAAGGAATGGATCAGAATGTTCTTGACTGGAATGGAAGCAACCCGAATGGGATGGGATGGAATTGAATGGAATGGAATGGAATGGAATGGAATTAACCCGAATGGAATGGAATGGAATGGAATGCAATCAACCCAAATGGAATGGAATGGTATGAAATGGAATGGAATGGCATCAACCCTAATGGAATGGAAGGGAATGGCGTGGAAAGGAATGGTATCAACATGAATGGAATGGAATGGAATGGAATGGAATGGAATGGAATGGAATCAACCCGTATGGAATGGAATGGAATGGTATGGAATGGGATGGAATGGAATGGAATGGAATGGAATGGAATTGGATGAAACGGAATTGAATCAACCGGAATGGAATGGAATGAAATGGAATGGAATGGAATGGAATGGAATCAACCAGAATGGAATGGAATGGAATGGAATGGAATGGAATGGAATGGAATGGAAACAAACCGAATGGAATGAAATGGAATGGAATGGAATGCAATGGAATGGAATGGAATGGAATGGAATCAAACCGAATGGAATGGAATGGAATGGAACGGAATCGAATGGAATGGAAGGGAATGCAATGGAATCAACCCAAATGGAATGGAATGGTATGAAATGGAATGGAATGGCATCAACCCTAATGGAATGAATTGAACGGAATGGAATGGAATGCAATGGAATGGAATGGAAGGGAATGGAAAGGAATCAACCCGAATGGAATGGAATGGAATGGAATGGAATGGAATGGAATGGAATGGAATCAACCTTAATGGATTGGAATGCAATGGAATGTAATGGAATCGAATCAACCCGAATGGAATTGAATGGAATGGAATGGAATCAAAACGAATGGAATGGAACGGAATGGAATGGAATCAACCGGAGTGGAATGGAATGGAATGGAATGGAATGGAATCAACCATAATGAAATGCAATGTAATGGAATGTTGTGGAATGGAATGGAATGTTGTGGAATGGAATGGAAGCAACCCGAATGGAATGGAATGGAATGGAATGGAATGGAAAGGAATGCAATGGAATCAAACCAAATGGAATGGAATGTAATGGAATGGAATGGACCCAAAACAAATGGAATGGAATGCAATGGAAATGAATGGAATGGAATGGAATCAACGGGAATGGAATGGGATGGAATGGAATGGATTGGAATGGAATGGAATGCAATCAACCCGAATAGAATGGAATGTAATGGAATGCAATGGAATGGAATGGAATGGAATCAACCTGAATGGAGTGAAATGGAGTGGAATGGAATGCAATGGAATGGTAAGGAATGGAATGGAATGCAATGGAATGGAATGGAATGGAATGGAATCAACCCGAATGGAATGGAATGGAATGGAATAGAAGCAACCCGAATGGAATGGAATGGAATGGAATGGAATGGAATCAACCCGAAGGGAATGGAATAGAATGGAATGGAATGGAATGGAATCAACCCGAACGGAATGGAATGAAATGGAACGGAATGGAATGGAATGCAATGCAATGGAATCAAACAAAATGGAATGGAATGCAATGGAATGGAATGGAATCAGACCAAATGGAATGGAATGGAATGGAATCAACCGGAATGGAATGGGATGGAATGGAATGGAGTGGAATGGGATGGAATGGAATCAAATCGAATGGAATGGAATGGAATGCAATGCAATGGAATGGAATGGAATGGAATGGAATCAATCTGAATGGAGTGAAATGGAATGGAATGGAATGCAATGGAATGGAAAGGAATGGAATGGAATGCAATGGAATGGAATGGAATGGAATCAACCCGAATGGAATGGAATAGAATCAACCCGAAAGGAATGGAATGGAATGGAATGGAATGGAATGGAACGGAATGGAATCAACACAAAGCGAATGGAATGGAATGGAATCAACCCGAACGGAATGGAATGAAATGGAATGGAATGGAATGGAATGGAATCAACCCGACTGGAATGCAATGGAATGGAATGGAATGCATTGGAATGGAATGGAATGGAATGAAATGGAATTGAATAGAATGGAATGTTATGGAATGAAATGGAATGAAATCAAACCAAATGGAATGGAATGGAATGGAATGGAATCAACACGAATGGAATGAAATGGAATGGAATGGAATGCAATGGAATGGAATTCAATGGAAAGAAATGGAATGGAATGGAATGGCATGGAATGGAATGGAATGCAATGGAATGGAATGGAATGGAATCACTCCGAATGCAATGGAATGGATTGCAATGAAATGGAATGGAATGGAATCAAAACGAATGGAATGGAACGGAATGGAATGGAATCAACCGGAATGGAATGGAATGGAACGGAATGGAATGGAATGTTCTGGAATGGAATATAGGCAACCCGAATAGAATGGAATGGAATGGAATGAAAGGGAACGGAATGGAATAGAATCAACCAGAATGGATTGGAATGGAATGGTATGGAATGGAATCAAACCGAATGGAATGAAATGGAATGGAATAGAATGGAATCAACCGGAGTGGAATGGAATTGAATGGAATGTTCTGGAATGGAATGGAAGCAACCCCAATGGAATGGAATGGAATGGAATGGAATGGAATGGAATGGAATGAAATGGAATCAAACCAAATGGAATGGAATGGAATGGAATGGTATGGAATGAAATGGAATCAAACCGAATGGAATGGAATGTAATGGAACGGAATGGAATCAAACAAAAAGAAATGGAATGGAATGGAATGGAATGGAATGGGATGGAATGGAATCAAACAGAATGGAATGGGATGGAATGGAATGGAGTGGAATGGAATGGAATGGAATCAACCCGAATGGAATGGAATGGAATGGAAAGCAATGGAATGGAATGGAATGGAATCAACTTGAATGGAGTGAAATGGAGTGGAATGGAAAGCAATGGAATGGAAGGGAAAGGAATGGAATGGAATGGAATCAACCCGAACGGAATGGAATGAAATGGAATGGAATGGAATGGAATGCCATGGAATCAACACGAATGGAATGCAATGGAATGGAATGGAATGGAATGAAATGGAATTGAATAGAATGGAATGGAATGGAATGAAATGGAATGCAATCAACCCGAATGGAATGGAATGGAATGGAATGAAATCAACCCGAATGGAATGAAATGGAATCGAATGGAATGCAATGGAATGGAATGGAATGGAATGGTATGGAATGGAATGGAAGGCAGTGGAATGGAATGGAAGGCAATGGAATGGAATGGAGTGGAATGGAGTGGAATGGAATGGAATGGAATGGAAAGAATCAACCGGAATGGAATGGAATGGAATTCAATGGAATGGAATGTTCTGGAATGGAATGGAAGCAACCGAAAGTAATGGAATGGAATGCAACGGAATGGAATCTACCCAAATGGAATGGAATGGAAAGGAATGGAATGGAATCAACCCAAAAGGAATGGAGTGGAATGGAATGGAAAGGAATGGAAACAACAGGAATGGAATGGAAAGGTTTGGAATGGAATAGAACGGAATATACCCGAAAGGAATGAATTGGAATGCAATGGTGGAATGGAATGGAATGGAAGGAAATCGAGACAACCCGAATGGAATGGAATGGAATGGAATGGAATGGCGTGGAACGGAATGGTATCAACATGAATGGAATGGAATGGAATAGAATGGAATGGAATGGAATGGAATGGAATCAACCCGAATGGAAAGGAATGGGATGAAATGGAATAGAATCAACCCGAATGGAATGGAATGGAATGGAATCGACACGAAGGGAATGGAATGTAATGGAATGGAATGGAATCAACCCGAATGGAATGAAATGGAATGGAATGGAATGCAATGGAATGTAATGGAATAGAATCAACCCAAATGTAATGGAATGGAATGGAATTGAATGGAATGGAATGGAATGGAATCAACATGAATATCATGAAACGGAATGGAATGGAATGCAATGCAATGGAATCAACACGAATGGAATGGAATGGAATCGAATGGAGTGGAATGGAATCAACACGAATGGAATGGAATGGAATGGGATGGAATGGAATGGAATGGGATGGAATGCAATCAACGCGAATAGAAAGCAAAGGAATGCAATAGAATGGAATGGAATGGAATCAACCGGAATGGAATGGAATGGAATGGAATGGAATGGAATCAACCAGAATGGAATGACATGGAATGGAATGGAATGCATTGTAATGAAATGAAATGGAATCAGACCGAATGGAAGGGAATGGAATGGAGTGGATTGCATTGGAATGGAATGGAATGGAATCAGACCGAATGGAAGGGAATGGAATGGAATGGAATCGAATGGACTCAAAAGGAATGGAATGGAAGAGAATGGAATGGAATGGAATGGAATCAACGGGAATGGAATGGAATGGAATGGAATGGAATGGAATGGAATGGAATGTTCTGGAATGGAATGGAAGCAACGGAATGGAATGGAATGGAATGGAATGGAAAGGAATAGAATGGAAACAACCCGAATGGAATGCAATGGAATGGAAAGGAATGCAATGGATTGGAATGGAATGGAATACAATGGAATGGATTGGAATGGAATGGAATGGAATGGAATGGAATGGAATGGAATCAACGCGAATGGAATGGAATGGAATAGGATGGAATCAACCGGAATGGAATGAAATGGAATTGAATGGAAGGCAATGGAATGGAATGGAATGCAATGGAATGGAATGGAATGGAATGGAATGGAATGGTATCAAGGCAAATGGAATGGAATGGAATGGAATGGAATGGAATGGAATGGAATGGAATGGAATGGAATGGAATGGAATTAACTGGAATGGAATGAGATGGAATGGAATGGAATGCAATGGAATGGAATGAGATGGAATGGAATGGAATGCAATGGAATGGAATGGAATGGAATCACCCCGAATGCAATGGAATGGAATGGAATCAACCCGAAAGGAATGGAATGAAATGGAATGGAATGGAATGGAATGCAATGGAATGGAATGGAATGGAATGGAATGCAATGGAACTGAATGGAATGGAATGGAATGCAATGGAACTGAATGGAATGGAATGGAATGGAATCAACCCGAATGGAATGGAATGCAATGGAATGGAATCAACCCGAATGGAATGAAATGGAATGGAATGGAATGGAATGGAATGCAATGGAATGGAATGGAAGCCAATGGAATGGAATATAATGGAATGGAAAGGAATGGAATCAACCCGAATGGAATGGTATGGAATGGATGCAATGGAATGGAATGGAATGGAATGGAATCAATGCAAATGGAATGGAATGGAATGGAATGGAATGGATTCAACGCGAATAGAATGGAATGGAATGGAATAAAATAGAATGGAATGCAATCAACCCGAATGGAATGCAATGGAATGGATTGGAATGGAATCAACCAGAATGGAATGGAATGGAATGGATCGGAACGGAATCAACCGGAATGGAATGGAATGGAATGCAATGGAATGGAATGTTCTGGAATAGAATGGAAGCAACCGAAAGGAATGGAATGGAATGGAACGGAATGGAATCAACCGGAATGGATTGCAATGGAATGCAATGGAATGGAATGTTCTGGAATGGAATGGAAGCAACCGAAAGGAATGGAATGGAATGGAACGGAATGGAATCAACCCAAATGGAATGGAATGGAATGGAATCAACCCAAATGGAATGGAGTGGAATGGAATGGAAAGGAATGGAAACAACCGGAATGGAATGGAATGGATAGGAATGGAATAGAACGGAATCTACCCAAATGTAATGAAATGTAATGCAATGGAATGGAATGGAATGGAATCGAGACAACACGAATGGAATGGAATGGAATGGAATGGAATCTTCTGGAATGAAATAGACGCAACCCGAATGGAATGGAATGGAAGGGAATGGAATGGAATGGAATCAACCAGAATGGAATGGAATGGAATGGAAAAGAATGGAATCAAACCGAATGGAATGAAATAGAATGGAATGGAATGCAATGGAATGAAATGGAATGGAATCAAACCGAATGGAATTGAACAGAACGGAATGGAATTGAATGGAATGGAATCAAATCGAATGGAATGGAATGGAATGGAATGGAATCAACCGGAATGGAATGGAATGGAATTTAGTGGAATGTTCTGGAATGGAATAGAAGCAACCCGAATGGAATGGAATGGAATGGAAGGGAATGGAAAGGAATGGAATCATACGGAATGGAATGGAATGGAATGGAATGGAATGGAACCAAACCGAATGGAATGAAATGCAAAGGAATGGAATGCAATGGAATGGAATGGAATGGAATCAAAGCGAATGGAATGGAATGGAATGGAATCGAATGAAATGGAATGGAATCTAAACCAATGGAATGGAATGGAATGGAATGGAATCAACCAGAATGGAAAGGAATGGAATGGAATGTTCTTGACTGGAATGGAAGCAACCCGAATGGGATGGAATGGAATGGAATGGAATGGAATGGAATGGAATGGAATGGAATAAACCCGAATGGAATGGAATGGAATGGAATGGAATGGAAAGAAATCAACACAAATGGAAGGGAATGGAATGGAATGGAATGGAATCAACCCGAATGGAATGGAATGGAATGCAATGGAATGGAATGCAATGGAATGGAATGGAATGGAATCAACCCGAATGGAAGGGAATGGAATGGAATGGAATGGAATCAACCCGAATGGAATGGAATGCAATGAATTGTACTTGAATGGAATCAACCCGAAAGGAACGGAATGGAATGGAATGGAATGGCATGGAATTGAATCAACGCGAATGGAATGGAATGGAATGGAACGGAATGTAATGTAATGGAATGGAATCAATCCGAATGGAATGGAATGCAATGGAATGGAATGGAAGCAACCCAAAAGGAATGCAATCGAATGGAATGCAATGGAATGGAATGTAAGGGAATGGAGTCAACCCAAATGGAATGGAATGGAATGCAATCAACCCAAGTGGAATGGAATGGAATGGAATGCAATGGAATGGAAAAAACCCAAACGGAATGGAATGCAATGAATGGAATGGAATGAAATGGAATAGAATCAAACCGAATGGAATGAAATGCAATGGAATGGAATGGAATGGAATCAACCCGAATGCAGTGAAACTAAATGGAATAGAAGGCGATGGAATGGAATGTATTGGAATCAAACCGAATGGAATGGAATGGAATGGAAAGGAATGGAATGGAATGGAATGGAATGGAATGGAATGGAATGGAATCAACAGGAATGGAAAGGAATGGAATGGAATGTTCTTGACTGGAATGGAAGCAACCCGAATGGGATGGAATGGAATGGAATGGAATGGAATGGAAAGGAATGGAATGGAATTAAACCGAATGCAATGGAATGGAATGCAATCAACCCAAATGGAATGGAATGGTATGGAATGGAATGGAATGGCATCAACCCTAATGGAATGGAATGGAATTGCGTGGAAAGGAATTGTATCAACATGAATGGAATGGAATAGAATAGAATGGAATGGAATGGAATGGAATGGAATAAACCCGAATGGAATGGAATGGAATGGAATGCAATGGGATGGAATGGAATCAACCCGAAGGGAATGGAAGGGAATGGAGTGGAATGAAACGGAATGGAATGGAATGGAATCAACACGAATGGAATGAAATGGAATGGAATGGAATGGAATGGAATGGAATGGAATGGAATGAAATCAACCCGAATGGAATGGAATGGAATGGAATGCAGTGGAATGGAATCAACCCGAAGGGAATGGAATGGAATGGAATGGAATGGAAAGGAATGGAATGGAATGCAATGGGATGGAATGGAATGGAATCAACCCGAATGGAATGGAATGGAATGGAATGGAATGGACTGGAAAGAAATGGAATGGAATCAACCCGAAGGGAATCGAATGGAATGGAATGGAATGGAATGGAACGGAATCTACCCGGATGGAATGAAATGGAATGGAATGGAATGGAATGCAATGGAGTGGAATGGAATGGAATGGAATGGAATGGAATCAACCCGAATGTATTGGAATGGAATGGAATCGAATCAACCCGAATGGAATGGAACGGAATGGGATTGGATGGAATGGAATGGAATGGAATGGAATGGAATCAACGCGAATAGAATGGCATGGAATGGAATAGAATGGAATGGAATGGAATCAACCCGAATGGAATGGAATGGAATGGAATGGAATCAATCCAAATGGAATGGAGTGGAATGGGATGCAAAGGAATGGAATGGAATGGAATCAATCCAAATGGAATGGAGTGGAATGGAATGGAAAGGAATGGAAACAACCGGAATGGAATGGAATGGTTTGGAATGGAAAAGAATGGAATCTACCCGAAAGAATGAAATGGAATGCAATGGAGTGGAATGGAATGGAATGGAATGGAATCGAGACAACCCGAATGGAATGGAATGGAATGGAATGTTCTGGAATGGAATAGAAGCAAACCGAATGGAATGGAATGGAATGGAAGGGAATGGAATGGAATCAATCAGAATGGAATGGAATGGAAAGGAAAAGAATGGAATCAAACAGAATTGAATGAAATCGAATGGAATGGAATGCAATGGAATGGAATGGACTGGAATCAAACCGAATGGAATGGAATGGAATGGAACGGAATGGAATCAAAACGAATGGAATTGAATGGAATGGAATGGAATGGCATGGAAGCCAATGGAATGGAATAGAATGGAATGGAATCAACACGAATGGAACGGTATGGTATGGAATGGAATGGAATGCCATCAACCCTAATGGAATGGAATGGAATGGCGTGGAAAGGAATGGTATCAACATGAACGGAATGGAATGGAATGGAATGGAATCAACCCGAATAGAATGGAATGGAATGGAATGGAATGGGATGGAATGGAATGGAATGGAATGGAATGGGATGAAATGGAATGGAATCAACCCCAATGGAATGGAATGAAATGGAATGGAATGGAATCAACCAGAATGGAATGGAATGGAATGGAATGGAATGGAATGGAATGGAATGGAAACAAACGGAATGGAATGAAATGGAATGTAATGGAATGCAATGGAATGGAATGGAATGGAATGGAATGGAATCAAACCAAATGGAATGGAATAGAATGGAACTGAATCGAATGTAATGCAATGGAATGCAATGGAATCAACCGAAATGGAATGGAATGGAATGGAATGTTCTTGACTGGAAAGGAAGCAACACTAATGGGATGGAATGGAATGGAAAGGAATGGAATGGAATGGAATCAACATAAACGGAATGGAATGAAATGGAATGGAATGGAGTGGAATGCAATGGAATCAACCCGAATGGAATGCAATGGAATGGAATGCAATGGAATGGAATGGAATGCCATGGAATGGAATGGAATGCAATGGAATGGAATGGAATGCAATGGAATGGAATGGAATGCAATGGAATGGAATGGAATGGAATGGAGTGGAATGTTTTGGAATGGAATAGAAGCAACCCGAATGGAATGGAATGGAATGGAATGGAAGGGAATGGAATGGAATGGAATCAACCAGAATGGATTGGAATGGAATGGAATGGAATGGAATCAACAAGAATGGAATGAATTGTAATGGAATGGAATGCAATGGAATGGAATCAAACGGAATGGAATGAAATGGAATGGAATCGAATGGAATGGAATCAAAACGAATGGAATGGAATGGAATGGAATGGAATGGAATGGAATGGAATCAACCGGAGTGGAATGGAACGGAAGGGAATGGAATGGAATCAACCGGAGTGGAATGGAATGGAATGGAATGTTCTGGAATGGAATGGAAGCAACCCGAATGGAATGGAATAGAATGGAATGGAATGGAATGAAATGGAATCAAACCAAATGGAATGGAATGTAATGGAATGGAAAGGAATGGAATGGAATGCAATGGAATGGAATGGAATGGAATCAAGCTGAATGGAGTGAAATGGAGTGGAATGGAATGCAATGGAGTGGAAAGGAATGGAATGGAGTGCAGTGGAATGGAATGGAATGCAATGGAATGGAATGGATTTAACTCGAAGGGAATGGAATGGAATGGAATGTGTTTTTCCCGAAGGGAGTGGAATGGAATGGAATGGAATGGAAAGGAACGGAATCAAACCGAATGGAATGGAATGAAACGGATTGGAATGGAATGAAATGGAATCAACACGAATGGAATGCAATGGAATGGAATGGAATGCAATGGAATGGAATGGAATGGAGTGGAATGCAATGGAATGGAATGGAATGGAATTGAATGGAGCGGAATCAACCCGAATGGAATGTAATGGAAAGGAATGGAATGGAATGGAATGGAATGGAATTGAATGGAATCAAATGGAATGGAACGGAATCAACCCGAATGTATTTGAATGTTATGGAATGTAATGGAATGGAATCAACCTGAATGAAATGGAATGCAATGGAATAGAATGGAATGGAATGGAATCACCACGAATGGGATGGAAGAGAATGGAATGGAATTGAATGGAATGGAACGGAATCAACCCGAAGGGAATGGAATGGAATGGAATGGAAAGGAATGGAGTGGAATGAAATGGAATGGAATTGACCCGAATGGAATGGAATGGAATGGAACGGAATGGAATCAACCCGAATGGAATGGAATGGAATCGAATGGAATGCAATGGAATGGAATGGAATGGAATGGAATGGAATGGAATGGAAGGCAGTGGAATGGAATGGAAGGCAATGGAATGGAATGGAGTGGAATGGAGTGGAATGGAATGGAATGGAATGGAAAGAATCAACCGGAATGGAATGGAATGGAATTCAATGGAATGGAATGTTCTGGAATGGAATGGAAGCAACCGAAAGTAATGGAATGGAATGCAACGGAATGGAATCTACCCAAATGGAATGGAATGGAAAGGAATGGAATGGAATCAACCAAAAAGGAATGGAGTGGAATGGAATGGAAAGGAATGGAAACAACAGGAATGGAATGGAAAGGTTTGGAATGGAATAGAACGGAATATACCCGAAAGGAATGAATTGGAATGCAATGGTGGAATGGAATGGAATGGAAGGAAATCGAGACAACCCGAATGGAATGGAATGGAATGGAATGGAATGGCGTGGAACGGAATGGTATCAACATGAATGGAATGGAATGGAATAGAAAGGAATGGAATGGAATGGAATGGAATCAACCCGAATGGAATGGAATGGAATGGAATGGGATGAAATGGAATAGAATCAACCCGAATGGAATGGAATGGAATGGAATGGAATCGACACGAAGGGAATGGAATGTAATGGAATGGAATGGAATCAACCCGAATGGAATGAAATGGAATGGAATGGAATGCAATGGAATGTAATGGAATAGAATCAACCCAAATGTAATGGAATGGAATGGAATTGAATGGAATGGAATGGAATGGAATCAACATGAATATCATGAAACGGAATGGAATGGAATGCAATGCAATGGAATCAACACGAATGGAATGGAATGGAATCGAATGGAGTGGAATGGAATCAACACGAATGGAATGGAATGGAATGGGATGGAATGGAATGGAATGGGATGGAATGCAATCAACGCGAATAGAAAGCAAAGGAATGCAATAGAATGGAATGGAATGGAATCAACCGGAATGGAATGGAATGGAATGGAATGGAATGGAATGGAATCAACCAGAATGGAATGACATGGAATGGAATGGAATGCATTGGAATGAAATGAAATGGAATCAGACCGAATGGAAGGGAATGGAATGGAGTGGATTGCATTGGAATGGAATGGAATGGAATCAGACCGAATGGAAGGGAATGGAATGGAATGGAATCGAATGGACTCAAAAGGAATGGAATGGAAGAGAATGGAATGGAATGGAATGGAATCAACGGGAATGGAATGGAATGGAATGGAATGGAATGGAATGTTCTGGAATGGAATGGAAGCAACGGAATGGAATGGAATGGAATGGAATGGAAAGGAATAGAATGGAAACAACCCGAATGGAATGCAATGGAATGGAATGGAATGCAATGGATTGGAATGGAATGGAATACAATGGAATGGATTGGAATGGAATGGAATGGAATGGAATGGAATGGAATCAACGCGAATGGAATGGAATGGAATAGGATGGAATCAACCGGAATGGAATGAAATGGAATTGAATGGAAGGCAATGGAATGGAATGGAATGGAATGCAATGGAATGGAATGGAATGGAATGGAATGGTATCAAGGCAAATGGAATGGAATGGAATGGAATGGAATGGAATGGAATGGAATGGAATTAACTGGAATGGAATGAGATGGAATGGAATGGAATGCAATGGAATGGAATGAGATGGAATGGAATGGAATGCAATGGAATGGAATGGAATGGAATCACCCCGATTGCAATGGAATGGAATGGAGTCAACCCGAAAGGAATGGAATGAAATGGAATGGAATGGAATGGAATGCAATGGAATGGAATGGAATGGAATGGAATGCAATGGAACTGAATGGAATGGAATGGAATGGAATCAACCCGAATGGAATGGAATGCAATGGAATGGAATCAACCCGAATGGAATGAAATGGAATGGAATGGAATGGAATGGAATGCAATGGAATGGAATGGAAGCCAATGGAATGGAATATAATGGAATGGAAAGGAATGGAATCAACCCGAATGGAATGGTATGGAATGGATGCAATGGAATGGAATGGAATGGAATGGAATCAATGCAAATGGAATGGAATGGAATGGAATGGAATGGATTCAACGCGAATAGAATGGAATGGAATGGAATAAAATAGAATGGAATGCAATCAACCCGAATGGAATGCAATGGAATGGATTGGAATGGAATCAACCAGAATGGAATGGAATGGAATGGATCGGAACGGAATCAACCGGAATGGAATGGAATGGAATGCAATGGAATGGAATGTTCTGGAATAGAATGGAAGCAACCGAAAGGAATGGAATGGAATGGAACGGAATGGAATCAACCGGAATGGATTGCAATGGAATGCAATGGAATGGAATGTTCTGGAATGGAATGGAAGCAACCGAAAGGAATGGAATTGAATGGAACGGAATGGAATCAACCCAAATGGAATGGAATGGAATGGAATCAACCCAAATGGAATGGAGTGGAATGGAATGGAAAGGAATGGAAACAACCGGAATGGAATGGAATGGATAGGAATGGAATAGAACGGAATCTACCCAAATGTAATGAAATGTAATGCAATGGAATGGAATGGAATGGAATCGAGACAACACGAATGGAATGGAATGGAATGGAATGGAATCTTCTGGAATGAAATAGACGCAACCCGAATGGAATGGAATGGAAGGGAATGGAATGGAATGGAATCAACCAGAATGGAATGGAATGGAATGGAAAAGAATGGAATCAAACCGAATGGAATGAAATAGAATGGAATGGAATGCAATGGAATGAAATGGAATGGAATCAAACCGAATGGAATTGAACAGAACGGAATGGAATTGAATGGAATGGAATCAAATCGAATGGAATGGAATGGAATGGAATGGAATCAACCGGAATGGAATGGAATGGAATTTAGTGGAATGTTCTGGAATGGAATAGAAGCAACCCGAATGGAATGGAATGGAATGGAAGGGAATGGAAAGGAATGGAATCATACGGAATGGAATGGAATGGAATGGAATGGAATGGAATGGAACCAAACCGAATGGAATGAAATGCAAAGGAATGGAATGCAATGGAATGGAATGGAATGGAATCAAAGCGAATGGAATGGAATGGAATGGAATCGAATGAAATGGAATGGAATCTAAACCAATGGAATGGAATGGAATGGAATGGAATCAACCAGAATGGAAAGGAATGGAATGGAATGTTCTTGACTGGAATGGAAGCAACCCGAATGGGATGGAATGGAATGGAATGGAATGGAATGGAATGGAATGGAATAAACCCGAATGGAATGGAATGGAATGGAATGGAATGGAATGGAATGGAAAGAAATCAACACGAATGGAAGGGAATGGAATGGAATGGAATGGAATCAACCCGAATGGAATGGAATGGAATGCAATGGAATGGAATGGAATGGAATCAACCCGAATGGAAGGGAATGGAATGGAATGGAATGGAATCAACCCGAATGGAATGGAATGCAATGAATTGTACTTGAATGGAATCAACCCGAAAGGGACGGAATGGAATGGAATGGAATGGCATGGAATTGAATCAACGCGAATGGAATGGAATGGAATGGAACGGAATGTAATGTAATGGAATGGAATCAATCCGAATGGAATGGAATGCAATGGAATGGAATGGAAGCAACCCAAAAGGAATGCAATCGAATGGAATGCAATGGAATGGAATGTAAGGGAATGGAGTCAACCCAAATGGAATGGAATGGAATGCAATCAACCCAAGTGGAATGGAATGGAATGGAATGCAATGGAATGGAAAAAACCCAAACGGAATGGAATGCAATGAATGGAATGGAATGAAATGGAATAGAATCAAACCGAATGGAATGAAATGCAATGGAATGGAATGGAATGGAATCAACCCGAATGCAGTGAAACTAAATGGAATAGAAGGCAATGGAATGGAATGTATTGGAATCAAACCGCATGGAATGGAATGGAATGGAAAGGAATGGAATGGAATGGAATGGAATGGAATGGAATGGAATGGAATGCAATGGAATCAACCGGAATGGAAAGGAATGGAATGGAATGTTCTTGACTGGAATGGAAGCAACCCGAATGGGATGGAATGGAATGGAATGGAATGGAATGGAAAGGAATGGAATGGAATTAAACCGAATGCAATGGAATGGAATGCAATCAACCCAAATGGAATGGAATGGTATGGAATGGAATGGAATGGCATCAACCCTAATGGAATGGAATGGAATTGCGTGGAAAGGAATTGTATCAACATGAATGGAATGGAATAGAATAGAATGGAATGGAATGGAATGGAATGGAATAAACCCGAATGGAATGGAATGGAATGGAATGCAATGGGATGGAATGGAATCAACCCGAAGGGAATGGAAGGGAATGGAGTGGAATGAAACGGAATGGAATGGAATGGAATCAACACGAATGGAATGAAATGGAATGGAATGGAATGGAATGGAATGGAATGGAATGAAATCAACCCGAATGGAATGGAATGGAATGGAATGCAGTGGAATGGAATCAACCCGAAGGGAATGGAATGGAATGGAATGGAATGGAAAGGAATGGAATGGAATGCAATGGGATGGAATGGAATGGAATCAACCCGAATGGAATGGAATGGAATGGAATGGAATGGACTGGAAAGAAATGGAATGGAATCAACCCGAAGGGAATCGAATGGAATGGAATGGAATGGAATGGAATGGAACGGAATCTACCCGGATGGAATGAAATGGAATGGAATGGAATGGAATGCAATGGAGTGGAATGGAATGGAATGGAATGGAATGGAATCAACCCGAATGTATTGGAATGGAATGGAATCGAATCAACCCGAATGGAATGGAACGGAATGGGATTGGATGGAATGGAATGGAATGGAATGGAATGGAATCAACGCGAATAGAATGGCATGGAATGGAATAGAATGGAATGGAATGGAATCAACCCGAATGGAATGGAATGGAATGGAATGGAATCAATCCAAATGGAATGGAGTGGAATGGGATGCAAAGGAATGGAATGGAATGGAATCAATCCAAATGGAATGGAGTGGAATGGAATGGAAAGGAATGGAAACAACCGGAATGGAATGGAATGGTTTGGAATGGAAAAGAATGGAATCTACCCGAAAGAATGAAATGGAATGCAATGGAGTGGAATGGAATGGAATGGAATGGAATCGAGACAACCCGAATGGAATGGAATGGAATGGAATGTTCTGGAATGGAATAGAAGCAAACCGAATGGAATGGAATGGAATGGAAGGGAATGGAATGGAATCAATCAGAATGGAATGGAATGGAAAGGAAAAGAATGGAATCAAACAGAATTGAATGAAATCGAATGGAATGGAATGCAATGGAATGGAATGGACTGGAATCAAACCGAATGGAATGGAATGGAATGGAACGGAATGGAATCAAAACGAATGGAATTGAATGGAATGGAATGGAATGGCATGGAAGCCAATGGAATGGAATAGAATGGAATGGAATCAACACGAATGGAACGGTATGGTATGGAATGGAATGGAATGCCATCAACCCTAATGGAATGGAATGGAATGGCGTGGAAAGGAATGGTATCAACATGAACGGAATGGAATGGAATGGAATGGAATCAACCCGAATAGAATGGAATGGAATGGAATGGGATGGAATGGAATGGAATGGAATGGAATGGGATGAAATGGAATGGAATCAACCCCAATGGAATGGAATGAAATGGAATGGAATGGAATCAACCAGAATGGAATGGAATGGAATGGAATGGAATGGAATGGAATGGAATGGAAACAAACCGAATGGAATGAAATGGAATGTAATGGAATGCAATGGAATGGAATGGAATGGAATGGAATCAAACCAAATGGAATGGAATAGAATGGAACTGAATCGAATGTAATGCAATGGAATGCAATGGAATCAACCGAAATGGAATGGAATGGAATGGAATGTTCTTGACTGGAAAGGAAGCAACACTAATGGGATGGAATGGAATGGAAAGGAATGGAATGGAATGGAATCAACATAAACGGAATGGAATGAAATGGAATGGAATGGAGTGGAATGCAATGGAATCAACCCGAATGGAATGCAATGGAATGGAATGGAATGCAATGGAATGGAATGGAATGCCATGGAATGGAATGGAATGCAATGGAATGGAATGGAATGCAATGGAATGGAATGGAATGGAATGCCATGGAATTGAATGGAATGGAATGGAATGGAGTGGAATGGAATCTTCTGGAATGAAATAGACGCAACCCGAATGGAATGGAATGGAAGGGAATGGAATGGAATGGAATCAACCAGAATGGAATGGAATGGAATGGAAAAGAATGGAATCAAACCGAATGGAATGAAATAGAATGGAATGGAATGCAATGGAATGAAATGGAATGGAATCAAACCGAATGGAATTGAACAGAACGGAATGGAATTGAATGGAATGGAATCAAATCGAATGGAATGGAATGGAATGGAATGGAATCAACCGGAATGGAATGGAATGGAATTTAGTGGAATGTTCTGGAATGGAATAGAAGCAACCCGAATGGAATGGAATGGAATGGAAGGGAATGGAATGGAATGGAATGGAATGAAATGGAATGGAACCAAACCGAATGGAATGAAATGCAAAGGAATGGAATGCAATGGAATGGAATGGAATGGAATCAAAGCGAATGGAATGGAATGGAATGGAATCGAATGAAATGGAATGGAATCTAAACCAATGGAATGGAATGGAATGGAATGGAATCAACCAGAATGGAAAGGAATGGAATGGAATGTTCTTGACTGGAATGGAAGCAACCCGAATGGGATGGAATTGAATGGAATGGAATGGAATGGAATGGAATGGAATAAACCCGAATGGAATGGAATGGAATGGAATGGAATGGAATGGAAAGAAATCAACACGAATGGAAGGGAATGGAATGGAATGGAATGGAATCAACCCGAATGGAATGGAATGGAATGCAATGGAATGGAATGCAATGGAATGGAATGGAATGGAATCAACCCGAATGGAAGGGAATGGAATGGAATGGAATGGAATCAACCCGAATGGAATGGAATGCAATGAATTGTACTTGAATGGAATCAACCCGAAAGGAACGGAATGGAATGGAATGGAATGGCATGGAATTGAATCAACGCGAATGGAATGGAATGGAATGGAACGGAATGTAATGGAATGGAATGGAATCAATCCGAATGGAATGGAATGCAATGGAATGGAATGGAAGCAACCCAAAAGGAATGCAATCGAATGGAATGCAATGGAATGGAATGTAAGGGAATGGAGTCAACCCAAATGGAATGGAATGGAATGCAATCAACCCAAGTGGAATGGAATGGAATAGAATGCAATGGAATGGAAAAAACCCAAACGGAATGGAATGCAATGAATGGAATGGAATGAAATGGAATAGAATCAAACAGAATGGAATGAAATGCAATGGAATGGAATGGAATGGAATCAACCCGAATGCAGTGAAACTAAATGGAATAGAAGGCAATGGAATGGAATGTATTGGAATCAAACCGAATGGCATGGAATGGAATGGAAAGGAATGGAATGGAATGGAATGGAATGGAATGGAATGGAATGGAATCAACAGGAATGGAAAGGAATGGAATGGAATGTTCTTGACTGGAATGGAAGCAACCCGAATGGGATGGAATGGAATGGAATGGAATGGAATGGAAAGGAATGGAATGGAATTAAACCGAATGCAATGGAATGGAATGCAATCAACCCAAATGGAATGGAATGGTATGGAATGGAATGGAATGGCATCAACCCTAATGGAATGGAATGGAATTGCGTGGAAAGGAATTGTATCAACATGAATGGAATGGAATAGAATAGAATGGAATGGAATGGAATGGAATGGAATAAACCCGAATGGAATGGAATGGAATGGAATGCAATGGGATGGAATGGAATCAACCCGAAGGGAATGGAAGGGAATGGAGTGGAATGAAACGGAATGGAATGGAATGGAATCAACACGAATGGAATGAAATGGAATGGAATGGAATGGAATGGAATGGAATGGAATGAAATCAACCCGAATGGAATGGAATGGAATGGAATGCAGTGGAATGGAATCAACCCGAAGGGAATGGAATGGAATGGAATGGAATGGAAAGGAATGGAATGGAATGCAATGGGATGGAATGGAATGGAATCAACCCGAATGGAATGGAATGGAATGGAATGGAATGGACTGGAAAGAAATGGAATGGAATCAACCCGAAGGGAATCGAATGGAATGGAATGGAATGGAATGGAACGGAATCTACCCGGATGGAATGAAATGGAATGGAATGGAATGGAATGCAATGGAGTGGAATGGAATGGAATGGAATGGAATGGAATCAACCCGAATGTATTGGAATGGAATGGAATCGAATCAACCCGAATGGAATGGAACGGAATGGGATTGGATGGAATGGAATGGAATGGAATGGAATCAACGCGAATAGAATGGCATGGAATGGAATAGAATGGAATGGAATGGAATCAACCCGAATGGAATGGAATGGAATGGAATGGAATCAATCCAAATGGAATGGAGTGGAATGGGATGCAAAGGAATGGAATGGAATGGAATCAATCCAAATGGAATGGAGTGGAATGGAATGGAAAGGAATGGAAACAACCGGAATGGAATGGAATGGTTTGGAATGGAAAAGAATGGAATCTACCCGAAAGAATGAAATGGAATGCAATGGAGTGGAATGGAATGGAATGGAATGGAATCGAGACAACCCGAATGGAATGGAATGGAATGGAATGTTCTGGAATGGAATAGAAGCAAACCGAATGGAATGGAATGGAATGGAAGGGAATGGAATGGAATCAATCAGAATGGAATGGAATGGAAAGGAAAAGAATGGAATCAAACAGAATTGAATGAAATCGAATGGAATGGAATGCAATGGAATGGAATGGACTGGAATCAAACCGAATGGAATGGAATGGAATGGAACGGAATGGAATCAAAACGAATGGAATTGAATGGAATGGAATGGAATGGCATGGAAGCCAATGGAATGGAATAGAATGGAATGGAATCAACACGAATGGAACGGTATGGTATGGAATGGAATGGAATGCCATCAACCCTAATGGAATGGAATGGAATGGCGTGGAAAGGAATGGTATCAACATGAACGGAATGGAATGGAATGGAATGGAATCAACCCGAATAGAATGGAATGGAATGGAATGGAATGGGATGGAATGGAATGGAATGGAATGGAATGGGATGAAATGGAATGGAATCAACCCCAATGGAATGGAATGAAATGGAATGGAATGGAATCAACCAGAATGGAATGGAATGGAATGGAATGGAATGGAATGGAATGGAATGGAAACAAACCGAATGGAATGAAATGGAATGTAATGGAATGCAATGGAATGGAATGGAATGGAATGGAATCAAACCAAATGGAATGGAATAGAATGGAACTGAATCGAATGTAATGCAATGGAATGCAATGGAATCAACCGAAATGGAATGGAATGGAATGGAATGTTCTTGACTGGAAAGGAAGCAACACTAATGGGATGGAATGGAATGGAAAGGAATGGAATGGAATGGAATCAACATAAACGGAATGGAATGAAATGGAATGGAATGGAGTGGAATGCAATGGAATCAACCCGAATGGAATGCAATGGAATGGAATGGAATGCAATGGAATGGAATGGAATGCCATGGAATGGAATGGAATGCAATGGAATGGAATGGAATGCAATGGAATGGAATGGAATGGAATGCCATGGAATTGAATGGAATGGAATGGAATGGAGTGGAATGGAATCTTCTGGAATGAAATAGACGCAACCCGAATGGAATGGAATGGAAGGGAATGGAATGGAATGGAATCAACCAGAATGGAATGGAATGGAATGGAAAAGAATGGAATCAAACCGAATGGAATGAAATAGAATGGAATGGAATGCAATGGAATGAAATGGAATGGAATCAAACCGAATGGAATTGAACAGAACGGAATGGAATTGAATGGAATGGAATCAAATCGAATGGAATGGAATGGAATGGAATGGAATCAACCGGAATGGAATGGAATGGAATTTAGTGGAATGTTCTGGAATGGAATAGAAGCAACCCGAATGGAATGGAATGGAATGGAAGGGAATGGAAAGGAATGGAATCATACGGAATGGAATGGAATGGAATGGAATGGAATGGAACCAAACCGAATGGAATGAAATGCAAAGGAATGGAATGCAATGGAATGGAATGGAATGGAATCAAAGCGAATGGAATGGAATGGAATGGAATCGAATGAAATGGAATGGAATCTAAACCAATGGAATGGAATGGAATGGAATGGAATCAACCAGAATGGAAAGGAATGGAATGGAATGTTCTTGACTGGAATGGAAGCAACCCGAATGGGATGGAATTGAATGGAATGGAATGGAATGGAATGGAATGGAATAAACCCGAATGGAATGGAATGGAATGGAATGGAATGGAATGGAATGGAAAGAAATCAACACGAATGGAAGGGAATGGAATGGAATGGAATGGAATCAACCCGAATGGAATGGAATGGAATGCAATGGAATGGAATGCAATGGAATGGAATGGAATGGAATCAACCCGAATGGAAGGGAATGGAATGGAATGGAATGGAATCAACCCGAATGGAATGGAATGCAATGAATTGTACTTGAATGGAATCAACCCGAAAGGAACGGAATGGAATGGAATGGAATGGCATGGAATTGAATCAACGCGAATGGAATGGAATGGAATGGAACGGAATGTAATGGAATGGAATGGAATCAATCCGAATGGAATGGAATGCAATGGAATGGAATGGAAGCAACCCAAAAGGAATGCAATCGAATGGAATGCAATGGAATGGAATGTAAGGGAATGGAGTCAACCCAAATGGAATGGAATGGAATGCAATCAACCCAAGTGGAATGGAATGGAATGGAATGCAATGGAATGGAAAAAACCCAAACGGAATGGAATGCAATGAATGGAATGGAATGAAATGGAATAGAATCAAACCGAATGGAATGAAATGCAATGGAATGGAATGGAATGGAATCAACCCGAATGCAGTGAAACTAAATGGAATAGAAGGCAATGGAATGGAATGTATTGGAATCAAACCGAATGGAATGGAATGGAATGGAAAGGAATGGAATGGAATGGAATGGAATGGAATGGAATGGAATGGAATCAACAGGAATGGAAAGGAATGGAATGGAATGTTCTTGACTGGAATGGAAGCAACCCGAATGGGATGGAATGGAATGGAATGGAATGGAATGGAAAGGAATGGAATGGAATTAAACCGAATGCAATGGAATGGAATGCAATCAACCCAAATGGAATGGAATGGTATGGAATGGAATGGAATGGCATCAACCCTAATGGAATGGAATGGAATTGCGTGGAAAGGAATTGTATCAACATGAATGGAATGGAATAGAATAGAATGGAATGGAATGGAATGGAATGGAATAAACCCGAATGGAATGGAATGGAATGGAATGCAATGGGATGAAATGGAATGGAAACAACCCGAATGGAATGGAATGGAATGGAATGGAATGGAATCAACCCGAAGGGAATGGAAGGGAATGGAGTGGAATGAAACGGAATGGAATGGAATGGAATCAACACGAATGGAATGAAATGGAATGGAATGGAATGGAATGGAATGGAATGGAATGAAATCAACCCGAATGGAATGGAATGGAATGGAATGGAGTGGAATGGAATCAACCCGAAGGGAATGGAATGGAATGGAATGGAATGGAAAGGAATGGAATGGAATGCAATGGGATGGAATGGAATGGAATCAACCCGAATGGAATGGAATGGAATGGAATGGAATGGACTGGAAAGAAATGGAATGGAATCAACCCGAAGGGAATCGAATGGAATGGAATGGAATGGAATGGAACGGAATCTACCCGGATGGAATGAAATGGAATGGAATGGAATGGAATGCAATGGAGTGGAATGGAATGGAATGGAATGGAATGGAATCAACCCGAATGTATTGGAATGGAATGGAATCGAATCAACCCGAATGGAATGGAACGGAATGGGATTGGATGGAATGGAATGGAATGGAATGGAATGGAATCAACGCGAATAGAATGGCATGGAATGGAATAGAATGGAATGGAATGGAATCAACCCGAATGGAATGGAATGGAATGGAATGGAATCAATCCAAACGGAATGGAGTGGCATGGGATGCAAAGGAATGGAATGGAATGGAATCAATCCAAATGGAATGGACTGGAATGGAATGGAAAGGAATGGAAACAACCGGAATGGAATGGAATGGTTTGGAATGGAAAAGAATGGAATCTACCCGAAAGAATGAAATGGAATGCAATGGAGTGGAATGGAATGGAATGGAATGGAATCGAGACAACCCGAATGGAATGGAATAGAATGGAATGTTCTGGAATGGAATAGAAGCAAACCGAATGGAATGGAATGGAATGGAAGGGAATGGAATGGAATCAATCAGAATGGAATGGAATGGAAAGGAAAAGAATGGAATCAAACAGAATTGAATGAAATCGAATGGAATGGAATGCAATGGAATGGAATGGACTGGAATCAAACCGAATGGAATGGAATGGAATGGAACGGAATGGAATCAAAACGAATGGAATTGAATGGAATGGAATGGAATGGCATGGAAGCCAATGGAATGGAATAGAATGGAATGGAATCAACACGAATGGAACGGTATGGTATGGAATGGAATGGAATGCCATCAACCCTAATGGAATGGAATGGAATGGCGTGGAAAGGAATGGTATCAACATGAACGGAATGGAATGGAATGGAATGGAATCAACCCGAATAGAATGGAATGGAATGGAATGGAATGGGATGGAATGGAATGGAATGGAATGGAATGGGATGAAATGGAATGGAATCAACCCCAATGGAATGGAATGAAATGGAATGGAATGGAATCAACCAGAATGGAATGGAATGGAATGGAATGGAATGGAATGGAATGGAATGGAAACAAACCGAATGGAATGAAATGGAATGTAATGGAATGCAATGGAATGGAATGGAATGGAATGGAATCAAACCAAATGGAATGGAATAGAATGGAACTGAATCGAATGTAATGCAATGGAATGCAATGGAATCAACCGAAATGGAATGGAATGGAATGGAATGTTCTTGACTGGAAAGGAAGCAACACTAATGGGATGGAATGGAATGGAAAGGAATGGAATGGAATGGAATCAACATAAACGGAATGGAATGAAATGGAATGGAATGGAGTGGAATGCAATGGAATCAACCCGAATGGAATGCAATGGAATGGAATGGAATGCAATGGAATGGAATGGAATGCCATGGAATGGAATGGAATGCAATGGAATGCAATGGAATGGAATGGAATGGAATGCCATGGAATTGAATGGAATGGAATGGAATGGAGTGGAATGGAGTCATCCCGAATTGAATGGAATGGAATGGAATGGAATCAACCCGAATGGAATGAAATGGAATGGAATGGAAAGCAATGGAATGGAATTGAATGGAATGGATTGCAATGGAATGGAATGGAATCAACCTGAATGGAGTGAAATGGAGTGGAATGGAATGCAATGGAATGGAAAGGAGTGGAATGGAATGCAATGGAATGGAATGGAATGGAATGGAATCAACCTGAATGGAATGGAATGGAATGGAATGGAGTGGAATGTTTTGGAATGGAATAGAAGCAACCCGAATGGAATGGAATGGAATGGAATGGAAGGGAATGGAATGGAATGGAATCAACCAGAATGGATTGGAATGGAATGGAATGGAATGGAATCAACAAGAATGGAATGAATTGTAATGGAATGGAATGCAATGGAATGGAATCAAACGGAATGGAATGAAATGGAATGGAATCGAATGGAATGGAATCAAAACGAATGGAATGGAATGGAATGGAATGGAATGGAATGGAATGGAATGGAATGGAATCAACCGGAGTGGAATGGAACGGAAGGGAATGGAATGGAATCAACCGGAGTGGAATGGAATGGAATGGAATGTTCTGGAATGGAATGGAAGCAACCCGAATGGAATGGAATAGAATGGAATGGAATGGAATGAAATGGAATCAAACCAAATGGAATGGAATGTAATGGAATGGAAAGGAATGGAATGGAATGCAATGGAATGGAATGGAATGGAATCAACCTGAATGGAGTGAAATGGAGTGGAATGGAATGCAATGGAGTGGAAAGGAATGGAATGGAGTGCAGTGGAATGGAATGGAATGCAATGGAATGGAATGGATTTAACTCGAAGGGAATGGAATGGAATGGAATGTGTTTTTCCCGAAGGGAGTGGAATGGAATGGAATGGAATGGAAAGGAACGGAATCAAACCGAATGGAATGGAATGAAATGGATTGGAATGGAATGAAATGGAATCAACACGAATGGAATGCAATGGAATGGAATGGAATGCAATGGAATGGAATGGAATGGAGTGGAATGCAATGGAATGGAATGGAATGGAATTGAATGGAGCGGAATCAACCCGAATGGAATGTAATGGAAAGGAATGGAATGGAATGGAATGGAATGGAATTGAATGGAATCAAATGGAATGGAACGGAATCAACCCGAATGTATTTGAATGTTATGGAATGTAATGGAATGGAATCAACCTGAATGAAATGGAATGCAATGGAATAGAATGGAATGGAATGGAATCACCACGAATGGGATGGAAGAGAATGGAATGGAATTGAATGGAATGGAACGGAATCAACCCGAAGGGAATGGAATGGAATGGAATGGAAAGGAATGGAGTGGAATGAAATGGAATGGAATTGACCCGAATGGAATGGAATGGAATGGAACGGAATGGAATCAACCCGAATGGAATGGAATGGAATGGAATGGAATGGAATGGAATGGAAAGGAATGCAATGGAATCAACCCGAAGGGAATGGAATGGAATGGAAAGGAATGCAATGCAATGGAATGGAATGGAATCTAACTTAATGGAATGGAATGGAATGGAATGGAACGGAATGGAATCAAAACGAATGGAATGGAATGGAATGGAATCAACCGGAATGGAAAGGAATGCAATGGAATGTTCTTGACTGCAATGGAAGCAACCCGAATGGAATGGAATGGAATGGAATCCAATGGAATGGAATGGAATGGCATCCACCCTAATGGAAAGGAATGGAATGGAATGGCGTGGAAAGGAATGGTATCAACATGAATAAAATGGAACGGAATGGAATGGAATGGAATGGAATCAACCCAAATGGAATGGAATGGAATGGAATGGAATGGATTGCAATGCAATGGGATGAAATGGAACGGAATGAACCCGAATGTATTGGAATGGAATACAGTGGAATGGAATCAACCCGAAGGGAATGGAATGGAATGGAATGGAATGGAATGGAGTCAACCCGAAGGGAATGAAATGGAATGGAATTGAATGCAATGGAATTGAATGGAATGGAATCAACCAGAATGGAATGGAATGGCAAGGAATGGAATCAACACGAATGGAACGGAATGGAACGGAATGGAAGGGAATCGAATGGAATGGAATGGAATTAAAACGAATGGAATGGAATGGAATGGAATCAACCGGAATGGAAAGGAATGGATCAGAATGTTCTTGACTGGAATGGAAGCAACCCGAATGGGATGGGATGGAATTGAATGGAATGGAATGGAATGGAATGGAATGGAGTGGAATTAACCCGAATGGAATGGAATGGAATGGAATGCAATCAACCCAAATGGAATGGAATGGTATGAAATGGAATGGAATGGCATCAACCCTAATGGAATGGAATGGAATGGCGTGGAAAGGAATGGTATCAACATGAATGGAATGGAATGGAATGGAATGGAATGGAATGGAATGGAATCAACCCGTATGGAATGGAATGGAATGGAATGGAATGGGATGGAATGGAATGGAATGGAATGGAATGGAATTGGATGAAACGGAATGGAATCAACCGGAATGGAATGGAATGAAATGGAATGGAATGGAATGGAATGGAATCAACCAGAATGGAATGGAATGGAATGGAATGGAATGGAATGGAATGGAAACAAACCGAATGGAATGAAATGGAATGGAATGGAATGCAATGGAATGGAATGGAATGGAATGGAATCAAACCGAATGGAATGGAATGGAATGGAACGGAATCGAATGGAATGGAAGGGAATGCAATGGAATCAACCCAAATGGAATGGAATGGTATGAAATGGAATGGAATGGCATCAACCCTAATGGAATGAATTGAACGGAATGGAATGGAATGCAATGGAATGGAATGGAAGGGAATGGAAAGGAATCAACCCGAATGGAATGGAATGGAATGGAATGGAATCAACCCAAATGGAATGGAATGGAATGGAATGGAATGGAATGGAATGGAATGGAATCAACCTTAATGGATTGGAATGCAATGGAATGGAATCGAATCGAATCAACCCGAATGGAATTGAATGGAATGGAATGGAATCAAAACGAATGGAATGGAACGGAATGGAATGGAATCAACCGGAGTGGAATGGAATGGAATGGAATGGAATGGAATCAACCAGAATGAAATGCAATGGAATGGAATGTTGTGGAATGGAATGGAATGTTGTGGAATGGAATGGAAGCAACCCGAATGGAATGGAATGGAATGGAATGGAATGGAATGGAATGCAATGGAATCAAACCAAATGGAATGGAATGTAATGGAATGGAATGGACCCAAAACAAATGGAATGGAATGCAATGGAAATGAATGGAATGGAATGGAATCAACGGGAATGGAATGGGATGGAATGGAATGGATTGGAATGGAATGGAATGCAATCAACCCGAATAGAATGGAATGTAATGGAATGCAATGGAATGGAATGGAATGGAATCAACCTGAATGGAGTGAAATGGAGTGGAATGGAATGCAATGGAATGGTAAGGAATGGAATGGAATGCAATGGAATGGAATAGAATGGAATGGAATCAACCCGAATGGAATGGAATGGAATGGAATAGAAGCAACCCGAATGGAATGGAATGGAATGGAATCAACCCGAAGGGAATGGAATAGAATGGAATGGAATGGAATGGAATCAACCCGAACGGAATGGAATGAAATGGAACGGAATGGAATGGAATGCAATGCAATGGAATCAAACAAAATGGAATGGAATGCAATGGAATGGAATGGAATCAGACCAAATGGAATGGAATGGAATGGAATCAACCGGAATGGAATGGAATGGGATGGAATGGAATGGAGTGGAATGGGATGGAATGGAATCAAATCGAATGGAATGGAATGGAATGCAATGCAATGGAATGGAATGGAATGGAATGGAATCAATCTGAATGGAGTGAAATGGAGTGGAATGGAATGCAATCGAATGGAAAGGAATGGAATGGAATGCAATGGAATGGAATGGAATGGAATCAACCCGAATGGAATGGAATAGAATCAACCCGAAAGGAATGGTATGGAATGGAATGGAATGGAACGGAATGGAATCAACACAAAGCGAATGGAATGGAATGGAATGGAATGGAATCAACCCGAACGGAATGGAATGAAATGGAATGGAATGGAATGGAATGGAATCAACCCGACTAGAATGCAATGGAATGGAATGGAATGCATTGGAATGGAAAGGAATGGAATGAAATGGAATTGAATAGAATGGAATGTTATGGAATGAAATGGAATGAAATCAAACCAAATGGAATGGAATGGAATGGAATGGAATCAACACGAATGGAATGAAATGGAATGGAATGGAATGCAATGGAATGTAATGGAATAGAATCAACCCAAATGTAATGGAATGGAATGGAATTGAATGGAATGGAATGGAATGGAATCAACATGAATATCATGAAACGGAATGGAATGGAATGCAATGCAATGGAATCAACACGAATGGAATGGAATGGAATCGAATGGAGTGGAATGGAATCAACACGAATGGAATGGAATGGAATGGGATGGAATGGAATGGAATGGGATGGAATGCAATCAACGCGAATAGAAAGCAAAGGAATGCAATAGAATGGAATGGAATGGAATCAACCGGAATGGAATGGAATGGAATGGAATGGAATGGAATCAACCAGAATGGAATGGAATGCATTGGAATGGAATGCAATTGAATCAGACCGAAAGGAAGGGAATGGATTGGACTGGATTGCATTGAAATCGAATGGAATGGAATCAGACCGAATGGAAGGAAAAGGAATGGAATGGAATAAAAAGGAATGGAACGGAATAGAACGGAATGGAATGGAATGGAATCAACCGGAATGAAATGGAATGCAATGGAATGGAATGGAATGGAACGAAATGTTATGGAATGGAATGGAAACAACCGAATGGAATGGAATGGAATGGAATGGACTGGAAAGGAATGGAATGGAATCAACGCGAAGGGAATGGAATGGAATGGAATGGAATGGAATGGAATAGAATGGAATGGCATCAACCCGAATGAAATGAAATTGAATGGAATGGAATGGAATGGAATGTAATCAATCCGAATGGAATGGAACGGAATGGAATGGAATCAACCCAAATGGAATGGAATGGATTGGAATTGAATGGAATGGAATAGAATGGAATCAACCCTAATGGATTGGAATGCAATTGAATGGAATGGAATCGAATCAACCCGAATGGAATGGAATGGAATGGGATTGAATGGAATGGAATGGAATGGAATAGAATGGAATCAACGCGAATAGAATGGAATGGAATAGAATGGAATGGAATGGAATCAACCCGAATGGAATGGAATTTAATGGAATGGAATTAAGCAGCATGGAATGAAATGGAATGGAATGGAATGGAATCAACCCGAATGGAATGAATTGGAATGGAATGGAATGCAATGGAATGGAATCAAACCGAATGGATTGGAATGGAATGGAATGGAATCGAATGGAATGGAATCATAACGAATGGAAAGGAACGGAATGGAATGGAATCAACCGGAGTGGAATGGAATGGAATGGAATCAACCGGAGTGGGATGGAATGGAATGGAATGTTGTGCAACGGAATGGAAGCAACCCGAATGAAATGGAATGGAATGGAATGGAATGGAATGGAATGGAATGCAATGGAATCAAACCAAATGGAATGGAATGTAATGGAATGGAATGGAATCCGACCAAATGGAATGGAATGGAAAGGAATGGAATGGAATGGAATGGAATGGAATCATCCGGAATGGAATGGGACGGAATGGAATGGAATGTTCTGGAATGGACTATAAGCAACCCGAATGGAATGGAATGGAATGCAACGGAGTGGAATGGAATCAACCAGACTGGAATGGAATGGAGTGGTATGAAATGGAATGGAATCAACCCGAATGGAATGGAATGGAATGCAAAGGAATGGAATGGAATCAACCCGAAGGGAATGGAATGGGATGGAATAGAATGGAATCAAACCGAATGGAATGCAATGGAATGGAATGGAATGCAATGGAATGGAATGGAATGGAATTCCATGGAATGGAATGGAATGGAATGGAATGGAATGGAATGGAATCAACTCGAATGGAATGGAATGGAATGGAATGGAATGGAATGCAATGGAATGGAATGGAATGGAATGGAATGGAATGGAATGGAATGCAATGGAATGGAATGTAACGGAATCAACCAGAATGGAATGACATGGAATGAAATGGAATGGAATGGAATGGAATGGAATGGAATCAAAACGAATGGAATGGAATGGAAGGGAATCAACCGGAATGGAATGGAATGGAATGGAATGGACTGGAATAGAGGCAACCCGAATAGAATGGAATGGAATGGAATGCAAGGGAACAGAATGGAATAGAATCAACCAGAATAGAATGGAATGGAATGGAATCAAACCGAATGGAATGGAATGGAATGGAATGGAATCAATACGAATTGAATGGAATGGAATGGAATCAACCCAGATGGTACGGAATGGAAGGGAATGGAAAGGAATGGAATCAACCGGAATGGAATGGAATGGAAAGGAATGGAATGCAATGGAATGGAATGGAATAGAATCAAAGCGAATGGAATGGAATGGAATGGAATGGAATGGAATGGAATGGAATCGAATGGAATGGAATGGAATCAAAACCAATGGAATGGAATGGAATGGAATGGAATGCAATGGAATGGAATGGATTGGAATGCAATGGAATGGAATGGAATGGAATGGAGTGGAAACAACCGGAATGGAATGGAATGGATTGGAATGGAAAAGAATGGAATCTACAAGAATGGAATGAAATGGAATGCGATAGAATGGAATGGAATGGAATCAACCGGAATGGAATGGAGTGGAATGGAATGGAATGGAATGGAATCAACAAGAATGGAATGAATTGTAATGGAATGGAATGCAATGGAATGGAATCAAACCGAATGGAATGAAATGCAATGGAACAGAATGGAATGGAATCAAAACGAATGGAATGGAATGGAATGGAATGGAATCAACCGGAGTGGAATGGAATGGAATGGAATGGAATGGAATGGAATGGAATCAATCGGAGTGGAATGGAATGGATTGGAATGTTCTGGAATGGAATGGAAGCAACCCGAATGGAATGGAATGGAATGGAATGGAATGGAATGGAATGGAATGAAATGGAATAAAACCAAATGGAGTGGAATGTTATGAAAAGGAATGGAATGAAACAAAATGGAATGGAATGGAATGGAATGGAATCAACCAGAATGGAATGGGATGGAATGGAATGGAGTGGAATGGAATGGAATGGAATCATCCCGAATGGAATGGAATGGAATGGAAAGCAATGAAATGGAATGGAATGGAATCAACCTGAATGGAGTGAAATGGAGTGGAATGCAATGCAATGGAATGGAAAGGAACGGAATGGAATGCAATGGAATGGAATGGAGTGGAATGGAATCAACCCGAATGGAATGGAATGGAAAGGAGTGGAATGGAATGGAATGGAATCCACCCGAACGGAATGGAACGAAATGGAGTGGAATGGAATGGAATGCAATGGAATCCACACGAATGGTATGCAATGGAATGGAATGGAATGCAATGGAATGGAATGGAATGCAATGGAATGGAATGGAATGGAATTCAATAGAATGGAATGGAATGGAATGGAATCAACCCGAATGGAATGGAATGGAATGGAATGGAATCAACCCGAATGGAATGAAATGGAATGGAATGGAATGAATTGGAATGGAATGAAATGGAATCAGACCGAATGGAAGGGAATGGAATGGAATGGATTGCACTGGAATAGAATGGAATGGAATCAGACGGAATGGAAGGGAATGGAATGGAATGGAATGGAGTCAAAAGGAATGGAATGGAATAGAATGGAATGGAATGGAATGGAATCAACCGGAATGAAATGGAATGGAACGGAATGGAATGGAATGGAATGTTCTGGAATGGAATGGAAGCAACGGAATGGAATGGAATGGAATGGAAAGGAATGGAATGGAATCAACCCGCAGGGAATGCAATGGAATGGAATGGAATGGAATCAACCCATATGGAATGAAATTGAATGAAATGGAATGTAATGGGATGGAATGTAATGGAATGGAATGGAATCAACCCGAATGGAATGGAATGGAATGGAATCAACCCAAATGGAATGGAATGGAATGGAATGGAATGGAATGGAATGGAATGGAATGGAATAGAATGGAATCAACCCTAATGGAATGGAATGGAATGCAATGGAATGGAATAGAATCAACCTGAATGGAATGTAATGGAATGGAATGGAAAGGAATGGAATCAACCCGAACGGAATGGAATGAAATGGAATGGAATGCAATGTAAAGGAATGGAATCAACCCGAATGGAATGCAATGGAATGGAATGGAATGCAATGGATTGGAATGGAATGGAATACAATGGAATAGAATGGAATGGAATGGAATGGAATGGAATGGAATGGAATGGAATGGAATAAACGCGAATGGAATGCAATGGAATAGGATGGAATCAACCCGAATGGAATGAAATGGAATTGAATGGAATGCAATGGAATGGAATGGAATGGAATGCAATGGAATGGAATGGAATGGAATGGAATGGAAAGGTATCAAGGAAAATGGAATGGAATGGAATGGAATGGAATGGAATTAACCAGAATGGAATGCAATGGAATGGAATGGAATGGAATCAAAGCGAATGGAATGGAATGGAATGGAATCGATTGAAATGGAATGGAATCTAAACCAATGGAATGGAATGGAATGGAATGGAATGGAATCAACCAGAATGGAAAGGAATGGAATGGAATGTTCTTGACTGGAATGGAAGCAACCCGAATGGGATGGAATGGAATGGAATGGAATGGAATGGAATGGAATTAACCCAAATGGAATGGAATGGAATGGAATGGAGTCAACCCAAATGGAATGGAATGGTATGAAATGGAGTGGAATGCCATCTAACCTAATGGAATGGAATGGCGTGGAACGGAATGGTATCAACATGAATGGAATGGAATGGAATGGAATAGAATGGAATAGAATGGAATGGAAGGGAATGGAACCAAACCGAATGGATTGGAATGGAATGGAATGGGATGAAATGGAATGGAATCAACCCGAATGGAATGGAATGGAATGAAATGGAATGGAATCAAACCCAAGGGAATGGAATGGAATTGAATGGAATGGAATCAACCAGAATGGAATGAAACGGAATGTAATGGAATGCAATGGAATGTAATGGAATGGAATCAACCCGAATGGAATGGAAAGGAATGGAATGGAATGGAATCAACATGTATATAATGAAACGGAATGGAATGGAATGCAATGGAATGGAATGGAATGGAATCAACACGAATGGAATGGAATGGAATCGAATGCAATGGAATGGAATGGAATCAACCCGAAGGGAATGGAATGGAATGGAATGGAATGGAATGGAATGGAATGGTATCAACACGAATGGAATGAAATTGAATGGAATGGAATGGAATGGAATGGCATGGAATGGAATCAACACGAATGGAAGGGAATGGAATGGAATGGAATGGAATGCATTGGAATGGAATGGAATCAACCCGAAAGGAATGAAATGGAATGGAATGGAATGCAATGGAATGGAATGCAATGGAATGGAATGCAATGGAATGGAATGGAATCAACCGGAATGGATTGGAATGGAATGGCATGGAATGGAATGGCATGGAATGGAATCAACACGAATGGTAGGGAATGGAATGGAATGGAATGGAATGGAATGGAATCAACCTGAATGGAATGAAACGGAATGGAATGGAATGCAATGGAATGGAATGGAATGGAATCAACACGAATGGAATTGAATAGAACGAAATGGAAAGGAATGGAATGGAATCAAAACGAATGGAGTGGAAAGGAATGGAATGGAATGGAAGGGACTGGAATGGAATGGAATCAACCAGAATGGAATGGAATGGAATGGAATGGAAACAAACCGAATGGAATGAAATGCAATGGAATGGAATGCAATGGAATGGAAAGGAATCAAACCGAATGGAATGGAATGGAATCGAATGGAATGGAATCGAATCAAAACGAATGGAATGGAATGGAATGGAATGGAATCAACCGGAATGGAAAGGAATGGAATGGAATGTTCTTGACTGGAATGGAAGCAACCCGAATGGGATGGAATGGAATGCAATCGAATGGAATGGAAGGTAATGGAATGGAATGGAATGGAATGGAATTAACCCGGATGGAATGGAATGGAATGGAATGGAATCAACCCAAATGTAATGGAATGGTATGAAATGGAAAGGAATGGCATCAACCCTAATGGAATGCAATGGAATGGAATGGCGTGGAACGGAATGGTATCAACATGAATGGAATGGAATGGAATAGAATGGAATGGAATGGAATGGAATCAACCCGAATGGAATGGAATGGAATGGAATGGAATGGGATGAAATGGAATGGAATGGAATCAACCCGAATGGAATGAAATGGAATGGAATGGAATCAAACCGAATGGAATGGAATGGAATGGAATGGAATGGAATGGAATCAACCAGAATGGAATGGAATGGAAAGGAATGGAATGGAACGTAATCAACATGAATATCATGAAACGGAATGGAATTTAATGCAATGGAATGGAATGGAGTGGAATGGAATCAACACGAATGGAATGGAATGGAATCGAATGGAATGGAATGGAATCAACACGAATGGAATGGGATGGAATGGAATGAAATTGGATGGAATGCAATCAACGCGAATAGAAAGGAATGGAATGGAATAGAATGGAATGGAATGGAATCAATCGGAATGGAATGGAATGGAATGGAATGGAATGGAATGGAATGGAATGGAATCAAGCAGAATGGAATGGAATGGAATGGAATTGAATGGAATGGAATGGAAATGAATCATCCCGAATGGAATGAAATGGAATGGAATGGAATGGATTGGAATGGAATGGAATTGAATCAGACCGAATGGAAAGGAATGGAATGGAATGGAATGGACTGCATTGGAATGGAATGGAATGGAATCAGACCGAATGGAAGGAAATGGAATGGAATGGAATGGAATGGAATAAAAAGGAATGGAATGGAATAGAACGGAATGGAATGGAATGGATTCAACCGGAATGAAATGGAATGAAATGGAAAGGAATGGAATGGAATGTTCTGGAAAGGATTGGAAGCAACCGAATGGAATGGAATGGAATGGAATGGAATGGAATGGAAAGGAATGGAATGGAATCAACCCGAAGGGAATTTAATGGAATGGAATGGAATCAACCCAAATGGAATGAAGTTGAATGGCATGGAATGGAATGGAATGGAATCAACCCGAATGGAATGGAATGGAATCAACCCAAATGGAATGGAATGGATTGTAATGGAATGGAATGGAATAGAATGGAATCAACCCTAAAGGATTGGAATGCAATGGAAACAAATCAACCCGAATGGAATGGAATGGAATGGGATTCAGTGGAATGGAATGGAATAGAATGGAATGGAATGGAATTAACCCGAATGGAATGGAATTTAATAGAACGGAATCAACCAGAATGGAATGAAATGGAATGGAATGGAATGGAATTAACCTGAATGGAATGAACTGGAATGGATTGGAATGCAATGGAATGGAATCAAACCGAATGAAATGGAATGGAATGGAATGGAATCGAATGGTATAGTATCAAAACGAATAGAATGGAACAGAATGGAATGGAATCAACCGGAGTGGAATAGAATGGAATGGAATGGAATGGAATCAACCGGAGTGGAATTGAATGGAATGGAATGCTGTGGAATGGTATGGAAGCAACCCGAATGGAATGGAATGGAAGGCAATGGAATCAAACCAAATGGAATGGAATGTAATGTAATGGAATGGAATCAAACCAAATGGAATGGAATGGAATGGAATGGAATGGAATGGAATCAACCGGAATGGAATGGGATGGAATGGAATGGAGTGGAATCGAATGGAATGGAATCAACCCGAATGGAATGGAATGGAATGGAATGCAATGGAACGGAAAGGAATGGAATGGAATGGAATGCAATGGAATGGAGTGGAATGGAATGGAATGGAATGGAATGGAATCAACCCGAATGGAATGGAATGGAAGGGAATGGAATCAACCCGAAAGGAATGGAATGCAATGGGATGTAATGGAATGGAATGGGATGCAATGATATCAACGTGAATAGAAAGGAATGGAATGGAATAGAATGGAATGGAAAGGAATCAACCGGGATGGAATGGAATGGAATGGAATGGAATGGAATGGAATGGAATCATCCAGAATGGAATGGAATGGAATGGAATTCAATGGAATGGAATGGAAAGGAAACATCCCGAATGGAATGAAATGGAATTGAATGGAATGCTTTGGAATGGAATGGAATGGAATCAGACCGAATGGAAGGGTTTGGAATGGAATGGATTGCATTGGAATGGAATTGAATGGAATCAGACCGAATGGAAGGGAATGTAATGTAATGGAATGGAATGGAATCAAACGGAATGGAATGGAATAGAATGGAATGGAACGGAATTAACCGGAATGGAATGGAATGGAATGGAATGGAATGGAATGGAATCAACCAGAATGGAATGGAATGCAATGGAATTGAATGGAATGGAATGGAACGGAAACATCCCGAATGGAATGAAATGGAATGGAATGGAATGCATTGGAATGGAATGGAATGGAATCGGACCGAATGGAAGGGAATGGAATGGAATGGATTGCATTGGAATGGAATGGAATGGAATCAGACCGAAAGGAAGGGAATATAATGTAATGGAATGGAATCAAAAGGAATGGAATGGAATAGAATGGAACGGAATTGAATGGAATCACGCGGAATGAAATGGAATGGAATGGAATGGAATGGAATGGAACCAAATCCAATGGAATGAAATGGAATGGAATGGAATGCAATGGAATGGTATGGAATGGAATCAAACCGAATGGAATGGAACGGAATGGAATGGAATCGAATGGAATGGAATGGAATCAAAACGAATGGAATGGAATGGAATGGAATCAACAGGAATGGAAAGGAATGGAATGGAATGTTCTTGACTGGAATGGAAGCAACCCGAATGGGATGGAATGGAATGGAATGGAATGGAATGGAAAGGAATGGAATGGAATTAAACCGAATGCAATGGAATGGAATGCAATCAACCCAAATGGAATGGAATGGTATGGAATGGAATGGAATGGCATCAACCCTAATGGAATGGAATGGAATTGCGTGGAAAGGAATTGTATCAACATGAATGGAATGGAATAGAATAGAATGGAATGGAATGGAATGGAATGGAATAAACCCGAATGGAATGGAATGGAATGGAATGCAATGGGATGAAATGGAATGGAAACAACCCGAATGGAATGGAATGGAATGGAATGGAATGGAATGGAATGGAATCAACCCGAAGGGAATGGAAGGGAATGGAGTGGAATGAAACGGAATGGAATGGAATGGAATCAACACGAATGGAATGAAATGGAATGGAATGGAATGGAATGGAATGGAATGGAATGGAATGAAATCAACCCGAATGGAATGGAATGGAATGGAATGGAGTGGAATGGAATCAACCCGAAGGGAATGGAATGGAATGGAATGGAATGGAAAGGAATGGAATGGAATGCAATGGGATGGAATGGAATGGAATCAACCCGAATGCAATGGAATGGAATGGAATGGAATGGACTGGAAAGAAATGGAATGGAATCAACCCGAAGGGAATCGAATGGAATGGAATGGAATGGAATGGAACGGAATGTACCCGGATGGAATGAAATGGAATGGAATGGAATGGAATGCAATGGAGTGGAATGGAATGGAATGGAATGGAATGGAATCAACCCGAATGTATTGGAATGGAATGGAATCGAATCAACCCGAATGGAATGGAACGGAATGGGATTGGATGGAATGGAATGGAATGGAATGGAATCAACGCGAATAGAATGGCATGGAATGGAATAGAATGGAAT
The DNA here is from genome assembly GCF_028858775.2 of Pan troglodytes. Taxonomy (NCBI): domain Eukaryota; kingdom Metazoa; phylum Chordata; class Mammalia; order Primates; family Hominidae; genus Pan; species Pan troglodytes. The sequence goes on along the minus strand of NC_072416.2, from coordinate 39,331,046 downwards.
GGAATGGAATCAACCCGAATGGAATGGAATGGAATGGAATGGAATCAATCCAAATGGAATGGAGTGGAATGGGATGGAAAGGAATGGAATGGAATGGAATCAATCCAAATGGAATGGAGTGGAATGGAATGGAAAGGAATGGAAACAACCGGAATGGAATGGAATGGTTTGGAATGGAAAAGAATGGAATCTACCCGAAAGAATGAAATGGAATGCAATGGAGTGGAATGGAATGGAATGGAATGGAATCGAGACAACCCGAATGGAATGGAATGGAATGGAATGTTCTGGAATGGAATAGAAGCAAACCGAATGGAATGGAATGGAAGGGAATGGAATGGAATCAATCAGAATGGAATGGAATGGAAAGGAAAAGAATGGAATCAAACAGAATTGAATGAAATCGAATGGAATGGAATGCAATGGAATGGAATGGACTGGAATCAAACCGAATGGAATGGAATGGAATGGAACGGAATGGAATCAAAACTAATGGAATGGAATGGAATGGAATGGAATGGCATGGAAGCCAATGGAATGGAATAGAATGGAATGGAATCAACACGAATGGAACGGTATGGCATGGAATGGAATGGAATGCCATCAACCCTAATGGAATGGAATGGAATGGCGTGGAAAGGAATGGTATCAACATGAACGGAATGGAAAGGAATGGAGTGGAATCAACCCGAATAGAATGGAATGGAATGGAATGGAATGGGATGGAATGGAATGGAATGGAATGGAATGGGATGAAATGGAATGGAATCAACCCCAATGGAATGGAATGAAATGGAATGGAATGGAATCAACCAGGATGGAATGGAATGGAATGGAATGGAATGGAATGGAATGGAAACAAACCAAATGGAATGAAATGGAATGTAATGGAATGCAATGGAATGGAATGGAATGGAATGGAATCAAACCAAATGGAATGGAATAGAATGGAACTGAATCGAATGTAATGCAATGGAATGCAATGGAATCAACCGAAATGGAATGGAATGGAATGGAATGTTCTTGACTGGAAAGGAAGCAACTCTAATGGGATGGAATGGAATGGAAAGGAATGGAATGGAATGGAATCAACATAAACGGAATGGAATGAAATGGAATGGAATGGAGTGGAATGCAATGGAATCAACCCGAATGGAATGCCATGGAATGGAATGGAATGCAATGGAATGGAATGGAATGCAATGGAATGGAATGGAATGCAATGGAATGGAATGGAATGCAATGGAATGGAATGGAATGGAATGCCATGGAATTGAATGGAATGGAATGGAATGGAGTGGAATGGAGTCATCCCGAATTGAATGGAATGGAATGGAATGGAATCAACCCGAATGGAATGAAATGGAATGGAATGGAAAGCAATGGAATGGAATTGAATGGAATGGATTGCAATGGAATGGAATGGAATCAACCTGAAAGGAGTGAAATGGAGTGGAATGGAATGCAATGGAATGGAAAGGAGTGGAATGGAATGGAATGGAATGGAATGGAATGGAATGGAATCAACCTGAATGGAATGGAATGGAATGGAATGGAGTGGAATGTTTTGGAATGGAATAGAAGCAACCCGAATGGAATGGAATGGAATGGAATGGAAGGGAATGGAATGGAATGGAATCAACCAGAATGGATTGGAATGGAATGGAATGGAATGGAATCAACAAGAATGGAATGAATTGTAATGGAATGTAATGCAATGGAATGGAATCAAACGGAATGGAATGAAATGGAATGGAATCGAATGGAATGGAATCAAAACGAATGGAATGGAATGGAATGGAATGGAATGGAATGGAATGGAATCAACCGGAGTGGAATGGAACGGAGGGGAATGGAATGGAATCAACCGGAGTGGAATG